>NC_064846.1:172174003-172875670 GCF_024166365.1 Elephas maximus indicus
TACTTGAATGATTTCTCTTATAAAGATCAGTACAAAGCTGGTTCCTATGAGGCAGAGGTTAAAGATGTCCCAAAATGTCCAGCTTTTCCAAGCTGCTGTCCCACTCCATCATCTCTAACATCAACTCCTCCCTCTCCCCTCAGTACTCTCCCTCCTGTCTTTGGATTCTATAATTCAATGCAGTGTCTCACTGAACTCATGAACTGTGTCAAGGAAATGGCTCACGCGGTTGTGGAGGCTGGCAAGTCTCAAATTCGTGGGTCAGGCATAGGCTTCTCCCAGCCCACGTGGCTGCAGGGCCTGAAGAACCCAAACTGGCAGGTCAGACCTCGGGCTGCTGGCTCACAAGGCTGCGGAAGCTGGCGAATCCCGGGATCACCAGATCACACAGCAGGCTGCTGGCTCAAGTCCCAAGTACCGGAGGTCAGACAGTGACGAACTGGACTCAGTCAGTATCCAGATGCAGAAAGAGAGAGAGAGAGAGCCCTGCCCAAGCACGCACATAAATACTTTGGATACAGGCCACATCCCAAGCAAGGGCGTAACTTGAGTAAGGGTAGGACTTGAGTCACACCCTCCTCCAAGGCTGTGACTCAAGATACACCCCAGACCAATCCCTCTAGACATTAAGATTTACAACATATAAAATGGGGGATAATTAGGATAATTACATCAGGTCACAAAATGGAGGACAATCATAAAATACTGGGAATCATGTCCTAGCCAAGTTGACACATAACCCCAACCATCACAGGCTCCATATATCTTATCTGCAAAGTCCCTCTTAGTCATTGTGTGTGAGTCACAAAGACCGTGTCTGGAAGGCCCATATTAAGTAATTCCTTGCACTGGAGGGAATGACACTGTGAGTTACCGCACTGGGTGATACCAACGCTGGTGACACTTCTGCCTCCTGATGTGATGCCCCGAGAGGACATGGCTTCATTTCTGGGGCATTCCTGCCCAAAATCTAGAACTTGTATCTAATCATGAGGAAGCATCAGGGAAGCCCAAATCAAGAGCATGGTACTCAACAACTGGCCGGTGCCCTTCAAAAATGTTAATGCCCTTAGAGACAAAGGAAAGAGATGTGAAAACTAAAAGCAATGTGGATCACAGAATTCTGGATCAGGGAAAAGGATTTCCGTAAAGAATATTGTTGGGAAAATTGGTGAAATTCGAACTTGAGTAGAAATAACATTGATACTAAATTTTTTCAATTTGATAAATTAGCTATTCTTAGGAAATATACTCTGAAGTATTTAAGGGCAAAGGGCATGATATCAGCAAGTCACATTCAAATGGCTTTTTCAGAGAACACACACACAGATAATAAGCAAATGAGGCAAAATATTATCAATTGATGAATCTGTTGAAGGGTACACGGAAGTACTTCCTAGGTTTCTTGCAGTTCTCCTTTAAATTTTCAATTCTTTCAGAATAAAGAATCCCTTAACAAAAATCATTACTATATTTTGAAATACTGTGTGATGGCACTGGGTTGGTGGGGTGTCAGCGTAGGAGCCTTGGTGGCACAGTAGTAAAAAGCTACGCTGCTAACCAAAAGGTGGGCAGTTTGAATCCCCTAGCTGCTCCTTGGAAACCCTGTGGGGTAGTTTACTCTGTCCTGTAGGGTCACTGTGAGTTGGAATTGACTTGACAGCAGTGGCTTTGGTTTTTTTTTGGTTTATGGAGGCATAGAGGAACCTGGTGGTGCAGTGGTCAGAGCACCCACTGCTAACTGAAAGGTCAGTGGTTCAAGCCCATCAGCCACTCTGTGAAAGAAGGATGGGGCAGACTGCTTTTGTGGCGATTTACGGCCTTAGAAACCCTGTGTGGTGGTTCTGCCGTGTCCTGTATGGTCACTGTGAGTCAGAATCGATTCGATGGCAACAGGTTTGATTTGGAATTTTTTATGGAGGCATAAATTACAAAGAAATATTTTATTGCCCCAGTCTGATGTGTCATTAGGATGAACTTAAATTATTTGGTATGAGTTCATTAATAAAAATGGCCTTAAAAAAAAGAACTCTCTTAATCTAATAGATAATTGCATGTTTGTTAGGTGCCATTAAGCTGAATTCAACTCATTGAAACCCCATCTGACAGAGTAGAACTGCCCCATAGGGTTTTCTATGCTGTTTGTTATCTTTATGGGAGCACACTGCCAGGCTTTCTCCCGTGGAGCCACTGGGTGGATTTAAACCACCAACCTTAGATAATTGCTGAACTTCAGCTAATTGCTCAGAGGAGGCCACGTTTAAGAAATATTTTGTTTGGATTTATCCAATGCTAGTGCAGATTTAAAATTTTTTAACATCAAACAATTAAAAATAACAAAATCTTTTTAAAAAAGATTATCATTAAAAAAAGCAAACAAACAACCAGAAAGAATAAGATTAGTAGTGGTTTCTTGGGTATCTAAACCAGTTGCCATCAGGTTAATTCTGGCTCGTGGAGATCTCGTGTGTGTCAGAGTAGATCTGTAGTCTATAGGGTTTTCAGTGGCTGGTTTTTCATAAGTAGATCTGTGGGTCTTTCTTACCAGGGGTTTATGGGTGGATATTAACTGTCAGCCTTTCAATTAGCAACCCAGCGCGTTAACCGCTACATCATCAAGGGACTCCATTGGGTGTCTGGGTGTCTAGGTGTTGGAGTTGCTGGTGTTGCTGAGGACCCAAAGAAGTCAATGGTATCCGTCCTTCTCGCTACCTTTGACAGGGCTCTTCACGTTGAAATGACTACTTAAAAAAAAAAATGTTGGATTGAATTAATTTATAGCCCATTTATTTAGTAAACATGGCTGAATTTTCTATGCTTTTAGTTATGACTGGAGGCATTACTTATGTGAAAAGAATCAAGTGTGTCTTAACAGCTAAAAGACAACATTCAGATCTTTAACCCCGCCCATTGCTGTCCAGCTGAGTCTAACTTAAAGCAACCATATAGGACCTATAGGGTCCCTATGAGTTGGAAGCTACTCAATGGCAACAGGTTTTTTTTTTTTTTTTTTTAATAGGACAGAGTAGAACTGCCCCATAGGTTACCCAAGGATCGGCTGGTGGATTCTGACTGCTGACCTTTTTTGGTTGGCAGCTGAGCTGTTTAATCACGGTGCCACCAAGGCTCCAAGATCTTTAAAACACATCCATGAATCATTTCTTCTTTGTTGTCAATCTTTTAACATGTTTAAACTGACTGTAGTAGGAAACAAAATACTTGAGGGAGCACACTTACATTTTAAAAGACGGTCTATTTGGCAGTGTCATTCTTTTTCACAAAATAGGGATAAATAAAAGTTTCCTGTCACTTCTGATGCGAGACAGTCTCGGTGGCGGTTGTTTTATTGATCTCCCAGAAAGGCTGATGTTCAGTGTGTCTCTGCCAGGACAGCTCTCTCAGTTGCTAAATTATTGGATACATTGGTAAGTCACCGCTGTGCCCACCCCTCAAGTGACCTCTGGAAGCCCTGGCCTCTCCCCCTGGATACCATGGGGCTCCCTAAAACTCAGCAACTGAAGAATTAGAGCCAGGCAAAGCAGGGAACCCCCAAGACCTAATGGACATCCACTCTGATCAGTTGGTACCGTGAGTTAAATACTTTGAATATGACGCCTACCTCCACATGAGTCCCTCCTCCATCCAGGAAATGGAGCAGCTGAGAAATTAGGGGTTCAGACGGGAGGAATCACATTTGGGAATTGAGTTTAAATCTTTGAATGACATAAGTCACTGAGTGACTTTTCTCCTTGGAACCAGCATGGGAGAATGGCCGTGGCTGCAGGGAGAAGCAGACTCTCAGTAACTTTAGGTAGCAGGAGTCAGGGTCTCCCCTTAAGTGAGGCTGGGGGCAGTGTCACTTTTGGGAAGGAAAAGCAGCCCTCCGCAGCCGGGAGCTGGCCTGACTCTCACAGCTATGTCTTGGAGCTGTTCAGTTGAACACAAGCAGTGTCACAGAACACCAACTGGAGGGGAGGCCTTTGTGTGGCTGTGATGGGCAAGAAGAAACAAGACCTCTCCACAATCAGTGTGAGGATAGACAAGACACTGTGCAACCACGAAAATGACCAGACTTCCCCTGTCCTGGTTCATGGGTGAGCGCTGCCACTTTAATAATTATAGCGTTGACTTCACTTCCGACCTTCTGGACAACATTAAAGGCGACACCCAACTGCATAATGACCTCTGCTTTCTGACAACATCCAATCCAAAGCAAAGCCCCACATTAAAAAAAATTTTTTTTGTGAAAATATACACAACAAAACATATACTTGTTAATAATTTTTACATGTACAGATGAATGCCCTTGGTTGTATTTTTCACATTGTGTTGCCATTCTCATTATCCCTACTCCTTTTGCTTCACCATCGTTCACTTCTACTCTCTGTGCCTCATAAAGTTCTCGTCTGTGCTTTAGAGTTACTGTTGTCAATTTGATCACATGAAGGTAATTCTTTCAGAGTGAAATGTTCAAGGCCAACTCTTTATTACTTGAGTCAAGCTGTTGTTTTGTTTACAGATGACTTCATGGGATGGTTTTGGTTCAAGGTTTAAAGATTATTTCAGGACAGGAGATTCAGGGGCTTCCCCAGTCTCAGTGGGTCCAGTATTTCTGGTTTCTATTGGAATTTGCTGTTCTGTGCCGCATTTTTCCTCCTTTTGATCTGGATCCATCTATTAGGTCCTTGATCGAAACGCTCAGTAATGGTAGCCAGGTACCAACCACCTCTTGTGGCCTCATGGCAAAAGAGTAAGTGGTCCATGGAGGCACTTAGACCTGCAGTCCATTTTTTTTTCTGCAATTCCTGGGTCTCCATCTTCTTCTAGTGCTCCAGGCAAATGGAGACCAATTGTTGTATAAAGTCCTGCTTTTGGAACCCTCCCCAAATCACCTAACATAGCCCGTATTCTAGAATAAGGTTTTTGTAACACTCTCTTGCTGAGATGTAATGGTTCCCCAAGGCGTTTACTCTCTCCTGTTGCAGTGACCCAACTCTGATTATCTACAGGTGTTTCCTGGTGGCCTTTGACTGGAGGGAATTGACAGTCTCGTGGTTCTGGGATGCCCAAAACACTTTCTTAGAGTCCTTCCCCACTTTTAAAACAGATACAAAGTTCTTAACCACCAAGTGACTGAGAGATTTTTTAGGAAAGCTCTTCTGGCCACTGAGAACTAGAAAAAATGAAGTTCACTGCCATTGGCTTGTAACTGTGACTTAAAGCAAACAAAAACCAGTTGCTGTCGAGTCGATTCCAACTCATGGCAACCCCATGTGTGTCAGAGTAGAACTGTGCTTCATAGGGTTTTCAGTGGCTGCTCTTTCTAAAGTAGATCGCCAGGCCTTTCTTCTGAGGTGCCTCTGGTGGACTCGAACTTCAGCCTTTCGGTTAGTAGCTGAAGCATGTAACAATTTGTGCCACCTGTGGACTCTTAACTGTGACATAAGAAAGTAAAACGATGTAGTGATCGTTTTCCTACCTCTTCATTACTTACATTATTTTAGCCAATAAATAGTGGTGGAAATTATATACATAAGAAACACATTTTGATTTCTTATGAACATTAGAAAAAACAAACATTAGATGTGATTAAAAAGTAGTAATTATTTTGTGACATTCTGCTAGCTGCTGGGTTTGCAAACAAATCGCCTTTGTATATTTTATACAAGTGTAGCTTTACAAAGAAAATATACAGTAGAAATAGTATTTGACATTTACCTGTGAAAGAGGATACATCAGAGTTAGTTTACATAAAAACCTGGTAAGAAAAATGTAAACAAGTGAAGCTGGGGAATTAGGCTGATGTGTTGAAATGATAATTGTATAGTGTTCTTAGCAGTTCGTTAATACTGAGCATTTTGGAGCAACTACTTAAGTTAAAAATATTCTGATTTCTCTGGGTATCTGTCACCCCCGACTGTCAGTTTGTCTACTGTGGTGGCTTGGCAGGGGTGGACTATCCAGTAGGCAAGGTAAGCGCTGTGCTTACCTCGCTCACCGGATCAGCTGTAGTGAACAATTTCACATTTCTCCACCACATCAAAGATTCCACTTCTAGGTATGGCTGGCATCTGTCTCTCCCCCAACCCCACAGCACCTTCCTACAGAATCAAAGCCTCTTTTCAAATGTATAATCCCTGACGGGCAGATGAACCAGTAAAAAGGAAGCATGGGCTTACTTGTGCTTACTCACTAATCTGTGGTGAACAATTTCACAGTGTGGTGAAACCCCTGTGAAATTGTTCACTACAGATGATCTGGTAAGCAAGGTAAGCACCGTGCTTACCTTACCTATTGGATAATCCACCCCTGTGCCTTGATGTGTTGCTGTGATGCTGGAAGCTATGCCACCAGTATTTCAAATACCAGCAGGGTCACCCATGGTGGGCAGGTTTCAGTAGAGCTTCCAGACTAAGACAGACTAGGAAGAAAGGCCTGGTGGCCTCCTCCCAAAAATCAGCCAGTGAAGACCTTATCAGTCACAACAGAACAGTGTTTGACTTTCGCGCCTTGGACAACCATCAGGAGGGATCAGCCACTAGAGGAAGACATCATGTTTGGTGAAGCAGAGGTCCGATGAGGGTGAGGGAGACCCTTGGTGAGATGGATTGGCACAGCAGTCACAGTGATGAACTTGAACATGCCGGCGATCATGAGGGTGATGCTGGATGGAGCAGCATTTCCTTCTGCTGAAATAAGGTCGCGCTGACTCGAAAGCAGCTGTCATCATCATCATTATCCCCATCGTCTATGGATTTGAAAAACAGGAAAGCTGTAATTTACGTCGTTTTAGAATGGAAAGCAATTCCGCTGTTGTGGATTATAAACGGAGGCGTGGGGAGGCTTGCAATCTGAGACACCTGGATCTGCTTCTTTGATCTCCCAGCTGGCCAGCATGCAAAGACTTCAGTGAAAAGATACGTCTCACTAACTCACGTGGACTTCCTCTCAGTTGCTCCACTCTGCCAAAGCTTAAGCTATGTGATTGTTTCTGACTTTATGACCTAGTGAAGTAGTTCAGACCAGGTTTTCTTGACCTTGCCGCTGTGATTGGGATGTTGGATCAGGAGACCTTTATGAGTTCTCTCAATAATAAGATTCGGTTGATCTATAAAAGCTAATTAAAAAAAAATTTTTTTTGTCATGTCGTCAAAATATCAGAGACTAATGAAGTGTTTATAATGAAACACCACCATCCACAGGCCCACCCCTCCCCGTTCACACACCCACTTGTCATTATTTCTGCTTTGATACTCGCTGATGATGCCACATCTCTACTCATAGTTTCAGAATACTTCTTCTGGATGTGGTAAATTTAAATATTGTCTCCGGGCTTCTTGCTCTGAGGGTTGGTAATATCCTTCACACATGGTCCCTCTCACCACTTATTTCCCGTCTTTTCTTTATCACCAATCTTAGCTTGTTGCGTCAGTGGGCTCGTGCAGTGTAACAAACTACCATCAACTTAGAAGCTTAAAAAACACACATGGATTGATGGCAAATTATAACTCAATTTTGATAAAATACAGATTCTGATTCCATAGTTCTGGGGCGGGGCCAGAAAACATGCCTTTAGTGGAAGCTCCCAAAGGAGGCTGAGACGTGAATGTCAAAGGCCTTGTAGTAAAAAGCAGGCCCAGAAGGGTGTTGGTGGAGCTCAGAGCAGGTGGGCACATGACAAGCTCCGTTTTCAAGGTTTGCAGGTAGAGCTGGTACATTGGGTGAGTTGGCCTTGGAAGGATGCTGGCATAAACCCCCTTGCTTTCCCTCTGGCCTCAGCTTTTGCCCATGCCCTGGTGAATCTCTTTTCTTCCCCCGGTGGCCCTATAGCTCTACTGGACAGCAGTCATAAATTCAGGTATTACAAAGGCCAGACAAGTCCAGGAGCAAAAGCGCAGCCTCTCCACCACATGGAAGCTTCCTCCCAACCCTGGCTTGGGCCCGACTCAGGCTCAGCCTCCTGCAGTAGACCATTGGGTTAGGGTCTCCTGCTTTATTCGTCTTAGTCTCCTCGTGCTGCTGTAACAAAAAATACTACGAGTGGGTGGCTGTAAAGAGCAGGAATTTATTTTCTCATGTTTCTGGAGCTGAGAAGCCTGAATTGAGGGCAGTGGCCCTAGGAGAAGGTCCTTCTTTGTCTGTTTCAGCTTCTAGCAGCTGCCAGCATTTCTTGGACTTCCTGGGCTTGTAGATACATCTGCGTCAGTCGTCAGATGGCATCTGTCTTCCTTCTGTGTGTGTTTCTCTGTGTCTAGATGGCCCTTTGTAAGACACCACTCAGGAGGGATTAGCTTTAGGACCCACCTTATTCTGGTACGACGTGATTAACATAAAAGAAAACCACGATTCCCACACAAGTCCATATTCACAGGTATGTCAGCATACCTTTTTGATTGACACATGACCTTCTGCTCATCCCATAACATTACTGTTTTCCCACCTTTGCCTGTGATTCCTATCATGTGCCACCCCTGTGCCTTAGTCTTTATCATGTCCCTGAGCTCTTCCAGAGTCCTTGGGTGGTCCAAATGGTCAAGGGCCTCAGCTGTTAACCAAAAGATTGGAGGTTTGAGTCCACCCAGTGACGCCTCAGAAAAACCAGCTTCTGAAAAACCAGCCATTGGAAACCCTGTGGTGCCCAGGTCTGCCCCGACACACATGGGGTGCCATGAGTCAGAGTTGGCTTGGTGGCAGCTGGGTTTTTTGCACCACAGTACAGCGTACCGGTTACTATCAAGGAGATTCTGACTCATGGTGACCCCAAGTGTTGCAAAACTGTTTTTTGGGTGCGCTTTTCGTTCTAGTGTGAAGGGTCCCTGTTTTGTTCTCAAAAAGCTTGCTCTAAATGTACATCTCCTGGCCCCACCCTAGAACATTCCATCCTCCTGCCTCAGTCTACCGATCGCTCTTGCTGCTGCTCACAGCTGTCATCCTGGGACTTGCCATCTTTGCTCCTGTGGGTAGGTGCCATTGTTCCTGGATCATAATTTTTTTCTTCTTGGTTTACAGACAACTTTTGTGACAGCTAAATCCTTCTTAGGAAGGGTCACGTGGGAGGTAAGCCGTCTGTGTTCTTGCAGGCCTAAAAGTTTCTTTATCTTGTTTTTATACTTCGTTACTGGTTTGACTGCATGGCATGTTGGTGTTTTTGTTTTTTGTCAGAACTTTGGAGATATTACCCCTAGTTTTTAACATGTTGTATGAGATCAACTCTTCTAGAATTGCTCAGAGCTGTGCCTGGGTGAAGATCATTTTCGTTCATCCGCTTCAGCACTTGGGGGACACATTTAAATTGAAGGTACAAGGAAAGAACCTTCTTTGTTTTATAATTTCTTGGGAAATATCCTTCCCTATTTTCTCCGTTCTCTTTGTCTAGAACTCCTATTTGTCAGTTTTACTCTCGGAATGGATAAAACTTCTAATTTCAGACATCATGTTTTGAATTTCTCGGTATTCTCTTGTGTTCTGATTAAAAAAAAATTTTTTTAATAAGCAGGGTCTTGATTTTGTTTTTGATGAAAGTATATAAAATATTTCTGAGCAAATTAATTTTTTTTTCTTTTTGTCCCCCCAGCCCCAATCCATCTCGCTTTTCTTGGCATTTAGGATTTCTCTTTATGTTCACCTTCCTGGTCCATGCTGCTTGCTTTCCCAGGCGGCTCACGACTCTGGCTCTCCTGTTATGCAGGAGAAATGGTGTTGACGGCTCTGTACGAGCAAGGGGTTGTTGGCCGGCCAGCTCAGTTTGTGCTCCCGAGTGTCACAGGTGTTATTCTGGGAGCCTGCTGTTATCCTACTAGGCACCAGTGCCAAGACTTTGGTGCTGTCCACAGATGACAGAATTCTCCCCAAGGTGCTTGTTCAGTTTATACAAGAACCTTCCATCTTTACCTCAGGAATAAATGCCTGGCTGCATGCTTTCTGCCTGCGATATATGTGTGTGTGTGTGTGAGTGTATGTGTTTGAGAGAAACTGTGTGAAAGTGTGTATGTGTGTGCGCACGTGTGTGCGCATGTGTGTAAAAATGAATGTGTGTGCGTGTGTGAAAGTGTATGTGTGTGAGTTTTTGCATGTGTGTGAGAGAAAGTGTGTGTGGACATGTGCGAGAGAAACTACGTGTGTGTGTGTGTATACATGTGAGAGTATTCTCGTGTGTGTGTGCATGCAGGGACACCCTGGTAGCATAGTGGTTAAGAGCTAACGGCTGTTGACCACAAGATCAGCAGTTGGAATCCACCAGGTGCTCCTCGGAAACCCTATGGGGCAGTTCTATTCTGTCCTATAGGGTCGCTAGGAGTCAGAAGTGACTTGATGGCAACAGGTTTGTGTTTTTTTTTTTATGTGTGTGCATGTGTGAGAGTGTGTGTGTGTGAAGTCTGCATGTGTGTGAGTGAGAGTGTGTGTGTGAGAAAAAGTGAATATGCGCGTGCACATGTCTGTGAGTGGAAGAGAAAGTGTGTGCATGCGCGTGTGTATGTATATTTGTGTGTGCGTGTGCATGTGTGTCGTGTACGTGTGTGAGTGCATGCGCATGAGAAACTACATGAATATGTGTGTGCTCCTGTACGTCGGTGCATGTGAGTGTGAGAGAAAAATGTGTGCATATATGTGGGTGTGCATGTGTGTGCATATATGTGTGAGAGAGAAAGTGTGTGTACACGGGTGTGTTCCTGTGTGCAGTTATCGCACTGCCCTGCCTGTGACTGTCACTGGATCCCAGTGCTTTCTGCTTGTGAACTCCCTCTGTCTCTGTGACCCCCCGCTGTGTTATAGGTGGCCTCCAGTTGGGCTGTCTGTGGTGCCGTGCCATGCAGTTTGGCACACACTCTGCACGTGCTCTAGGCTGCAGTCCCCTCTGCCCTGTGCCGTGACTGAAGCTCCCTTCACGTGCTGTCTGTCCTCTAGGCCGGTGGTTGTCAACCAGGGCTGTGGTGTCCCAGGGGACATTTGACTATGCCTGGAGACTTGGTTGTCACAGCTGGGTGGTGCTCCTGGCATCTAGTGGGTAGAGACCGGGGCTGCTTCTCAGCATCCTGCAGTGCATAGGACGACCCCCACCACAGAGAACAATCCGGCACCACATGTCACTAGTGCCATGGCTGAGAAACCCTGCTCCAGAGTTTTGTTCAAATTGTACATCTGCTGATAGTTTCACACCGTAAAGCTTTCCTTGTCAGGGATTGTCATTTTAATTATTTGTTCACCATCACTTCAATAAGTCTTAAGAAGGAAAGGCTCTAGAAGTATGTACCAAGTCTCCTTTCTGGAACCGGAAGCTTGTGAGCTGTATTGTCTGTTATTCCTGTCCATACTTGTGGAAAGACGCATACATTTCCACAAGATTACAAAGAATCAAATTCCCTGCCTTGAGTATGTTTAATGGACCAGTTAGGATTTTACAAATTCCTGTTTTTCCTCCTCCCAATTTTTCCTCTCATTCCCATCCTTCTTCCTCACATACTCTAAGGTAAGGATTTTTATGTCTGTCTGAGTATGGGAAGCTTCATTGGCAAATGTGTCAAATAGAAAACTCAGCTGAAATCCAGCGCAGCAACACCACCCCAGGAGAAAAATACTTGTTCACCAAAATGTCCGAGCACCAGCCAACAGTAGACTCCTTCCAGACAGTGTGCTTGCATATCTTTTTGTTCGAGTTCCACAAGGCAACTTGCATGTTATCTCAGAGTATCTGTAATTAGAGGAGCCTGACCTCTCATTTTCTTTTTTTTTTCCTAAACTGCCAAGGTGTGTTTTTTTCCCCTCCCTTTTTTAATTGTTTTTAAAAATTTATATATACCCAAAACCCATTGCTGTTGAGTCGCTTACGACTCCTAGTGATCCTATAGGACGGAGTAGAATTGCCCCATAGGATTTCCAAGGCTGGAATTTTTTTTTTTTTTTTAGTTTTATTGTGTTTTAGGTGAAAGTGTACAGCACAAATTGGTTTTCCGTTCAAAAGTTTTATACACAAGTTGTTTTATGACATTAGTCACAATGCCTGTGTTGTATCAGCACCCTCCCCCTTACCTGGTCCACCCTGGGTTCGCCATGTCCATTAGTCCAGTTTTCCTGTCCCTTCCTGCCTTCTCATCTTTGATTTGGGGCAGGTGTTGCCCATTTGGTCTCCTAGACTTGATTGAACTAAGAAGCGCGTTCCTCCCGTGTGCTATTGTTTGTTTTACAGGCCTGTCTAATCTTTGGCTGAAAACTGGACTTTGGGAGTGGCTTCTCTTCTGAGTTAGCAGGCTTTCTGGGGGCCATAGTTTCGTGAGTTCCTCCAGTCACTGTCAAACTAGTAAGTCTGGTCTTTTTTTGTGAATTTGAATTTTGTTCTACAGTTTTCTCCCGCTCTGTCCAGGACCCTCTATTGTGATCCCTGTCAGAGCGGTTGGTGGTGGTAGCTGGGCACCATCTACTTCTTCTGGGCTCAGGCTGGTGGACGCAGTGGTTCACGTGGTTCATTAATCCTTTGGGCTAATATTTCCCTCGTGTCTTTGATTTTCTTCGTTCTCCTCTGCTCTGAATGTGCTGGGACTAATAGATGTATCTTAGATGGCTGCTTGTGAGCTTATAGGACCCCAGACGCTACTCACCTAAGTAGGATGTAGGACATTTTCTTTAGAAGTATGTTATGCCAGTTGACCTAGATGTCCCCAGAGACCATGGTCCCCACCCCTTAGCACCAGTAACTTGGTCCTTCAAGGTGTTTGCATGTGCCTAGGAAGCTTCTATGACTTTGCCAAGGCTGTAATCTTTACAGAAGCAGACTGCCACATCTTCCTCCCGTGGAGAGGCTGGTGGATTCGAACTGCCGACCTTTTGGTTAGCAGCCAAGTGCTTAACCACTGCCCCACCATGGTGGCATTGATAACATTCATCATTTGTGCAACCGTCACCAATATCCAGTTCCAAACTTCCTCTCCCTCTTAAGAGAAGCTCAATGTCCCATAAGCAATCAGTCCAGTTCCCCCTCACTCCTGCCTCCAAGGTGTGGTGTTCCCTTCCACGTTCCACCTTCTTTCGCAGAGATATGCTTAGCTCTACATTTCAGATGTGAATCTTTCTCTCCACTGAACATTCAGGGCTCAAAGTAGCACAACAGGTGAGCACAGCTGAGTTCTAAGAGCTTCCCTGTCGTTGTGGCTGTGAGGGAAATTCCCTCTGTGCTATCTCCTGTTTGGAACATCTGTTTCAAGTTTCTCTGGCAGTTGGTGAGATAACATAATAAGATGGCAAGAGGCAGAAAAAAATATGCTGCAATAAAAATGTCCTAAAAAGGAACTTAGTTGTATTTACATCTTCACAGAACGTGGCTGAAGGCGGGAAGAAAAGTGAAAATGAGCCCCAATAAGTAAGGTTAGAGGAGACAGCACGAGTGGCTTACTGACTGGTGGTTTTGATTCGCTTTTGTGCCGTGTAAGGTATTAACTAGAACACCAAGCAAAGGAGTCCAGGGTGTCAGTGTGTGTGTGTGTGTGTGTGTTCCTCCAGCACGTCTCATGCCTTCTTTCTGCTTCTGGGCCACAGACCTGTGGCCCCAGTAAACTGCCTCTTGTAAGTCATCAGGTGAACGCAGCTGCAACGGCACAAACTCATCATTGTGCTAGATGTGCAAAGCAGGTACCCACTTACACTGTGATAAGTGATCCCACCACCGTGGTCAGGAATTAAAAGGAGCTGTCACGAATTACAATGTCCACAAACCACCAGTGTCATCAAATTGACCCTGACTCATGGTGACCCCAGGTGTATCAGAGTAGAACTGTGATCCAGAGGGTTGTCAGTGGCTGATTTTTCAGAAGTAGATTGCCAGGCCTTTCTTCTGAAGTCCCTCTGGGTGGACTCGAACTTCCAACCTTGCAGTTAGCAGCTGAACATGGTAACTGTTTGCACCACACAGGGACTCAGGATATATGACAATGAAACCTGTGAGAACTGGAACTCAACGGGACTGCCCTGGTTTTCTGGGTCTCATGACTTTTCCATCTTTGATAGGGTACAGTCTTAACACTTTTCTGTTGTCCTCTATTAGTGAAAAATAATCTGAGTTTTCCTTCTCTGACAGTTTTCTGCCTGACACAGGCTTCATCTTTTACAGGTTATACATATGTGTGTGTGTGTGTATGTATGTCCTATATAGATATCTGTGTGTGTGTGTATATATATATGTATATAAATCTATGTGTGTGTGTGTATATATGGAAACCCTGGTGGCATAGTGGTTAAGTGCTATGGCTGCTAACCAGAAGGTCACTCCTTGAAAACTCTATGGGGCAGTTCTACTCTGTCCTACAGGGTTGCTATGAGTTGGAATCGACTCGATGGCAACAGGTGTGTGTGTGTGTCTTGTAGAAGGAGGCATTGTTTCTGTCTCCTTGGTTTCCTATTCGGCCTAAAGTTCCCTTTTGCTTTGCCAAGTGGTTTTTGCTAGAGCTCTTTCAGTGACTACAGCAGTGGCCATACCATCGATAAGGGTAACAGTGGAAAATGTGGCGTGTTCCTTAATAGCTTCACTCCTTCTTTCAAATCCTTTGGGAAGAGAGAAGGGACATAAATAACTAAATGCCACAGGTTGCTTAGGCAACATAGACACAGTTAGTGCTGATTGGGAGCCAAATAGACTCTCTGGCTAATGACAGTAAATTTCTCCTTCACTTTAAAAAGTTTAGGGTGAAGTTGGGACTTAGGGATTCCTGTGAGAGAGGACGTTGGGCGGCTCTGCTTCTTAATAAATCGACTTGTTTGTGGACCCTGTCATCGCCCAGCTTAAGCCTCCTTCAGATACTGGGCCCCACGTGCTCTTCTGCTTGCCCAGCCCGGCTGAGGACTCAGCTCTTACCGGGACGGGTACAAGGTTAACTGTTGGAAATGGCAACCCATTCGTTTCAATGATCTAAGAAGATTATTTCATTTTTATTTTTGACGCCTTTGTCCTTTCCTGTTAAATGACATCTCTGTCTTCAGCACCTTTTGTGATTTGCGTGTCCTATCAATTTCGTTGGTACTGGGCTAGCACTTTCTTAAAAATAATCAGTCATCAGTCTGTATCATTGAGGCATTTGGCTGGATTGTCCTAAAGATATATTTTTTCCACCGTAGACTTTATAAAAGTCATTATTTGTAGAAATTGTTTTTTAGCACTTCATGGATTTCAGTGCTTTGAATGCTCAATATTTATAAATTGATGTTCATACTTACATTTACAAGCGTATGTGCCTATCTGTATCTGTATCATCCATACCTGTGTCTCAGTTATGTGCTGCTCCTGTAACAGAAATACCACCCATGGATGGCTTTAACAAAGAGAAGTTTACTCTCTCACCATCTAGCAGGCTAGAAGTCCCGATTCAGCGCACAAGCTCCAGGGGAAGCTCTTTCTCTCTGTTGGCTCTGTAGGAAGATCCTTGTCATCAACCTTCCCTCGGTCTCGGAGCTTCTCCACGCAGCAGCCTCAGGTCCAAAGGAAGCGTTGTGCTCTCAGTGCTGCTTTCCTGGTGGTATGAGGTTTCCCCACTCTTTGCTCGCTTCCTTTTCCTTTCATCTCTTGTAAGATAAAAGGTGGGGCAGGCCACACCCCAGGGAAACTCCTTTACATTGGATCAGGGGTGTGACTTCAGTAAGGGTGTTACAATCCCACTGTCATCCTCTTTAACATAATCTAATCTTGCCTCATTAACCACAGGCAGAGATTAGGATTTACAACACATAGGAAAATTATAATCACAAAATGGAGGACAACCACACAATACTGGAAATCATGGCCTAACCAAGTTGATACACATTTTTTGGGGACACAATTCAATCCATGACAATCTGTGTCTATATTATCTGTATCTATATATATATATATTTTTATATCATCTGTATCTTTATTGGTATCTGTATTTAGAAATTCTCTCACACACGAGCTCTTAAAGTGCAGGCGGTGTTTCTACAGCTATTGTTGTTAGGTGGCATCCAGTCGATTCTGACTCACAGTGATACTATGTATAACGGAATGAAACACTGTCCAGTGTCCATTGTTGCAGCCACTGTGTCAGTCCATCTCGTTGAGGATCTTTCTCTTTTTTGCTGACTCTCTACTTTACCAAGCATGATGTCCTTCTCGAGGGACTGGTCCCTCCTAATAACGTGTCCAAAGTTAAGTGAGATGAAGTCTCGCCATCCTTGCATCTAAGGAGCATCTAAGGAGCATTCTGGCTGTAGTTCTTCCAAGACACGTTTGTTCATTTTTCTGGCGGTTGATGATGTACGTATTCAGTATTCATTTCCAACACCTTAATTCAAAGCATTGAATCTTCTTTGGGCTTCTTTATTCATTGTCCAGCTTTGGCATGCGTATGAGGTGATTGAAAACACTCTGGCTTGGGTCAGGCGCACCTTAGTCTTTAAAGTGACATCTTTGCTTTTTAAGACTTTAAAGCAGTCTTTTGCAGCAGATTTGCCCAATGCAATGCGCCCTTTGATGTCTTGACTGCTGCTTCCGTGGGCGTTGATTGTGGACCCAAGTAAAGTGAAATCCTTGACAACTTGAGTATTTTCTTTTTATCCTGATGGTATCTGTGCTGAATCCAAATATATGTTAGAATATATGTTATATATGTTAGAAAATGTTCTTCATTCTAGAACTAAGGGTTATAAGTCAGAGTTGGGAATTTGCTTGCCTAATGCCCCATTTTTTAAAAACAGGTCAAGCTTAGTAGACCAGGTGGCTTGTTGACCATGATGGGCTTCAATGCCGATATCACAGGGGAGTTCTGAGTATTGCGTGAGGGAGGTGATGCATGGGAAGCCCTCCGGCCAGTGCCTGGTGCACATAAAAGCTTCAGAAATGCCCGCCATTATTATTACCTTATTGTTGGTTATCTTCTCCTTCCTCCTCCTTTTTCCCCTCCTCTCTCATCCTTTTCTTCCTCTTCCTCTTCCTTCTCTAGTGTTCTGTTTTCACAGTGAATCCTAATACAGTACCTAGCACATAATGAAGGAATGAATGAATGAAGACAGTTTGAAATATGTTCCCTCTCATTTTAGGATGCAAACAAAGAACTCTGAGCCCACTTTGCTTTTCATAACATCACAGTGAAATACCTGCCTTGAGAGTTGAGTCAAAGGAGTAGAACTGGTTAAGATCGTTCAGAAAAGTTAGTTATGAAACGTGAAGGAAAACCGGACGGATGTGGTATTGTAGCACTTGGTAGAAGAGATCTCTCAAGTAGGAGCATGGAAAAGTATGACAAAGATGAGAAAGTATTCAGCGACGTAGTGGTTAAGTGCCACGGCTGCTAACCAAAAGGTTGGCGGTTCGAATCCACCAGGCGGTCCTTGGAAACTCTATGGGGTAGTCTTACTCTGTCCTATAGGGTTGCTATGAATTGGAATCGACTCGAGGGCGATGAGTTTTTTTTTTTTTTTTTTGGTTAGTATTCAGATAGGTGTCTACACATATTAAGAGCCAGCCTTGATAAAGAAAGCCCTTCCTATGTCTCAGGCACTGGTGTAAATGGTTTGCATGTTTTAATGCTTTAGAGCCTCATGAGATAGGTACTGTTACTCAGCCCATGTAATGCAGAAGGTACTGAAGAACAGAGAGGTTATGTGGCTCTCCCAAGGTCACACAGCAGGTAAGCGGCAGACAGAAATTTTAGTCTGCCCTTAATGAATATGCTTCACTATTGCTCAACTAAAGCAACATTAAGTTTTAAGAAGAAAATGCCTAATATTATTTGAGCGTAATTTTTTAAAAAAAAAAATAAGAGAAGCAAGTAGGGGATAGTAGGGCACGGGAGAGCAGAATGGAAGTCAAAAGGTGGGAACAGAAAAGGAAGAATTCAGGTAAAAAAAGAGTTCGTCATCTCTGCTTAGTCCCTGAGGCGGTGTTACACAACATCTTGCAAGTAGAACAGGACCTTGAAATCTCAAATGTAAAAGCTTGTAGAGTTTAGCCACGGTGAGTGTTTTTCATTGACTCACCGGGACTTCACTGGGCAGGAGCTGCCTCGTTCCTTGTACTCTGGTTTGCAGAATCTGGGCCCCACGGAGACCTGGTTTCCCTGAGTGCCACTTCACTCATCATGTCTGCAGAGCAGTGCCAAAAACACACATCGGTGGAAATGCAGGTCCAGCGAATTGTGCATCCACTGTTCAGTCCCGCTTGGAGACATTCCTGGAGAGTGGCACTTGGGGGGCCTGTCGGTGCAGTGTGAGATTTACAGGTGTGGAGGCTGGGTGGGAATGGGGGTGCAGGGCAGCGGGAAGGGATCCTAGGATGCCCGTATTGCCAGCAGTGGATTCGGTTGCTTTCTCTTTGCATGGGGGCTGAATACGGGTAGAATCTGTTTCTCCTTTGCTTGTTCAATATGAAATGAGATGTGCATTGAAGGAAGCAAGATGCGAAAGAAAACAGTACAGAATCTTGCGCTGATCTCCAGGAGGAGTAGGTATGTAGTGGTTTTTGCAAGTCCGGGAGAAATTCTGCCTTACCCTAGTTGGAGGATTGCCTCCTGCCGTGTTGCCCTTGCTTTGGATCACTGAGAAGATGACACAGCAGCTCATAAGTCAGGGGGTGTTGTGTTCTGCAGCACTCGCAGGCCTGCGGAGAGACTCTGAGAACAACAGCAGTATTGAGTGCTTGTGTGTGTGTGTGTGTGTGTGTGTGTTGGTAAAGCCAGTTTGTTCTATTTTTATAGGTAAACACTAGGTATGAAGATCTGTGAATCATTAAGTAAATTCCTAACAAAAACAGATAGGATATAATCTTTTTTTTGTATATTTACTTATTTATTATTTAAGAAATTTAAACGTAAACCAAATTTACATTGATGGCATTGTGGAGTGTAGACAATTTTATGAGCCCAGAGCCCTGGAAACTATCAGCTGTGAAAAACAGATTCGCATAATTGTCTTTCAAATTATACTTTCTTAACTTTGGCAAACTGCTTTCTCAGGGTGTATTCTATATTAGAGCCACATCACAGAAGCTATGTTAAAGTGTATCTGAGTTTACAAAGCAGAAATCAGATTGTAAATCACTTGAGCTTGTGGGTATATGGGAGTGGAATGTAAACTATTTCTCTTGGACAGTGGTTGGAGAAGTCTAAAATTAGTTAACGATGACTTTGGCCAACCTTCAAATATTTTAGCCTGGAAAATATTTCTCAGTGTTTTCCCCCTTGTTATTAACCTCTTAGTGTATTCCTTCCCTATTCATTGTCTACGGTATCAGCTTCTGTTTATCTACAAAAACATTTTCATATAAATTTCATTTCATCCAAAGGGATGATAGAGGGAATAATAAAGAAGAACCTGGGATGAAATGAAGTTCATCTTGAATTAAAAAAACCAAACCCGTTGCTGTCAAGTCAATTCTGACTCATAGTGACCCTACAGGACAGAGTAGAACTGTCCCATAGAGTTCCCAAGGGATGCCTGGTGAATTCGAACTGCTGACCTTTTGGTTAGCAGCCGTAGCTCTTAACCACTGCACCACCAGGGTTTCCATTTTGAATTAGAGCCTCCAAATTTGGAACCAATTTTCCTTTGCCACCAGATGTCTGGCAGTAAGTTCAAGCCTTTAAAAGGCGATGAATCTGGCTTGAATCCAAGTACAAGTACTAGGCGGGATACTAAAGAGATGGATAATGCTACAGTGGCTGAATTTAAATTATATTTGAGAATCTGAAAATAGACATGTAGTGGTGAATAATTAAAAGTAAATACAGAATTATAGCATAGCAAACGATTTGAAATCTAAATTGGTACTAATTGGATAATGGTAGTGTTGTGGATTGAATTGTGTCCCCCCAAAATGTGTGTCAACTTGGATGTGGTATGATTCTCAGTATTGTGTGGTTGTCTTCCATTTTGTGATCTGATGTAATTATCCTATGTGTTGTAAAACCTCACCTCTATACGCTAATGCTGTGGTATTAGAAGCAGTTATGTTAATGAGGCAGGACACAATTTACAGGATTAGGTTGTATCTTGAGTCAGTTTCTTTTGAGATATAGAAGAGTGAAGTGAGCAGAGAGGAGAGGGACCTTGTATCACCAAGAAAGAGGAACCAGGAGCATCTTTTGAATCTGGGGTCCCTAAACTGGTAAACTCCCAGATCCCAGGGAAGATTGATGGCAAGGACCTTCCCCCAGAGCTGACATAGAGAGAAAGCCTTCCCCTAGAGCCAGCACCTTGCATTCAGACTTCTAGCCTCCTAAACTATGAGAAAATATATCTCTGTTTGTTAAAGCCATCCATTTGTGGTATTTGTATTACATTTCTATTATAGATGGAATTTGGTACCAAAAGTGAGCTGCTGGTCTAACTGATACCTACAACATGGAAGTGGTTTTGGAATTGAGTAACGGGTAGAGCCCAGAAGAGTTTTCAAGTGCCGAATAGTAAAAGCCTAGATTGCCTTGTAGAGACTGTTGGTGGAATTACGAACATCAAAGACAATTCTGATGAGGATTCAGAAGGAAGTAAGGAGACCTGTAAAACCAGAGAGGGCACAGATGGTGGGAAGCAGTGGCAGCAGAACTAGGATACTGGCACAAGATGGCATGGGAGCCGGCCCACAAAGCGAGAAATCTGAGTACCTTTGGGCAGGAGGCTTCCTGTGGAGTGGGGTGCCTCTGGGCACTTGTTGGTGGAGCTAGGTGTGCCAACCCACGGAGCAAGAGAGCTGAGTGTCTTCACACTGAGAAGTCAAGGAACCAGGAAGCAGAAGTTGAAGAGACAAGGAGCAATGGAAGGAGAGTCTCAATCTCAAAGGGTGGAACCAGGGCCTGCTAGGTCTCAAAGGGTGGGGCCACAGCCTCCCAGGTTTCAAAGAGTCGGATCCTCTCCAACTCAGTTCTGGAGTGTGGGGCTGTTGTTCACAAGTGCCAGGGGCATGGGGCCAGATCGGCTGCCCAAAGCTGAGGGGGTGGGGTTGCCATGCCCCAGAGGCAGGAGAACTGGGCCTGCTGGGGCCAAAGGAGTGGAGTCTCCACTCAGATGGACTAGGAGAATGGGGCTGCCCAAAGCCAAGGGAGCAGAGTTGCCATCCCAGTAGGCCTGGAACGCAAAGTTGAAGCCCAGGGCCGAGGGGCCTCCATCCAGAGTCCAGAGGGCATGGCCAACACACAGAGTCAGGAGGCCAGGGCCATTGCCTAAAGGGTCTCAGAGAACAGAGGATTATTTTCAAGCCTTGAGAGGTAATGCAGTGTGTTCTGCTGGGTTTTGGACTTGCTTGGTACCTGTTATCCCTTCTTTACCTCTGCTTTCTCCCATTTATAATGGAAATGTCTACCTTGTGCCTGTTCCATTGTACTTTGGAAGCAGATAACTTGTATTCTAGATATCACAGATGAAGGAGAATTTTATCCCAGGATGGAATTTGCACTTGGAGTTGATTTCAGACTTTTGGGTTGGTTTTTTTTTATGATGGGGTGAATGTGTTTTACATGAATTTTTCTGGACCAAAGGGTGGAATGTTATGTATTGAATTGTGTCCCCAAAATGTATGTCACTTGGCTAGGCTATGATTCCCAGTATCGAGTATGTCCTCCATTTTGTGATCTGAGGTAATAATCCTAAAAAAAAACAAAAACAAAAACCTATGTTTTATAAATCCTCACCTCTATGATATTAATGAGGCAGAGTTAGAGGTAGTTATGTTAATGGGGCAAGACACACTCCATGGGATTAGTTATATCTTGAGTCAATCACTTTTTTTTTTTTAAAGTCAGTCACTTTTGAGATATAAAAGGGAGAAGTGAGCAGAGAAGAGAGGGACCTCATACCACCAAGAAAGAAGAGCCAGGAGTAGAGTGTGTCCTTTGAACCCAGGGTCCCTGTATTGGGGAACTCCTAGATTCAAGGGAAGATTGATGACAAGGACCTGCCCCCAGAGCTGAGAGAGAGAGAGAAAGCCTTCACCTAGAGCTGACACTCTGAATTTGGACTTCTCGCTTCCTAAACTGTGAGAAAATATATTTCTGTTTGTTAAAGTCATCCCCTTATGGTGTTTCTGTTATAGCAGCACTAGATAACTAAGATAGGTAGGTTTTTTCTGTTATAGCAGCACTAGATAACTAAGATAAAAAAAAGATAGTAGGTTTTTTCTGTTATAGCAACACTAGATAACTAAGATAGGCAGGTTTTTTCTGTTATAGCAGCACTAGATAACTAAGGTAGGTTTTAATATATGAAAAATGCAATGCAATGTATTGCTCTCCAAAGGACAAAAATGGCTATTCCTTAGAAATTATGAAAAGGGATACTACAGAGACGCAAATAAAACTTGAAACAAAGCAAAAGATAAATAAATACACATTTATAAAAATGTATACAGAAATATGCCTGTTGAGAGAAAACAGTAAACTTTATTTTTCCCTGAAAAGTGACTTAAAATCTTTCTTATGGTCAACTATACAAGAAAGATAGCGTGTGATATTAAGGCTCAACGAGTTAACTTGTACCCTAAAAATTCCTAGTTGGGGAAAATCACCTTGAGCTGGTGATAGGAGTTGGTGGAAAGTGGGTTTTGTGCTTTATAGGAAATACAAGACTTGAAGGAGGTGTGGGCATTGTATTCCTGTTGAAGAGTGGGAAGGGGCATTCCAGGTGAGGACAGCAGAAAGAGGAAAGGCCTGGAGGCAGGAAGGGTCTGAATAACCCAACAGGAAGCATCACATTGGTGAGTCTGTGCAAAGCTGTATCCTGGAAGCTAAAAAGGGACGTGACAAAGAAGGGAAAATGGAGTTGAGAATAGCCAGATTCTTTTGAAGTGTTGTAGTTATCTATTGCTGTGTAATAAAACCCCCAAACGTAGGGGCTTTAGCTCACAGTTTCTGCATAGCAAGGATCTGGGGCCAGGTGAGCAGAGTTTTCTGGCTCAGGGTCACTCACAGGCTACAGTCAAGGTGTGGGCTGGGCCATGGGCATCTCCAGGCCTGGCTGTGGACGGATTGCTTCTGCTCAGTCATGTGATTGTTGGCAGGATTCACTTTCTTCCGGGCTGTTGGTCTGAGAGTCTCAGTCCCTTGCCGGTTGTTGTCTGGAGGCTCTCTCAGTTCCTCAGCACAGGGGCTTCTCTGTATGGCAGCTCTCAACATGGCGGCTTGTTTAATCAGAGTGAGCCAACGAGAAGAGCCAGAGAGGGAGGGAGAGAAAGAGAGAGAGAGAGCGTTGGTAACAAGTTTATTAGGATATAGTTTATGTACTACGCAATTCACTGAATTAATGTATACAATTCAGTGGTTTTTAATATATTCACAGATTTGTGTAACCATCACTGCAGTCAATTTTAGAACATTTTCACTACCCCAAAAGGAAACCCTGTGCCCTTTAGCCATCACCCCGGTTTCCCTATTCCACCCAGCCCTAGAAAACCACTAATCTGCGTTCTGTCTTTATAGATTAGTCACAATCTTTTATGGCACATTTTCAGAAGAGACGTCTCATCACTTCTGCCATATTTGATTCGATTTCTAAAAGTGAATCGTGTATACCAGTGTTCATAGCAACATAATTCACAACAGCCAAAAAGTGGGAATAATCCTAGTTTCTATCAACAGATGGGTAGATAAACAAAATGTGGTCCATCCATATAATGGACTATTTATTCAGCTGTTAAGAAAAATGAAGTCCCAGTATATGCCACAACGTGGATGAACCTTGAAAACATTATGTTGAGTGAAATAAGTCAGTCACACAAAGCCTAACATCTTGAAGGCTCACAGGAAGAAAGGCTGCTTAACCTTGTTTGACTGTGTATTTTCCACATGTTTTTGACCGTGAAGCACTTTGCCTCACCATATACCATCTGTTAGCATTCCAGGGAACTAGTGATTCACAGAACAGTCTTCTGGGGAAAAAGCTGCTGTAACTTTCTGTAAACCATGGGTTCTCTCTGTTGGCTCTTGTTAGCATTGTGCACTGAGACAACTAGAGCTACGTGTGATTGTTATATGGATGCTGTTGAACCAAAGATTTCTCCTGTTCCTTACTCTGGTGAGTTTTGAAGCCTGTGTCGAGGAGTTCACATTTATCTCTGTCGAATGCTGTTGGGCTAAAGGCCAGCTAAGTGCCAGGCAGTGTATGACATTGCTGCTCCATTGAGCCGACTGTTACACAACCTTTAACCGTATGGGCATGCTGTTGAATGTTTGGTCTATGATTCATTCAGTGGGCAATTGTTCCCAAAGTAGATAATCCGCAAACATTTCAAAATACTAACTTTTAAAAATTTCTCTTTGTCATTGAGAAAGAATATACACAATAAAACATAACACCGATTCAGCAGTTACTACATGTACCACTCGGTGACATTGATTGCGTTCTTCAAGCTGTACAACTGTTCTCACCATCCTTTTCTGAGTAGTTCCTCCTCCATTAACATAAACCCACTGCCCCCTGAGGTTCCTATCTCATCTTTTGAGTTGCTGTTGTCAGTTTGATTCCATATAGATAGTTCTTAAAAGAGTGTGGTGCTCAAGGCAGATACTTTTTGCTGGTTAAGCTAAACTACCATTTTGTTTTTAAGAAGACTTCAGAAGTTAATTTTGGTTTAAGATTTAAAGATTATCTCAGTGCAGTAGTTTCAGGGGTTCATCTAGCCTCCATGGCTCCAGAAGGCCTGGAGTCCACGAGAATTTGAAATCCTGTTGGGCATTTTTCTCCTTCAAAGTACCAGTTTTAATATTAGGCAGGCCAGGGCTAAGGGCAGAGTCTTTATCTCACTGCAAAATGCCATTCTTCCAGTTAACACCTATCTTTTAATTGACCTTATTCTGGGTACAGCAGTTTAACCAAAAAATAAAAACTAAAACCAGCCAAACAAACAAACAAACTAACCACCTAGTGGATACCTTACTTTAGGAAATATAGCCTCTTTTTCCCCACAAAGAGATCTTTGTGAATTATTTTGCAGTCAGTGGGAACCATATTTTCAGCATTTTCTCCAGTATTGGCTGGTGGCTCTGTCAGGAAGGGAGTGAGTTATGCTGATAAGAGTAGTTTTAGTGAATCTGTACTAACTCATGATGTTCCTCAGAACAGAACTGGAAGACTCTAATAACGTACTTTAGATTTTGGGAGAGCAATTCTGACTCATAGCAACGTATAGGACAGAGTAGAACTGCCCCCACAGGGTTTTTAAGGAGCAGCTAGTGAATTCAGACTACCCAGCTTTTGGTTAGCAGCCAAGCTCTTAACTACTGCACCACCAGGGCTCTGAGCTGATAAAAAGGAAAAGGAGAAAACTTGAAACTACAATAGGCCAGGCCAGTCCTGGGTAACATATCATCTCATAAATCTTCAAAACAGCAATACAAGATGGGGTAGTTATTCGCATCTTACAGTTGGAGATATTAACCTCAGAGAGAGCCAGTAATTTGTCCAAGGCTCTGCATTCGGAACCTAAGTCCATTTGCCTTCAAAACTCTGGACTGCCCACATGGCCCTGAAAGAGATTTCTAGCTAAGCATGAGTATTAACCATTCTGTGGCCCCCCCATTTAATTTCTCAGGGACAGGTGTTCTGCTCCACCGCATTTTGAAGTCTTTCTAGTTGCAAACTCACGGCGAGCCTGTTGTGCACGCTGGAAATAGTCTTCCCCACTGTGGACTCACTGTGATAACACCTTTCTCGGTTCTGGTTGCCAATCTCGGGACATGTTGCCATGTGAGAAAATTACGCCCTCATTGTTTAAGCCATTGCTGTTAAACCAGTGGCTGCAACACATGGGCCAT
The DNA here is from genome assembly GCF_024166365.1 of Elephas maximus indicus. Taxonomy (NCBI): domain Eukaryota; kingdom Metazoa; phylum Chordata; class Mammalia; order Proboscidea; family Elephantidae; genus Elephas; species Elephas maximus. The sequence goes on from NC_064846.1 coordinate 172,199,734, forward strand.
CAGTACTAGCAACACACAGGGTGAATCTTTCTCCCAGAATCCTCAAAGAGATAGTGAGCCTGGGGAGGAAATACAACCTAGGCTAGATTTTTTTCCCCTCAATATCTGGAATGACACAGTAAGTATAGGCTTAAAAAGATGAAATAAAATGAGTTCATTTTTTTTAAACATTGACAGGGATTGCCAGACTTCCACATTGTGGAAGGAACAGTTAAGTTGCTGTCCTAACACCCATCCGTAGGCCTCACCTCCTTGGTCACATCTAGCTAAAGCCAGGATATGTTGGTTCTGTCCATGCCATGTAAGTGGGCATCTTCCAGGTGGCATCCTGGAGGGCATTTGCTCTCCTGATAAAAAGAGAGAGACTGCTGGCTTGCCCTTCATCCTTTGCCCTTCCATCTTCTTCCTGCCTGGATCCTTGGGTGTGCATCAGCCATTGGTGATGACGTCACATCATGATGGATAAAGGACGAGATGCTAAGGGTGGAGGAGCGGATAGAAAGAACATGGCCGGGTCCCCAAGGCCATTGGTGAGTAGCTTCACCAGCTCTGGATACCCACCTCCTGACTTCTTATGTGAGAAAATTACACCTTCTTGTTTAAGCCATTGCTGTCTGGGCTTCCTATTTTCCCCACCCAAATACAAACCTCCCTGAGGCTGTTATACATCTGTAATTTCTCTTACTTAGGGGAAACAGTCAATGGCTTTTCAACCTCTAGAACTAAACAGTTAACACAAAAAAGGTCGTCGAGGTTTAGCGTTGATCAAGGCAACAGTCTCAGAATGTATGTTGCTGTTCTAGGAAATTTGGTTTCAGGGACGTCATTCTTTATTTCATAAAAACATGAGGCTTGAGGTTAGTTTTATTTTCTTACATGAGGTACTAATATGTTGTGCTGGGTTAAAACAAATGGTTTTCATTGGTATGTTCTACATACATACACACGAGGGACGCTTGGGAATATGCCGTCAATAACGGAGCTTTATTCTATGTAAATGATACCTAATTAACAACAAAATTCCTGTCAAGGTAATCACAAACGAGTAAATAAAACTGTGCTCTTAAATTCTGAGGAATGTAATCAGTCTGGGTTACTATTATTTTCAAGGTGTCAATAAAAATAACTCAAATCTTGTATTCTGGGATGATTTCATAGTCCACTTTAACAGCATCCTACCTTCTAAAAAGAAATCAGTCAGGTGAAAAGGGACACAGAAATATCCTGATAAATATTTTAGACTCTTTAGTAGCTGAAAGACATAATTCGGACAAAGTCCAGAGGGAAGATAGAGAAATGACAAAATCACTCCAAGAACTGACAGATGACAGAAGATCAAACACATAGAGTCAGTGTGCTTTGATAGAGCAGTAACTCAGAATGACATGATGACAATCTGTAATTTTGTCAAAGACAACACCTAGGAGAAACAGAAATAGAAAAATAGCACTTTATTTGATTTTGATGCTTCTGGGCAAAATTCCCACTTCTTCAGTAAATATTTATGGAGTGCCCACTGTGGGAAGACATTACCCTAAGCAGCACCGAGGATGCAAAGAAGCAGGACTCAGTCCTTGCTTGCCCTGAAGGTGACCGGAATCTGGTGACTGAGTTGGACAAACGAACAGCCAATAAAGACAGGGGGAGGGGCCGAGCAAAGTGCTGACGGCTGCAGAGGCACAGGGCAGCTATGTAATCCAGCCTGGGAGTGTTCAAGGAGACTGCAAAGGGAGGTGATGCTGAGCAGAGACCTGATGAACTAGGAGAAATTTTAGGAGACGAGAAGGAGTAAGGTTTTGAAGGCATATGAAATAAGTCATTTAAAACCACTGAGAAGCATGGTACGTTGAGAGAGCTGCAAGTAGCTTGGTAAGGCTGGAGGAGGGTGCTTTTACATTGGGAAAAAGCAACAGGAGGTTAATGCAAGATGTTACAAGTGATGGGGGCTCATTAAACATATATAGCTGGGAAATTACATGATCAGATGAACGTTTTGGATAGACCACCTCTCTAAAAGTGGATTCTAGGGAGGCTTGGCTAAACCCAGAGATACTGCGTGGAAGGCTAGTCTCGTAACCCAAGATTTGGGTGTTGGTGTGTGGATAGATTATAGAGATTTGCTGAGTAACTTGATTAGGGGTGAGGAAAGTTGTAAAAATGGTGTGGGGACGGCATCTGACCACATCTCTCTTTGCAAGGCAAAATGAGAATCAAGACCAATAGTCTGAGGCTGATTCCTATGAAGCAGAGGTCAGACATGACATGCTTCCTCTCCCCAGCCTCTTTACCAATTCGGACACCAAGCCATCCCTCCCACAGCACTCTCTGCTTCTTTGCTGGGTTTGATAATTCATTGCAGTGGCCACACAGAACTCACAGACAATACTCATGATTATGGGGTTTATTAGAGAAGTAACAGTTTACAATTTAGGATCAGAAACGACTCAGGATACGGTTCTTTGATCTGGACAGCTTTTCCTCAGCTGTGCCAGGCAGGCCTCTCTCCGGCCCTCTCACTCTTGGCCACGTGTTACAAAGCTCTTTAGCTCTGCCAATTTAAGCCTGGAGGCATCCCACTCTGACAGCAAGCCTCCTGCCTGAGGGCACTCAGCTCTCTCACTCTGTGGGTTTGCAAGCCCACCGCACCATCTCCTACCTGTCTCTTGGTTCTGTTGCCTCTCCTGCCATCGTTTCTCTGCTACTGCTTCTCACCATCTCTCACTGTCTCCAGTGTTAACAGCTCTCCCTGTCTCCTAGGCCTAGGAGGTTCTCAGCCATGGATCCCGGTCCAAAGGACAACTCCACTCCCATCTCTTCTGATTGGTGGTAGGTCCTCCTCTGCACCGGTATTGGCTCTCTTTTTTATCCTACCAGGATGACAAAACTGACCATTCCCCTTGTTAGGGCTCCATACACCTATTTTGCAAGGTCCAACCCCCACAGGGTTCCACACACCTTATATGCACTCTTTGCAGACTGTTCAGTCCCCTTGATGGGCCACAAACACTATATTTGCATAGTTCTACCATATCATTATGTGGGAGTCACAAAGACTATGGCTAAAAAAAAAACCCTGTTGCCGTCGAGTCGATTCTGACTCATAGCGACCCTATAGGACAGAGTAGAACTGCCACATAGAGTTTCCAGGGAGCGCCTGGTGGATTTGAACCACCAGCCTTTTGGTTAGCAACTGTAGCACTTAATCACTATGCCACCAGGGTTTCCAAAGACTGTGGCTAGAAGGGCCATATTAAGTAATTCACTACACCACAGTGGAACAGGAGTTTAGGATGGAATCAAGTATAGATGGTAGTGCTGTTGTAACACCTGTCATTTGAGTTGAGTTTTGGACATTGTGAGTTTGAAGTGAATGTGTGCATGATGCAGTTGTCTTTATGGCCATAAAGTTCCATGAAGGATCTGGGCTGGGGTATGTATTTGAAAACTCTAATCATATAAGAATAGATGAGATCCCTCCAAGAAGTTACCCAGAGTGAGAAGAAAAGAGGGCTAAAGATGGGATGCTCAAAGGTACCAACATTTAAAGGATGGGTGAAGAAAGAAGAGTACTTGTAGGAGACAGGAGAGGAGCACCAGAGAGAAAGGAAGAAAACCACGAAGCAATGATTCAAGATAACGTGTCTGTCTGATAGATTTGCTACCCTTAAAATCAAAACATGAACTTGAGTCCCAACTCTACCACGTACCATCCTGTGAGGACTAAATTGGATTGTGCCTATAGACACATTGAGCTTCTGAGTCTTTTTTTGAAACTTTATCCCTTTCAATGTATCTTTGTAATTTAGGAGTTGTGACCACATACTTGATTTCTGCATTTTAAAATGGCAAGTGTTCATTTTCATCTTTCTTCAGACTCAACTGAGCACTCAGATTTTCTGAAGTTTAGCATGCTAAGTAGTTTCCCTTCATGGGACATACATTCTTTCTTGGAAACGTTTATGGAAAATTAATAACCACTGCATTCCCACGTGTCCCCTACCACACCTCATTACCTGCTTCTTAGAATTTCACAGGCAGATAAATTTAGAAATGGAAATATTAGGTGACCAACTTAAAAAATGTAACAGTGAGTCAGCAACTCAGCTCTGGCTACAAGTAGACTGCAGGAATCTCCTACTGCAGACAGATGCATGGTAGCAAGAAATGAGAGGCACAGGAAATAAACAACTCTAACATGTTTACCTTTGGTCTTAATTTTAGAATATTTTATTCACAGTTCCTTAGACTCCTAGGAGTAGGTAAATGGTGGCAGAAGTTGGCATTTGAAAACAGGGGTCTCCAGACTTTGATTATGCACCCTTATCGGTAAATGGAATCTCCCTGTGGCTTGAATGGTTAAGCACTAGGCTGCTAATCAAAGGGTTAGTGGTTTGAACCTACACAGAGGTGGTTCAGAAGAAAAGTCTGGCGATGTGCTTCCGAAAGGCCACAGCCATGAAAACCCTATAAAGGGCAGTCCTAGTCTGAAACACTCGTCAAGTTGGAGTCTAGGCGATGGTGACCGTTAGTAAGTGAATGAGATAGAGAGATGTATTGGTGTTATTGAAGATACATGCCACTTCTCGTCATTCCAAAGAAAGTTTTAGTGTATATCAAAAACTCTTTTTTAAAGAGTAGCAAATGGATTTTTTCATACTTAATGAGTCTTTAATCATCGCCCTGTTGTTGTTAGTACTGCTGCATGGATTTCTCCAGAGATTTATGTCCTCATTCAACATTTATTTATCCAGAATTAGAGTGTAGATTTAGAGCTCTTAAAGTCTGTACAGGAGTCTGAAATGCTTGTAGTTAAGACTCTTCTTTTCAAGGTAAATAGTAGGGGTGACAGGTAGGCAGGTGTCACTGTTGACAGCCAGGTTAGGAGACAGAGGTGAGGTGGGGTTTAGGTGGGAGCAAGAGCTCTTTAAGTTGCTGCTTCTTAACTGAGCACCAATGACATGACTTTGTAGCTCAGGGCATGTGCTGGGTGGGTGGTTGTATTTGTAGCTCATGTGCACCCTGGTTGTTTCTCCTATCATTTACCAACAGCCGAAGTGGCCTACAAAACTTACAAATGTGGGTGCCTTTCTTAGACCTGGAATAATTCCACTCTGACTCCCAACGGGCTCTATGACTTATCACAGAGAAGGGACTCCTGTTCATACCAGCTGGGGACAGGAAGTCTAGAAGAGGCAGACACTGTTGACTGGTGGCTCTGATGGGCGTGAAACTTGTGCAGTAGTTGGTGTTGAAAGAAGAAGCCAGAATCTGTGAGAGGAATGGGGGCTCACGCCTCAGAATTTTTAAGGCAAGAAGGGAAGTCAGGAAGACATGGGAGTGAGGACAGAAGCAGAGAGGTGGGAACAGGAATGTTTGGGGATAGTAGATCTCAAGAGGCTTGGTGAAGAAGCACTGTATTTGTTATCTCTTCCTGTGTAACAAATTACCCCAAAAGTTAGTAGCTTAAAACAACACACATTTATTATCTCACAGTGTCTCTGGGTCAGGAATCTGGGCACAACTTAGCTGGGTCCTCTGTTCAGGGTCTTTAACAGCTGTTGGCCAGGACTGGGGTCTTAGCTGAAGATTTGATTGGGGAAGGATCTGCTTTCAAGTTCCTGAGGTTTTTACAGAAATCAGTTCCTGGGGTCTGCAACCGAGGGCCTCCGTAACTAGCTGGCTTTTGGCTAGTCACGTGGGCCACCCTGACATGGTAGACTGCTACCTCAGAGAGTGCGAGCTGAGAAGGCATTTGAAGGTCTGCCAGCAAGATGGAAGTCATGGTCCTTTGCAGTCAAATTGCTGAAGCATAGTTCCATCACCTTTGCCATATTCTGTTGGTCAGAAGCAAGTCACTAGGTCCAGTCTACACTCAAGGGGAGGACATTACCATATTTTTATGCAAATAATGTATGTGTTATCCTTTTTTTTTTTTGCCAACCTCACGACCTCCTCATACATTCTTTTCCTAGGTGCGCAATGTGTGTTGTATTTGTGGATGTATTATTTACATGGGCACGTTATTTGTGAAAAACGCCGTATACAAGGGTGTGAATACCAGGAAGGGGGAATCATTAAGGCCTTCTTGGGAGTCACCTACCACAAGCAGTTTGGATCTCAACAACACAGGGGTCCAGTGGTGAAGAAGAGGATGATGCTAGGGCTGGTGCAGACCTCACTTGATGTAGGAGGGAGAATGGGAAGGTGGCCTTGGCCGGAATTGAACCAGGCAATTTTAAGGAAGTGGTCTGTAAGCTTCATGGATCATGCACCCTTGTTAGTTAAGCAAAACACATGACACCACTGTAAGGTGTGTGTGTGTACATAGGTGTATACACATAATAATACATGCTGCAGGATCAGGCCACTTTTTATCCAGTGATGCACGCCGTGCCGTGAGTTGAACCGACTCCACTGCAACTAACAAGAACAACGATATATGTATGGTTATGTGCGCATGTATGTTATTGTTGTCCTTATTGGTTGCTGTAGAGTTGAACTGAACTCAGGGCGACCCCATGTGTGCAGAGTAGAATGACTCCATAGGGTTTTCAAGGCTGGGATCTTTCAGAAGTAGATCGTCAGGCCTGTCTTCATAGGTTCCTGTAGGTAGGTTGATACCACCAACCTGTCAGCTACTAGCGTAGTGCTAAACCATTTTTGCCACTCAGGGACTCTTACGTATGTATGTTGCTGTTGTTAGGTGCCATCAGTTCTGACTCACGGTAACCCACGTAGAGCAGAATGAGACGCTGCCTGGTCCTGCGCCATTCTCACAGTTGCAGCTGTGTTTGAGTCCATTGTTGCAACTGCTGTGTCTGTCCACCTTGTTGAGGGTCGTCCTCTTTTTGGTTGACCTACTTTGCTAAGCATGATGTCCTTCTCTAGGGACTGGTCCTTCCTGATAACATGTCCAGAGTATCTGAGATGAAATCTCACCACCCTCACTTCTAAGGAACACTCTGGCTGTACTTCTTCCAAGACAGATTTGCTTGTTCTTCTCACGGTTCATGGTATATTCAGCATTCTTTGCCAATACCAGAGTTCAGATGCATTGATTCTTCTTTGCTTTTGAACACTTTAAAGAGGTCTTTTGCAGCAAATTTGCGCAATGCAATAAGTCATTTGATTTCTTGACTGCTGCTTCCATGGGTGTTGATTATGAATCCAAGTAAAATGAAATCCTTGACAGCTTCAGTATTTTTCTCCGTTTATCATGATATTGCTCATTGGTCCAGCTGTGAGGAGTTTTGTTTTCTTTATGTTAAGGTGTAATCCACACCAAAGGCTGTGGTCTTTGATCGTCATCAGTAAGTGCTTCAAGTCTTCTTCTCTTTCAGCAAGCAATGTTGTGTCATCTGTATAACGCAGGTTGCTAATGAGTCTCCCTCCAATCCTGATGGCCTGTTCTTCTTCATATAGTCCAACTTCTCGGATTATTGCTGAACATATAGATTGACACTGTGTGCAGTAGTATCCTGTTGTTCTGTTCAAACAATTGCCTCTTGGTTTATGTACAGGTTCTGCATGAGCACGATTAAGTGTTCCGGAATTCCCTTTCTTCACAATGCTATCCATAACTTGTTATGACCCATACAGTTAAATGCCTTTGCATAGTCAATAAGACACAGGTAAACATCCTTCTGGTATTCTCTGCTTTCAGCCAAGATCCACCTGACATCAGCAATGATATCCCTCGTTCCACACCTTCTTCTGAATCTGGCTTCAATTTCTGGCAGTTCCCTATGGATGGACTGCTGCCACCATTTTTTTTTTAATCAATCTTTTCATTCTTTGCTAATCTGAGAAATGAAAAAATATATATATTTAATAAACTTTTATTGTGGTTTAAGTGAAAGTTACAAATCAGGTCAGTTTCTCATATAAAAATTTACATACACCTTGCTATACACTCCTAATTGCTCTCCCTCTGATGAGGTAGCACAGTACTTCGCTCCACTCTCTCTGCTCGTGTCAATTCGGGTACCTTCTGGCGCCCTCTGCCCTCTCATCTCTCCTCTGGACAGGAGATGCCAACATAGTCTCATGTGACCACTTGATCCAAGAAGCTTGTTCTTCACCAGTCTCATTTTCCATCCCCTATTCCGGTCAAAAAAAAAAATTTTTTTTTTTTTTCTTATTCCAGTCTAATCCCTGTCTGAAGCGTTGGCTTTGGGAATGGTTTCTGCCCTGGGGTTACAGAAGGTCTGGGGACCATGGCCTCTGGGGCCCCTCCAGTCCCAGTCTGACCATTTAGTCTGGTCTTTTTACGAGAATTTGGGGTCTGCATCCCACTGCTCTCCTGCTCCCTCAGGGTTTCTCTGTTGAGTTCCCTGTTAGGGCAGTCATCGGTTGTGGTGGGTCACCATTTAGCTCTTCTGGTCTCAGGCTGATGTAGTCTCTGTGCTGCAACCAATTCTGAATGATCTTCAGCAAAATTTTACTTCCGTGTGGTATTAATGATATCGTTCAATAATTTCTGCATTCTGTTTTCAATGCATGTTGATTGCATGTTTGATCAGACTGCAGAAGTTGGTAAAAATCTTCAATTTCTTCATCTTTGGCATTAGTAGTTGATACATAAATTTGAATAATAGCTGAATTAACTGGTCTTATATGTGTATGGATATTATTGTATCACTGACGGCATTGTACTTCAGGATAGCTCTTGACTGACAGTGAATTAGACACCGTTTGTCACTCCCTGTTGCAAGGCCAGGACTCAAATTCCATTTTTTTTTAGGTTCACTGTTCTTTCCTCTCTAATCCTGTGCCATTAAATAACTTATTTAGTATAAATAAATCAGGAACCAAGAGTCTACTTTTAGTAGTAAAATACCGACTAGGGGCTGGCGAGCTGCAGCCCCTGGCCCACTTTTGTCAATAAAGTTTTATGACACCCAGTCATGCCCCTTCATTTAGATATTGCCTTTGGCTGTGTTTGCTCTACAACGCCAGAGTTGGGTGTAGAGTTCTGCGATGGTATGGCCTGCAAAACCCTAAATACTTGTTATCTAGCCCGTTACAGAAAAAGTTTGCTAACCCTGCCATAGGTCTTTATGATTTTTAAAAAGAGGCATGCTTGCTTAATCCTGTCCTCTGACTTGTAGGTCAAATCGGGCAGCCGTTTTAGCAGTGAGAGCACGCAAAGGCAGAAGGGGGAACCGGGGTCTTCATATGTCTGAACCTTATCGAGCACTGTGTGTCTGAATACTTTTAAACACCTTGCCAAGTTCCTGTAAGAGCAGATTTGACTTGCCAGTTGCCATAGAGGAGTCAGCTCTAACCAACGGTGGCCCGTGCGTACCAGAATAAAACGTTGCCCAGCCCAGCACCACCTTCACAGTCTTTGATACGGTCCGGTCCACTGTTACAGCTGTTACGCCAATCCGTTTCGCTGAGCGCCTCCCTCGCCCTTGCTGGCCCTTTGCCTCACCAAACATGATGTCCTCCTCCAGCTGCTGACCCTTCCTGTGACCTGTCCAAAGTTAGTGAGTAGTACAGTGTTCCGTTGTGACCCGTAGGCTTTCATTGGCTAATCTGTGGAAGTAGCTCATTAGGCCTTTCCTCCTAGTTTGTCTTGGTCTGGAAGTTCTGCTGCAACCTGTCCACCGTGGATGACCCTGCTGGTATTTGAAATACCAGTGGCATAGCTTCCAGCATCACAGCAACATGCCAGCCACTACAGTTCGGCAAACTGACAGAAAAAATAGCCATAACAGTGGGCTCAAACCTATCAAAGATGGTGAAGATGTCGCAGGACTGGGCAACGTTTTTTATTCTATTATACATGTGTTGCCATGAGTTGGAGCGGACTTGATGACAACTAACAACAACAACAAGCTAGAGATACAAGGTTTCTGCCGGGAACCAGACTCACTGAAAAAGCATCGAAACAGAAAACAGTAGAGTCAGGAGAGCTGAGAACGTGGGGGGTGCTGTTGATCTGCAGGAAGGGAGCCACCCGGGCGCACCTTGTACTGGAAGACTCGAGCTGACTTATTTGCCATTCTAAATCAGCCGTGTAAAAGCAGAGGCAAAATTAACGGATATTGATGCCGTAAGGAAGAAAGAGGTAAGGTAAAGGACCTTTTCAGTGATCCAGAACCCGTGGGCATGTAGTCTGGTTCAGCTCATGGCAGTCCTATTCGTGTCAGTAGAACCGTGTCCCTCAGTGGCTGGATTGCAGAGGTCGCTGCTTCAGCTCAGGGCAGTCCCGTTCGTGTCAGAGTAGAACCGTGTCCCTCAGTGGCTAGATTGCAGAGGTAGATGACCGCAGCTTTCTTCAGAGGCAGCTCTGGGTGGATTTGAACCTCCTACCTTTCATTTGGCGGTGAGCACGTTAACCATTTGCACCACCCAGGGACTCCTTTCTGTGCTCAGCCATGTAGTTTTTTTTCTTTTTTTAACTAAGCCAAATTCTTTATTAGCAAATCATTAAGCTTTTTGTCTGCTTTTCAGCCGTATAGTTTTAAAGAAGGCTAAGAGGGTAACGGAAACCCTGGTGGTGTAGTAGTTAAGAGCTGTGGCTGCTAACCAGAAGGCTGGCAGTTTGAATCCGCCAGGCACTCCTTGGAAACCTATGGGGCAGTTCTGCTCTGTTCTTTAGGGTCATTATGAGTCGGAATCGACTTGATGGTAATGGTTTTGAGAGGGTCACAGAAGACGAGCAAACACAGCAGTGCTTCTCCCCACTGACCAGACAACGTGCTAGCTAGTTCCTCATGCTGGGAATGGGAGTTGCACTTTGTGCATTTGCCTCTGGACCTGGATCCAACCTTAGAATGGCTCTTCCCACAGAACTCAAAACCTCAGTCCTATGCCTTCAGCAGCTAAGACCCGAGTGTAGCGAAGGTTGGAACTGAAGGCAAAAGTGAGTACGGATGAAAGCTTTCTGCCCTGTGAACATGGCACAGCATTAGAAATCGGGAGTGGAGGTTTCTGAAAAATTCACTGCACTCTGCTTTTGTTGGCAAGGTTAGCCTAGGGCAAGCAACACACCCTGAAGTGTTTTGTTTGGAGGGAAGGAATGAGGAATTCGTAGACTTTGAGTTGGAAAGGACTTGAGGGGTTCTCAAGGACTTCAGAGGTGTCCCACCCAGTGGAAGAATTTTCTTCCATGGTCACTGGTGGCCGCCCAGCCTCTTGGCCTCCTGTCCCAAAGGCTCAATGATCCCAGGCCAGCAAGGTGCTCCGAGTGGCAGCCCTGGTGATTAGGAAGCTGTTTCCTTCGTTTAGTAAACTGCTTCCTTGTCATTTTGCCCATTTTTACTCTGGGCTTTCTCTCTGAGCGTTAGCAATGTTAGTTGCCATCAAGTCAGTTCTGACTCACAGTGATCCCGTGTGTGCGGAGAAGAACTGTGTCCCATAGGATGTTCAAGGCTGTGGCCTTTCAGAAGCAGATCGCCAAGGCTTCCTTTGAAAGCAGCTTTGGGTGGGTTCCAACCTCTAACTTTTCAGCTAGTAGTCAAGCACTTAATCGTTTAGACATCCAGGGACTCTTAGTAACAACAGTGTTGTGTTATTGTTAGGTGCCCTGAAGTCAGTTCGACACACAGTGACCCTATATACAACAGAAGGAAATACTGTCCAGTCCTGTGCCATCCTCACAATCGTAGCTGTGCTTGAGCCCACTGTTGGCAGCCACTGTGTCAGTCCATCTCGTTGAGAGTCTTCCTCCTTTTCACTGACCCTCTACTGTACCAAGCATGATGTCCTTCTCCATTGTGGGACTGGTCCTTCCTGATAACATGTACAAAGTACATATTTCTAAGGAGCATTCTGGCTTTACTTATTCCAAGACAGACTTGTTCAGTCTCCTAGAAGTCCGTGGTATATTCAGTATTCTTCACTAACATCATAATTCAGTTCTTAGGTCTTCCTTATTCATTGTCCAGCTTTCGCATGCATATGAGGTGACTGAAAACACCTTGGCTTGGGTCAGGCAGACCTTAGTCTTCAAGGTGACATTTTAAGTAACAACAGTAGAGTCTTTGTATTGGTAAGTCACTAGGAGCTAACGCAGGGCCCCTGGGTTTTTGAGTACCTTCAACTAGCTGAGGAACAGATGTGAAACTGCTTCTGTTTTCTGTGGCATCCCTCTTGCCCCTTGCATGGTAAGGTGTCTCCCAGGATACCTTTTATGATACCTCATCTAATATCTGTTATTACTGAGAGTCTTATTTTGGTTATTAGGACTTAGGGCTGTCCATTTCAAAACCCAGGTTTATCACTCAGCTGAAAACTCCTTTCCCCTGGCCCAACCCACATGCTGTCTAGGCTTGGGATCTCCGGGTTTGGAGACCAGGGAGGGCATAGGGGTAGAATGGGACATGAGGGGAGGGAGCAGACCCTGCGCTTACTCCATCTCTTGTCCTTTCCTAACTCCCCTGGCATCCCTGCGAGGAGATGAGGTGGGAGGAGAAAATAAAAGACCCACTATACACAAGTGCCTGTGGGTTTTGTTTTGTGGTTACTGTAAAGAGGCTTCTTATCTTTATATAGGTAAAGTCACTAATGTTTTACTTTCTGTACGGGTTCGGAATTTTAAATCAGAGTAAAAAATCTCCCGTACTGTCTGGTTATCAAGAAGCCTGCCTGCGTTGTCTCCTGGCACTCTGATGGTGGAATTGTTTAGACTTCTGCCTGTGATCCCTTGCAATCCATCTTAGCGAGTAGTGTGAAGCGTGGGCCTGGTACCTACCCAGTGTCTCAGCATTGTTTATGGGGGGCTTCCTTTTCCCTTTGGACCTGAGACCCCAAGCCCCCAGCATGTGGGTTGGGCAAGGGGAAAGGAGTTTTCAGTTGAGTGAGAAACTGGAGTTTTGAAATGGACAGCCCTAAGTCCTAACAACCAAAATGCCCCTTCATTGTACACCTTAGCTGTTGGGCACTGCATTTCCGCTTTCGGTGCAGTTCCAGGACTCAGTATCTTCATGAGCCAGTACTACTTTGTTTTTATTACGGAGGCTTCTTGATATATTTTGGTATCTTTGACATTAAGTCTCCTGATAGTAATACTTAGCCTCCCTTTTTGCTTTCCTAGTTTAAACTTTTCCTGACTCTTCCATTTATTTTTCCACATAAACATCAGAATCGGTTTGTCTAATTACTGCCATCACCCTCCCTGCCTCCCTCCCTAAGCCTGCCTCCCTCCTCCTCAGCCTGCCACCCTCCCTCCTTCCTCAGCCTGCCCCCCTCCTCCTCAGCCTGCCACCCTCCCTCCTCCCTCAGCCTGCCTCCGTCCTCCCTCATGGCGGTATTTTTATTGGAACCTCAAATCTGTAAACGTCGTAGGAGGAGCTGACATCTTTACAACATTGAGTCTTCGTAGCCAAGAAGGAAACATGCGTTTCCATTTGTTTTATGTCTCTCTACGGAACCCTAATGCTGCCTTCTAATAGGGGTTCCCATTTCTTGAGTGTTCCTAGATACTTTACCTTTTGTTGCTATTGTGTGGTTGTTTAAGCCAGCGTTTTCCTCTTAAGTTGTTGTTTTTTTCCGTGTATGAGTGCTATTGACTTCTGCACGTTGATCTTGTGCTTTGTCACTGCTGCTGGGTGAAAACCCCAGGTTTTGCTTCGTGTAACTTGTTACAGCCCATAAACAAGAGGCTGAGGTGGGAGATCAGAAAGATGCCTTTATCTCATTGTACAAGGAAAGGAGCCATCGGGCTACTGCCTCCAAGGCTGCTCACAGGCAGCTTGGGGAGGTGGGCTTTTACAAAGAGTGGACAAGGAAATGCAAATTCATCATGAATATTAAGAATTGACCTTCAGGCAGGCGCTCAGGGCTTGGGGATGACTATGCATTTTCTTTAGACAAGGCTTCGATCCCCCAGGATGGAGGAAGGGATGAATTTTTCTTCATTAGGATGTTACGTCTCCACCCAGAGGTGGGTGAAGGCCATCTATGGGCTGTTCTGGGGTTGTCTTGTCAAGGACAATTTCAGAAGAAAGGGCAGCTTATCTTGCTCGGTGTAGGAGGATAAGGAGGATAACCTGGTGGCGTAGTGGTTAAATGCTATGGCTGCTAACTAAGGGGTTGGCAGTTTGAATCCGCCAGGCGCTCCTTGGAAATTCTTTGGGAACTCTGTGGGGCAGTTCTACTCTGTCCTATAGGGGTTTGGCTTTTTTTGTTTTAGGAGGATAAGTCAGAGCAGGTGTCTCTTAGAAGGGTTGGACTCTGAGGCTGCTTGCCTTATTACCTCACTAAATTCTCTTTTAGCCTGTTGCACATTTTCAGTTACTTTTGTTAGGGAACCTAGGGTGGAAACCCCAGGTTCTTACTCAGCATGACTCGTATTGGCCCATAAACGAGAGACCACGGTGGGAGAACAGGAAAGGCACCTTTATTTCCTTGTACAAGGAAAGGAGCCAGTGGGAGCAGCTGCTGCCAAGACTGCTGACCAAGGTCGAACAGGCAGGTTACTTTTAAAGGGGTTTACAAGTAGGGAGTTCATATAGGTTAAGTCACCAAATTCTTAATCATTCTATGCAGGCGCAGTGGGGTTTCCATAGAACCTTCAAGCAAAAGCAGGGTTCAAATGCAAAGCTGGGGGCAGGCGGAAGGCCAGCAAAGGAAACAGGACTTTTACTAAAGCACTGTGGGGACCCTGTCTCACTTTTGTTACCTTCCTGAGCCTTCAGATGACATTTGACCTGGAGCCTGCTATGCACACCCATCATCTGCAAACAGGGACGATTTTCCCTTTGTTCTTTAATTTTCCTCTTGCATTCCTTTCTCTTACATAATTGAGTTGGCTAGTATCTCTAGTGAGATATACGATAGTGATGGCAGTGCACAAGGTTGCTTTTTCCTTACCGTTAAGATAGGGACTACGTTTATTATATTTTATAAAGTTAAGGGCTGTCATTCTATTTGTTTTCTTGAGTCCTTTTATAAAGAATGGAAACCCTGGTGGCGTAGTGGCTAAGAGCTACGGCTGCTAACCAAAGGGTCAGCAGTTTGAACCCGCCAGGCTCTCCTTGGAAACTCTATGGTGCAGCTCTACTCTGTCCTGTAGGGTTGCTATGAGTCGGAATCGACTCGACGGCAACAGGTTTGATTTTTTGCAAAGAATGCCCTTTTTTGCTATCTGTGGAAATAACTGAACTTTCTACTTGGATTAGTACTGTAAGGAATGATCCTATTAATACTGAATAATGTTTAACATTTCATTTCTGGAAGAAAATATACTTGATCATGGTGTATTATTTTATTAACCTGTTGGATGCTGGTGTTAATATTTTATGTGGAATTTTTTTGAATTAATATTTAAAAATGAGAAAGCTTGTTATTTCTGCAAGATTTTGGTATTAATATTATATAAAACCAAAAAACCAAACTAAACCTGTTGCCGTTGAGTTGGTTTCGACTCATAGTGACCCTGTAGGACAGAGCAGAACTGCCCCACAGAGTTTACAAGGAACGCCTGGTGGATTCAAACTGCTGACCTTTTGGTTAGCAGCTGCAGCACTTAACCACTACACCACCAGGGTTTCCTAATATTACATTACTTTATAAAATTTCCTTCTCTTTCTATGCCCAGGAATAATTTAAATAACTTTGGGTTTATCATTTCTTTTAACATTTGGTGGAATTTGCCTGTGAAATCCTCTGGACCTTTTGATGAGTGTCTGTTTTCTGTGTTACTTGCATTTAAGTAATATGATTTTCTACATTTTCTGTTGTCAATTTTGACACCCTAGAAATTATTCCATTCAGTTTTTTTAAATTTATTTACATTGGGTTAAGGAATATTAAACTTTTATTAATTATCACAGTTAAGGCCATGATTCCCAGTACTTTGGCAGATGTTATGTAATCATCGTCCTTTTTGTGATCCGATGGACGTTTCCTTGGGGGTGTGGCCTGCATCCAGTATGTATGGAAGTTCTGGCAAAGCTTGCTGTCTCTTGATCCTGCATACGACTTGTCAGCCTCTGAGCTCCGGTTCTTGAGATGTGAGCCAACAGCCTTTTTGCCTGACATGCCAGTTTTGGGTCTGTCAGCCCCTGAAACCATGTGAGTCAGGGGAAGCCTCCAGTCTGACGGCTGACCGGCAGATTTGGAACTTGTCAGCCTCCACAGCTGCATGAACCATTTCCTTTAAATCAGTTTCTCAATACGTATTTACATACACACTTCATCGGTTTTGCTCCTCTAGAGAACCCAGCCTAAGACATTAATTTCTTCTGAATTTATGATCATCTTCATTTTCATTTTTTTAGTTTTATATAGTCTCCTTTTTAAATGGGGTAAGCTAGTAAAAAAAAAAAAAGCTAGTAGTTTGTCTAATTTAATATATTTTTTAGAAAATTAGCTTTTGGTTTTATTTATTGGTTGTATGATTTTTGTTAGCAACTCATTTACCTCTTTAATCTGCATAATTCTTTCTGATTTCCTTTTACTTCTCTCAGTAGTCTTTTTCTAAGTGAGAATATGTGTAAAGTATTTTTTAGTTTTTTCATTTTTCAGAATGAGTATTTATGAAGAGTAGATACGTAAGACTGCAGATTTTCTTCTGAATCACTTTAGCTGTATCCCAGAGGGTGTGGTAAATAGTGGTTTTATTATCATTGTTTTCTCCCGGTCTGCATTTAAATTTTTAATTTCCTTTGTGACCAGATGGTTAAAAGTTGTTCTGAAATTTCTAGTTCCCAAAGCCCTTTTGTTTTTGATCTTGTTATTCTGATTTTACTCATATTCTAATCATAGAATGTTTTCTGTACTACTTCTGTTCTTAAAAATAAGTCGAGGTTTTATTTATGGCTTAATGTGTGCATCTTTTCTGTGACTGTTACAGGGACGCTGGAAGAGATGGTGTTTATCACTGTTAGGTTGCCAAATTGGACGTCTGTCAATCAGATCTATCTTATTAATTAGGTATTTAAAAATATGTATTTGCTCTTCCATGGATTGGGAGAAATTAGCGTGTCTGACTGCAGGTGTATTTTTGTTTCCTGTAATTTAAAAAAAAAAAATTTTTTTTTTTTTAATTTTTGTTTTGTGAAAGTTATTTGGTACATTGATATTTGCTATTAGTATGTATTCCCTAAGAACAGGAACTTACAAAGCACCCTTTTTGTTTTGTTTATTGGCATTTTATTGGCATTTTGTCAGCTTCTGCCCCATTTGCTATCCAGGTTGCAAGCTCTGCTTCCTTTGTGTTGGTGTGTGTCTCATACCTTCCCCATTCTTTTATTTTGTCTTTTTGAAATACATTGATTCCTATGTATGGTAGATAGTCACCAGTCTCCTCAGGAAACCCCACCTGCCTGGCAATGAACCACATCTCCTGGTAAAATAAAAAACCTGGTAGTCACCCTTTTTTGTAGTCCCTTCTCCTTGATTCTGGGCTGGCCCTGGGACTTGCTTTTGTCCTGCAGACTATGGTGACGGGGCACTGCATGATGTCCAGATCTAGCTCATAAGAAGCTTATAGCTTTCACCTGGGTCCTTTAGAACACCCACTCTGGGGAAGCCAACTGCCATAAGAGAAAACTGGCTATTCTGAGATCAGCATGTTGTGAGGAAGCCCAAGCTAAGTATGTAGAGAGACTTCTTGGGGGAGAGAAAAAGAGAAAGAGAGAGACAGATGCTAACCCTTAGGTGTTCCAGCCTTCCCAGCTGAGAACCAGACATGTGGTCAAAGAAATCGTCTTGGATGGTCAGCTCAGCCGAACACTCAGATGACTTCAGCCCCAGCTACGATTTGACGGCAACCACATGGGAAACCTCTAGAACTCCTCAGCTAGGCCCAGTCTACCTACAGAACAGCGACTAATAGTGATAAATTACTGTTTTAAGCCATAAGTTTGGAACTGTTTGTTATACAACAGTAAATAACAAACGGCGTATATTTTGGAGGGCTAGGTTTTCAAGTGTGTGTTTAGTAAGCATTCACCCAATTTTCACGTATTAATGAGACTGAAGTGTTTGTATCTAATGGCTGTCAAATTTGTTACAGTTTCTATTTTAATTATTTTTATAAAAAAGTATTTCACTCTGTAGTCTGTGGGCTTTGGTTTCAGCACATACTGCTATTAAAAAAAAAAAAAACAAACCAAACACCGAGACCTGTTGCCGTAGAGCCGATGGTGATGCCAGCTCTCAGTGACTCTCTAGCACAGAGGCAGACTTCCCCGTGGGGTTGCTAAGGCTGTAACCCTTGTGGAAGGAGACTGCCACACCTCTCTCCTGCAGAGTGCCCAGTAGGCTTGTACCACCGACCTCGTGGTTAATTGCCAGGTGCTTTAACAACTGTGCCACCAGGGCTCCTTTCTGAAATCTCAAACCAAACCCGTGACCGTCAAGTGGATTCCGACTCATAGCAACCTCGAGGTGTGGATTTTTGTTTTAATGGTTACCTTTATAACTTTATAAAAAAAAAAAAATAGAAGGCATTAAATTCTTCGTTTCTTTACGTGTCATTTGCTATTTTTCTACTCCAGGTAATGAAAAAGTTAGCACATTGCCCTTTCTTTCTTCTACTGCCTGATTTCAGCCAATAAGATCATTTTTAAATGTTTCTCTTTGTACTTTTATAAATGATTATGCTTCCACACTTCTTGCATTATAATGGCATGTCTTCTTTACACAATGACATTCTGAAGGCAGGAACAGGCTACTTCACAGTTGGGTCAGACCACCGCAGGGTTCTCCTTAATGTAGGGAGATGGAGCAGTGACGTCATGAGCTTCTGCATTGTCGGCTCTGCTCTAAAGCAGTTCACCTGCCCGCTTGCTGGCTCTTATACCTCCTTCCAGCCAGCTGCGTGTAGTGAGCACCACTCATGTCTCTATTTAATAAGCCTCCTGGTGTCCATTTCACTAACAGTATTTGAAATGCCCAGAAACTACCTCTGCAATGTGGATTCCTGATTATGGTAACTGAGAGCTTCTAGTTACGAATCAGAGTTAACTGAGACACTTGCACGGGGGCAGTGATGGTTCAGTGGCAACATTCTCACCTTCCATGCAGGAGACCTGGCTTCTATTCTGGCTGGTGCACCTCATGTGCAGCTACCACTCGTCTGTCAGTGAAGGCCTGTGTGTTGCTAGGATGCTGAACAGGCTTCAGTGGAGCTTCCAGACTAAGGCACACTGGGAAGAAAGGCCTGGCAATCTACTTCTGAAAATGAGCCAGTGAAAACCCTGTGGATCACAGTGATCCCATCTACAACCAGTTCTGAAGACAGTGCGGGAAGAGGCAATGTTTGGTTCCATTGTGCATGGGGTTGCTATGAGTCGGAGCTGACTCGATGGCAGCTAAAAACAAGAAGACCCATACATCACAATATTTCATGGTGAACTCTTCTTAAATTACCCCATATGCAGTATAACTTGCCACCCTTAGGATACTTTATTATGTTCCCCAATTTTTCATGTCTGGGCTTCCATGGAGAAGCTCAGATTTGTTGAACAAACTGGAGTGGATTGGATGCGGTCACTCAGTACTGGAGCCAGGTGCCCTAAGCACCTGTGTTCTGCTAGAAGTTTGTTGCTGATGAACTGCCAAACACTGGACGTGCAAGGAAAATAAGGAGAGGAAAAGACAGAAGATGAGCAGATTGAAATAGCTCTGGCCTGTGAACCTAAGTAGGTTGCGTGTCCATTCCTCTGGGAAGCATGATGTGGAGACCTGTTCTCCTCCCCGCCTCAAAAGCCAGTCCATTAGCAGATGACTCAGCCACTTTTTTTTTTTCTTTTTCTCTTATGTAGGAAACTCAGTGTGTTGAGTCTCTTGTTCTCAGCAGGTAACAGGTTGGAAGGTGGAAATGGCTGGCCTCAGCACTCTAGGAGCTTGCTGCAAGAATTTGCACTTAGCAGAAGCTGTAGACGTTATAGAGGTCCTGGGTGGCACAAACGGTTTGCACTGGACTACTAACCTACAGATTGGTGGTTCGAACCCACCCAGCGGCACATGGAAGAAAGGCCTGGCAATATGCTTCCATATGGAAACCCTATGGAGCACAGTTCTACTCTGTAACACATGGGGTTGCCATGAGTCAGAATCAACTTCACGGACAACGGGTTTGTTTTGTGTGTGTGTGTGTGTGTGTGTGTGTGTGTGTGTGTGTGTGTGATAGATGTTACAGGCACTTGGGGGCCCTGGTGGCGCAGGTTTTTACTAACCAAAAGGTCAGCAGTTCAGTCCACCAGCTGCTCCTTAGAAATCCTATGGGGCAGTTCTACTAAGTCCTAAAGGGCCTGTAGCATCTCTGTGAGTTGGAATGGACTTGATGGCACCAGGTTGGCTTGACAGGCCCTTGTGTTGGTCATGTGAAAAAGACAAGGAGACCCAGGGAAGTGGTGGGGCGGAGACTGAGGCAGCTGTTCCACTAAGATTAAGTGTTATTAGTTTTTGGAGTAAAAAAGGGTAAACAAGTCTAGGCACTTATGTCCATAGTTCTGGATTTATCAAGAAAACAGGCTATTTAGGCAGGTCTGGGAAAAGTGTGTTTTGTGGTCCTGGGTATCTCAAGGAAACAGGAGAGTTGGAGCTGAGGCTGTGTGTGACCCTTGGTTCTGAAGCGTTACAGACAGTCGTTATGTGTTTACACTGGCAGGCGGTAGCCAGACAGCCCAGCTTTGAAAAATGATCCTGGGTACGTCACAAAGCAGATAATTGAAATCAGGATGCTTGTGGAGTGACTTCATTTATATTAACAGAAGTTGCCTTATCAGAATGAGATAAATTCCAAACTTTTCTCGTTTTCCTTTCCTGACCTACAAATTCATAATAAATTTTTTTTTTTTTTTTTTGGTAAATCACTTTAGAATTCCTATGACTTGGAATCGACTCGAGGACATTGGGTTTGGTTTGGTTTGGTTTGGTTTAGGGCCCTTTAGTATTTAGAATTTTTATTTGTATCTATTTTACCTCCCCTGAGTAGACTGTGGAAACCTTGGTGGCGTAGTGGTTAAGTGCTACAGCTGCTAACCAAGAAGTCAGCGGCTCCTTGGAAACTCTATGGGGCAGTTCTACTCTGTCCTGTAGGGTCACTATGAGTCGGAATTGACTCGACTGCAGTGGGTTTGGTTTGGTTGTTTTAAGTAGACTGTGGAGTTCTGGTGGCATAGTGGATAAGAACTCAGCTGCTAACCAAAAGGTTGGCAGTTGGAGTCTACCAGCTGCTCCTTGGAAATCCCACGGGGCAGTTCTACTGTGTCCTGTACGGTTGCTATGAGTTAGAATCGAACTTGATGGCAGTGGTTTTTTTTTTTTTTTTGAGTAGACTAAACTTGGTTTGGCATTGTGATGGTTAAAATTGTGTGTTGACTTGGCTGGGCCATGATTCTTGGTGTTTGTACGTGGTCAACTCTGTGATGGGATCTGCTCTGAGTAGCCAGTCAGTTGCAAGGGCATTTCCTTGACCATGAGGCCTGCATCTGAATATAAGTGGATATTCTGGCTTTTGCCTGCTCTGGATCCTGCAGCTACCCCTGTTCATTTGACTTCTGGTTCTTGGGACTTGAGCTAGCAGCTTATCTGCTGATCTTGGGATTTGTTGATCTTCGCAGCCTGTAAGCAAGAGCCCTGCTCATTGGCCTGTCAGTCTTGGGTTCACCAGTGAAACACTGCCAGGTTCTGCACCACCCAGAACTGTTGTTATGCTTGAGCCCATTGTTGCAGCCACTGTGTCAATCCATCTGGTTAAGGGTCTTCCTCTTTTTCACTGACCTTCTACTTTACCAAGCATGATGTCCTTCTCCAGGGACTGGTCCCTCCTGATAATGTGTCCAAAGTACATGAGAAAGAAGCCTCACGATCCTTGCTGCTAAGGAACATTCTAGCTGTACTTCATCCAATACAGATTTGTTCATTTGTGTACAGTCCATGGTATATTCAGTATTCTTTGCCAACACCATAATTCAAAGGCATCAGTTCTCCAGTCTTCCTTTTTCATTGTCCAGCTTTCACATGTATACGAGGCTATTGAAAATGCTATGACTTGAGTCAGGTGTACCTCCATCACCTTAGTGACATCTTTGCTTTTCAACGCTTTAAAGAGGTCTTTGCAGTAGATTTTCCCAGTGCAGTGTGTCTTTTGATTTCTTGACTGCTGCTTCCATGGGCGTTGATTGTGGATCCAAGCAAAATGAAATCCTTGACAAGTTGAGTCTTTTCTCCATTTATTGGCTCAGTTGTGAGGACTTTTGTTTTCTTTATGTTGAAGTGTAATCCATACTGAAGATACAGTCTTTGAGAAAGAGATATAAATATCTCTAAAGACCAAAAAGTCTTCTGATTTGAAGCATGAATCGATTACACAGAGTAGTGACAGCTCATCAAGGGGATGAAGAGGTGGAGGAAGATGGTGCCAACACTTTTTTTTTTTCCTTTTTACAAGAAGTGGAATTATGACAAAATCTTGGGCTATAAATGTACGGGCAAATTATCGTAACTTTAAATCTTGTTTCTGTAATGGGAATTGAATTAGTGCAGTCTCCTTTTTAGGGATCACTTTTAGAAAACTGGGGGATGTCTAAGCCATGCTTGATGAACCAGGCTGACCCCTTATTTTTGTACTGATCCATATGACTCATGTTCAGAGAATGAAACCAAATGAAATGAAATTGCTTTTACTAAGCTTTTCTGGAGAAGTTTTTCTGTCAGCAGTTAAAGGTCAGAGGAAATCAAGTGTTAACAGTGCAGGTCAGGAATGAACTAGGATCAATAGCTTAAGCTGCTAGATGGACCCTGGGCACCCACTGATGAGGCGGTTTGTTCTCTAGACGGGCGTTCGCTCTGTCACTGCATCTTCTTCCACATCTTCAGGCCTGTCTGTGTAATTCGCCTTTACCCTGATGGTTGACCCTGCCTTTTTTTAAACAGATGTTTAGTCCCTGTGCTTTATTAGCATTTATTTCTACTTAGCACTTAGCTTGAATCCTCAGTTTTTATACTTATTTCTATCTTTTCTTAAAAATTATTTTTAAGCATTTAGGAACCTCCAGTTTCTCTTTAATTCATTGTATATCTGTTACTTCACAGATTTTGAGTAATTATTTTTTTATTGTCTAATTTTAGCTCCACCATTGCTTTATTATTTATACCCCCCTTAAAACATGTTTATTTGTTGGCCATGGTTTATAATATACAACTTCAGTTGCAGTCTACCTGCAATAGTAATATACTTCTTCACATTGTACAAGAACCTTAGGCAACAGTGTGCTCCCTAGTCTTCCCTTTAACCCTTTGTGCTATTTTTACAATACATTTTATTTCTACATATGCCGTCAACACAGGATGCATTGCTTCTATTTTTTGCTTTAAACAGTCAGTTGTTTATAGAGCAATGAAAAATAAGAAAAGATGTCATTTATATTTGTCTCTGTTTTATCCATTTCTGGAAATCTTAATTTCTTTGTTTAAAACCAGCGTTCTGTTCTCATACTCCTACTATCTGAAGAGCTTTCTTTAATGTTTCTTATAGTGCATCCCTGATGGTAATTAATTCTGTTTTTGTTTGTCTGAAACAGTATTTCAGTTTCATTTGGAAAGATATTTTCTCTGGGTTTAGAATCTGGATTCGCAGGCTTTTTTGTTTGCTTGATTTTTTCTTTTAGCACTTTAAAGATGTCACTCCACTGTCTTCTGACTTGCATATTTTTTTGATGACAAGTCTGTTTAATTTTTATTATTGTTCCTCTTTTTTTCACTGGCTGCCTTTAATATTTTCTCTTTACCTTTGGTTTTTATAGTTTGACTATATTTGTGTAGAGGGATGTGTGTGTATGTGTGCACGTATTCACGTGTGTTGTTAACCCGTTGGGGTTCTCTGAACTTATTGGAACTGTGGTTTGATATCTTTTTTTTTTTTTTTTTTATTATGCTTGAAGTGAAAGTTTACAAATCAGGTTAGTCTCTCACACAAAAACTTACATATACCTTGCTATATGCTCCTAATTGCTCTCCCCCTAATGAGACAGCCTGCTCCTTCCTTCCACTCTCTCTTTTCGTGTCCATTCCGCCAGCTTCTAACTCCCTCTACCCTCACATCTCCCCTCCAGGCAGGAGATGCCAACACAGTCTCAAGTGTCCACCTGATCCAAGAAGCTCACTCCTCACCATTATCGCTCTCCATCCCACTGCCCAGTCCAATCCCTGCCTGAAGAGTTGGCTTTGGGAATGGTTCCTGTCCTGGGCCAACAGAAGGTCTAGGGGCCATGACCACTGGGGCCCTTCTAGTGTCAGTCAGACCATTAAGTCTGGTCTTCTTACGAGAATTTGGGGTCTGCATCCCACTGCTCTCCTGCTCTCTTAGGGGTTCTCTGTTGTGTTCCCTGACAGGGCAGTCGTCAGTTGTAGCCAGGCACCATCTAGTTCTTCTGGTCTCAGTCTGATGTAGTCTCTGGTTTATTTGGCCTTTTCTGTCTCTTGGGCTTGTAATGACCTTGTGTCCTTGGTGTTCTTTATTCTCCTTTGATCCAGGTGGGTTGAGACCAATTGATGCATCTTAGATGGCCGCTTACTAGTGTTTAAGACCCCAGACTGATAGCTTTTTTTGGTAAATTATGAGCTATTATCTCTGAATGTTTCCTTTGCCTTGTTTTGTCTCTCTTCTTGTTCTAGGATTCTAATCACCCCAGTTAGATCATTTGGCATTGTCCCACAAGTCTTGGATTCCCTGTTCTGTTTTGTTTTTCTTCACTCCTCTTTTTCTTAGTATTTCAGCTTGGGTTATGCATAGTTCTACTCTGACACACATGGGGTCACCATGAGTCAGAATTGGTTCAGAGACATTTGGTGTCTTTCTTTCTTTTTAAAATTTCTTTTGGCCCATATTCAAGTTCACCAATTCTTTCCTTGGCTGTGCTGAGTATACTGATGAGTCTGTTGAAGGCATTCTTTATTTCTGTTACCATGGTTTTTGTTGTTGTTTTATTTTGTTTGTAATTTTTAGCATTTCCATACGACTATTCCTTTTTTTTTTTTTAGAGCTTCCGTATCTCTGCTGAAATTCTCCATCTCCATGTTCATGTATGTTGTTCTCATACTCCAGTAGCACATTTAATGTCTTATTCGTAGTTTTTCCCTGTCTAATAGTCCCCAGCTTATGTTTTATGGTTATCTCTGAGTCTGATTATGTTGACTGGCATTCCTCTTGACAGTGAGTTGTTTTTTCCTTGCTGTTTTTGTGTGCCTCATAATTTTTTAATTGAATGTTGGACATCATGTGTGGTGGAGTAGGAACTGAGGTAAATGCCTAGAAAGGCACACCTCTTCTAATGCTAGGCCATTAGTGTGTGGGTTGAGTAAGTTTAGTCAGGAGATGAGCTTGATATTTGTTGTTGTTACTACGAAGAAGAATTGATGCCTTTGAATTGTGGTGTTGGCAAAGAACATTGAATATACCATGGACTGCCAGAGAACGAACGAATCTGTTTTGGAAGAAGTACAACCAGAATGCTCCTTAGAGGCAAGGATGGCGAGACTGCCTCTTACATACTTTGGACATGTTGTCAGGAGGGATCGGTCCCTGGAGAAGGACATCATGCTTGGCAAAGTACAGGGTCAGCAGAAAAGAGAAAGACCCTCAGTGAGGTGGATTGACACAGTGGCAGCAACAATGGGCTCAAGCATAACAACAGTTGTAAGGATGGCTCAGGACCGGGCAGTGTTTCGTTCTGTTGTGCGTAGGGTCGCTATGAGTTGGAACCGACTCGATGGCACCTAACAACAACAACAACAATGGTGTATCTTAAGTGCTCCAAAAGCTTTAAATCCCTCTAGTGTTATTTTCTGCTTAGGGTGGGGGCTGGTTTTCTGGAAGGTTTTTCTTCATGTTCCTGCCTCACCCTCAGCTTTAAACTTTCCTTATGTGCTTGTATCTCAGAGACAGTCTGTCTCCTTGCTTTTGTCACCATGTTCTGCCTCTTATGCCCTGTGGTAGGCTGCTGTTGTTTATTAGATGGTGCTCACCATCCTGGTGGTAGTGCGGCAACAGTGAGTGGGTTTTCTGTTACCCTGGCCCAGCAAGCCATGTGTTTTTGAGCCTTGGAGGAGGGGCTTTCTCTGTGATCCTGCCCTACTCAGCCATAGATCTCTAATCGTCTCACCCCAGAGTAGTTTTCTGACCCTTTCTCAGTCATAGGTTGTTTTCTTTTTCCTTCCCTAGTAGCAGTGAATCTTCACTGTGTCTTGGGCGACAGGATTTTCTATCCTTCTTACAGTAGCTTAAGCTTGTTGTTCCGTAGCGGAGGTGGTCTTGGAAGTCATCACGCTTTTTCCACTAGAGGTGGCTGCTCCTTTCTCCAGGCCTGTATAACCAAGGGAGTCATTTCCTGTGTTTTGTGTGGCCCCAGTCATGACCCAGGGAGCCTTCCTCTTGTGTCTCGTGTGGCCCCAGTCATGACCCAGGGAGACGTCCTCCTGTGTCTCATGTGGCCCCAGTCATGACCCCGGGAGACTTCATCTTGTGTCTCGTGTGGCCCCAGTCATGACCCTGGGAGACTTCCTCCTGTGTCTCGTGTGGCCCCAGTCATGACCCAGGGAGACATCCTTCTGTGTCTCATGTAGCCCCAGTCATGACCCAGGGAGACGTCCTCCTGTGTCTCGTGTGGCCCCAGTCATGACCCTGGGAGACTTCGACTTGTGTCTTGTGTGGCCCCAGTCATGACCCTGGGAGACGTCCTCCTGTGTTTCATGTGGCCCTAGCCATGACCCAGGGAGCCTTCCTCTTGTGTCTCGTGTGGCCCCAGTCATGACCCAGGGAGACTTCGTCTTGTGTCTTGTGTGGCCCCAGTCATGAACCAGGGACACTTTCTCCTACTTCTCATCTGACCCCAGTCTTTCTCAAGAGGACACAGTCAAGGTCCATGGGATAAAACCTGTGAGTGGTACAAATTTCCCTGTGTTTGTAGTCACAGGGATCCTCTACTCTTATGCTAGCCCACCCTCAGCCTTTAATAATACATTAAAATTTTAATTAGCTAATTGTACAGAGGCCCTCCTGTGCTCTGCTATATTTGAGCCAGAGCTTGCATGCCCTCTCTCTTTGGAGGCACCCGTCTCTTCTCACATTCAGCCTAATTAGCTGCCATACCAGCTTAGCTCTTATAGGTTTAAAGAAAGTAATGATTTTGTAGATTATATGTTTTTTTTATAGGTTTAAAGAAAGTAATGATTTTGTAGATTATATGTTTGGCTTTTTTTTCCACATATTGTTAGGATGGGAATAGTGCTCTTTTCCACTTTCTGTTCCTAGGTAACCAAAATCAAACCCAGTGCCGTCGAGTTGATTCCAACTCATAGCGACCTATAGGACAGAGTAGAACTGCCCATAGAGTTTCCAAGGAACGCCTGGCGAATTCGAACTGCCGACCCTTTGGTTAGCAGCCATAGCACTTAACCACTACACCACTAGGGTTTCCTCTTCCTGGGTGAAAAAAAAAAAGCTGGAAATTCCTTTGTGTTTGAGAGGACAGAGGGCAGACAGCTTATCTTTGTGCTTCCATGTTGAACTCTTCCTTTTATTCAGTTCAGTGGCCTGGGAGTAGGGACTATGTGGGCAGCCATAGTTGGCCCCTGCCCCGGAGATTCTGTGGGCACTTAGAGATGGGAAATGCTTCTCTCACCAGTTGCCCTTCCAGTCTGTGAAGTGGCCTCGCACTGTCAAAGACAGGTGGCAGGATGACCTTGCATTGCTGCCATTTATGTCTCTTTGGTCATTGTTCCACCGTACGTATATAGGGATTAAGTTGACAGGGCACATCAGATTTTATGTTTTGCAAATTCCTCATACAATGTGTAAGTGAGGGCTCCTTGCCAAGTGGTTATATAACCCTGTCAGTGCAGTGGCTGAAGACTCAGTCATCCACAGGGCTTGCTGCTGTGGTCGTCGTGTGCCATCAAGTTGATTTCAAAATATGAATGACCAAAGTGGGGCATTTACATGTGAAATATGTAAGAATGGAGACATCTGAAACATCCTTTTGTTGTTTCTTTTGTTTTACCACATTTACTAGAGACGTTAGGACAGAGAGAAAAATTTCTAGTATAAGAAAAGCAACGTTTTTGATGTAACAGCTCTCAATGCCAGAGACAATAGGGTGCAGTGGGGAGTGTGGCAGACTGGAGAGCCTGTGCCCTGTCACAGGGGCACAGACTGCTGCTAGACACCAGTCAGTCCTTGCCATGTGTGAATGCAGGTTCAGTTTCCCACAACTCCGATACACAAGACTGCCGGTAATCTGAGTTTTGGCGTCAGTTTTGCTAAATTTTAAATGTCATCTCAGTTGCTGTCTTAGTCACCTAGTGCAGCTGTAACTGAACAACCACAAGTGGATGGCTGTAACAAACAGAAGTTTATTTCCTCGTGGTTAAGAAGGCTGTTAAGTCTGAACTCAGGGCAAGGCTTACCCTCTGTGGGCCCTGGGGGAGGTCCTGATCTCTTCACCTTCCGCTTCCTGCTTCACTGCAGCTCTCCAGGTGGCTTGGCATCTCTCTTCCTCCATCTCTGCTTCCTTAATCTGCTCCTTTTGTTTTTTCTAAGAGGTTGACTCAAAACATGCCTTACACTAATCCTGCATCCTTAACCTAACACAGACAGCCCGTTCCCAAATGAGATTATTACCTCAGGCATAGAGGTAAGGGCTTAAAACACACATGTTTGGGGGCACAGTTCAGTCCATAACAGCTGGGGTATTTTTGTGGTGGTTGTTAATAGTGTTCAGGCAAAACAAAATACGTGGGTCAGCCAAATTCAGCTTGGGGTTTCAGCGTGTGGCACTGTCTTTACTCATTCATGGAGGAATTGTGAAATATAAGCTCTTCGAAGGCATTCAGTGTCCGCCACGTTCTCTGTTGTAATCCCAATAAATATGTGATTTTGCAGGGCATAGACTCAATATTTGGCTTTGAATTTAGGCAATTAGACTAGATCTTTTCAGTATCTAATGTATGTCTGCTGTTGGAAGTCCCTTTTGACCACTAAAATGTCAGTAAACATTTTAAAAACAAGTGTACCTTCTTCCCAAAGAGTAGTATGGTGTGCGTGTGGGCCTCTAACAACTCTACCAAGGAAACAGAACGGTCTTCTGATAAAATTCAACTTTCCAGTGCTAAAGGGGGGGTTGAGGCACATCAGAGAAGGACCACAGTTCGCTGATTCGTGATCGAGTAGGTAAATGTTGAACTTAAAAATGTTCAACTTGTCGAGTGTTCTGGCTATTTGAAAAATTATTTTAAACAAAATAGTGACACTGCACTGCAGAGGTTTGACTTGACACTTTTTCTCTGTCGTTCCCTAAATTTACCTTCTTCCTATAGGCTTTTGCAAGAGACTGTCCTGCGTTTTTCAAGTTTGTGGATGTATACTCTCGCGGGGGCCTCGGGGTGGGGAGGCAGAGTAATAGCTTTGATCTGAAGGTTCTTTTGCATTGCTCACTGGGAGCCTGAACTGGGGTAAATGGGAAGTGCCTTTGTTGTAACTACCTCCTTAATTCTCTTAATCGGTAGTCTAGGGAGTCTACTTTGCTAAATGCAGTAGGTTATGTGAAAAAATTATAAGACCCTAACCTATAACCTATAACCTATTGCTGTAGAGTTGATCCCAGCTCATGGTGACCCCATGTGTTACAGAGTAGAACTGTGCTCCATAAGGTTTTCATGGCTGTGACCTTTCAGAAGTAGATTGGCAGGCCTTTCTTACAAGGTCCCTCTGGGTGTGTTCGAACAGCCAACCTTTCAGTTAGCAGTCAAGTGCAAACTGTTTGCACCACCCAGAGACCTTAGAAGGCACAGTAGCTGCCTCTAATGAGTTTGCCAGTGACCGCTGAGAGATGAAATGTAGGCAGCTAGCACTCTATGTGAAATACCCAGGCGTGGTATCAGCCCAGAATTTGTAGAGGATACTTTTTACCATAACCACAGAGAAGGAAGGTCTGTGTACTTCCATTGACTATTTTTAGCAAAATGCTTGCTTTTCTTTTTTAAGTGCTCTACTTGGCTAGGTTGTCAGAAGAGAGCTTCAGCACTCTGAGTCGTCAAGTCAAGCTGTCAGACTTTAAAATTCATTTACCTCCTGTATCGGCCTGGCCAGTGAGTTATTCTTAGGTGTGGGGAAGTGTGCCAACGATCCAGACCATCGCCCCATAGGCCCTAGAGCTACGTTTGTATTTAAAATGTCTTTATGATATTAAATCCAGCATGGCTGGATAATGACCTAGAAGGCAAATTTTGTGTTCATTTGCTGAGGTAAATCACAATTTATAAAAACACAATTTTCTAAAAGAGAACTTTCTCACTAGGAGGTAGGATTGCTATGGCCGCTCCTCCAGTTCCCCAGGGACGTTCACTCGGCTCTGCTGCTGTTGGGCAAATTCAGAGAAGAGATTTGAGAAGCTCTGCTAACCCTCCTCCTGACCTCAGAGCTTGCCTTCTGTCTCTGGCTGAGGCTGCTGGTGAGGGGAGGCAGGGAGGGGCCAGTTGCTCTAGTCTCTGTACTTGGACCAAGTGTGTCCTTGTCCTAAGATGTTGCCACTCGAGATACGGGGTGGCTGAGGAGTGGATTTGAGCAGCCTGCTGACTTGGGAGTTTCAGAGTAGCAGATTTGACTGAAGAAATGGCCTCATCTGATTTCGATCTAGCGTCTGTCGTCTGCTCTCTGTAGATTATGCTTCGGTGTTTTCTGTGATTTTACGGATGGGTGTTTTCTGCCCCTATAACACAGTCACTTGGTTTTCCACTGCTTTTAACGGGGAAAATAAATACAAACAACTCTGCTGGTTTTATCTGAGGCATCTTCTTGTGTGGAAGGACACTTGATTGGAAATGGCAGCTGAGTCCTTAGGGGACTCTCACAGCTCTTGTCATCCTGCCTTTACCAGAAAGCTTTTCTACTGGGAATGTGGATGACTAATCCCTCTGGGAGGCTCCATCCAGCCGAAGGCTCCATCCATACTTGTAAACAGAGCGGCAGTACTTGCCATCAGCTCCTGAGCCACCAGCCAGGATCTCTCTAACGGCCTGTGTTAACCAGACCCTTACACTGGACGAAGGTCCAGTAGGGGAAAGAGACCGTTCACACACTCCAGGGTTTAGGGTACACTTTCAAAAGTTGTGTTACATTTTAGCTGAATTGGAGAGAGTTGGAGCTACACTTGGAAGTACTGTTTGTAGAATGTAGGAGGTTTAGTATATCCAGTGAATACCTACTCCTGCTTAGATAAAATGCTACTCTGTTATTAGGGGCTTACCCAAATATTTATAGTTAACGAAGTTCTAAATGTCAGGGAATATTCACAAGGAGTTTTCGATTCTATTACTTACCGCGCTCACAGCTATTTAGCTTTGGCCTTGTTGCGGTGAGTCATCGAAGCTATTTCGTCTCTTACTTTGCAAATATCCTCTGTTGTAACCAGTTGGCATCCATTTGACTCCAACTTAATGGGTAGCCCCATGTATGTCAGAGCAGAACTGTGCTCCATGGGGGTGTTTTTCAATGCTTGCTTTTTTTGGAGGTAGATCACCAGGACTTTATTGTGAGGTGGACTTGAGCCTCCAACCTTTCAGTCAGCAGCCTAGCATGTTAACCATTTACACCACCCAGGGGCTCCATCCTTCACTGCACACAGGGCATGTACCACTGAAAATTACACCCCCAAATCAATGGCTACTTTTGTTGTAAAGTAATTATAAATTCTAATTAGAACAAATAGGAAAAGTGTTCAGTGGACATTATTTTGCAGACTTTTATTGGGAATCCCTGGGTGGTGCAGAGGGTTAAGGGCTCAGCTATTAACCAAAAGGTTGGCTGTTTGAACCCACACAGATATGCCTCAGAAGAAAGGCCTGGTGATCTCCTTTCAGAAAATCAACCATCGAAAGCCCTATGACGCACACTTTTACTCTGACAACATGGGGTCACCATGACTTAGGGTCTACTCAACCACAACTGTTCTTTTTATTCTAACATTGCCCAAAAGTTTAAGAACCGTTGCTTTTCAGTATAATCTGTATGTATTTAACATCTTTGTAATCATCACCTGCTAACTATGTCAGGGGTTCAAGCTAACTTCTATTAAGTTTGTCTTTGTTATACCTCACGTATGAGAATTTAAATGCTCTACCTGAGGGACTTCTGAAGTTTAGGGGCAACGATAAGGCAGTAATACAGTCAGGCTTTCAGGGCAGAACAAAAGTGCAGACTTCTCTTGTTTACAAAGAGTTCATTATTGGTTCTCACTGTGTCCGTCTTGCTTTGAGGAAGTGAGTGACAGGCATTGTTCTCATTGTCTTGCTTCTGTTTTGGGTCTAGGTGAAGACTTGATCAGAGGGGACACCTCTTTCCTTGAGGCCCCTCAGAAACCAAAGCAAACCAGTTGCTGTCGAGTTGGGTCCAGTTCACCGGCCCTCATGAGTGTCAGAGTAGAACTGTGCTCCATAGGGTTTTCAGTGACTGATTTTTCAGAAGCAGATCACCAGGCCTTTCTTCCGAGGTGCCTCTGGGTGGGTTTGAACCACCAACCTTTCTGTTAGTAGTTAAGCATTTAATCATTTCCCCCACCCAGGGACTCCTCCTTGAAGCCCAGGTGACTCTAAACACTTCCTTGGGCAGAACAGAGTTTACAAGCATGCTAGTGATTTCTTTTTTGAAGGCTAGTCCTGTATGCTTTGTGAAACCAGCTTTCTCTGGAAGGCTCCTTACAGTCTAATGAGGAGCAGAAAAGCGCAGCCCACAGTTGAAATGTACGAAACTTCAGGCAGTGCCCTCCGGGAGCCGTTTTCTTTGCCAGCCAGGCGCCGATGCCTTTGTTTCTGGACTCTCCCTCTTGTAGTTATTGTACCGGCCCTCCACTGGAGGTTGGCAAGCTTTAGCAAGGAACCTTTGATTTCCGTGTAGTTCTCACTGTTCTGACACACATCCCACGTAGAACATTCACAGCTTCAGTACGTTGCTCTGACTCAAATAATGCAATTTTTTAATATGTTTTTCTCCCACAGCGTGGACCTTTCATAGCCTTTGGGCAGCGTGGCAGTTTTTATTATTATTCGCTGAGCTTACTGTGCTCTGTCGTTGGGCAGATTGGCTCCCATCTGTTTTCTCATTCTTTCCGTGGGGTTCTCTCCTAGGGTCACTGTGCTCTTGTGGTTCCTTGCAGGAAGTCCACCCTAGTGGGCAAGACATCTGCAGCATTGCCCACCTCATGCCCTGGGTTACCAGATGTCCTCTGGTGAAGGCTGAATCTGAAGCCTTTGGTTTACAGGGCTTTGTTTTTATTAAGAAGTCTCTGGATGCTGCGAATGGTGAGCATCTCGGCTGCTCACTGAAAGGTTGGAAGTTTGAGTCCGCACAGAGGTGCCTCAGAAGAAAGTCCTGGCAATCTGCTTCCCAAAACTCAGCACTTGAAAACCCCCTGGAGCCCAGTTCTGCTCTGACACACATGGGGGCACCAGGAGTTGGAGTTGACTGGATGCAACTGGCTGGTTCCTATAAAGGGGCGTTGGGCTGCTTGGGGCATCTGGCCCGAACACAGGTACATACCTGGACAGGGTTAGCACACATACATAAAGAGAACGGGTCTGTTTCTGGAACGTGAGCTGGGGTTCTGGATTGCCGCCATCCGCTGCCACCCCTGCCCAGGGAAGCGAAGCCCAGGGAAGCGAAGCCCTTGTTCACCACACAAGCTTCTCTCACACGGGACGTCTCACACAGGCCGTGGGAGCTGCTGTGGACATGCCAGTGAGGCTTGCTTAAGAGTGTTGGAAGTATATCCCAGACAAGTAGAGGAACAGTGAAAACGAGGGAAACCTTCCTCGAGGTAGAAGACACAGTAACCTCAACAGTGGACGCACACCACACCAGCAGTCACGTGCAGACCCAGCAGCGTTGCCTTCTGTTACACACAAGGTCACTATGAGGTAGACCAGCTAACAACAAGTGCTGGGCACCTAACTCACCCCAGAAGGGAAACTTTGGACACATCATCGGGAAAGACCAATTGCTAGAATAGGACATCATGTCTGGCAGTGTAGAGGGTCCGTGAAAACAAGGGAGACCCTCAGTGAGACGGATTGGCACAGTAGCCTCAGCAGCGCGCTCAAACACATCAGCGATGGTGAAGACGGTGCAGGACAGGTAACGTTTCATTCTGTGGTGCGTAAAGTTGCCGTGAGTTGGCGCTGACTCAACGGTAGCTGGCAGCAACGACAAATCCTAGACCGTGGCCTCTAGAGCACTTTTAATCTCTTCCTGTTTCATTATGGACAGGTTCAGTGGGAACAACTGAAATACCACTTCCATTTCGGGTTGTAATTAGCCTGAATGTGATTTATGATGTAAAAAGTTCATCCAAAAGTAATGCCGTGAGTGAACTTAGTTAACTGCCACGTTAAACTGGCTGCATCTAAGGCCAAGTTGGCATGTTTGTGGCATTTCAGTTCTCATTATGTTTTTTAAAAAACTGATAAGAGCAGAACCATAACAAAGAACGCTTCCAGACCATATTAGACCCTATGGTCACGTAAATGACAGGCAAGACAAATGAATGTTACAGTCATAGCCTCACTTTGAATCAAGGAAAACAATACACAAAAATTATTTTGGGCTGGAGCGAGCTTGTTTTCAGACCCTGAGTCTGTGTCTGAATCTTCCGTGACTCCACTTTTCCCTCACCGTGGTAAATGACTGCACCTCCACTGACAGTTGGCTAGGTGGTGGATTGTCCATGTCTTTTCCTCCCCTGGCCTCTGTTGTAGCCTTTTTTTGGCCCCTGAGTGGTGGCTCTGTTCAATGGCAAGTAGAATTGTCCCTGGGTGGCATAAAAGGTTAAGTGCTCAGCTATTAAGTGGAAGGTTGCTGGTTCAAGTCTACCCAGAGTTGCTTTACAGATGAAACCAAACCTGCTGCTGTCGAGTTGATTCCGACTCATAGCAACCTTATAGGACAGAACAGAACTGCCCTATAGAGTTTCCAAGGAGCACCTGGCGGATTAGAACTGCCTACCCTTTGGTTAGCGGTTGTGGCACTTAACCGCTACGCTACCAGTGTTCCCAGAATTGCCTTACCAAAAAAAAAAACACCAGACCCACTGCTGTCGAGTCGATTCTGGCTCATAGCAACCCTAGAGGACAGAGTAGAACTGCCCCGTAGAGTTTCCAAGGAGCATCTGGTGGATTCGAACTGCCGACCTTTTGATTAGCAGCCGTAGCACTTAACCACTACACCGCCAGGGTTTCCAGAGTTGCCTTAGGTGAGAAGAAAAGAAAGCTGACTGTGTTAGCTAGCTATCTGATTAGCTAGCTATCTGTTGCTGTGTGAGAAATCACCCCAACGCTTTGCAGTACAAAGTAACAGGCATTAATGATGTCACAGTGCTC
The DNA here is from genome assembly GCF_024166365.1 of Elephas maximus indicus. Taxonomy (NCBI): domain Eukaryota; kingdom Metazoa; phylum Chordata; class Mammalia; order Proboscidea; family Elephantidae; genus Elephas; species Elephas maximus. The sequence goes on from NC_064846.1 coordinate 172,235,065, forward strand.
ATGGGACAGGAGTCTAGGTATGACCTAGCTGTGTCCTCTGGCCGGAGTCTCTCATTGGCTGTAGATGATGTACTGACCACAAAGTCTCAAGGCGCGCCTGGAGGAGGATCTGCTTCCAAGCTCACCCGTGTGGCTGCTGGCTTGACTCAGGTCCTCATGAATGTTGGGCTGAGGGCCTCCATTCCTTGCTGGCTGTTGGCTGAAGAGATGATTTTTTCAATGTGGAGGCCTCTCCATGCAGCGGCTCACAGAGTGAACAAGGGAACAGGAATGCACACCCAAATGGGAAGCCGTAGGCTTTTTGCAACCTGATCTCACAAGTGACATCTGCTAACAACAACAAGAAAAACTACATGCTTTCTTGGCCCTTACTTCCTTAAGATGCACATCAGAGAATCCATTGCATGTAGGAAACCATTGCATGTGTTTTCAGTTATAATAATTGAATAAAAGATCCAGGCAGCAAAATAAATATGATTACAGGAGTTGTTGTTGTTGTTAGGTGCCGTCCAGAGTGTTCCGACTCATAGCATCCCTTTGTACAACAGAAGGAAACACTACCTGGTCCTCGCACCATTCTCACAGTCATTGTGATGCTTGAGCCCATTGTTGCAGGCACTGTGTCAGTCCTTCTCATTGAGGGTCTTCCTCTTTTTCGCTGGCCCTCTACCAAGCATGATGTCCTTCTCCAGGAACTAGTGCCTCCTGATAACACATCCAAAGTATGTGAGATGTAGTCTTGCCATTCTTGCTTCCAACAAGCATTCTGGCTGTACTTCTTCCAAGACAGACTTGTTCTTCTGGCAGTCCATGGTATATTCAGTATTCTTTGCCAACACCATAATTCAAAGACATCAATTCTTCTTCGGTCTTCCTTATTCATTGCCCAGCTTTTGCATGCATGTGAGGAGAGAAATCCAAAATCCAGTGAGGGGTGAAATGACTTGTTCAACATTAGACAACAGTCCATTTCAGGGAGCATAGCTCATCTGTCCAGCTGGGGCCAGGACAAGGGGAAGGAGAATGAGGCACTGGCCTTTGGGATTTTGCACCTGAAGCTAGTGCTTCACTCAGCTCACCCTAGCCCCAGCCCTGAAGTCCAACTCACTGAAAATGTTTTTTCAGTCATTTGTGGGTGTTGACATTGTGCAAGTTTTTGAGAAATACAATTCTTTCCTCTTTACTATTCCATGTACTCTTATCTCCAAATTGAGTATTTCTTGCTATCTCACTTATTCAGGAGCCCTAGTGGCACAATGGTTAAGCGATCAGCTACTAGTCCAAAGGTTGGCAGTTTGAACCCACCCAGAGGCTCTGCTAGAGAAAGACCTCCTATCTGCTCCTGTAAATGTTACAGCCTAGAAAACCCTATGAGGCAGCTCAACTCTGTCATGTAGGGTTGTTCGGAGCTGGAATTGACTAGGTGGCACCCAACAACAAAAACGTATCACTTATTATCATAAAGAGACACATTCTGTGACTGGGAATATTTTCCATAAGTGTTTAACTACAGAAATAACTGGTGATTTTAATGTATCTGCACCAGGGACCAAGGCCATGTTTTTATCTCCAGTTAACTAGCTGTGAACTTGTTACGGCATACGATGAGTCATTTAGACCTTCCAGCCTATCTTTGGAAGATAGACCATTCCCTGATGTGCAGTATGGGTTTTGTCCCTAGAGATAAGTTTAGAAAAACGTTTGTTCGGCTTCATGTGAAAGGCCGTGTTGACACTAGGGAAAGACGGTTTGGTATTCTGAAGGATGCGTAGCGCCGCCCTGGCGTTCCTGCACTTGTGCCGTGTGCTGCTTTTCTCTCTAGGCCCCAGGTTAGCTCCGATTGCTCTGAAGACAAAGCAGCGCGTTACAGAGGCTCTCACGGACTTTGAAACCTGAGGGAAAACACTGTGCTTTTTTTTTTTTTTTTTTTTGGCAAATGCAGACATTACCACACATATTTTGATCACCAGGAGAGAAATAAATCTTGGAAAACTCTTTTTAACCATATCCGAGAAAATTACTCCAAATCCCCCCACCCACCCCGCCAAAAAAAAAAAAGAAAAAGTCAATAGCACAACCCCATTAAAGCAAGAACACCACATCAACTTTTTTTCCTGCCTCAAAAATTGTTGCCCTAAGGAGCTGGAATCGATTCGACGGCACGGGGTGGGAAGGCCAGGGTGGTCCGATGAATTGGAAGTACTTTAAGAAACTAAAACCTCACCACTCCTTTGTTTCAATATTTAGAGATGCTACTTTACTATTTGGCCATATTTTTTTGTAATTTGTGTTTTTATGATGCTGTCTATCCTTGATCCCTGTTGTATGATCTAAGTATGGAAAGTGGGTGAATAAGAGTTTATTCGTAAGCAAGTAAAGTAGTTGTCTAGAAATGGGGGTGAAAGAGTAAAGGGTCACTGGGAGGCATAGGAGCCCTGGTGGCACAGTGGTTAAGAGCTAAGCAAAAGGTTGGCGGTTCAAATCCACCAGCTGCTCCTTGGAAGTTCTACTCTGTCCTATAGAATGGCTATGAGTCAGAATCTACTCAACGGCAATGGGTTTTTGGTTTGGGAAGGCGTTGGAAACAGAGGCTGAATGGGGAAACCCATTGATATGGGAGAAAATAGATTGTGACAGTGGTTGTATTAGTCCAGTGGGATCCAGCCTGCTGAGAAGATAAACCAAAATCAAACCCGTTGTCATCGAGTTGATTATGACTCATGGTGACCCCATATGTTACAGAGTAGACTGACCCATAGGGTTTTCTTGGCCATAATCTTTATGGAAGCAGATTGCCAGGCCTTTCTTCCATGGTGCTGCCGAGTGGGTTCCAACCTGGGCAGATAAGGTGGATCAGTAATGGAGGAACTAAGGCATGGTGGTAGGTATGAAGAGGAGGGAAAGAGGAGCCAGGTAGGGAGATAACCTGGTCTCTGGGAGGAACTGGGCAGGCCCATAAGGAAACAATGATGTGGCCACATTTGCCTGATGGGTTAAGCTATATCCCCAGTCAATGCCTCTCTGCTCCGCTGTTAGGACATTGGTGGCGGACTTGAGAAGAACTTTGCAATTTAATTTAGCTGTTCTGAATTGGCTGAAAAGATTGACTTACCAAGATGGTATTCTCTGATGGCGTTGGTAGTCAAGTCTTGATGCCGTTGGCCAAAAGAGGGCGAGAGGACTCTGCTGGGTGGAAGAGGTTGCGACTCTCAGCGGAAAGAGAGGTGGAGAGGAAAACGGGAGAGCATTTCAACGGTGGCGTGCTGCAGGGGCGGTGACCGGTGGAAAGCCTGGAGCCTTGGGACAGGCTGCCATGATCCTCAGCAGCACCGGATGCTCAAAGTCAACGCCACCCTCCTTGTCAGAGAGACAGGAAGTCAAGGGGTCTGTTGGGGGCAGTGTGGGTTGCTGTGAGATCAATACCCGGCCAGTAGACAGCACAACTCCGTGGAGCCTGAGCTGCCTCCTGTGAACCGTTTGCATCACCCCGGGACTCTAAGGCATGCTTAGCAATGGTCTTTTTTGTGTTGTCATTGTTTTTAAAATCAAAGCAATACCTGCGCTTCGTTAAAAATTAAACTCGAGGTGCACAAAACGGCTTGTCATCAAAAGCAGCAGTCTCCTGCCTCCCTCTGAACACCAGCCCCACCCCTCTTTTTAATTGCTTCTATTTTTTAATTCCCTTATTACCGCCATCACTCTACATCACGTCTTTATTCTTGTATTTATTGATATTTCAAGTTCAAGAAATATCTAGGAATTCTCTGTCGTGAAAGGTGAGGATTTTGACTACGGTCACACTTTTCTTTCCTCCATCTTTAGTGTTGTGCAGTAAATGTTTAACAGCTTTTAGCCTTTGACAAGAAATAAATAATGAAGCCCTAACTTGCAGTGTTGCTGTTTCCATCATGCAAATACTCCCAGCAAGGGTGTTTTCAGGCCACCCACACAACACCACTGAATTCAGGGCCGGAAAGAGAAGAATACAGTAGGCTCTCAAAAGCTACCAAGACCTGGGGATCTTTGCTTTTCATCTTTTGTTCCTTTCTGTAGTTTTGCCGTTAAAAGACAGACAAACAAAATAACCCATCAGCCTTTTTTAAGAACTTTCTTACTACTGCACATGAGCAGCTTCCTGCAGAGCCTTACTGCAAAGGCTGTTCTTTCCTCAGTTTCTTCTTTCAGTTGGATTCACCTGCCTAAAATTCTACATCAGTAATCCATCAATTGGCAACTACATATTTTTTAAGCAAGTGTTCTCGGAGTCTGAAGGGCTGCAGTGAATTTAGTGGAATCCTGTGTTGTTGTTAGGTGCCATCAAGTCAATTGCAACTCATAGCAACCCTGTGTGCAACGGAATGAAACACTACCCAGTTCTGCGGCGTCCTCACAATTGTTGTTATGCTTGAGCCCATTGTTGCAGTCACTGTGTCAGTCCATCTCATTGGGGGTCTTCCTCTTTTTCGCTGACCATCTACTTTACCAAGCATGATGGCCTTCTCCAGGGACTGATCCTTCCTGATAACATGTCCAGAGAATGTGAGACATAGTTTCACTATCCTTGCTTCCAAGGAGCATTCTGGTTGTACTTCTTCCAAGACAGGTTGGTTTGTTGTTTTGGTAGTCCATGGTATATTCAGTGTTCTTCTCCAACACAATTCGAAAGGATCAGTTCTTCTTTGGTCTTCCTTATTCATTGTCCTGCTTTCACATGCGTATGAGGCGATTGAAAACACCAAGGCTTCAGTCAGGTGCACCTTAGTCTTCAATACTTTAAAGAGGTCTTTTGCAGCAGATTTGCCCAATGCAATGTGTCTTTTGATTTCCTGACTGCTGCTTCCATGAGTGTTGATTGTGGATTCAAATAAAATGACATCCTTGACAACTTTACCCTTTTCTCTTTTTACCATGATGTTGCTTATCGATCCAGTTGTGAGGATTTTTGTTTTCCTTATGTTGAGGTGTAACCCATATGGAAGGCTGTGATCTTTGATCATCATCAGTAAGTGCTTCAAGTCCTCTTTGCTTTCAACAGGCAAGGTCGTGTCATCTGCATATCTCAGGTTGTTAATAAGTCTTGCTCCAATCCTGATGCACTGTTCATCTTCATATAGTCCAGCTTCTCGGGTTATTTGCCCAGCATACAGATTGAATAGGTATGGTGAAAGGATACAACACTGACCCACAGCATTCCTGACTTTAAACCACGTGGTTTCCCCTTGTTCTGTCTGAACAACTGTCTCTTGACCTGTGTACAGGTTCCTCATGAGCACAGTTAAGTGTTCTGGAATTCCCATTCTTCACAATGTTATCCATAATTTGTTATGATCCACACAGTCAAATGCCTTTGTGTAGTCAGTAAAACACAGCTAAACATCTTTCTGGTATTCTCTGCTTTCAGTCAGGATCCATCTGGCATCAGCAATGATATCGATAGTTCCACGTCCTCTTCTGAATCTGGCTTGAATTTATGGCAGTTTCCTTATGATATACTGCTGCAGCCACTTTTGAATGATCTTTAGCAAAATTTTACTTGTGTGTAAAATTAATGATATTGTTCAATAATTTCCACATTTGGTTGGATAACTTTTCTTGGGAATAGGCATAAATATGGATCTCTTCCAGTCAGTTGGCCAGGTAGCTAGCTGTCTTCCAAATTTCTTAGCATAGACCAGTGAGCACTTCTAGCACTTTGTTAAAATATCTCAAACAGTGTTCTGTCAATTCCTGGAGCCTTGTTTTTCACTAACGCCGTCGGTGCAGCTTGGACTTATTCGTTCACTACCATTTGTTCATGATCATATGCTACTTCCTGAAATGGTTGCATGTTGACCAGTTCTTTTTGGCGTGGTGACTCTGTATATTCCTTGCATCATCTTTTGATGCTTCCTGCATCGTTTAATATTTTCCCCTTAGAATCCTTTAGTGTTGCAACTCAAGGCTTGAATTTTTTCTTATTTGAAAAATAAGCCCTTGGTGATAGAAATGATGCTGGAGATCGCATGATAGAATTTTGCAAGACCAATGACTTCATTGCAAAATAACCTTTTTTCACCAAAGTAAATGGTGACTATACATGCGGACTTCACCACATGGAATACACAGGAATCAAATCGACTACATCTGTGGAAAGAGATGATGGAGAAGCTCAATATCATCAGACAGAGCAAGGCTTGGGGGCTGACTGCGGAACAGACCATCAGTTGCTCATATGGAAGTTGAAGTTGAAACTGAAGAAAATTAGAACAAGTCCACGAGAGCCAAAGTACAACCTTGAGTATATCCCACCTGAATTTAGAGACCATCTCAAGAATAAATTTCACATGTTGAACACCAGTGACCAAAGAGTTGTGGAATGACATCAAGGACATCATGGACAAAGAAAGAAGAGGTCATTAAAAAGACAGGAAAGAAAGAGAAGACCAAAATGGATGTCAGAAGAGACTCTGAAACATGCTCTCAAACGTCGGGTGGCTAAAGTGAAAGGAAGAAATGATGACGTCAAAGAACTGAACAGAAGATTTCAAAGGACTGCTTGAGAAGACAAAGTAAAGCATTATAATGACATGTGCAAAGACCTGGAGATAGAAAACCAAAAGGGAAGAACACGCTCGGTGTTTCTCAAGCTGAAAGAACTGAAGAAAAAATTCAAGCCTCAAGTTGCAATACTGAAGGATTCTATGGGGAATTCTGTGCAGACACACAAATGCACAAAATTCCCATCAAGAAGAAGGTACCCAAATATCAGTGTTGTTGTTGGGGGCCATCGAGTGTCGTAGAGCCGCCCCACAGGGTTTTCCTGGCTGTAACCTTTACAGAGTGAGGCAGAGGTCTGCAGGCTGTGGAATATTCCACTGCCTCAAGCAGCTTCACATCAGAACCCTGTGCCTCTGCTTGGCCTGCCCAGCAACTGTGCATTAGAATCCCAATTCTTTCGCTTGGACTGTCCTGTAAAAATCACGGTGATACGTGAAGTTATATGGAAACAGCATTACGTAAGAATGTTGCTGATGTAGCTTGTATGGACTGCCTACTTGGAACCCCCTTAAAAATAACTTGTCCTGTTGCCTTCGCTGAGCAGTCTTGGCAGCAGTAGCTCCGATTGCCTCCTTTCCTTGCGCAATGAAACGAAGGTGCCTTTTTTGCTCTCCCGCCTCGGTTTCTCATTTATTGGCCAGTACCAGCCATGCTGAGCAGAACCTCAGGTTTCCACTTGATAACAGGAACAGATCGCCAGCCAGGTCTTTGTACTGCAGAGCTGTTGGTTGGGTTTGAACCGCCATCCTTGCGGTTAGCAGCCAAGCGCTTAACCATTGTAAACCTCAATTCTCAGCCTTTTGGATGAAGTAGATCCCTCTTTCTGTGACCACATTCAATTCAGCCACCAAAACCAACCAGTTGTTGCTGAGTCAGCTCCAACTCCTGGTGACCCTATGGTGTCAGAGTAGAACCGTGCTTCGTAGGATTTTCAGTGGTTGATTTTTCAGAGAAGTAGATTGGCAGGTCAGTGATTTTCCTAGCTTCCCCTTTCCAGCTCCTGCTTCCCACTCCCATCCCCTAGGTCCTGGTTCTGGGGCCAGATTTCAACATGCCTCTCCAGTGCCGCTAACTTGCTGACCTGAAGGTTTTTTCTTCTCTGTGCTGATAATCCTGTTTTCCTGAGTATTCAGAGTTCCTTGATTTTAGCATCTTCTCTGGGCTGAGGTCTCTCCTTCTTTCTATGTCTTGAACCAGGGGCCAGTACAGATTCTTATAAAGGGGTATGTTATAGATTGAATTTTGTCCCCTCGAAATGTTTGTCAACTTGGCTAGACCATGATTTCCAGTATTGTGTTGATGTCCACCATTTTGTGATCTGATGTGATTATCATACATACGGTGAATCTTAACCCCTATGATGTTAATGAGACAGGATTAGAGGCAGTTATGTTAATGAGGCAGGACACAAGCTACAGGATTACGTTGTAACTTGAGTCAGTCTCTTTTGAGACATAAAAGAGAGAAGTTAGCAGAGAGGAGAGGAGCCTCCTGCCACCAAGAAAGAAGAGCCAGGAGTGGAGCATGTTTTTTGGATCTGGGGTACCTGCGCTGAGAAACTTTTAGACCAGGAGATGATTGATGACAAAACCTTCCCCCAGAGCCGACAGAGAGAGAAAGCCGTCCCCTGGAGCTGGCACTGGAAATTCAGACTTCCAGCCTCTTAAACTGTGACAGAGTAAATTTCTGTTTGTTAAAGACATCCAGTCTCTGTTATAGCAGCCCTAGATAACAGGCTAGATAGTACGTATCTTCATCTTTGTGGGCCACACAGTCTCTGTTTCAGCTACTCAACTCTGCCATTGTAGTGTGAGAGCAGCCACAGACAATATACAAACAGATAAGCATGGCTGTCCTCCAGTAAAACTTTATTTACAAAAACCAAGTCGGGGGCCATATTTGGCCCTTAGACCATGGTTTGCCAGGCCCTCTGGTGGCCTAGTAAGGCCTAGTCCCAGCTATATCTAGGACGAGTGACTTGGATAACAAAGTGTTATAGGTCTTTCTTATTAGCTGTGATGATTTACCAGAGAGCTGAATGGGAGAATGTAAGATGTAGACATATCATGGTTCAGTCATGTGCTCTATGATAGCTGTGTCATGTTGGGTGTGTGTCTTATCCTGTCAGTGTCCACACATTGAGGATAATACAGTTTATCATAAAAACAAACAAAAAACAGTTGGTATCAAGTTGATTCCTACCCTACATGTGTCAGAATAGGACTGTGAGGGTTTTCAATGGCTGATTTCTGAGAAATAGATTGCCAGACCTTTCTTCTGAGGTGCCTCTCAGTGTACTTGAACTTCCAACCTTTTGGTTAGTAGCCAAGAGCATTAACCATTTACACTGTTCCCTTTAGTTCTTGCTCAAATCCTTTACCAAAAACAGGTTCAAAGTTGACAACACAGTCTACCCAAGAGTGAAAAATCAGGGTTGAACCAGCAGGTGTAACACAGAGAGCATTTGATGTTTGAGAGACGCTATCAAGATCTCCAAATCTCCTATGGTAGCTCTGGCTACCTCTTTTGAAAGCCATTGATCCGAAATACCTGAGGAGAAGGTACCAGAATTTCCTCTGCCTTTGTGTGGTACCCGCCTCATCGTCCTGCGTCTTGTCCTGCAATATATTTAATCAGTGTTCACCTGTGCACAGGGGCTTTCCTTTCTTTCTGCTCCGTGTGGCGGGTTTGAAATTCTTGCAGATGTTCTGTGACCATCAGGTGCCCATTTCCTTTTCAGCCACATCACCTGGCACCATACTCTAGCTGCCCAGCAGGTCACCTCCCCATTCCCATCTGTCTTTGAAGCTTTAATTATTCATGGGCACTTCTGTTGTGATACCATGATGGGCAGGGCTTCTTTTGAAAATCAGGTTATCTTTTCTTCAAATAAGAGAAGAAGTAACCCTTCGTGACCGTGGAAGAACTGACAGGGTGGAGAGGTTGTGGTGTATGCAGGAGAAACTGGCTTTGGAACTAGAGGGCTCTGGGTTAGAACTCCTAGCTCTGCCCTTGAAGTGCAGTTTTGGTCAAATTGCTCAGTCACTCTGAAGATAAAGATAGGCATCTATAAAGTGGGAGTGGTAATTCCTACTTTTGGGATAGCTATAAGGGTAAGAAATGATGTAAATAAAGGTACTCACACAATGCCTTGCACAAAATAATTGCTTGGTACATAGCACGTAGTTTTATGTAAGAACTTTGGGGTTGAATACAATAAATTGTACTACTGGCTGGGTTACAGAAGTTCTTGATTTAATCAAACTCAGGAAGAGCAGCGAACCCATTGACTTAGTTACTATGAAAGCAAAATTTTATTCGTGCTAATGAGGTAGCATGGAACACAAGCCAGGAAAACATCCATAGGTATGTCGTTAGTTGTCGTCATTCAGTCAGCTCCGACTCATGGCGATCCGTGCACAGTAGAAAGAAATGTTGCCCAGTCTTGTGTCGTCTTCACAGTCACTGGGATTTGCAAGTCTGTCGTTGGAGCCACTGTGTATTTTGAGTGCCTTCTAAGCAAGGAAACTCTGTGGGGCAGTTCTACTCTGTTGTGTAGGGTCGCTATGATTCGGAATCGACTCGATGGCAACGGGGCTAAACTAGGGGCTCATCTTTCAGCACTATATCGGGCAGTGTTCTGTTGTGACCCATAAGAGTTCTTATCGGCTAATTTTTGGAAGTAGACCCCCAGGCTTTTGTTCTTAGTCTGTCTTAGTCTGGAAGCTCCATTGAAACCCATTCACCGTGAGTGACCCTGCGGGTATCTGAAATACTGGTGGCATAGCTTCCAGCATCACAGCATCACACAAGCTACCATAGCACCACAAACTGAGACGTGGTGTTAAAAAACTGTAATTGTCCATTATTTCTAATTCGCGGTAACCAGTAGTGTTTTCAGTAACAGTAGCAAAATTGACTTCTTAGGTCTCGATTCTGTGCTCGACTTTCCCTAAAACCCAGATGAACAGAGCCATGGCCCCAGAGCAGGTCAGAGGGGGTTCCCGATGAATACCAATAATCATGAATGGGCAGTTAGCTTTCGCGCACGTGACTGTCTGGTTCTTCCAGCACGTGAGGATGGCATGCATTGCTTCAAGGTGACTAGACGATAGCCATTTTGGAGAAAATGACTTACATTTCCCAAGTTTATTTTTTTATCTGAGCAATGGGAAGGTCTGGAGTTCGTGGCCTCTGAGGTGTTTTCTCAGCTACAAAATTCAGTGGTTCCAAGACATTTTCATTGTTGGAATCAGAAGGATTGGGTTTTCTCTCCTAGTTCCCATTTTAAGCACTCAACCCAAATTTTATTTTTGGCTGTGGGGTTCTGAATTCTTCTTTATTCTCTCTTTCCTAATGCCTATTTTAGTGCCAGGAATTTACAAGTGTTCAGTATTGAGGACAAGTGCCAAAAAGACCAAAACATATATATATTTTGGCTTTTATTGTTGTTAGTTGCTGTCATGTTGGCGCTGACTCCTGGCGAACCCATTTATAACAGAATGACATGTTGCCTGGTCCTGTGCCGTCTTCATGACCCTTGGTATGTTTGAGCCCATTGCTGCGGCTAGTGTGCGTATTGTTGAGGGTTTCCTTCATTTTCACTGACCCTCTACCTTATCAAAGAGGATTTCCTTTTGGTCTTTCCTGATGATATGTCCAAAGTAAATGAGATAAAGGCTCGTCATCCTTGCTTCTAGGGAGTGTTCTGGTTGTATGTCTTCTGAAACTGGTTTTTTGTTCCGCTGGCAGTCCGTGGTATATCTAATATTCTTTGCCAAAACCAGGGATCGAATGCATCAGTTCTTCTTCTGTCTTCCTTTTTCATTGTCCAGTGTTCATCAGAAGGGAAGACACTGAAATAGGCCCCTAGCTTTGGGATGTCACTGCCCCCTATGTGTAGATCCCTTATTGTACTTGAGGCAGAAGGGACTTGGGGGCTAGGCTGCATTTTCTATTCCACCGCAAGCAATGGCTTGAAATACCACAGCTTTCAAGTAGGAATGATTTAACTGGGTGGCCACTAGCCAACCAATACTCACCCTTCTATGACTTCATGCTTGGAAGGGCATTTGTTTGGGTTTTATTTCTTCAGCTGACGATAAAGGAAGCCTAGCACATGACCACATGTCTTCCTATTGCTTCATAACTTCTCCAGTCAAAAAATAAGTTCTTCTGGCACACACCCTGTGATTTCAACCCGTGGGTCCCCAGTGCTAGATTAGTGGAGGATGGTTTAATAAATCCATTCGCAACGTCTTTTCAGAATTTTCTGTGAGTACGTAAAAAAACAGAAGTCTGCCATCACCATAAAGCTTTTTAAAAGAATCTGCTTATCTCCATAGCCTGTCTTCTATAATGTGAAACCATAATTCAGGAAAAAAAAAAAAATCTGGGAAACGCATGGATTCCTTTTGCAGTGGAAAGGAATTGGTCACTGGAGATGGCCACCAGCCAGCACTTGACCCTCAGACAGAAAACCTTGGCAGAAAAGTTTTTAAAAAATGAGAAAAATGCAAAAGCTGCTTTTAGCAAAGTTGCACGGCCGCCATGAGGCCTATTTACTCATCTCCCTGCTGTGATTTCAGCTGATCGCTGCAATTACTCAGATAGTGTGGAGTCATCAAATCACGCTCTTTGACCAGGATTAATTTCCTAGCCAGTTGAGACGGTTTAAGGCCCTGTTGGCTGTGGTGGACTCATTAAACACTAATGGATTTAGGTCAGTCATTCCACCATTGCTGGCTCGCTCTCTCAACCCTGCCCTCGGCTTCCTTCTGTGCCTCGGACCATCTCTGGCCTGGTAGTACCTGAGTCTATATAGCAGCAGGTTCTGCCTCTGTAGCCACTGGCTGTGCTGCCCCCAGTGCTCTGGACTGGGAACTTCATCCAAGATCCTTGTATGTCCATTGCAACTGAGGCAGCCTTCACCTTGTTGTTGTGGCCACAGAGGCAACTGGAGGACCTGAGGTTTCCTTTTGAGAAATGAGTTTGTGCGTACTGTGCATTATACAAGATTTGTGCGCTCCTGAAAACATTTGCTCTAAATTCCTGAAAATTAGCAGTTCCAGCATATCAGGAGTACTTGGCATTGAGAGGTACTCAATAAATATCCAGTTAAAGAGCTGGGTATTTCCATTCTCCCAACTATTTCTTTTTAGTATAAAGCACATTGAATATCCACCACCTATCTGTCAGTTTGTCCTGCAGTGATGGCTTGCATGTTGCTGTGATACCGAAAGCTATGCCACCAGTATTTCAGATCCCAGCAGGGTCACCCATGGTGGACAGGTTTCAGCAGAGCTTCCAGACTAAGACAGACTGGGATGAAAAGCCTGGCGATTTACTTCTGAAAACCAGCCGATGAAAACCTGAAGAATCACAACAGAACATAGTCTGATACAGGACGGGAAGATGCAAACATATCAACAATCATGAGATGGCTCAGGACCAGGCAACATTTCTTTCTAGTATACATAAGATTGCCATGAGTCAGAATCAACTGCAGCTAACAACAGCACTGAATATTAGCAAATATACCTGTAGAAATTTTATCTAGTTCTTTTCTTCTGGCTCCATGGTGCTTAAAGGTGAGTCATATAGTTGTAGAAGAAAGAATTTTCCGTCTCCTTCTCTCTAATTGTCGTGAGTGACCCGTGGCTATTGAAGCCTCCATGTCTGTGAGTGTTCATGCTTCTCCCTACATCTCTGAATGTGGTTTGTGCCCAGCATGGAAGTTTCTGTCAGTTCCCACCTTTAGACTACAAATGAAGAATCAATAGAGTGATGTTTTCACACCCAGTTTTTGGACAACTTAGTGGTAAGTAGACACTAGATAGCCTACTAACGTATTAATAATTGGAGGGTGCTCTTGAGAACTCTGCCTACAGTTGCATTATAGCCCTACCACGTCTGGAGACCTGATTTGGACCACGCTGATGTTTTCTGAGTGTGTCTTGGGTGCCAGGCTCCACCAAGGGCACTTCTTTATCCCCAGCCCTAAGGACATGCCAGCACTGTGATCTAGACAGGGCTGGTTGTCAGCTGAGGTGCCTGGTTGGGCTCAACCAGTGGTTTATGACTACCGTGGATTGTCACTACCTTCTTCTCACTGGGTGGCAACCATGCCATGCTGGTGGTTAGATATTTTGAATAACACACTTGGAAAGAGGCATTCTAATTCCTGTTTTGTACAATCCGAAGAACACCCAACGTTACAGAAAAGGAGTTTTCTAGAAAGTTACTTTTTCACAAATGACAAAACTGTAGAGTCACCTTTTGGATCCAGTTGTTCACAATGGTCTTTCCATTACACATTTTTGAGAGCCATATTGCATATACATATATGAATAATCCATGTAAATTTTATCCCTTTCCTCAACATTTAAGACAAGATATTTTTATATTTTCAGATGAATGCAAGCTATGAACTGTCTTCTTGGCTATAGACACACACAGACAGACAGACAGGCACACACGTACACACACACACGAATTCACCAGCTGTTCCTTAGAAACCCTATGGGTCAGTTCTACCCTGTCCTATAGGGTTGCTATGAGTTGGGATCGACTTGACAGCAGTGGGTTTGGTTATATATATTTGTAGATAGCTATAGATATGTACATGCATACACACATATATAGACATATATGTGTCTAGGTGTAAATATAGATTTTTTTCCCTTTCCTCTTCGTTCATGGTTGTGTGGTTACGTTTAGAAGCAATTTAAGAAGATTTGTCACAGAGCAAGTGAGTAAGGCTTTGTGCTATTGATCAGATGTCCAGGTGAGGAACTGCTGTAATAGTGATGGACAGGTAATCCATCTATTCAGACTCACAGAATGTATTCCATTCTCCAAAGAAATTGGGCAGAGATGTTCCCCACAACCTCGCTTGCTGAAAGGCTGAAATGCAAGCCGAAGGTTAAAGTTAGAGATGATAAAGTGATAATCTGCCATAAAGGAAACTAGGCTCCATCATCTCACTGAGAACACACGCACTGAGGTTCCATCTATAAAGGGAGATTTTGGCTTTATTGTAGAATCACAACAGTACGTGAAAAGTTCACGCGAACCACTTTCTCCATGCCTGATACATGAGGAGAAATATGTAATAAATCCAGTTGCCCTGTGATGGAAATGGATGTGCAAATCACTGGTATTTTTAGGCTATCGTTATACTTAAAACTCCGCTCGTGCTCTTGCTGCGTGAACAAAATCCAGAGACAGCGTCGAGGCAATTTGAGCACAGCTGTTTCTGGTGGAATGGTTTATGAAAGGGAATCTATAAAACATGTTCAAAATGAGTAGTTATCTGCTCTTGAATTATAGAACTAGGGTTTACATAAAACCAAAAAAACCCCCAAACTCGTTGCCATCAAGTTGATTCCAACTCATACTGACCCTATAGGACGGAGTAGAACTTCCCCATAGGATTTTCAAGGAGTACCTAGTGGATTCAAACTGCCCACCTTTTGGTTAGCAGCTGTGGCTCTTAACCACTGCGCCACCAGGGTTTCCAGGGTTTACATGCTAAACATAAAACCAGCCTGAAACCTCTAAAGTTCATTTTAAGCCTTCCAGTACATTCACAAGGCATGCCGATTCTTTTCCTACTTGCCATTTCTCCTTGTTCGAGAGTGGGAACTGCAGGCTGGTGTTTGACTCTGGAAATGAACAATTCAGGCAACTCCAGGGGGAAACTCACTTAGAACTGAAATATTCGTTTATGTTTTTATTGCTTATTACTTCAAACTGTTCCTTTGTTGCAAATGTTAACTGGGTGATTAGTGAGTCTAGTTAGCCTTTCCTATAAAAGAGTGAGAGAAAACTAAATTTTCTATGAAGTTTACCAGCAAAGAAAAACCTATTCTTCACCCTCCGCCTTGTACCGACTCCCTCAAGTGAGTAGAAATTGAGAAATCCGAATATGACCTCTGGGACTGAAGTAATTTCCAAAGTATGTGTATGTAGGCTCATTTGCATATATATCTTGTTTTGGAGAGGGACTATGAGGCAGTTACACACAGCTGTAGCTAACCTACCGAGAGCCTTTCCTTTGAGCAGTACCTGATGCATCTAGAGGTAGCACTTTATAAGCCAACAGGAGGGAAGTTAACTGTGTGGAGGATACGAGGGGATCACAGACAGGTAAGAGCACTCAGATGGAGAAACAAAGTTGGTGCAAAGCTGAGGCCCTCGGAGCGGCATTAGGAAGCACAGTGTAGAGCTTTTGGTCATACGAGAAGCCTGTGATGGGACTGAGCAAAGACCGAAGCTGAAGTTTCTGCTGTGGTCCCTGGGGAGTGAGTCCGCTAGAAGGAGTGGAAGGCCATGGAGGGGATGGGGGTCATGACTCTGAGACCCCATCTGTCGTGGTCTCTGGGGAGCCAGGCCCACCAGAAGGAGGGAAGGCCGGTGTGACCATTAAGGGTGTGTGTCAACTTGGCTGGGCCATGATTCTCAGTGGTTTGGCAGTCATATAATGATGTGATCACTTCTATGATGGGATCTGCTGTGAGTAGCCAGTCAGTTGAAAGGAAGTTTCCTTGGGGGTGTGGCCTGCATCAAATGTAAATGGACTTTCTGGCAAGTTTCATGGGCTTTCGCTCGCACTTGATCCTGCAGCTGGCTCCTATTCATCTATCCTCTGGCTCTTGGGACTTGAGCTAGCGGCTTACCTGCCATCTCGCCTCCCGATCTTGGGATTCGTCAGTCTTCGCAGCCTGTGAGCCACAGCCCTGCTGTCTGACATGCTGATCTTGGGATTGCCAGGCCCTGTGGCTACCTGAAATCAGGAGAAGCCTCCAGCCTGACCCACGTTTCAGCCTCTCCAACTGTGTGAGCCATTTCTTTAATAGAAATCTCTCTCTCTGTATGTATATTTATATGCTTTACTGGTATTGCTTCTCTAGAGAACAGAGCCTAAGAGATTCGGAGAGGGTGGGGACATGCACTGGGCTATGACTATGAGCCCCCATCTCCCATGGTCCCTTGTGAGCCAGTGGAGTAGAAAGCTGTGGAGGTGGTAGGGACACACGCTGGACCATGACTCAGAGTTGCCATCAGTGAGTCCATCCTGTATGAACCCCAGATCATGGGTTGGTGCCATCTGGTGCATGTCCTACTGCATGCAGTCTTAATTTGTAAACCTGACGGTGGGTTTTGCATAGGGGGTCTCTGTTTTGGTCTTCAAACATATCCTTTTGTTATCCTGTCATTTAGTGACAATAGAAGAGACATGTTTTTTTTTAAAAGCAGAAATGAAGAAGTCATTATAACGTTGTGACTCCTGAGTAATCACTAGGCTGGTTGGTGCTGTTGCCATATGAGAAGTGTGGTGGGAGCCCGTTAAATGTGCACCGCCTCACACCTACAGACAATGCACACTCATATAGCACACACACTGTGTACTCAAAACACACACACACACATACCACATACAACATACAAACCATGCACACAACAACATACATACACACAGCACACATACGTACTCTGGAGGCAATCTATGCCAGTAGCTGCTGGGACCACCCCACACTGTTCGGTCCAAAGGCATTATTAGTTCCAAAGCCCAGGCTGTCTACCGTGTGGAAGATCTTTTTCCGTCTTCCCGTTGTAGATCCCCTTATTCTCCCTAAGTCTGGGCATTCTTCTTCCCCCAGCTTTACTGTAAAGTGGAAGAAGATGCCTGGCCGCACCCCACCCCCCAATTTTTCACTATATAACTCTCTCCAAAACACACATTGATACCTTTAAATGTGGTATTGGCAAAGAATATTGAATATGGCATGGACTGCCAAAAGAACGAACAAATCTGTCTTAGAAGAAGTGCAACCAGAGTGTTCCTTAGAAGCAAGGATGGCGAAACTACGTCTCACATGCTTTGGACGTGTTATCAGGAGGGATCGGTCCCTGGAGAAGGACATCATGCTTGGTAAGGTAGAGGGTCAGTGAAAAGGAGGAAGCCCCTCAATGAGACAGATTGACACAGTGGCTCCGATGATGGGCTCAAGCATATCAACGATTGTGAGGACGGCATAGGAGTGAGCAGTATTTCGTTCTGTTGTGCACAGGGTCGCTGTGAGTCTGAACCAGCTTGATAGGACCAAACAAGAAGAAGAAGAAAACACACATTGAAACTCTTCGGTTTAAGAATTTTACTGCTAATAACTATAGGCTATTTTTTTTTTATGGTAGCGCTAATGTAACATTGGATAATGTACAAAGTTTCTGTTGTCGTTAGTTGCTGTTGCGTCGATTCTGACTCACGGTGACCCCGTGTGTGCGGAGTAGAACCGCTCCGTAGGGTTTTCAAGGCTGTAATTTCTGTGGAAGCAGATCGCTAGGCCCGTCTTCTGAGGCGCCTCTGGGTGGATTCACATGTGTAGCCTTATGGTTAGTAACCATGTGCCTAACCATTTGTGCCACCCAGGGACAGCCACAGAGTTTCTAGTTTCTTATAAGTGTCATCAGTTCTTGCTTTCTTTAGGCTTTCTTTGTGAATCCTTTTTTGGGTGCTTTGGACAAAAATTCAAATTTCCAAGTTTATCATCCAGAAGTTATAGCTAGTAAAATGTCCTCTGGAATGTCCATATCAGATGCTGTCTAGTTTCATCTCCTTATATGGTCTTCCAGCTAAACCAAACCCATTGCTGTCAAGTTGGTTCCCACTCATGGGGACCCTGTATGTGTGCGAGTAGACCTGTGGTTCGTAGGGTCAGACTGGTGTCCCCTTGGCTGGACACTAGTGAGATGTGTTCCATGAGGGACAGGTGAAAGGTGGGGATGTGGAGCCACCTCAGTGATTCGGGCAGTCCCACCACCCAAACTGCAGTGAATCGTGTGGGCCAAGCCAGGCTCTCATTGGCTCTTTCACAACTCATCATGAGGCAATCGCATGTATTCCCTCCATTGTTTGACTAGGTGGAAATTCAACAGTGACCTTCATTTAGGTGTCCCCAGGAGCCTGATCTTCTATGCTGTGGTGGCTGTACATGCACAGTGACGCAGAGTCAATGATTTTTGTTAATATAAGAGAGACTTTCTAAGCACACCTGAAGAAAATGGGCTTTGTGAGTGTTTGGCATTTTAATCAGATTATATGTCAGATATTGTTCCTTAAGCAATCAATCAAGCGGAGGAAGAACGCAAGTAAAAGAAAAGCCAGTTTTTGTTAGATCTAAGGACAAGAAAGGGACAGTGAAGATCTAGAAATATCCCAATGATAGCAAAGCATAGATAGACAACTCCATAGCTACAGGACGTACAAGTCAGGGGAAGGGTATGTTAGGGTGCAGAAGGGAGAAGAGATGTAGATGTTCTTTCTGTTAGGTGGATTCGGGAGACAGTGGTCCTTCCCTAAAGTCAGAGGATGACAATGAACTGGCAAGTAGCTGGGAAAAAATGACACACCACCATCAACTGATGACACTGCAGGTTTGTTCCAAGTAGTGTTTTACCTGTCTCCAGCACGTTCAGATATATTTTATTTTCATTATTATTCACTACAGAATATTTTCTAATTTCCCTCTTCATTTCTTTGCTGGCCTTTCAGTTTAGAAGTGTGTTGCTGAATTTAAAAATATTTGGAGATACTACCAGTATCTCTTTTCTTACTGATTTCTAATTCAATTCCATTCTCATCTGAGGGGGTAAACTGTATGATTCTGGTTGTTTTAAGACTTGTTTCAGGTCCCAGCATATGGTGGAGTCTGGTGGATGTGTCTCCTTCACTTGTAATTTACAGTCATCTATCTTAGGCTGAGTTCTCTAGAGAAGCAAAACAAGTGAAGCATATATATATGTGGAGCCCTGGTGACACAGTGGTTAAGAGCTCAGTTGCTAACCAAATGTTGGCAGCTCGAATCCGTCCAGTCCTTGAAAACCCTATGGGGCAGTTCTACCCTGTTCTACAGGGTTGCTATGAGTCGGAATCCACACAATGGCAACAGGTTTGGTGTGTGTATATATGTATAAAAAAAATACATGTATGTATATATGTAAACTGATTGGCTGTTCATAGTGGTTCTTGTCGTGGAGGGGATTATGTTACATCAGCTCTCGTTATGGAGGTGGTTACGTCATTACATAACCGCCGAACTACTGAGAATCAGGACCCAGCCAGGTTGACACACAACCTTAACCATTACAGCATCTATACATGCCATTTCGGTCAACTTGATTAATAGTGTTTTCCCTTTTTATTCTGAGCTGAGAAGGGTGTAGAATGCTTAGGTAGTCTTCAAAGATAATGTTAATTGATGAATAAGGATAATTGGATAATTTTCCAGACAGATAAAAAACACCTGATGCTTCAACAGAACAAAGCCAAATGCAACTTTTTATTATCCAGCAAAGAAATCAGCATATTTGACTTAGATTGTCTAGGTTGACTACAAGTTAAACTTCCAATTTACTTTTGCTGTTAAATTATGCTAATGTAGTGATTTTAGACTGTACAGCTGAAAACATCTATCCTTAAGACATCCAGATCTGACACACAAATACCTATATTTACCAAACAAAAAAAAAATTAGGAAAATATTTATATAAAAAATGTACACTCTACCACTCCTTCAGCAAGCTCGTCCTGGATCCGGTAATAGATGACTCCGTTTTCAAACCTCTGACATGACAGATTTTCCTGACATGACCAGTTTTTTGTTGTGTAAAGTAGTTAGGATAAGTACATTAACTAGACATACATTGTTAATGCTGGTCTAATTCTACTGAAATATACGTTGCAACAATCCATAATTTTGCCTCCATTTCTTCAAAGAAACAAGATGTTTTAGTGGAATTTTTAATTGCACCAGATATTTTTTAGAATGCATCTTCATTCTTGTTCAACTGCTGAGTGACTACTATCTGATACAACCTTATTGTTGGTTTAGCTGCCGTCACGTCATCCCCTAACACACAGCAAGCCTAACCCACGCGCAATGGAATGGAATGGAGTGGAATGCTGCCTGGACCTGCACCGCCCTCATGATTGGCTGTGGATCGGACGGTTGGGATCCAAAGGGTTGTCATTGGCTTATTTTTGGAAGTAAATTGCCAGGTCTTTCTCCCTAGTCTGTCTTACTCTGAAAGCTCTGCTAAAACCTGTTGAGCATCACAGCAGCATGCAAGCTTCCGCTGACACATAGGTGGTGGCTGTGCATGGGGTGTACTGGCTGGGAATCAAACCTGGGTCTCCCACGTAGAAGTTGAAAATTCTGCCACTGTGCCATCAATGCCCGTCGATATAGCGTTAATCAAAACACCAAACCCATTGCCTTCCAGCTGATTCTGATTCATAGTGACCCTATAGGACAGAGTAGAACTGCCCCATAAAGTTTCCAAGGAGCAGCTGGCGGGTTTGCACTGCCAAACTTTTGGCTAGCAGCTGAGCTCTTAACCACTGCACCACTGATACAACTTTATAACTATGCAAATAGTTTGAAAGTCACAACTCTTTACTATATAGCTCTTCAACATATAATTTCCAAGTACTAGTTTCCTGTCCTAATAGCAAGTAGACTGTTTATATCAGGGATACTTTGCTTAAGCATGGGTCAAACTAAACAAGTTCGGTATCGTGCAGAAGAAGAAGCTTTTGGTTAGATCTGTCTGTGCTTCTGTGTTTGTGCCCAGTGTTCCATCCATACCGAAAGCATTCCTCTTGAAACTTGTCAGGCGTGGTGCGCCATTCTTGTCTCTTTGAGCTGCACATAAGGTTGTTCTGGATTCAAAAGAAACCCTGCTGCACGAAGAGAACAGAATGTATTTTTAGTCTCAAAGAATGAGCAGCTCCTTTTGAACTGCCGCCTTTGCAGCCAGTGGGAATTGCATTTGGTGTCAGAGGGAAAAAGTTGCTCAAAGGCAGCTTGGTGGGCAGGGTATGCAGGTATGCAGTGTCTGCTGTCACCAGATGCCAGTGGCATTTCTCAGTGTCAGAAACTTATTCACCCCAATGGCTTTCTAATTGATTGTGACACACCAATGGTATTTATCAGACCCCGACGTGCTTCACACTCTGGAAACAACCAACCACCTAACTCCTGCTATGCAACCTTTATATGTGACTCAGGTCATCGAAGATCGTGTCTGAACCAAAGTAGTTTCTAGAGTAAAACCCATATAGTTAACACGTTATAAGGCAGTGAGCTGTAACTAAGTGTGGCACTTCTTCCCAGGGGAATTTTGGGTATATATGTATGTGTGTGTGTGTGTGTGTGTGTGTGTATATATGTATAATTGATGATTGGAGATAAGCCTTGTATCTGATGGGGATGCGAGGGTGTTCTGGAAATACATGGAACAATCCAGCATGACAATCCAGATGCCATTTTTACTCCCAGAAAATAAATTAAAAAAAAAAAAAAAACCTGTTTCTAATTATCTGAGGTTAGAATTACGCCATTTTCCATACAAAGCAGAGTATTTTTTTCAGTTTTAATATACACTGGAGTTTTCCAGAATTGCATGCTTACATAATTTGGCGGTAGACTGCATGTTGTTTGTGTGTATATTTAGACATAAGATTTCACCATTTTGGAAAATCATGTCACCAACAGCTATGCCAGTCATGGTGGTTAAGTTGCCAATAAAAAGTGGCTGTGTCAGCTTTAATTTGTAACTGCTACATTCATGTTGGCTCTGTACGTATGCAAACATCTGATGTTTTCATCATATGCTTTGATATGGATGTGACACAGCATTATACACTGACGTATGTATTCTTCCTGTTCTTTTCTATTTCCTTTATGTTACATCATTTTGCTAATATTGTTGGAAGTTTACAGTTTATATCATATCATATTTTTTAAATAGTATTTTATTGTGTTTTTAGTGGAAGTTTACACAGCAAATTAGATTTCCATTTAACAATTTCTCCACAAATTGTTCAGTGACACTAATTACACTTTTCACAGTGTGTCAGCATTCTCATAGATTCTGTTCTGGTTGTTCCATTTCCAGTAGTATTGTTTCCCAACCCCCTTACCTTCTCATCTTGGCTTTGCAACAGGGCTTTGGACTGGTTATTTTCAGTTCCACCCCAGATACACTGAATCAGAATCTACATTTTGATCTTGTTAAAATGACGAATCTGATTCCATACAGCTGGAGTCAAAGTGCAAATTCTCAGTATGGGGTCAAACTGAAAGTGACCAGTTCAAAGTCTTGATTTAGAGTGATTGTTGACCATTTGGTCTCATACAGATGGTCTTTTAAAGTAGAGCAGTACTCATGAGTGTCACTTATTTTATGAGCCAATCTGTTATTTAGCTAAAGGGTAACCTCAGGGAATAGTTCTGGTTCAAGGTTTAAAGAGTATTTCAATGCAATAGTCTCAGGAGTCGTCTAGTCTCAAGTGGCCTAATAAGTCCAGACTTTTTTAGAATTTGAGGTTCCAGTCCATATTTTTCTCCCGTTCCATCAGGATCCACATATTCTGGCCCTGATCAGAATGGTTGGTAGTGGTAGCTGGGCACCATCTAGTTCTTCTGGTCTCAGGGTAAATGAGGCCATGGTTCGTGCAGACTGTTATCCCTGTTTAGGCTAATTTCTTCTATGAGCCTTTGGTTTTCTTCTTTCTCTTTTGCTACAGATGGTAGAGACCTATAGTTGTATCTTAGGTGGCTACTCACAAACTTTTAAGACCCCAGATGCTACTCACCAAACTAGGATGTACAACAGAAACTTTATAAACTGTATTATGCCAATTGACTGAGATAGCCCAAGAGAGTATGATCCTAAGCTTTGAACCCAGAAAACCAATTCCACGAGGCATTTGGTCTACCCCCTATGTGGTTAATTATATATATGAATATATCCATGCACACACATACATACATGTGCACATATATGTAGACACATCTCTCTGTGTACACATATGCACACAAATACACATACCCATTAACTATATGCATCTATCCATACATATGTAACCATACACACATTTTTTGGTTGTTGTGTTGTTACAAAATAATTTTTGTCATATCCTTTACCAAAAATGTCTTTTTTGCTTGTGTATTTCTTAGTGACGTCATTTATCTTGGTTAAGCTGTGTGCACTTCTCCCACATTCGAAGAGGTCTTCCTCATCACCCAAAATAACAAATGTCTACTATCTAGAGCCACCATGTGTCTGTCAGTTTGCCTTACTGTGGTGGCTCGTGTGTTGCTATGATACTGGACACTATGCCACCAGTATTTCAAATACCAGCAGAGTCACCAATGGTGGACAGATTCACCAAAGCTTCCACAATACGACAGACTAGGAAGAACGACCTAGCAGTCTACTTCTGAAAACAATTAGTCAGTAAAAACCTTATGAATAGCAGCGGAACACTGTCTGATATAGTGCCAGGAGATGAGCCACTCAGATTGGAGGGCACTCAAAAGATGACTGGGGAAGAGCTGCTTCCTGAAAGTAGAATTGATCTTAATAACGTGGATGGAGTCAGGCTTTTGGGAACTTCATTTGTTGATGTGGCACAACTCAAAATAACAGCTGCAAACGTACATTAATGATTAGAATGTGGAATGTATGAAGTATGAATCTAGGAAAATTGGAAGTCATCAAAAATCAAATGAAATGCATAAAAATTTGTATCCTAGGCATTAGTAAGCTAAAATGGGCTGATGTTGGCCGTTTTGAATCAGACATTCATGTGGTCTATGCTGGGAGTGACAAATTGAATAGAAATGGTGTCACATCCACTGTCAAAAAGAACATCTCAAGATCTATCCTGAAGTACAGTGCTGTCAGTGATAGGATAACATCCATACGCCTACGAGGAAGACCAATTAATATGACTATTACTCAACTTTATGCACCAATCACTAATGCCAAAGATGAGGGCATTGAAGATTTTTACCAGCTTCTGTAGTCTGAAATTGATTGAACATGCAATCACGATGCATTGATAATTACTGGTGATTGGAATGTGAAAGTTGGAAGCAAAGAAGGATCTGTAGTTGGAAAGTATAGCCTTGGTGATAAAAACGGCTCTGAAGATTGCATAGTAAAATTTTCCAAGACCAGTGACTTCTGCATTGCAAATACCCTTTTTTTAACAACATGAACGGCGACTATATACCTGGACCTCACCAGATGGAAAACACAGGAATCAAATCTACTACATCTGTGCAAAGAGACAATGGAAAAGCTCAATATCATCAGTCAGAACAAGGCTCGGGGCCGACTGCCGAAGAGACCATCAATTGCTCATATGCAGGCTCAAGTTGAAGCTGAAGAAAATTAAAACAAGTCCATGAGAACCAAAATACGACCTTGAGTATATTCCACCTGAATTTGGAGACGATCTCAAAACTAGACTTGACACGTTGAACACTAATGACTGAAGACCCAGATGAGTTGTGGGATGACATCATACATGAAGAAAGCAAAAGATCATTAAAACAACAGGAAAAAAAAGACCAAAATAGATGTCAGAAGAGACTCTGAACCTTGCTCTTGAATGTAGAGTAGCTAAAGCAAATGGTAGAAATGATGAAGTAAAAGAGCTGAACAGACGATTTCAGAGGGCAGCTTGAGAAGACAAAGTATTACAAGGAAATGTGCAAAGCCCTGGAGTTAAAAAACCAAAAGGGAAGAATACTCTAGGTATTTCTCAAGCTGAAAGAACTGAAGAAAAAATTCAGACCTCAAGTTGCAATAGCGAAGGAGTCTATGGGCAAAATATGGGTATAGAAGATAGAAGGGATACACAAGAGTCACTGTACCAAGAAGAATTGGATGCCATTCAACCATTTCAAGAGGTGGCATATGATCAAGAACCAGTGGTGTTGAAGGAAGACATACAAGCTGCACTGAAGGCACTGGGGGGAAACAAGGCTCCAGGAATTGATGGAATACCAGTTGAAATGTTTCAACAGACAGATACAGTGCTGGACATGCTCACTTGTCTATGTCAAGAAGTTTGGAAGGCAGCTACTTGGCCAACCCACTGGAAGAGATCCATATTTGTGCCCATTCCAAAGAGGAATTATCAAACAGTATCATTACTATCACACACAAATAAAATTTTGCTGAAGGTAATTCAAAAACAGTTGCAGCGGTACACTGATAGGGAACTGCCAGAAATTCACGCCAGATTCAGAAGAGCATGTGGAACAAGGGATATCACTGCTGATGTCAGATGGATCCTGGCTGAAAGCGAACACCAGAAAGATGTTTACCCGTGTTTTATTGATTATGCAAAGGCATTCGACTGTGTGGACCGTAACAAATTATGGGTAGCGCTGTGAAGAATATGGCACCACCACCATCAACAGAAGCAACACTATCTAGAGAGTACTTGCCCACCGCCCCCATCCTTGGTAACCACCAGTGAACTTCGGTTTCTTTATATACAGGTTTCCCCCGCTATCCGAAAGTAGAGTGTTCCTATGAAACCTTTCATAAGCCAAGAGGCAGTTACCATTAATTTATATGAGAGATTTTTTGTGAGCATTCCCAGGTCCAAAAAATAACCTTCTGAGTCATACCAAATAGCACATAAAATCTAAAATAACACTAACATATAGTAAAAGCAGGAAGGGTATGATAAATACACAGCCTGTATAAAGTAGATGCTGAGTGTCGTTCCCTGGGAAGGAGCTTGGCAACGCCACTGTCACTGCTGGGGGTCTGTGCTACCTCTTCAATGGCTCGCTGCAAAATGAACACATTAATATGAGTTCTCCAAACATATTACATTCTTTATGGCTGTGTAGTGTTTCATTGCTTGTGTGTACCTCAGGTTGTTTCCATCTTTGCTATTGTGAATGGTGCTGCAGTGAACATTGGTGTGCTTTATCTGTTCATGTCTCATCTATTAAATCTCTAAGGTATATACTGAGAAGTGGGATTGCTGGATTATAATGTAATTTTAGTTATAGTTTTTTGAAGAAGCACCATATTATTTTCCATAGGTGTTGTACTATTTTACAATCCCATTAGCAGTGTATAAGGGTTCCAATCTCCCCACATCCTCGCCAGCATTTGTTGTTATTTTTTATCAGCGCCATTTTAGCAAGTGCAGGATATTTCATTGTAGTTTTGATTTGCATCTCTCTAATGGCTAATGATTTCAAACATCTTTTCATGTGTTTGTTGGCTGCTTGGATGCTCTCTTTGGTGAAGTCTCTGTTCATGTCCTTTGGACATTTTTTACTTGTATTCCTCTTCTCTTTGTTGTTGAGTTGTTGAAGTTTTTTTTTCTATATTTTACAAATTAAACCCTTATCAGACATGTCATTCCAAAGATTTTTTCCAAGTCTGTAGGTTGTGTTTTTAATCTTTTGATAGTCTTTTGATGAGTGTACATATTTAATTTTTATGAGTTCGTGGTTATCTAATGTTCCATAAGGTTTTCACTGGCTAAATCTTTCAGAAGTAGACCGCCAGGTCCTTCTACCTTGATGACAGAAATGATGCTGGAGATCACATGATAGAATTTTTGCAAGACCAACGACTTCTTCATTACAAATACCTTTTTTCAACAACATAAACCGCAGCTATACACATGGACCTCGCCAGATGGAATACACAGAAATCAAATAGACTACATTTGTGGGATGAGACAGTGGAAAAGCTCAATATCATTAGTCAGAACAAGGCCAGGGACTGGTTGTGGAACAGACGATCAGTTGCTCATATGCAAGTTCAAGTTGAAATTGAATTAGAACAAACCGACAAGAGCCAAAGTATGACCTTGAGTATATCCCACCTGAATTTAAATATCATCTCAAGAATAGATTTGATGTGTTGAACACTAATGACCGAAGACCAGACAAGTTTACATGAAGAAAGGAAGAGGTCATTAAAAAGACAGGAGAGAAGAAAAGACTTAAAGGAGTGTCAGAAGAGACTCTGAAACTTGCTTTTAAACTTTGAGTAGCTAAAGTGAAAGGAAGAAATGATGAAGTAACACAGTTGAACAGAAGATTTCAGAGAGCACCTCGAGAAGATAAAGTATTACAATGACATGTGCAAAGACCTGGAGATGGAAAACCAAAAGGGAAGAACACGTTCGGCATTTCTCAAGCTGAAAGAACTGAAAGAAAATTCAAGCCTCAAGTTGGAATATTGAAGGATTCTATGGGGAATATATTAAACACGTCAGGAGACATCAAAAGAAGATGGAAGGAATACACAGAGTCACTATACCAAAAAGAACTGGTCGATGTTCAGCCGTTTCAGGAGTTCCGTATGAGCAGGAAGCAGTGGTACTAAAGAAAGAAGTCCAAGCTGCACTGAAGGCACTGGAGAAAAACAAAAAATACCAACTGAGATGTTTCAACAAACAGATGCAGCACGGGAGGTGCTCACTCGTCTATGCCACGAAATTTGGAAGACAGCTACCTGGTCAACTGATTGGAAGAGATCTATATTTATGCCTATTCCCAAGAAAGGTGATCCCACGGAATGCGGAAATTATCAAACAATATCTTTAATATCACACACAAGTAAAATTTTGCTGAAGATCATTCAAAAACAGCTGCAGCGGTATATCGCCAGGGAACTGCCAGAAAATCAAGCTGGATTCAAAAGAGGACGTGGAACCAAGGGTATCATTGCTGATGTCAAATGGATCCTGGCTGAAAGCAGAGAATACCAGAAGGATGTTTACCTGTGTTTTATTGACTATGCAAAGGCACTCGACTGTGTGGATCATAACAAAGTATGGATAACACTGTGAAGAATGGGAATTCCAGAACACTTAATTGTGCTCATGAGGAACCTGTATATAGATCAAGAGGCAGTTGTTCGGACAGAACAAGGGGATACTGCATGGTTTAAAGTCAGGGAAGGTGTGCGTCAGGGTTGTATCCTTTCACCGTACCTATTCAACCTGTATGCTGAGCAAATAATCCGAGAAGCTTGACTATATGGCATCGGGAGGAAGACTCATTAACAACCTACGTTATGCAGATGACACAACCTTGCTTGCTGAAAGTGAAGAGAAGTTGAAGCATTTACTGATGAAGATCAAAACCACAGCCTGTAGTATGGATTACACCTCGACATAAAGAAAACAAAAATCCTCCCAACTGGACCAGTGAGCCACACCATTGTAACTGGAGAAAATATTGACGTTGTCAAGGATTTCATTTTATTTGGATCCACGATCAACACTCATGGAATCAGCAGTCGAGAAATAAAACGATGCATTGAATTGGCCAAATCTGCTGCAAAAGACCTCTCTAAAGTGTTAAAAGGAAAAGATGTCACTTTGAGGCCTAAGGTGCCCCTGACCGAAGCCATGGTACTTTTAATGGCCTCATATGCATGTGAAAGCTGGACAGTGAGTGTGGGAAGACTAAAGAAGAAATCACCCTTTTAAATTAAATCAGGCAAATGTGTAGAGACCAAAGTTTATTAGTGGTTACTAGGACGTGGGGAAGGGGGCAACAAGGAGTTACTGTGTAAGGGGCACTGCTTTTCTGTTCGGAGGGATGAAAAACATTTGGAAATGAGTAGCGGAAATTGTTCTCATAATGTGATGAATGTAATGTCACTACGTTGAACACTTAAAAATGGCTAAGTATATATTTTACTACAGTAATATAAAAAAAAAAAAAGACTATCCCTCTTTACAGATACCCATTCCATGTAGAAATTCTATGTAGAAAACCCCAGCAAATCTACAGATAAAAACCTTTAGAGCTAATAAATGAGTTTAGCAGGGACATGGGATGCAAAGTCAACATGCAAAATTAATTGCATTTCATCACACTAGCAATGACCAAGTGAAAACTAGTATTTGTAAAAGTACCATTTATGATAGTTCTCCCCCAAGAAAATAGGTATAAATCTAAGAATACTTGCGAAGGATTTGTACTGAAAACTACAAAACACTGAAGAAAAAAAAGTTCTCAATAAATGGGGAGACTACCGTGTTAATGGGTTGGAAGACCGAATATAGCTGTCTGTTCTCTCAAAATTTACGTGTATATTTAATTCAATACCAATCAAAATCTTAGCAGGAATCTTTTTACATTTAAACAAGCAGATTGTAACACCTCCGCTCCTCTTGCTTATAATCATGGGTACCTCCCAAAGACCAGGTTGTTATGCAAAACTGGCGTTGTGAGGGTTGAGGGCTGTGCCCCATCTCAGAGCCTGCACCCCTCTGGTTGCTCACAACCTGTTAGGCACCTCCAGCAGGTCTCGGTATGTGGGTGGCACAGTGGTTTCCCATCCCCAGCATGCCTTCCGCACCAGCGGAGCCCACTGGAATTGGAGGTGGTGGTGGGCGTTGGGGGTGGGGGTGGGGGTGGGCGTTGGGGGTGGTGGTAGAGGGGGGTGGCAGTGGTGGAGGTTGGTGGTGGTGGTGGAGGGTGGTGGTCGTGGTGGAGGTTAGGGGTGGTCTTGGTGGGTGTTGGCGGTAGTGGTGGTGCTAAAGGTTGGGGGGATAATGGTGGAGGTTGGGGGTAGTCTTAGTGGGTGTTGGGGGTGGTGGCAGTGCTGGAGGTTGGGGGTGGTCTTGGTGGCTGTTATGGGTGGCGGTGGTGCTGGAGGTTGGGGGTGGTAGTGGTGGAGGTTGGAGGTGGTGGTGGTGGAGGTTGGGGGTGATGATGGTGGGTTTTGAGGGTGGTGGTTGTGGAGGTTGGGGTGGTGATGGTGCATGTTAAGGGTGATGGTGGTGGTGGAGGTTGGGGGTGGTGGGTAGTGGGTGCTGGGGGTAGGGGTGGCGGTGGGAGGGCAGTAATGGTGGAGGTTGGGGGTGATGGAGGAGGTCGGTGGTGGTGATGTTGGGTGTTGGGGGTTGGGGGTGGTGGCGGTTTAGATTGGGGGTGGTGGTGATGGAGGTTGGGGGAGGTGGTGGTGGTGGTGCTGGTGGGTTTTGGGGGTGGTGGAGCTAACAAGGACTTATGGAAACAAACGGGGATTAAATAAATACATTAATTTATTAAAATATACATACCAGGGTTGTCTACATATTAGAAAGGAGTTGACCTGTACTATGCAAATTATTAATCTGTTTCTGTTTGGGAGGAAAAACCACAAATCTAGCAGGCCAGAGCCACCTCTCTGTCTGAGGTGTGGGCAGTCGTTCCCAATCTCGTCTTCCACAAACGCAGAGCAGAACACTGAGGACTCCTAAAATTACCGCTT
This sequence comes from Elephas maximus indicus, assembly GCF_024166365.1. Taxonomy (NCBI): domain Eukaryota; kingdom Metazoa; phylum Chordata; class Mammalia; order Proboscidea; family Elephantidae; genus Elephas; species Elephas maximus. The sequence goes on from NC_064846.1 coordinate 172,265,716, forward strand.
AGCAGAGCTGCTCAACTTTGAGCACTATGTGGTTTGGGGGCTTTTTCATCACATGTGCCTCTGTTTTCAAGGGCTGTTTTCAAGTAAAAAGCTTTGTTTACTTCAGTTTTGTTGGACTCAATGTGATCAATGTAGATTGAGTACTACATATCATAAGACAGGTGTGAAACTGTCCCCGACCTTAAGAAACAGTGTGATGGGAACTATAACATACCAAACAAATGCAGCCTAATGGGAATTCCACGTGACCGGAAGTGCGCTTAGTAGGAAAACGAGTCTCCCTTTCTTCTAATTTGGAGCATTTGTGTTGTATAAGGAGCCCTGGTGGGGCAGTGGTTAAGTTCTTGGCCGCTAACTGAGAGGTCGGTTGTTTGAACCCACCAGCAGCTTTGCAGGAGAAAGATGTGGCTATTGGCTTCCGTTCACAGCCTTGGAAATCCCTTGGGGCAGTTCTGCTCTGCCCTGCAGGGTCGCTATAAGTAGGAGTCGACTTGATGGCAACTGGTTTTTATTGGTCTGAGGCAGGATATTCACAGACCCCTTACTGATGAGCCTGGTCACAACATCTTTATGTGCCTGTTTTTCTTTATCTGCGTATAATACTTTTCTTTCTAACTTTTCTAGTTTGTACACAAAGATTGAGTAAACGACGAATTATGATGTGAATATTGTTATTCAGAAAATACTAATTTCAAAATTTGCTAACGGAATATAAAGCACAGAGATAAGGAGAATCTCCTTGTAAAATCTGAACTTGCATAGTCAGACTCCTACCAGCTCTGGGTTCTGATTTCGGTTTCACATTCTCCTCCCAAAATGAACATTTTTACGCGCTCCTAAAGCCTTTAGTGGGAAGGCTTTTAAGAATAAAAGTAGGAGGAATTTATGTTATTTATTGTAGATAGAAGATTCCAGCTCCTGGCAGCCCAACATGTGTCAGAGTAGAACTGTGCTCCACGGGGTTTTCAACGGCTGATTTTCAGAAGGAGATCACCAGGCATCTCTGGGTGGACTTGAACCTCCTACTTTTCAGTTAGCAGCCAAACGTGTTAACCCTTTGCTCCACTTTAGGGATTCCCTTTACGTTCTAGTTGCTTCCTGTTTCTCAAATGTTAGCATGGGTGTTTGTTTCCTGGGGCTGCCATAACAAATTACCTCAGCTGGGTGCTGAAAACAACAAAGATTTAATCTCTCATAGTTCTGGAGGCGGAAGTCCAAAATCCAGCTGTTGGCAGGGCCATGCTGTCTTTGACGGCTCTAGGGAAGAATCCTTCCTTCCTTGCTTCGTTAACCTGGGTGGTTGTTCAAAATACCCTTTCTCAGGCCTCATTGCAGCCCCGCTGCCTCAGCATCTCTGGCGGTGGGGCGGGGCCAGAAATCTGCATTGTAACAGGCCCTGCAGGCAATTCCCATACTCCCAGTACTGGGCTGAAGAGTGTTCTCTAGGAATTCATGTCTACCCAGAACTTCAGAATGTGATCTTATTTAGAAATAGTCTTTGCAGATGTAATTAGTTAAGATGAAGGTGTACCGGAGCAGGCTGGCCCCTAAATCCAACGACCGGTGTCCTTCTGAGAAGGCCGTGGGGAGGCATGCAGTAAACAAGGAAGCCATGTGAAGAAGGAGGCAGAGATGGGAGTGCTACGAGCTGGGTACACCTGGGGCCCCCAGGAGCTGGAAGAGGCGAGGAGGATTCTTCCCTAGAGTCTTCAGAGGACGCATTGCCCTGCTTGACACCTTGATTTTGGACCTCCGCCTCCAGAACTTGAGACAGATTAGATTCCTGTTGTTTTCAGCCACGCTCCCCCGCCCCGCCCCCACCGCATCCTGGTACTTTGTCATGGCAGCCTTCTGAAACTCATGCCCGTGCTTGTATTTGAGAAACGCTGTCTATACACTGCTTGGTGAATCTAAAAAACTGGCCTTCCAATGCTCCAGGGTCTCGGCCGCATGGGTGGGGAGCCACTAAATTAAGGGTGTAGCTTCTTCGGTCCTTTCGTTCGGGTGACACTGTACTGATACATGTTCATTTAAAATTGCACAGTGACCCAAATAAAACAAAAATCCTGATAAGGTTTGTTATTGTCTAAATCTAATTTATTGCTACCAAACCACCCCAGCTGCCCTGCTGGATTACGGCCTGACCACCCTGTCGATGACGACGCCAATGATAAAGCACCAGACTGCTGTCTCCTCCCAGCAACATCCAGGGGAAAAGGAAGACCTGACTGGCCTGTCCATGATGCCAGGGGTAAGGAACCAGACTCCTGTCTCCTCCCAGTGACTACCAGGGGAGGAGGAAGACCTGACCGGCCTGTCCATGATGCCAGGGGTAAGGCACCAGACTGCTGTTTCCTCCCAGCAGCCACCGGAGGGGGGAAGGAAGACCTGACTGGCCTGTCCATGATGCTAGGGGTAAGGCAACAGACTGCTGTCTTCTGCCAGCAACCTCCAGGGGAAAAGGAAGACCTGACCGGCCTGTCCATGATGCCAGGGGTAAGACACCAGACTGCTATCTCCTCTCAGCAGCCCACAGGCAGGAAAGGAAGACCTGACTGGCCTGTCCATGATGCCAGGAGTAAGGCACCAGACTGTTCTTTCCTCCCAGCAGCCCCCGGGGGAAAAGGAAGACCTGACCGGCCTCTCCATGATGCCAGGGGTAAGGAACCAGACTGCTGTATCTTCCCAGCAGCCCCCTGGGGGAAAAGGAAGACCTGACTGGTCTGTCCATGATGCCAGGGGTAAAGCACCAGACTGCTGTCTACCCCCAGTAACCTCCAAGGGAAAGGGAACACCTGATGAACTGTCCATGATGCCAGGCGTAAGGCACCAGACTGCTGTCTTCTCCCAGTAACCTCCAGGTGAAAGGGAAGGCCTGACCGCCCTGTCCATGATGCCAGGAGTAAGGCACCAGACTGGTTTCTCCTCCCTGCAGTCCCCGGGGGGGAAAGGAAGACCTGGCTGGCCTGTCAGTGATGCCAGGGGTAAGGTACCAGACTGCTGTCTCCTCCCAGCAGCCACCGGGGAGGAATGGAAGACCTGACCGGCCTGTCCGTGATGCCAGGGGTAAGGCACCAGATTGCTGTCTCCTCCCAGCAGCCCTCGGGGGGAAAGGAAGACCTGTCTGGTCTGTTTATGATGCCAGGGGTAAGGTACCACACTGCTTTCTCCTCCCAGCAGCCCCCAGGGGGGGGAAAGGAAGACCTGACCTGTCTGTCCATGATGCCAGGAGTGAGGCTCCAGACTTCTGTCTCCTCCCAGCAGCCCCCGGGGGGAAAGAAAGACCTGACTGGCCTGTCCATAATGCCAGGGGTAAGGCACCAGACTGCTTTCTCCTCCCAGCAGCTCCCAGGGGGAAAGGAAGACCTGACCGGCCAGTGCATGATGCCAGGGGTAAGGCACCAGACTGGTGTTTCCTCCCAGCAGCCCCCGAGGAGGAAAGGAACACCTGACTGGCCTGGCCATGATGCCAGGGGTATGGCACCATACTGCTGTCTCCTCCTAGCGGCCTCTGGCGAGGAAAGGAAGACCTGACCGACCTGTCGATGATGCCACGGGTAAGGCACCAGACTGCTGTCTCCTCCCAGCAGCCCACGGGGGAAAAGAAGACCTGACTGCCCTGTCCATGATGCCAGGGGTAAAGCACCAGACTGCTGTGTCCTTGCAGCAGCCCCCGGGGGGAAAGGAAGACCTGACTGGCCTGTCCGTGATGCCAGGATTAAGGCACCAGACTGCTGTGTCCTCCCTGCAGCCCCTGGGGGGAAAGGAAGACCTGAGTGGCCCGTCTGTGATGCCGTGGGTAAGGCAACAGACTTTGTCTTCTCCCAGCAACCTCCAGGGGAAAAGAAAGACATGAATGGCCTGTCTAGGATGCCAGGGGTAAGGCACCAGACTGCTCTCTCCTCCCAGCAGCCCCCACGGGGAAAGGAAGGCCTGACCGACCTTTCCATGATTCCAGGTGTAAGGCACCAGACTGCTCTGTCCTCCCAGCAACCCCCGGGGGAAAAAAGAATACCTGACTGGCCTGTCCATGACGCCAGAGGTAAAGCACCAGACTGCTGTCTCCTCCCAGTAACCTCGAGGGGACAAGGAAGACCTGACGGGCCTTTCTGTGATGCCAGGATTAAGGCACCAGACTGCTGTCTCCTCCCAGGAACCTCCAGGGGAAAAGAAAGACCTGACCAGCCTGTCCATGATGTCAGGGGTAAGGCACCAGACTGCTGTCTGTTCCCAGCTTCCCCCAGGTGGAAAGGAAGACCTGACTGGCCTGTCCATGATGCCAGGGGTAAAGCACCAGACTGCTGTGTCCTCCCAGCAGCCCCCAGGGGGGAAAGTAAGATCTGACTGGACTGTCCATGATGCTGGGGGCAAGGCACCTGACTCCTGTCTTCTCCCAGCAACATCCAGGGGAAAAGGAAGACCTGACAGGCCTGTCCGTGATGCAAAGGGTAAGTCACCAGACTGCTATCTCATCCCAGCAGCCCCCGGGGGGGAAAAGGAAGACCTGACCGGCCTGTCCATGATGCCAGGGTAAGACACCAGACTCCTGTCTCCTCCCAGCAACGTCCAGGGAAAAAGGAAGACCTGACCGGCCTGTCCATGATGTCAGAGGTAATGCACCAGACTGCTGTCCCTCCCAGTAAACTCCAGGGAAACGGAAGACGTGACCGGCCTGTCCATGATGCCAGGGGTAAGGTACCAGACTGCTGTGTCCTCCCAGCAGCCCCCAGGGGGAAAAGGAAAACCTGACTGGCCTGTTCATGATGCCAGGGGTAAAGCACCAGACTCATGTGTCCTCCCAGCAATCTCCAGGGGAGAAGGAAGAACTGACCGGCCTGTCCATGATGCCAGGGGTAAGACACCAGACTTCTGAGTCTTCCCAGCAACGTTCAGGGGAAAAGGAAGATCTGACCGGCCTGTCCCTGATGCCAAGGGTAAAGCACCAGACTGATATCTCCTCCCAGCAACCTGCAGGTGAAAAAGAAGTCGTGACCGGCCTATCCATGATCCTAGCGGTAAGGCACCAGACTTTGTCTCCTCCCAGCAACCTCCAGGGGAAGAGAAAGACCTGACTGGCCTTTCCGTTATGCCAGGGTTAAGGCACCAGACTGCTGTGTCCTCCCCGCAACCTCCAGGGGAAAAGGAAGGCTTGACCGGCCTTTCCATGATGCCAGGGGTAAAGCACCAGACTGCTGTCTCCTCCCAGCAACCCCCGGGGGGAAAAGGAAGACCTGACTGACCTGTCCATGATGCCAGGGGTAAGACACAAGACTGCTGTCTCCTCCCCGATGTCCTTGGGGGGAATGAAGACCTGAGTGGCCTATCTATGTTGCCAGGGTTAAGGCACTAGACTGCTGTGTCCTCCCAGCAACCCCCGGGGGGAAAAGGAAGACCTGAGCGGCATGTGCATGGTGCTAGGAGTAAGGCACCAGACTGCTTTCTCCTCCCAGTAGCCCCTGGGGAGGAAAGGAAGACCTGACCGGCCTGTCCATGACGCCATGGGTAAGGCAGCAGACTGCTGTCTCCTCCCAGCAGCCCCCGGGGGGAAAGGAATATCCGTGTGGTCTGTTTATGATGCCAGGGTTAAGGTACCACACTGCTTTCTCCTCCCAGCAGCCCCCAGGGGGTAAAGGAAGACCTGTCCAGCCTCTCCATGATGCCAGAGGTAAGGCACCAGACTGCTGTCTCCTCCCAGGAGCCCAGAGGGGGAAAGGAATACCTGCCTGGCCTGTTTATCATGCCAGGGGTAAGGTACCACACTGCTGTCTACTCCCAGCAGCCCCCGGGAGGGAAAGGAAGACCTGACTGGGCTGTCCATCATGTCAGGGGTAATGCACCAGACTGCTGTCTGTTCCCAGCTTCCCCCGGGTGGAAGGGAAGACCTGACTGGCCTGTCCATGATGCCAGGGGTAAGACACCAGACTGCTATCTCCTCCCAGCAGCCCACGGGCAGGAAAGGAAGACCTGACTGGCCTGTCCGTGATGCCAGGAGTAAGGCACCAGACTGCTCTTTCCTCCCAGCAGCCCCCGGGGGGAAAGGAAGACCTGACCGGCCTGTCTGTGATGCCAGGGGTAAAACACCAGACTGCTGTATCCTCCCAGCAACCTCCAGGGGAAAAGGAAGACCTGACAGCCTGTCCAAGATGCCAGGAGTAAGGCACCAGACTGCTGTGTCCTCCCAGCAGCCCCCAGGGAGAAAAGGCAAACCTGACCGGCCTGTCCATGATGCCAGGGGTAAGGCACCAGACTGCTGTGTACTCCCAGCACCCCCCCGGGGGGAAAGGAAGACCTGACTGGCCTGTCCATGATGCCAGCGGTAAAGCACCAGACTGATGTATCCTCCCAGCAACCTCCAGGGAGAAGGAAGACCTGACCGGCCTGTCCATGATGCCGGGGGTAAGACACCAGACTGCTGTCTCCTCCCAGCAACCTTCAGGGGAAAAGGAAGATCTGACTGGCATGTCCATGATGCCAGGGGTAAAGCACCAGACTGATATCTCCTCCTAGCAACCTCCAGGTGAAAAAGAAGTTGTGACTGGCTTGTCCATGATGCCAGGAGTAAGGCACCAGACAGCTGTGTCCTCTCAGCAATCCTGGGGGGAGAAAAGAAGACCTGACTGGCCTGTCCATGATGCCAGGAGTAATGCACCAGCCTTCTCTGTCCTCCCAGCAGATCCCAGGGGGAAAAGGAAGACGCGACCGCCCTGTGCATGATGTCAGGGGTAAGGCACCAGACTGCTGTCTCCTCCCAGCAACCTCCAGGGGAAAAGGAAGACTTGACCGGCCTTTCCATGATGCCAGGGGTAAGGCACCAGACTGCTGTCTCCTCCCAGGAGCCCCTGGGGAGGAAAGTAGCACCTTACTGGCCTGTCCATGATGCCAGGGGTAAGGCACCAGAGTGCTGTGTCCTCCCAGCAACCTCCAGGGGAGAGGAAAGACCTGATTGGCCTGTCCATGATGCCAGGGGTAAGACACCAGACTGCTATCTCCTCCCAGCAGCCCACGGGCAGGAAAGGAAGACCTGACTGGCCTGTCCATGATGCCAGGAGTAAGGCACCAGACTGCTCTTTCCTCCCAGCAGCCCCCGGGGGGAAAGGAAGACCTGACCGGCCTCTCCATGATGCCAGGGGTAAGGAACCAGACTGCTGTATCTTCCCAGCAGCCCCCTGGGGGAAAAGGAAAACCTGACTGGTCTGTCCATGATGCCAGGGGTAAAGCACCAGACTGCTGTCTTCTCCCAGCAACCTCCAGGTGAAAGGGAAGGCCTGACCGCCCTGTCCATGATGCCAGGAGTAAGGCACCAGACTGCTTTCTCCTCCCAGTAGCCCCCGGGGAGGAAAGGAAGACCTGACCGTCCTGTGCATGATGCCAGGGGTAAGGCACCAGACTGCTGTGTCCTCTCAGCAGTCCCCGGAGGGGGGAAAGGAAGACCTGGCCGGCCTGTCAGTGATGCCAGGGGTAAGGTACCAGATTGCTGTCTCCTCCCAGCAGCCACCGGGGAGGAATGGAAGACCTGACCGGCCTGTCCATGATGCCAGCGGTAAGGCACCAGACTGCTGTCTCCTCCCAGCAGCCCTCGGAGGGAAAGGAAGACCTGTCTGGCCTGTTTATCATGCCAGGGGTAAGGTGCCACACTGCTGTCTCCTCCCAGCAGCCCCCGGGGGGGAAAGGAGGACCTGACCTGTCTGTCCATGATGCCAGGGGTGAGGCTCCAGACTTCTGTCTCCTCCCAGCAGCCCCCGGGGGGAAAGGAAGACCTGACTGGCCTGTCCATAACGCCAGGGGTAAGGCACCAGACTGCTGTGTCCTCCCAGCAGCCCCCAGGGGGAAAAAGACCTGACCGGCCTGTCCATGATGCCAGGGGTAAGGTACCAGACTGCTGTGTCCTCCCAGCAGTCCCCAGGGGGAAAAAGACCTGACTGGCCTGTCCATGATGGCAGGGGTAAGGTACCAGACTGCTGTGTCCTCCCAGCAGCCCCCGTGGGGGAAAGGAAGGACTGACTGGTCTGTTTATGATGCCAGGGGTAAGGTACCACACTGCTGTCTCCTCCCAGCAGCCCCCGGCGGTGGCGGGAGGAAGACCTGATCGGTCTGTCCATGATGCCAGGGGTAAAGCACCAGACTGCTGTGGACTCCCTGCAGACACCAGGGGCGGGGGGGGTGCGGGGAAGGACGACCTAACCGGCCTGTCTATGATGCCAGGGGTAAGGCACCAGACTTTGTCTCCTCCCAGCAACCTCCAGGGGAAAAGGAAGACATGACTGGCCTGTCCATGATGCAGGGGTAAGGCACCAGACTGCTGTCTCCTCCTAGCAGCCCCTGGGGGGAAAGGAAGACATGCTCAGAGAGGCTGTCCCGCAACTTGGGGGGTACATCTCATCCAGCTGAAACAGAAGCAACTTCATGAATGGACAGGTAAATGGAGGATACAAATGAATGGAAAAAATTCACTTTGTGTTATGGTTTTTTAATTGGGAGCGGTGAGATAGATGTCAAATCATTGGTGTGTTTTCGTAAGCCAGGGTTTCTCAGCCTGGCAGTATTGATATGTGGGGCCCAGTTATTCTCTGCGGTGGGGCCATCTTGTGCATGGCGGCAGGGGTAAGGTACCAGACTGCTGTGTCTGATCTTGAGCAGCATCCCTGGCCCCCACCCACTAGGTGCCAGGAGCATTCTGTCCCCAGTTGTGACAACCCAGGCTGTCTCCTGACGTTGCTAAATGCCCCTGGATGGGAGGGGCAAAGTAGGTCCCCCGTCGAGAATCCCTGCTATGTATGGATGTTCGCTTAGAATACCTCCTAAATTTAATAGGAACACTTTGTTTCTGTGAAGGCTGGCTGATTGACAGTGGCCGTGAAAGCCTTTGAGAATCTACACCTAATGGGAGCTGAGGCCGGACCTCTGCGGCATCTCAGAGACAGTCAGACACAGCAGGAGCTTCTCAGCGGCTGTGGAGCGTGTAAAGGCACATGCAGATGGTAATCTGTAATCTGCAAACACAGGCCGGGGTTGGGAGCCTCAGAAGTCCTTCAGTCATTCATGGGGAGCATGAGAAGTCCCGGGTGGTGTAGTGGTTAAGTACTTGGCTACTAACCGAAATGTTGGCGGTTTGAAGCCACCAGTGTCTCCATGGGAGAAAGTCCTGGCAGTCTTCTTCTGTGAAGACGAGAGCCAGCAACACCCTGAGGGGCAGTTCTACTGTGTCACATTCGGCCACCGTGAGTTGAAAATTGCCTAGATGACGTCCGTGGAAGGTGAGCAAAGCAGCAGTGAAGTTCCAGTGAGTTCAGGGGTCAAGTTTGTAGCGGATACACTAAGTTTCAACTGTAGCCAGACCTTTATTAAGGCTAGAAATTTAGTCAGGTGTGTTTGAGGAGCGGACAGTCTGGAAGATAAGCAGTCATTGCTTCGGCTCCCTTTTTAGGCCCTCTTTCGAGTTTTGTGTAGACGGGATTGTGAGATCAATCCGGTCAGCTCAACACAGACTGTAATCTATGGGTAGTACGTTGTACAATCTGAAAATATGGCCTCAATACTTTTAGTGCTACATTTGAGCCCTCCGGTCAATAACTGGGCTCTTTTTACTCTCTAAAATAAGGGTGAGTATGTAACCTTGCCAATACTTTACTAGAAAACAATTGCAAAAAACCGTAGCCGAGTTTAGATGCATTTTGTGAAATGTGAGGCTGTACTGAGACTTCCTCTAGATTTGAAGACAGATAGACCAGGTGCAGCCAGTCACTTCCCACTCATGGGGACCCCAAATACGTCAAAGTAGAACAGTGCTCCCTAGGGTTTTTTTTTTTTTTTTTAATAACTTTTATTAAGCTTCAAGTGAATGTTTACAAATAAAATCAGTCTGTCACATATAAGTTTACATACATCTCACTCCCTACTCCCACTTGCTCTCCCCCTCTTGAGTCAGCCCGTTCAGTCTCTCCTTTCTTGACAATTTTGTCGGCTTCCCTCTCTCTACATCCTCCCATTCCCCCTCCAGACAAGAGTTGCCAACCCAATCTCAAGTGTCCACCTGATATAATTAGCTCACTCTTCATCAGCGTCTCTCTCCCACCCGCTGACCAGTCCCTTTCATTTCTGATGAGTTGTCTTCGGGGATGGTTCCTGTCCTGTGTCAACTGAAGGTCTGGGGAGCATGGCCGCCGGGATTCCTCCAGTCTCAGTCAGACCATTAAGTTTGGTCTTTTTATGAGAATTTGGGGTCTGTATCCCATTGATCTCCTGCTCCCTCAGGGGTCCTCTGCTGTGCTCCGTGTCAGGGCAGTCATCGATTGTGGCCGGGCACCAACTAGTTCTTCTGGTCTCAGGATGATGTAGGTCTCTGGTTCATGTGGCCCTTTCTGTCTCTTGGGCTCTTAGTTGTCGTGTGGCCTTGGTGTTCTTCATTTTCCTTTGCTCCAGGTGGGTTGAGACCAATTGATGCATCTCAGATGGCCGCTTGTTAGCATTTAAGACCCCAGACGCCACATTTCAAAGTGGGATGCAGAATGATTTCATAATAGAATTATTTTGCCAATTGACTTAGAAGTCCCAGCAAACCATGTTCCCCAGACCCCCGCCCTTGCTCCCCTGACCTTTGAAGCATTCATTTTATCCAGGAAACTTCTTTGCTTTTGGTCCAGTCGAATTGAGCTGACCTTCCATGTATTGAGTGTTGTCTTTCCCTTACACCTAAAGCAGTTCTTATCTACTGATTAATTAATAAAAAACCCTCTCCCACCCTCCCTCCCTCCCCGCCTCGTAACCACAAAAGTATGTGTTCTTCTCAGGTTTACTATTTCTCAAGATCTTATAATAGTGGTCTTATACAATATTTGTCCTTTTGCCTCTGACTAATTTCGCTCAGCATAATGCCTTCCAGGTTCCTCCATGTTGTGAAATGTTTCAGAGATCCGTCACTGTTCTTTATCGATGCGTAGTATTCCATCGTGTGAATATACCACAATTTATTTACCCATTCATCTGTTGATGGACACCTTGGTTGCTTCCAGCTTTTTGCTATTGTAAACAGAGCTGCAATAAACATGGGTGTGCATATATCTGTTTGTATGAAGGCTCTTGTATCTCTAGGGTATCTTCCTAGGAGTGGGATTTCTGGGTTGTATGGTAGTTCTATTTCTAACTGTTTAAGATAATGCCAGATAGATTTCCAAAGTGGTTGTACCATTTTACATTCCCACCAGCAGTGTATGAGAGTTCCAATCTCTCTGCAGCCTCTCCAACATTTATTATTTTGTGTTTTTTGGATTAATGCCAGCCTTGCTGGTGTGAGATGGAATCTCATCGTAGTTTTAATTTGCATTTCTCTAATGGCTAGTGATCGAGAGCATTTTCTCATGTATCTATTGGCTGCCTGAATATCTTCTTTAGTGAAATGTGTGTTCATATCCTTTGCCCACTTCTTGATTGGGTTGTCTGTCTTTTTGTGGTTGAGTTTTGACAGAATCATGTAGATTTTAGAGATCAGGCGCTGGTCGGAGATGTCATAGCTGAAAATTCTTTCCCAGTCTGTAGGTGGTCTTTTTACTCTTTTGGAGAAGTCTCTAGATGAGCATAGGTGTTTGATTTTTAGGAGCTCCCAGTTATCGGGTTTCTCTTCATCATTTTTGGTAATGTTTTGTGTTCTGTTTATACCTCGTATTAGGGCTCTTAGGGTTGTCCCAATTTTTTCTTCCATGATCTTTATCGTTTTAGTCTTTATGTTTAGGTCTTTGATCCACTTGGAGTTAGTTTTTGTGCATGGTGTGAGGTATGGGTCCTGTTTCATTGTTTTGCAAATGGATATCCAGTTACGCCAGCACCATTTGTTAAAAAGGCTATCTTTTCCCCAGTTAATTGACAGTGGTTCTTTGTCAAATATCAGCTGCTCATACGTGGATGGATCTATGTCTGGGTTCTCAATTCTGTTCCATTGGTCTATGTGTCTGTTGTACCAGTACGAGGCTGTTTTGACTACTGTGGCTGTATAATAGGTTCTGAAGTCAGGTAAGGTGAGGCCTCCCACTTTCTTCTTCTTTTTCAGTAGTGCTTTGCTTATCCGGGGCTTCTTTCCCTTCCATATGAAACTGGTGATTTGTTTCTCTATCCCCTTAAAATATGACATTGGAATTTGGATCGGAAGTACGTTAAATGTATAGATGGCTTTTGGTAGAATAGACATTTTTACTATGTTAAGTCTTCCTATCCATGAGCAGGGTATGTTTTTCTACTTAAGTATGTCCTTTTGAATTTCTTGTAGTAGAGCTTTGTAGTTTTCTTTGTATAGGTCTTTTACATCCTTGGTAAGATTTATTCCTAAGTATCTTATCTTCTTGGGGGCTACTGTGAATGGTATTGATTTGGTGATTTCCTCTTCGGTGTTCTTTTTGTTGATGTAGAGGAATCCAAGTGATTTTTGTATGTTTATTTTATAACCTGAGACTCTGCCAAACTCTTCTATTAGTTTCATTAGTTTTCTGGAGGATTCCTTAGGGTTTTCTGTGTATATAATCATGTCATCTGCAAATAGTGATAACTTTACTTCTTCCTTGCCAATCCGGATACCTTTTATTTCTTTGTCTAGCCTAATTGCCCTGGCTAAGACTTCCAACACGATGTTGAATAAGAGCCGTGATAAAGGGCATCCTTGTCTGGTTCCCGTTCTCAAGGGAAATGCTTTCAGGTTCTCTCCATTTAGACTGATATTGGCTGTTGGCTTTGCGTAGATGCCCTTTATTATGTTGAGGAATTTTCCTTCAATTCCTATTTTGGTAAGAGTTTTTATCATGAATGGGTGTTGGACTTTGTCAAATGCCTTTTCTGCATCAATTGATAAGATCATGTGGTTTTTGTCTTTTGTTTTATTTATGTGATGGATTACATTAATGGTTTTTCTGATATTAAACCAGCCTTGCATACCTGGTATAAATCCCACTTGATCAGGGTGAATTATTTTTTGATGTGTTGTTGGATTCTATTGGCTAGAATTTTGTTGAGGATTTTTGCATCAATGTTCATGAGGGATATAGGTCTATAATTTTCTTTTTTTGTAATGTCTTTACCTGGTTTTGGTTATCAGGGAGATGGTGGCTTCATAGAATGAGTTGGGTAGTATTCCGTCATTTTATATGCTTTGGAATACCTTTAGTAGTAGTGGTGTTAACTCTTCTCTGAAAGTTTGGTAGAACTCTGCAGTGAAGCCGTCCGGGCCAGGGCTTTTTTTTGTTGGGAGTTTTTTGATTACCGTTTCAATCTCTTTTTTTGTTATGGGTCTATTTAGTTGTTCTACTTCTGAATGTGTTAGTTTAGGTAGGTAGTGTTTTTCCAGGAATTCATCCATTTCTTCTAGGTTTTCAAATTTGTTAGAGTACAATTTTTCATAATAATCTGAAATGATTCTTTTAATTTCATTTGGTTCTGTTGTGATGTGGTCCTTCTCATTTCTTATTTGGGTTATTTGTTTCCTTTCCTGTATTTCTTTAGTCAGTCTAGCCAATGGTTTATCAATTTTGTTGATTTTTTTCAAAGAACCAGCTTTTGGCTTTGTTAATTCTTTCAATTGTTTTTCTGTTCTCTAATTCATTTAGTTCAGCTCTAATTTTTATTATTTGTTTTCTTCTGGTGCCTGATGGATTCTTTTGTTGCTCACTTTCTATTTGTTCAAGTTGTAGGGACAGTTCTCTGATTTTGGCTCTTTCTTCTTTTTGTATGTGTGCATTTATCGATATAAATTGGCCTCTGAGCACTGCTTTTGCTGTGTCCCAGAGGTTTTGATAGGAAGTATTTTCATTTTCGTTGCTTTCTATGAATTCCTTATTCCCTCCTTGATGTCTTCTATAACCCAGTCTTTTTTCAGGAGGGTATTGTTCATTTTCCAAGTATTTGATTTCTTTTCCCTAGTTTTTCTGTTATTGATCTCTAGTTTTATTGCCTTGTGGTCTGAGAAGATGCTTTGTAATATTTCGATGTTTTGGATTCAGCAAAGGTTTGTTTTATGACCTAATATGTGGTCTATTGTAGAGAATGTTCCATGTGCGCTAGAAAAAAAAGTATACTTTGCAGCAGTTGGGTGGAGAGTTCTGTATAAGTCAATGAGGTCAAGTTGGTTGATTGTTGTAATTAGATCTTCCGTGTCTCTGTTGAGCTTCTTACTGGATGTCCTGTCCTTCTCCGAACGTGGTGTGTTGAAGTCTCCTACTATAATTGTGGAGGTATCTATCTCGCTTTTCAATTCTGTTAAAATTTGACTTATGTATCTTGCAGCCCTGTCATTGGGTGCATAAATATTTAATATGGTTATGTCTTCCTGATCAATTGTCCCTTTTATCATTATGTAGTGTCCTTCTTTATCCTTTGTGGTGGATTTAAGTCTAAAGTCTATTTTGTCAGAAATTAATATTGCTACTCCTCTTCTTTTTTGCTTATTGTTTGCTTGATATACTTTTTTCCATCCTTTGAGTTTTAGTTTGTTTATGTCTCTAAGTCTAAGGTGTGTCTCTTGTAGGCAGCACATAGATGGATCGTGTTTCTTTATCCAGTCCGTGACTCTCTGTCTCTTTATTGGTGCATTTAGTCCATTTACATTCAGGGTAATTATAGATAAATAAGTTTTTAGTGCTGTCATTTTGATGCCTTTTTATGTGTGTTGTTGACAATTTCATTTTTCCACATACTTTTTTGTGCTGAGGCGTTTTTCTTAGTAAATTGTGAGATCCTCATTTTCATAGTGCTTGACTTCATGTTAGTTGAGTCGTTACGTTTTTCTTGGTTTTTATCTTGAGTTATAGAGTTGTTATACCTTTTTGTGGTTACCTTATCATTTACCCCTATTTTTCTAAGTAAAAACCTAACTTGTATTGTTCTATATCGCCTTGTATCACTCTCCATATGGCAGTTCAATGCCTCCTGTATTTAGTCCCTCTTTTTGATTATTGTGATCTTTTACCTATTGACTTCCATGATTCCCTGTTATGTGTATTTTTTTTTTTTAATTAATCTTAATTTGTTTGTTTTTGTGATTTCCCTATTTGAGTTGATATCAGGACGTTCTGTTTTGTGACCTTGTGTTGTGCTGATATCTGATATTATTGGTTCTCTGACCAAACAATATCCTTTAGTATTTCTTGTAGCTTTGGTTTGGTTTTTGCAAATTCTTTAAACTTGTGTTTGTCTGTAAATATCTTAATTTCGCCTTCATATTTCAGAGAGAGTTTTGCTGGATATATGATCCTTGGCTGGCAGTTTTTCTCCTTCAGTGCTCTGTATATGTCGTCCCATTCCCTTCTTGCCTGCATGGTTTCTGCTGAGTAGTCAGAACATATTCTTATTGATTCTCCCTTGAAGGAAACCTTTCTTTTCTCCCTGGCTGCTTTTAAAATTTTCTGTTTATCTTTGGTTTTGGTGAGTTTGATGATAATATGTCTTGGTGTTTTTCTTTTTGTATCAATCTTAAATGGGGTTCGATGAGCATCTTGGATAGATATCCTTTCGTCTTTCATGATGTCAGGGAAGTTTTCTGTCAGGAGTTCTTCAACTATTTTCTCTGTGTTTTCTGTCCCCCCTCCCTGTTCTGGGACTCCAATCACCCGCAGGTTATCCTTCTTGATAGAGTCCCACATAATTCTTAGGGTTTCTTCATTTTTTTAAATTCTTTTATCTGATTTTTTTTCAGCTATGTTGGTGTTGATTCCCTGGTCCTCCAGATGTCCCAGTCTACATTCTAATTGCTCGAGTCTGCTCCTCTGACTTCCTATTGCGTTGTCTAATTCTGTTATTTTATTGTTAATCTTTTGGATTTCTACATGTTGTCTCTCTCTGGATTCTTGCAACTTATTAATTTTTCCAGTATGTTCTTGAATAATCTTTTTGAGTTCTTCAACAGTTTTATCAGTGTGTTCCTTGGCTTTTTCTGCAGTTATCCTAATTTCATTTGTGATATCATTAAGCATTCTGTAAATTAGTTTTTTATATTCTGTATCTGATAATTCCAAGATTTTATCTTCATTTGGGAAAGATTTTGATTCTTTTGTTTGGGGGGTTGGAGAAGCTGTCACGGTCTGCTTCTTTAAGTGGTTTGATATGGATTGTTGTCTCCGAGCCATCACTGGGAAACTAGTTTTTCCAGAAAATCCGCTAGAAAAAAATCCAGTCAGATCCCTATCAGAGTTCTCCCTCTGGCTCAGGCTATTCAGATGTTAATGAAGCCGCCTGGGGAGGGTGGGGGAGGGAACAGAGAGATAGGAGAGTAGCCCCTCAGAATATAGCCAGAGTTGCTTGTCTTGCTTGGAATGACTATTATATCTGAGATTCCCGCGGGGCGCGTTGCCTATGTGTGCTGGCTGTGTGGAGATTGCCCCCAGGGGGTCTGGCCCGCTGGAGTCACGGTCAGATCCTCCGCTTCCAGCCCCACTTCCAGCATCAAGGCTCCCCTACTGGGACGGTGCACTCTTGACTCCAAAATCAGTCACTGCCTCCCGGGTACTTCTCGTCCCTCCAGCCGCGTGGCCGTGCCGCCCCCGAGAACCAGTTGGGCCTCCTCCCGGGGTTAGTTCAGATGGGTGGAGCAGCTCCCCGTGCTTGTGCCGTGACCGAGTGTCCCGGCTGGGACGCTGTTCTCCCCGCTCCAATACCAGTTGCTGCCTCCCGGGGACTTCTCCTACCGGCTGCGTCCCACGCCGCCCCCGCGACCCGGCTGGTCCCCTTCCCGGGGTTAGTTCAGGGGGGTGGAGCAACTCTCTGTGTTTATGCCGTACCTGCGTCCAGTCCAAATCCCTGCGGGACGGTTCCCCGGCTCGGACGCTGCTCTTTCTGCTTCAAGACCAGTCACTGCCTCCCGGGGACTTCTCCTACCGGCTGCGTCCCACGCCGCCCGTGGAACCGGCTGGTCCCCCTCCCGGGGTTAGTTCAGGGGGGTGGAGCAGGTCTCTGTGCTTGTGCCGTACCTGACTGGTACGCTGGCTCCAGGCTCTGGAGACAATCGCTGCTTCCCCGTATTAGTTCGTTCTCCGTCTCTAAATCTGTGTTTGTTGTTCAGGGTTCGTAGATTGTTATGTATGTGATCGATTCACTTGTTTTTCCATGTCTTTGTTGTAAGAGGGATCCGAGGTAGCGTCTGCCTAGTCCGCCATCTTGGCTCCGCTCCCTAGGGTTTTTAATAGCTGATTTTTCAGACATAGATTGGCAGGCCCTTCTTCTCAGGTGCCTCTTGGTGGACTCTAACCTCCAACCTTCCCGTTAGCAGCCGAGTGTTGCACCACTTAGAACAAGGGCTGCGTTAACTGTTGAGTCAG
This sequence comes from Elephas maximus indicus, assembly GCF_024166365.1. Taxonomy (NCBI): domain Eukaryota; kingdom Metazoa; phylum Chordata; class Mammalia; order Proboscidea; family Elephantidae; genus Elephas; species Elephas maximus. Next base: position 172,283,001 of record NC_064846.1, read on the forward strand.
ACCAAGCTGTCCAGGCCAGAAAGGTGTTTCATGTTTCTTAAGGACCTGCTGTGTGGTAGTGGAAGGAGCCTTGGTGGCGCAGAGGTTAAGCACTCAGCTGTTAACTGAAAAGTCGGTGGTTCAGACTCACCAGCTGCTCCACGGGAGAAAGATACAGCAGACTACTTTTGTAAATACTAAACCAGAAATTCATTGCCATCAAACGGTTCTGACTCATAGTGACCCTATAGAATAGAGTAAAACTGTCCCATAGGGTTTCCAAGGCTGTCATCTTTACAGAAGCAGACTGCCACACCTTTCTTCCACAGAGCAGATGGTAGATCCGAACTGCCGAGCTTTCAGTTAGCAGCTGATTGCTTTAACCACTGAACCACCAGGGCTCCTTTCGGGAAGACTGCAGCCTAGAAAATCCTCTGGGGGCAGTTTTACCCTGCCCTACAGGGTCACTAAGAGTCAGAATCCGCTCGATGGCAACAGATTTTTATGTGATAGGAGGAGTCCCTGGTTGGGGCCCTTATTCTACCTACCATAGTAAATCTTCTCCAAGCCCTAGAAGAGAAGAAGATTCCCCCCTTTGTGTAAAATACATGTTGTTGTTGGTGCCTTTGAGTCAGTTCCGAGTCACAGCAATCCTCTGTACAGAGATCAAAACACTGCCTGGTTCTGAGCCATCCTCACAATTGTTGCTATGCTTGAGCGCATCGTTGCAGCTACTGTGTCAATCCATTTCTTCGAGGGTCTTCTTTTTCACTGACCCTCTGCTCTACCAGGCATGATATCCGTGTCTCCAGGGACTTGTCCCTCCTGACAACAGACACTTCCAAAGTGCACGAAGAGGAAGTCTCACCATCCTGGCTTCTAAGGAACATTCTGGCTGTACTTCTTTCAAGATAGATTTGTTCGTTCTTCTTGCAGTCCATGGTAAATTCAGTATTCTTTGCCAACACCATAATTCAAAGGCATGAATTCTTTAGTTTTCCTTATGCATTGTTCAGCTTTCACATGCATATGAGGCAGTTGAAAATACCATGGCTTGGGTCAGGTGCGCCTTAATCCTCAGAGTTACATCTTTACTTTTGAACACTTTAAAGATGTCTTTTTAGAGCAGATTTGCCCAATGCAATACATCGTTTGATTTCTTGACTGCTGCTTCCATGGCTGTTGAGTGTAGATCCAAGTAAAATGAAATCCTTGACAACTTCATTCTTTTCTCTGTTTATTATGATGTTGCTTATTGGCCCAGTTGTGAGGATTTTTGTTTTCTTTATGTCGAGGTGCAATCCATACTGAAGGCTGTGGTCTTTGATCTTCATCAGTAAGTGCTTCAAGTCCTCTCTCCCTTTCTTCCCCTCCGCCCCCCATATATATATTATACAGAGAGATTTATATATCTGTGTGTGTGTGTGTGTGTATATATATATATATATATATATACACTTGAGATGTTTCTGTCCATCTTGGCCATCTCTTCATTACACATGGGGCCGTGGTCCCTGACAGCTTTCTTCATTTCACACAGGAGCCCAGCTCTCCGTCCCCTCCCCTGTCACCTCCGATGCGCACCCTCCCAAAGCCAAAGCTGCTCCTGGCCATTTGTATGCATGGAGCTTTGCAAGCTGAAATTGTTGCCTGTTTCCTGCCTCTCTTCAGGTCTGAACTGAAAAGAGCTCTTTTGCGTTCTGCAAGAGAGGAGAATTGATTCTGTGTCTGGAAGCACAAAAGTGATGGCTCTCGCTCACAGGTGTTGAAGGATTTGTTTGCAGAATAATCCTTCTTATATTTTGTGGAATTTGATAAATTTGCCTTCACAGGGATTTATTTATCTGTTAATCCATGAAGGAATTAAATGTTACAGGAAAGAGTCCACTTACCCAGTTATTACACATTTGCGTTTGTCTTGGAACATCCTTGCTTTAAAGCTATTTAAAACTTCTAATTGGATAGTGGTTTTTAAAAGGACACTGCATCTCCAAGAAGAGATAAGAAGTAGATGACAAGCAATGGGGGAAAGGCAAGTTTTTGTATATATGGTTAGCTGAAATAAATGGAGCATTAAAAAAAAAAGGGCAGAAACATAAACAACAAAAAAGGGAAGCGTCAAATATTTGCTTTCGTTCTGTTGGAAAAACCTCAGCTGCATGAAATTCCACAGGGGATGTTTTTCACATGTGCAAAATACACATCTCCCAAGACAGCCCTTGGAAAGAGTTTTGTTACAAGACTGCTGTGGAAAGCTGCAACTAGAATATTAATAAAGTGATAAAAGAGGAAATGAGGGCTTGCCACATAAAAAACAGAAGGAAAAATTGGATGAGAGAACAGTCAATGTTAGTTCACTAAAAACTAAATAAAACCTAAGGGTGTTTGGGTTTCCAAGTCTTATTTTTTTTTCTATAGTTATCAGCCCCCAAGTGTCTGTCAGTTTGTCGTGCCGTGGGGGCTTGTGTGTTGCTGTGATGCTGGAAGCTATACCACCGGTATTCAGATACCAGCAGGGTCACTGATGGAGGACAGGTTTCAGCTGAGCTTCCAGACTAAGACAGACTAGGAAGAAGGACTCGGCAGTCGAAGAATACCAGAAGAATGTTTACCTGTGTTTTATTGACTACGCAAAGATCATAACAAATTATGAATAACATTGCAAAGAATGGGAATTCCAGAACACTTAGTTGTGCTCATGACGAACCTTTACATAGATCAAGAGGCAGTTGTTCGGACAGAACGAGGGGATACTGACTGGTTTAAAGTCAGAAAAGATGTGTGTCAGGGTTGTATCCTTTCACCATACCTATTCAATTTTTATGCTGAGCAAATAATGCAAGAAGCTGGACTATATGAAGAAGAACGGGGCATCAGGATTGGAGGAAGACATATTAACAACCTGCATTATGCAGATGACAGATGCATGTTGAAACTGAAGAGGACTTGAAGCGCTTACTAACAAAGACCAGAGACCACAGGCTTCAGTATGGATTGCACCTCAACATAAAGAAAACAAAAATCCTCACAACTGGACCAATAAGCAGCATCATGATAAATGGAGAAAAGATTGAAGTTGTCAAGGATTTAATTTTACTTGCATCTACAGTCAACAGCCATGGAGGCAGCAGCCAAGAAATCAAAAGACGTATTATATTGGGCAAATATGCTGCAAAGGACCTCTTTAAAGTGTTAAAAAGCAAAGATGTCACCTTGAAGACTAAAGTTGCACCTGAACCAACCGATGGTATTTTCAGTCACATCATAGGCATGTGAAAGCTGGACAGTGAATAAGGAGGACAGAAGAAGAATTGACGCCTTTGAATTGTGGTGTTGGCGAAGAATATTGAATATACCATGGCCTGCCCAAAGAATGAACAGATCTGTCTTGGAAGAAGTGCAACCAGAATGCTCCTTAGAAGCAAGGATGGTGAGACTGCATCTCACATACTTTGGACATGTTGTCAGGAGGGATCAGTCCCTGGAGAAGGACATGATGCTTGGCAAAGTACAGGGTCAGCAGAAAAGAGGAAGACTCTCAATGAGGTGGACTGACACAGTGGCTGCAACAATGAGCTCAAGCATAGCAACGATTGTAAGGATGGCGCAGGACCGGGCAGTGTTTTGTTCTGTTGTATGTAGGGTCGGTGTGAGTCAGAACTGACTCGACGGCACCTAACAACAACAACAAGAACAACAACAATACTTATCAGAAAACCCAGGAAGTCATTAATTATGAACTTATAGATAGATCCTCCTAATACAAGTCTTCCAAAGAATGCTGTGACCTAAAAATGTTTCACCAACCATAGTTTTTCAGTCCTGCTTATTTAGTAAAGATTTGTTGTTGGTAGAGGCCATCAAGTTGGTTCTGACAACTGTGTATAAGAGAACGAATACTGCCCAGTCCTGTGTCATCTTCATGATCACTGGTATGTTTGAATCCATTATGGCTGCTGTATCAATCCATGTCATTGAGGGTTTCCCTCATCTTTGCTGACCCTCTACTTTATTAAACATGAAGCCTCTACTTTATTAAACATGAAGTCTTTTTCTAGTTATTGGTCTTTCCTGATGTCCAAAGTTAGTGATCTGAAGTCTCGCCACCTTGCTTCTTAGGAGCATTCTGGTTATATTTCTTCTAAGACTGATTTGTTCATTCTTTCAGAAGCCTGTGATGTGTTCCTCATATTCCATACTCTTTGCCAGTGCCACAGTTTGAATGCATCAGTTTTCTTCTGTGTTCCTCTTTCATTATCCAGCTTTTGAATGCATATGAGGTAATTGAAAAGACCATGGCGTGTTATAGAGTATTGAGCACCAGTTACATGAAGATCACTGTGTTTAGTGTTGGAAGTAGGTTTTCCAAAATAAGGAAAGGATAGCTTCTGTTTTTGAAGGAGTTCACAGTCTAGTGGAAGTGACCGATGTGTGTACCAATAACTAAAGGCAATGAACGAAAGGGCAAAACATTTCTAGATGAGGTACGAAGCAACTAGATTTGGTGTTCCAAATTAATATGCTGCCATGTATGGCTCTGAATATATTCTGCATAGAAAATTGACTGGGACTTCAACTAATTACTAAGATGGTGATGATGATGCTGATTAAAGTTTCATGTTTATGATAATGGTACAGAGATGAGACTGAAAGAAAGATGCCAGAATTCACAATAGAAGATTTAAACCTTCTCTGATTACATTCTGGTTCTGGTTCAGATGGATTAATCATACTCCACCCTGTCTCTCTCACTAAATGTAGCTACAAACTCTTGATAGTGTGTATGAGATTGACTCAGGAGTATGACAAATAAATAGCAGCAGACAGGTTGGGGAAAGAAAACAGAACTCCAAATACAACCAGTCCAGTAGTGAGTTTCTTGTGTTTTGTTTTTTATCTCCTATCTCTCCTGGCCTGGACTCAAGGACTGTGAAAATCCTTGAACTGCACGCCAAGTGTTGAGTGGGAAGGGGGTCCTATGGGACCGAACGAGCAGGGGAAATTTCCTGTTTTTTCTTTTCATTCTCTTCTACACTGGCCCAGGCAAATACCATTTCCAAAGCTTCAACCTTATGGTAGTGGCAGTGGCAGAAGTGGCAGCGGTACTGGTGGCCCAGTTCGCACCTACCTCTAAAGTAGGGTTGTCCTTCTCTCTAACCTGAGGCGTTGTGGTGTGAGGAGCATGGGAGGAACATCCTTGATTTTGTTCACTCTCTATCCACCTTTTCCTTTGCCACGGGGCAGACATAGTCACAGAGCATGGTGTCTAATCTTTAGTTTTTGAACTAAAAAAACCATAAATGGGGAGCACACGAGAGCAGAACAGTGAGAGAGAGATTGCAGAAAGGAGGAAACTCAAGAAAGATTCCTGATAAAGTTCTGTGTGACATCCTGAGGTCACCATTGAACTGCACATGGCAGCTGACATGAAACAGGACACCAAAGTCTTTGCAAATGGAAGTAAAGGGTAGACTACTACTGAGGTCTTTAACTGGCCCTTGGTTGGTACACACATGGGAAAGGCCCACAAACACAGCAAAATCTTTGACAGCTGAACTGAAAATGAAAACACAGCCCACAGAAATTGGGTCAGAACTTGTGGCCTGAATGTTACCAGGCTGCCTGCTATAACAAACAAACCCAAAACTCTCTGTTGGATTTAACAAAAGCCAGTGTCTCATAATATTCAAAATGTCCAGATTCTGATCCAAAATTACTTGTTGTATAAAGAATCAGAAAAGTATGACTAATTCTCAAGAGGAAAAACAATCAAGAGATACCAAACCCAAGATGATCTAGGTGTTGGAATTACCGAAAACTTTAAAGCACCTGTTTTTACCATGCTCCAGAGAATAGAATGAATTGGGGGGTGGGGGGAGAGAACTATCACAGATAAATAGAATCTATAAAAAAATAAACAAGTGAAAATTTTAGAACTGAAGAAGGTGATAACTATAATAAAAAAAATTCACTGGATGTATTCTGTAGCAGAATAGAGATGATAGAAGAAGGACTCAACGAACTTGAACATAAACTGAATAGAAAGAGTTCCTCCTGAACAACATAGAGAAATGAGTGAAAATACATGAACAGAGCCTCCGGTACCTATGGGCAGTGTGAAAAGGTATAACACTCATGTCATCTGTGTTCCAAAGGAAAAGAAAAAAAAATGTGTTGCGTAAAAAAAATTTTGGAGAAATAATGGTTGGAAACTTCCCAACTTTGGTGAAAGACATACGCTTACAAATGCATGAAGCTGAGCAAAACCCTGACATTATAAAATCGAAGACATCTATGCCCGGAAGCAGTGTAATAAAATTGATTTCTGAAAACCAAGACAAAGAACAAATCTTAAAATCAAAAGAGTAAAACGACATGTAAGGGAACAATGACTCAAACGACTGCAGATTTCTCATCAGAAACCATGGAGACAGGATGACAATGGAGCATTATTAAAGTGCTGAACAAAAAATAACTGTCATCCCAGAATTCTGTATCCAGTGAAAATGTCCTTAACAAATAAAGATGTAGTGAAGACATTCTCAGATGATGGAAAAATAAGGGAATTTTTCGCCAGTAGACCTGCTGTAAAAGAAATGCTAGAAACTACAGACAGAAGGGAAATGATACTAGATGGAAAATTGGAATATCAAAAATGAGGGAAGAGCAACAAAAACAGTAAACGGGGAAATATAACAGATGATTTTTTCCTGTTACATCCCTGCGTGATGCAAATGGTTAAGCGCTCGGCTGCTAACTGAAAGGTTGACAGTTTGAACCCACCTTAAGGAAGAAGAGCCTGGTGATCTGTTTCTGAAAGGCCACAGCCATGAAAACCTTATGGAGCACAGTTCTACTCTACACAAATGAGTTGGTCACCATGACTTGGAACTGACTCGACAGCAATTGGTTTGGTTTCTTTGTAAGTTGTTTAGGCTATTAATGATGGTTGAAAGCATTATGACATCATCTGATGAGATTTTCAATGAACTGTATGTAATGCATATGACTGCTCCAATAAAACAAGAGAAGAATAAAGGGACCTGTATGGCTGCTAACCAAAAGGTCTGTAGTTTGAACCCACCAGGTGCTCCTTGGAAACCCTGCGGGGCAGTTTTACTCTGTCCCATAGGGTCGCTATGAGTCGGAATCGACTTGATAGCCATGCATTTTTTTTTTTTTAAATACATTGTGAGGTTTTTACGTTCCACTTGAAGTGGCAAAATACTAATTCTAAGTGGACTGGGAAAACATAAGTATGTATGTTACAATCTGTAAAACCAAACCACAGACCAAACTTGTTGCCATCAAGTTGATTCCGACTTATAGCAACCCTACAGGACAGAGTACAGCTGCACCATAGGGTTTCCAAGGAGTGGTTGGGTAGGTTCAAACTGCCAGCATTTTGGTTAGCAGCCAAACTCTTTAACTACTGCACTACCAGGGCTCCATAATCCATAAAGCAGCTGCTAAAAATCTATACAAAAAGATTTAGTCAAAGACCCCAGAAATAAAATGAGATACTATGAAATATCCAAATAATCAAAAAAAGAAGGCAGAAAAGGGGAAAGAGAGAAACAGAAGACATAGGTGAACAGAGAACCAACACCCTCTTAATCCATAGAGCCACAGGCTTTATGTCAGTCAGTATTGCTAGGCCTTTCTTTGGCACTGTTACAGTAAATTTAGAGGTTCTTTCTGTAAGAAAACATTTTACTTTTTATAAGTTGTATTCATCCAATACATTTTTTAGAGCCTGTTCATCACTTGGAAATCCTGGTGGCGTAGTGGTTAAGAGCTACCGCTGCTAACCAAAAACGTTGGCAATTCAAATCCACCAGGCACTCCTTGGAAACCCTATGGGGCAGTTCTACCCTGTCTTATAGGGTTGGTGTAAGTTGGAATCAACTTGACAGTAATGATTTTTTTTTTTAATTCATCACTTGTAGCAGCTTGTTATTAAAAAATGCAAGGATTCATGCAGAATACTGAAAAGGATTGACATTTTAAAATTTTAGACCAACTAGGAAAGGGTGGGAAAGAGCCCTGGTGATGGAGTTGTTAAGTGTTCAGCTACTAGTCTGAAAGGTCAATGGTTCAAACCCACCCAGTGACTCCGTGGAGAAGAGACATGGCCATATGCTCCCATAGAGATTACAGCATAGAAAACCTTATGGGGCAATTCTTCTCTGTCAAATAGGGTCACTCTGAGTTGGAATCAATGGAACACAGCAACACAGGAAAAAAAAACGGATAGAGCATTTATTTATGAAAGGAAAATAAATGATAATATTGGCAAATATAATTTATGAACTTGTTGAAAGAAGAGACAGTCTCCAATTAAAAACGAAGACATCGTTTACTTTCTTTTTTTTCAAGGGGCCAGGTTGTCGTTGGAGATTGGGGAACCCTGAAGGGACTTAAATAGAAAAGAGCTATTTATTTGTTCTCAATGGACTAGTAGTTAGAGGAAAAAAAAAGAAATGATGAAATAGCTACAAATAAAAGGGGGGAATCTCTTTATTGCCTGTTGATATATAAGCAGTAGTTTTTGGTTTTTTTTTTTTTTTTTTAGGAAATGGCAAAGAAATGATGCAGTAAAATGATTTAATGTGTTTGGTTTGAGCCAAAAAATAATGGGCTGCACTCCATGACCTTCTCGGGTGACCTGGCACAAAATGTTGAGCAAAGAGCCTGGTCTGTATCCCCAGGGATGTTGAATGGCCTGAAAATAAGCCCCGTAACATGCTGCTGTTGTTGTTAGGTGCCATTGAGTTGGTTCCAGCTCACAGCGACCATATGCACCACAGAAGAAAACACTGCTTGGGCCTGTGCCGTCCTTACAATTGTCGCAGTGCTTGAGCCCGTTGTTGCAGCCACTGTGTCAATCCATCTGGTCGAGGGTCTTCCTCTTTTTCGCTGACCGTCTACTTTACCAAGTCTGATGTCCTTCTCCAGGGACCGATCCTTCCTGATAACATGTCCAAAGAATGTGAGATGCAGTCTCGCCATCCTTGCTTCTAAGCAGCACTCTGGTTGTACGTCTTCCAAGACAGATTTGTTCGTTCTTTTGACAGTCCATGGTATATTCAATATTCTTTGCCAACACAATTCAAAGGATGTCAATTTTTATTTGGTCTTCCTTGTTCGTTGTCCAGCTTTCGCATGCGTATGAGGTGATTGAAAATACCATGGCTTGGATCAGGTGCACCTTAGTCCTCAAGGTGACATCTTTGCTTTTCAACACTTTTTAAAGAGGTCTTCTGCAGCAGATTTGCTCAATGCAATGCGTCTTTTGATTTCTTGACTGCTGCTTCCATGGGCATTGATTGTGGATCCAAGTAAAATGAAATCCTTGACAATCTCAATCTTTTTTCTGTTTATCATGATGTTGCTTATTGGTCCAGTTGTGAGGATTTGTGTTTTATGTTGAGATGTAATCCATAATGAAAGCTGTGGTCTTTGGTCTTCATCAGTAAGTGCAAGTCCTCTTCACTTTCAGCAAGCAAGGTTGTGTCATCTGCATAACGCAGGTTGTTAATAAGGTTTCCTCCAATCCTGATGCCCCGTTTTCTTCATATAGTTCAGCTTCTCAGCTTGTTTGCTCAGCATACAGACTGAATAGGTATGGTGAAAGGATATAACCCTGACACACACCTTTCCTGACTTTAAACCATGTAGTACGCCTTTGTTCTGTTAGAACGAACAGTTCTTGATCAATGTACAGATTCCTTATGAGCACAATTAAGTCTTCTGGAGTTCCTCTTCTCCACAATGTTATCCATAATTTGTTATGATTCACACAGTTGAATGCCTTTGCACAGTCAATGAAATACAGGTGCACATCTTTCTGGTATTCTCTGCTTTCAGCCAAGACCCATCTGACATCAGCAATGATATCCCTGTTTCCACATCCTCTTCTAAATCTGGCTTGAATTTCTGGCAGTTTCCTGTAGCATGAGGGCCTTTCAAAGAATTTCATCAGTAGTGTGGCTGATTATCCACAAATGAACTCAAGGACATCAGCTTGTGCTCCGAGGTTGCTGCTTTGTAACTATGCTGAAAGAAATAAGTCAGACACAAAAGGACAAACATTGATCCCACTTACATGAAACACCCCGAGTAGGCAAATGCATAGAGGCTGAATCGACTTTTGAAATATAGCATTAGAGAAATCTGCTGTTAAAAAGCAAAGATGTCACTTTGAGGACTAAAGTGCACTTGACCCAAGCCATGGTGTTTTCAGTTGCCTCATATGTATGCAAAAGCTGGACAATGAATAAGGAAGACTGAAGAAGAACTGATGCCTTTGAATTATGGTGTTGGCAGAGAATGTTGACTGTACCGTGGGCTGCCAAAAGAATGAACAAATCTGTCTGGGAAGAAGTACAGCCAGAATGCTCCTTAGAAGCACGGGTGGAGAGGCTTCATCTCACGTTGTCTGGACACGTTACCAGGAGAGATCAGTCCCTGGAGGAGGACATCATGCTTGGTAAAGTAGAGGGTGAATGAAAAAGAGGAAGACCCTCAGTGAGATGGATTGACACAGTGGCTGCAGCAATGGGCTCAAGCATAACGACGACTATGAGGATGGTGCAGGACCAGGCAGTGTTTCATTCTTTTTACATAGGGTCACTAGGAGTTAGAACCTACTCAACAGCACCTAACATGAGCAACAACAACAGGGGCAGGTGGGAGAGGGACGTCGGGGTGGGGTTAGTGCTTGTGAGGTACAGAGTTTTTGCTAAGGGTGATGAAACGACTTGGAAATGGATAGCAGAGATTATTGCACAACATGGTGGAGGTAGTTATTTACGTCAAAATGATTGAAATGTTTGTTACATGTATTTCACCACAGTAAAAATTATAAAAGATTTTTTCATGCTTCCTTGGAAAGAAAAGTTACATTTTTTTTGGATAGAGGCACTTTGAACTCATTTACTTGCCTGGGTAGATAAGGTGTCTGAAAGCAGCTGAGTCCAATGATCTGGTCAAGGGGTCTGCCAAGCCCTTGGTTGGGATCACACTAAGGAAAATGAAATCTTTTTCCTTTTAGACAAATGTTTGTTGAAAAGTTATTCAATATTTGCAGGCTTCCACTGAAGGGAAAATACCACGTAAGCCCTACCACTATCATCATCTAATCACAGCATAAAGCTTTTAAGATTGGTTCTGTCTTTGGAAGAGACCAGTGGGATTGAAATGACCCGAAAGCATAAACTCATTTGAGCTTGAGAGTGCCTCTTATCAAGCCTATTGAATTGTGGTTGGAGGTCAGTGGTGGCTCAGCCAGCTTCCACATTCACTTCATTTCTACATTTCATCACAATATGGAAGGACAGGGGACCCTCTTCACTCACAATGTAGAAGGACAGGGGACCCTTTTCACTCACAATATGGAAGGACAGGGGACCCTCTTCACTCACAATGTGGAAGGACAGGGGACCCTCTTTGCTCACAATACGGAAGGACAGGGGACCCTCTTGGCTCACAATACGGAAGGACAGGGGATCCTCTTCGCTCACAGTGTGGAAGGACAGGGGACCCTCTTCGCTCACAGTGTGGAAGGACAGGGGACCCTCTTCGCTCACAATGTGGAAGGACAGGGGACCCTCTTCGCTCACAGTGTGGAAGGACAGGGGACCCTCTTCGCTCACAATGTGGAAGGACAGGGGACCCTCTTGGCTCACAATACGGAAGGACAGGGGACCCTCTTCGCTCACAGTGTGGAAGGACAGGGGACCCTCTTCGCTCACAGTGTGGAAGGACAGGGGACCCTCTTCACTCACAATGTGGAAGGACAGGGGACCCTCTTCGCTCACAATGTGGAAGGACAGGGGACCCTCTTCGCTCACAGTATGGAAGGACAGGGGACCCTCTTCGCTCACAGTGTGGAAGGACAGGGGACCCTCTTCACTCACAATGTGGAAGGACAGGGGACCCTCTTCACTCACAATGTGGAAGGACAGGGGACCCTCTTCGCTCACAATGTGGAAGGACAGGGGACCCTCTTCACTCACAGTGTGGAAGGACAGGGGACCCTCTTCACTCACAATGTGGAAGGACAGGGGACCCTCTTCGCTCACAATGTGGAAGGACAGGGGACCCTCTTCGCTCACAGTGTGGAAGGACAGGGGACCCTCTTCGCTCACAGTGTGGAAGGACAGGGGACCCTCTTCGCTCACAATGTGGAAGGACAGGGGACCCTCTTCGCTCACAGTGTGGAAGGACAGGGGACCCTCTTGGCTCACAATACGGAAGGACAGGGGACCCTCTTCGCTCACAGTGTGGAAGGACAGGGGACCCTCTTCGCTCACAATGTGGAAGGACAGGGGACCCTCTTCGCTCACAGTGTGGAAGGACAGGGGACCCTCTTCGCTCACAGTGTGGAAGGACAGGGGACCCTCTTCGCTCACAATACGGAAGGACAGGGGACCCTCTTCGCTCACAGTGTGGAAGGACAGGGGACCCTCTTCGCTCACAGTGTGGAAGGACAGGGGACCCTCTTCGCTCACAGTGTGGAAGGACAGGGGACCCTCTTCGCTCACAGTGTGGAAGGACAGGGGACCCTCTTCGCTCACAGTGTGGAAGGACAGGGGACCCTCTTCGCTCACAATGTGGAAGGACAGGGGACCCTCTTCGCTCACAGTGTGGAAGGACAGGGGACCCTCTTCGCTCACAGTGTGGAAGGACAGGGGACCCTCTTCGCTCACAATACGGAAGGACAGGGGACCCTCTTCGCTCACAGTGTGGAAGGACAGGGGACCCTCTTCGCTCACAGTGTGGAAGGACAGGGGACCCTCTTCGCTCACAGTGTGGAAGGACAGGGGACCCTCTTCGCTCACAGTGTGGAAGGACAGGGGACCCTCTTCGCTCACAGTGTGGAAGGACAGGGGACCCTCTTCGCTCACAGTGTGGAAGGACAGGGGACCCTCTTCGCTCACAATACGGAAGGACAGGGGACCCTCTTCGCTCACAGTGTGGAAGGACAGGGGACCCTCTTGGCTCACAATACGGAAGGACAGGGGACCCTCTTCGCTCACAATGTGGAAGGACAGGGGACCCTCTTCGCTCACAGTGTGGAAGGACAGGGGACCCTCTTGGCTCACAATACGGAAGGACAGGGGACCCTCTTCGCTCACAGTGCGGAAGGACAGGGGACCCCCTTCGCTCACAGTGCGGAAGGACAGGGGACCCCCTTCGCTCACAGTGCGGAAGGACAGGGGACCCCCTTCGCTCACAGTGCGGAAGGACAGGGGACCCCCTTCGCTCACAGTGCGGAAGGACAGGGGACCCCCTTCGCTCACAGTGTGGAAGGACAGGGGACCCTCTTCGCTCACAGTGCGGAAGGACAGGGGACCCTCTTCGCTCACAGTATGGAAGGACGGGGACCCTCTTCACTCCTCGGAATGTTGTTTAAATCTGCCATTTCAGGCCGTGCCATGAAAGCACAACAGTGCCTCTTTTGAAGGGTTTGTTTCCGGCGGAGGCCAGCCCCTTGTCCGTTTCCCTAAAGCCCTTTGGCTTCGCGGAAGAATGGATGCCGTTTGCTGCCGAGAGCTTTGTGGTTGCAGCGTATTGAAGATTAAATGCAAAGGCCCAGTCGGGGAGACCGAGCAAACGATAGCTCCCGTGATTCAGCTGGATTTCAGATGAGACCAGAGCAGGGTTTAGGTCATGATGTATTTCTCAGCGTCTCGCAGGGAACCTTAATAATCATTTGTGTAGCGCATCCTACTTTCAGAACAAGTGTGGAACTAACGGTACTCTTCCATTCACTCTGTTTTTCTTTCACATGGAAGGAAACCAATCCCCAGAGAACCACCTCTTGTCGCCAGCTAGTTTGGGTTCCAAAGCAAGAATCTGGACAGTTATACGAGTACATAATTCGCTGTCCCTCTTGGCCGAACTAGAGTCTGAGGACAGATGAACTTGAGGTCAAAATTATGAGCCTCAGTGTCCTGCAGCCATATCCCTCTGTCACGAGCTTTCTGGTACATGACATTTAGTAACAGAGCAATTGAACACCCAGAACGAAGGCGTGTGCTTGTTTGTCACTGTTTTCAGCCCCGAAGGCCTTGGTATTTAAGGCAGTCATGGTCTAGCCACACGGTAGCATTCTGTAGTAGCTTAGGGTAAATCACCTTTCCAGTTATACGTCGGAATGGTCAATTATTAGGTCTCTCTCTCTTTTTTTTCCCTAGCCTTTGTAACTTCTACAAAAAGAAAAAAACTGGAGGGCTGTTTTCCCTATCTTATGTTGTTGTTGGAGGATTTTAGCAAAAAAAGTATAACCAGTTGCCTTGAAGTCGACCGCATGTGTGTCCAAGGAGAACTGTGCTCCACAGGGTTTTCAGCGCTGATGATTCAGAAGTAGCTTGCCAGGCCTTTCTTCCAGTTTTTTTTAACTTTTCTCTTAGCAGCCGATCGTGTTAACGGTTTACACCACCCAGAGGACTGCTGAGGGAAAGCGTGGAGGTTCAGGTGCACCCAGTAGGTGCCTGGGAAGAAAGCCTTGGTGATCTGCTGAACTCGGCCGTTGGAAACCCTGTGGAGCGCAGTTCTGCTCTGGCACACACGGGTCACCGTCAGTCAGGGCCCACCTGATGGCAACTTACTTAAAACTACTGAACTTAGTCACTAGAGCCGCTTAAACTTAGGACCCTCCCAAAGTCAGCATAGCCTGTGCCTTCAGGAAGCTCACTGTCAGAGCACGCCTCCCTTCACCATTGAAGAAAACAGTGAAGTGAAAGAACAGAGTTAAAAAAAAAAAATACAAATGCATTAAACAATGGGAAACAGTTATAATCCTATGCAGGCTCTGCTTGGAGTGTGAAGACCAGGCAATTGCTTTCACTTTAAATGATTTCAGTGATACTGGGAAGATGGTAGATAAGGGTATTTGAGTATATTGAAATTATCTCGTTCATATGTTTGTCAGTCAACCAGCGAACAGGGTTTCATTCACCTGAGAGTTGGACATTGATGAATGGATTTGGTTATCTCTGCTCTTCCGGAAGGATCTATGTGTGGTTAGAGATACTGTCCGGGGTCTCTGTGTGGTATAAAAACTACAGCCTCTTGGAAATGCCATATCAATTGCATTGTGATGTTTAACACAAACATCAGTAGTATTTGTTTAAATATTGATGTCGCTTTCCCTATTCCCCCACAACTATGGTATCCATATTTCTGAAGCTACAAATTGACATTTCAGGACTTATTTTAAGAATCAGAAGTTATAAGTTTCCCAGTGTTGTAAAAGTTAAAACCCATTTTGCTAAACATCTTGTAAATTGCTTTTATTGAAAGGGATATAATTAGGTTTGTGTACAATGTATGTGCCTTCGTTTCCAAGGGCAGCCATAACAAAGTGCCACAAATTGGGTGGCTTTCAAGAACAGAAGTTGTGTGTCTCACAGTTCGGGAGGCCATGAAGGCCAAGTTCAGGGTGTTGGTGGGACCATGCTGTCTCCGAAGGCTCTAGGGGAAGGTCCTTTCTTGTCTCTCTCAGCGTCTTGCAGCCCCAGACATTGTTTGGCTTGTAGCCGCAGCATATCTGCAGTCACATGGCTATCATC
Organism: Elephas maximus indicus; assembly: GCF_024166365.1. Lineage (NCBI taxonomy): Eukaryota > Metazoa > Chordata > Mammalia > Proboscidea > Elephantidae > Elephas > Elephas maximus. The sequence continues at coordinate 172,298,561 of NC_064846.1, forward strand.
CCCTGTCCCTCTGTGTCCCTTCTTCCTTTTATACTACACCTCTCCTATTAAGACCCATCCCACTTAGTAGGTTGTGTGTATGACCTCAGGTTCACTGATAACACCTTCCCAAAGACCCAGTTTCTAAACAAGGTCACATTCACTGGTACCGAGGGTTAAGACTTCAATTTATCTTTTTGGGGACCACAGTTCAATCCATAACAATCCGCATTGAGGCAAGTGGGACAGAATAAACATAAAGCTCCTATAAGGCACTGGCGTGTGTGCACGTGAGCAGGTGGGGTTAAATGAGGTGGGCAGGGGGAGACTGTCGGCTTTTTTTTTTTTTTTAAGTATGATTATCTTTTCTCTAAGGATCATACTTTTGTAGTTTGAAAGAACAGAAATGAAATAAAAATGTAATTTAAAGCATGTAATTTTGAAACCCATAAAATAAGAGACAAGGGTAAGACTCAGACTCAAAGACAGCCTTCACTTGAGAATTTTGAAGTCAAGTGGTGGGCTCCAGTTGTGTGTTTTCTCTTCGTGATGGTCATCAGGTTCAGCAAGCAGTCCACTTTTCTGCTCTTTTGCTGTCCATTCTTTCAGAGGTAATGCCTAATTTGTCTTACTCCTTTAGCCTCACTGCCAGGTTGAATTTCTAGAGGCGTGAAGTAGGTATACCTATTTTCCAAATGCAAGCATCAAACTGAAGTCCTGCATTTTTTTAAGGAAGGAAATGAAAGTGTATTTACTCAAGTACATTTCCTCCTCCACGTGTTTTGTACTATGCTTGCCTTGGACTGGTCATGGTTCCCCGGCCGATCTTCCACGCCTGTCCCTCTGTGCCTTCCTTACACTGCTCCCTCAGCCTCTAATGTCCGACCTCGCGTTTCACTTTAACCTGGCAAACTATGACATGTCCAGTTCAGGTGTTCCTTTGTCTGTCATTAGCTCTTTGGTTCCCTGCTCACCCTCCACCCAAACCAAAACAAAGCAGCAAATTGCTTCCTCACTCTGTAAGGGCGGCATTCATCATATTTCATTTTAATTGGTTGTCTATGTAATTTTTCTTCCCATTAGACTGTGAGTGCCCGGACAGCAGGGATGCCGTTTTATCCTCCTTTTCATTTGCAGCACTTAGCGCGGTGCCTTGGGATGCTCGTGATTGCATGGAATGGGTTGTGATCTGCTGGAGGTTAATGGCCTTAACTTGCTGAAATGTTATTCATGCAGGAGATTGATCGTATGCCTGATATTAAGGATGTGTGTTAACATCTAATGTTGTCATTTTTAAAAAACTATCTAATGAGCCTGTTTATAAAAAAAAAAGAAAAAATCATCTGGTTATGTTCTGTCTGTAACAGTACTTCCAGCTCTCCCAATGGCAGTGAGTTTTGACACACCAGATTATCATTCATGTCCATGTTTGATAGCTCCAGCTCCAGGAGGTCCCACTGGTAGGCTCTGGCTGGACGGGTTCGGTAGAGTTACTGTGAAGCCGCCGTCTCCTCAAACCAGTCCAGCTCTGTCCTCTCCGCCATCTTCCTGGAGTCTCTGCCTTGTTGCAAGTGTGCGGAAAACTGCCACAAATGGCGCTGGGGCTGCTGGGTATCATTTGTGAAGGTATATTGATTTTGGATACATGGGAACACCCGTTCATCATCTTTTTTGTATTTCTAATTTCTTTACTGAGAATTGGTGTTTACCGTGCTCCTCCTCTAGTGTGAGACAGGTGGTTGGGGGCTTTGGCAACCTCAGTTTTCTTAATAAACACTGATAGATCTCATGGGTTCTGTTGCAAATTTTAAATACTTTATCTAATAGCTTCGTTACTTGATTGAGAGCAAATGAAGTTTAAACCACTTCACTTACAGCCTTCGTTGAATTCTATTCTTAGACAAAGTGGCGCAGACTATAAAATCAAACTGGCTTTGATTAATTAAACAACATTAATCCAGATTAGGACTGATAGAAAGCTTCAGGCCGCATCTTCTCTTGCTAGTTTGGTTAGAGATTTCGGTGTCAATAACCTTTGCGTGGTCTAGCCTCCTTTTGAAGCTGGAACCCAAGTTTCTCCTTGATTTTGCTTGTTTAATAGAATCATCACTCAGATACACGAGAGGTTTTAATAACAAAGATAATAGGACTTTTTTTGATTTGCAGTTTCAGTGTGCAACCAAGTGAAATTAACACGTAGTTCAAACAGGCTGTATAAATAGCAACGTAATATGGGAAGTTACAAACCTGTTTCTGTATTTCAGTGGTGATTATTTTATTTCTACATTCGTAATAAGCGACATAAATTCCGAATTGTGCTGTCTTCTATACGCATCCCATTACATTTTTAATAAACACAAGCAATCCAAATAATTTTTTCTTCAATGCGTCACTAAAATCCTAATGATTGTAAATATCAATGTCATTTTTTGCTTTTAAAGTTTTTCTTGCATTGAAGATATATTCCCTGGTCCATTTATAGAAGCAGCCTTTTGTAAAATAAACCACTGTAATGTGGGGAAAAAACTAAAGACAAACAGTACCCAGTTTGGACTGGATTGAGATGGAAAGTTCAGACCATTGTGATCCATAGGGTTTTTATTGGCTGATTTTTGAAAGTAGATTGCCAGTCCTTTCTTTGTAGTTCACCTTAGTCTGGAAACTGTGTTGAAAGCTGTTCAGCATGATAACAACATGCAAGCCTCCACTGACAGCTGGGTAGTGTCTGCGCATGAAGTGCCCTGGGTGGGAATCAATCCCCGGTCTCCTGCGTGGAAGGCCAGAATTCCACCACGGAACTACTGAAGATGCTAAATAAGACAGCTCTTTAATCAGATCATGCTGTGCACAAAATCCTCACAGGATCAGCTTGTTGTGAGGCGAAGGAATTTATAGGTGGCAGTTGTGATCATGAAACAGTTAACTCCTTCCACTTGGGTAAACCCCCCATGTTCCTAGGAGCAGTTCGCTTGTCATATGATTAAGAAACCAGTCTCTTCTGGTATTTCTTACCCCACAGAACAGTGAGATTTTTCACTGGGGAGCTACTGCTTGGACGTAAAGGAAGTGTACTGCATCACCTTTAAGTAGAACATTTTCATATCCTCATCTGTGTTCCCAGATTTTCCCCTCTAATGCCCTGAATCTCTGGATGGTCAGGTTAACGGCCACCTCTCTTCTGGATGACTTTTGTCAGCCTGGAGGCATTCGCTCTTCTGTTTTCCAGGGAGAGCCAGCCTGCTTTCCTTCTCTGTCTTTATTTGTCAGCAAGTATTTGGAGTGGCCAACTCTGCACAGCGCAGGCCCTCCATCATGTGGTACTGATTGGCCGAAGGATTATTCCAAAGACAAAGCAAGAGCAACGCAGAAGCTACAAATACAAAATGCTGAGTGACTGACACCGCCTGTTGTTTATTTGGACTTAGTTAATATAATGATGACAGACCATCCAGAAAGTGAGATCCGAACCGGCACTTTGCAGCATTTTCAATCAAGAATTATAGGATTAGCGGGGGGTATTTTTATATCTTATCCCAGTGGATGTAAATAGAAATCTCTTGTTCTTAGAAACATCGTTCCTGCTAATGACATGCTTGGAAAAAATGCATAGTAACCACTGATGTCCTCTTAGTGTTATTGCACACCCCATTTTTATTTGACTGGCCTGGAAACTCAGTAGTAGCCTGTTTACCACGTTTATACCTGTAGCTCTATTTTCTTCATTCTAATTGCCATGTGATGGTTCATCTTTTTTTTAGTTTTTTTAATTGTGCTTTAGGTGAAAGTTTACAGAGCGAATTAGTTTCCCATCCTATAGTTTGTCCGTAAAGTGTTCTATGACATTGGCTGCGATCCCCACACTGTGTCAGCACTCACCCCACGTCCGCCCTGGCTTCCTCGCTTCCTTTCATCTGGATTTTCTGTGCCTTTCTGCCTTCTCATCTTTGCTTTTGGGCAAAAGTTGTCCTTTTGCTCTTGTGTAACTGATTGTTCTAAGGAACACGTTCCTCTCGGGCGTTATTGTTTATTTTACGGGCCTGTCTATTGTTTGGCTGAAAAGTGGTCTCCGGAAATGGCTTCAGTTCCAGGTCAGAAGGGTGTGTCTTAGGGCCATAGTCTTAGGGGTTCCTCCAGTCTGTCAGACCAGTAGCTCTGGTCTTTTTTGTGAAAATTTTTTTTGTAATTGTACTTTAGATGAAGGTTTACAGAACAAACTAACTTCTCATTAAATAATTAGTACATGTATTGTTTTGTGACATTGGTTACCAACCCCACAACATGTCAGCACTCTGCCTTCTCAACTTTGGGTTCCCTATTACCAGGTTTCTTGTCCCCTCCTGCCTTCTAGTCATTGCCCCGGGCTGATGTGCCCCTCTAGTCTCGTTTTTTATCTAGGTTTTTCTCCCACTCTGTCCAGTCATAAAGGTTGGTAGTGGGAGCCAGGCACCATCTAGTTCTTCTGGTCTCGGGGTGATATTTTGTTTTAAGAACATGTCATAATCTAGCAATCCTGGTGGCTCAGTGACTAAGAGCTCAGGCTGCTACCCAAATAGTTGGCAGTTCGATTCCACCAGGGGCTGCTTGGAAACTCTAGGGGGCGGTTCTACTCTGTCCTGTAGGGTTGCTATGTGTTGGAATCGACTCGATGGCACTGGGTTTTGGTTTTGGTACATTTCTCTATTGCTGCCTCTTGAGTTTCTTGTTTGGTTTGTTTTGTTGTTTACTATAGCAAGCAATGCCCCGGTAAACATCTATTCACCCGTTTTTTGTGGGTACACCGGAGAATTTCCCTAGAGTATACGCCTCCAAGGAAAATTGCTGGGTCAGAGATTATGCCCATCTTGAACTTTATTAGATCTTGCAAAATTGTCTCCAAGGGGGTGGAACCAATCCTTGTTCCTGCCAGACATGTGTAAGATTTCCTACTTTCTCACATTCTCAGTTTCTTCACAGTCTTCATGATTTGCCAGTCTGGTATGTGTGAAGTCACATCTCGTTCATTTATTTATGTACTTATTTAGTAAGACTGAGTTTGCTTCTTTATCTTGGAACTTGCAGATCGGGGACAATTCAAGATGTCTTTCTCTTCTGAGATTTTGGTTTTAGCTTAAATAAGTGATACGCTCCAAGAGAGAAAGCGAGGCGTGGTTGGGTGTTTTTCTTCTCAGTGTACTCTTTTCCCGGACTGAACATAGCAGGGCATGATCCACAGAGGCAGCCTTCCCCGTAAGTTCTGACAGCAAGCCTTCCCCAGCAGGCTCGTGATGCCACAGGATGAGGACTCTCTCCTCCCAGACACAGGGAAACAATATCCCGATGCATGAGTATATGGTGGACAGGGAGGTCGTGTGTGAACATCATACGTTTATCAGCAATGAGACCCAAAGGGCATTACTCACTCCTGTTATTGTAATTAGTGGCCTCCTCAGAGAGTATAACATGACCCCTTTCTTTTCCTGCTGCTCACCAAGGGAACTGACTGTCTCTTCTCCTGTTAAACCCTGTCAGCAGGGACTAGACACAATGGCTCTGCTACTCTTTTTATTGCCTATCCCCTCAAAATCCCAAATTATACCCCACTTCTTCAAAATGCCAACTTAGTACCTCAGGGACTTTGCACTTGGTACTCCCCCTAACTGTTTCCTAGGTATTAACATGGCTGGTTCCTCTTCTGGAAACCCTGGTGGCGTAGTGGTTGAGAGCTACCGCTGCTAACCAAAAGGTCAGCAGTTTAGATCCACCAGGTGCTCCTTGGAAACTCTATGGGGCAGTTCTACCCTGTCCTATAGGGTCGCTATGAGTTGGAATCGACTTGATGGCAGTGGGTTTTTGCTTCCTCTTTTAATTATTCAGGCTCTCAGTTCAAGTATCACCTCCTTAGAGAGTCTGTCCATGACCATTTATATATCTGAAGAACCCCTTCTTTAATACACTGATTTCGTTTTTCTTCATAGCATTTACCGCCATATGAAACTACTGTTGCGGGGGGCGGGGGGGAGGCAGGGGTGTTTGTCTGCTCTCTAGAAGTTAAACTCGAGCTGAGCAAAGAACTAGTCTGTGTGGCTTATGCTGATACCCCAGAGCGTGAAACATAATTGGTTCCCATTCAATATTCAGTGAAGTTGTGAGTGATCTCTATTTTAGGGGGAGGTTGTAAAGTTTTTTTCATTTCATCCAACAAACATTTGAGAATCTACCCTGTCCCAGGCTCTGAGCAAGGTTTCGAAGACAAAAAGATGTACAAGACGCAACCTTTGCCCTCAAGAAGTGCGCAGTCTGGAAAGTTAGCATGCTTTTGGACGTTAAATAAAACAACAGTTGTGTCCATTTGTGGGCAAAGCTACTCTAGGCTTAGTCCTCGAGGGAAGGGTGATTTAAAAATAGACTATACTTCCTGCTTTCTTGGTTTGAGAATGAGTTTGGGCATCCAAAATTAGATTTAAAAAAAAGAGAGGAAAGTAAACATAAGTGGGAAATCAATCCCAAAGGGATAGAAAATAGTAAAATGGGTACTGAAAGAATGAAGAGGAAGGCTTTCATGAAGGCTTCCAGGGAACAGCCAGGCAGCGTGAGAAGTGAAGGCGGGGGAGCAGCATGGCTTCCTTCTGCCAACACTAAAGATAAAACAGTTGTCCTCCAGTCAGCCCTGACTCACCACGACCCATGTGTGTCAGAGTAGAACTGAGCTCCATGAGGCTTTCAGATGCTGAGGTTTCAGAAGCAGATTGCCAGGCCTTTCTTCCAGGGTGCCTCTGTGTAGAGTGGAACCTCCAACCTTTTGGTTAGCAGCCAAGTGCATTAACCCTCTGCATCTCCCATGGGCTTCTGCCAGCACAGAAAGTCCCTTCTAATATGGCAACATGTCTGGGGTTGTTTCTCCATTAATATAGGAAAAGACATCCCATGATTATCCATTGAGATCAAGGACAAGGGCAGCTTACAGATGCCCACAAACTCAGGGAGACGCACATGGAATAGCTCAAAGCTGCCGAAGAAAAGATCAAAACCCAAACTAGAGGAGGCCCACCTGCCTTCAAGTTCACAATCCTACCCAACGCAAACTGGAAAAATAGAAAACAATGCCTAGAAACGTAGGCTGTGGGTTTGGACAAAAGCAGAAGATTGCATCTCGTTCTTTAAAAATGTGGAGGGGGTGGGTGGTTCAAGGGGAGGTGTTTTTATGTGCACGCTAAAGTGAGCCCAGGTGATGCTGTCATTTGGAGTCATCAGCAGTAATCAAGCTTATCGGGCAACAACAAAATAGGGTGCGATTTGGGATGTTAATAGTTGTTTAAATGTCATCAGCAACGCTGGCTGTACAAGAGACTAATGGCGCCTTCTGGGTAGATAGAGAAGGGTACATACCCCCTGAAAACCAAGAGTTGATCTCAAAGGGCTGCACTTTGAAGACATAGAGTATAATGATTGGGTTGAGAAGGAAACCCACAGTTTAGCCATTGGGGGAATTTGACACTGACTTGAACTCCATCCAGAAAATGGAAATGGGCTTGGTGGCTCAAAGGCATAAGGGTGCTGCCTGCTTTCCTCAAATCTGGAGCCAGCCCTTCAAGCCGGCCAGTGGCCAGGCATCTCTGCCCCTTAGAATGTTCCCTTTCTGTCCTTCCAACTGAGATCCAGCTAGAAGGGTGCCTCCGAGTCTCTCGTGGGTCCCAGAAGAGTCCCGAATTCTGCAGAGAAGACGATCTGAAATGAGAGGCGACTTCACAGAGCTGTTGGAATAGGTTGTTGTTGTTGGGTGTCACTGAGTCATGGCAACGCCATGTGACAAATAGAACTGCTCCATAGGCTTTCCTAGAATGTACTCTTTACAGGAGCAGATTGCCAGGTCTTTCTCCCATGGAACGGCCGGTGGGTTCAAACTGCCAACCTTTCACTTAGCAGCTGAGCGCTTCACCGTTGTGCCGTCAGGGCTCTTTGTTGAAATAGGCACTCATCTAAAAAGCACAGAACCCACAGAGATCTACTTTTAAATAGGGTGTGTGATAAAGCATGTATTCAACTTACAAAAGCCTTATACCTTTTGTATCCCTAAAAAAAAATTGTTACTATTTAGTGGGAAGGCAGCAAAATGCAAATCAACCAAGTCCTCCAACCCAGCTCTTCTTACCAAGCAGCGTGGGCAAGAGCACCTTGGCCCGCATGGAGGGAAGGCGCCTGGGTTGCCACCACTGGCGCCTTTCTGTGACTCTGTGGACCCGTCTACTAGGGGGTGGAGACCAGGGATGCTACTCTGCACCCTGCAGTGCACAGGACGGCCCCCACCACAGAGAAGGACTAGGGGGTGGAGACCAGGGATGCTGCTCAACACCCTGCAGGTCACAGGACGGGCCCCACCTCAGAGAATGACTAGGGGTTGGAGACCAGGGGTGCTGCTCAACACCCTACAGTGCACAGGACGGCCCCACCACAGAGAATGACTAGTGGGTAGAGACCAGGGATGCTACTCAACACCCTGCAATGCACAGGACGGCCCCCACCACAGATAATGACTAGAGGGTGGAGACCGGGGATGCTGCTCAACACTCTACAGTGCACAGGACGGCCCCCACCACAGAGAATGACTAGTGGGTGGAGACCAGGGATGCTGCTCAACACCCTGCAGTGCACAGGATGGCCCCCACCACACGGAAAGAGTAGTGGATGGAGACCAGGGATGCTGCTCAACACCCTACAGTGCACAGGACGGCCCCCACTACAGAGGATGACTAGGGGGTGGAGACCAGGGATACTGCTAAACATCCTTCAATGCACAGGACAGCCCTTACTTGCTAATTTTAAAGCCAGGCTAATACTCTTAACTTTGGTTTCTTTGCGTTAAGTGGATGCAATGAGGCCCCATTTTCGATAAGGGGACCCATGCGCCAGTCACAACGGAGATAGAAACACTTGACGCATCACCCTGAGTTCAAAATCCGGTGATAGAGAGGGATTTGTGGTGACATGGAGGGTGTGTCCTGGACCCCACTGTAATTCTCTCCCTCCACAGCATCCTTCTGGACAAGGCCGGAGCTGTTCTGACAGAAAAGCTGTACGATGGCAGGCGGCCTCTCACCTTTAAAAATTGGTTATATCCTCAGCTTCTAGGTTACGTCTCATTTCTTGTTCTGGGCCAACCCCCGATGAAAAGGGTCAAATAGAGCTTTTTTTTTTTCTTAAAGCCTGTTCCTAAATACAGGGAAGAGCAAAGAAAACCAACGCTGAGAGTTGTATCTGACCTGTGAAAGGCAAACTGCCTGCTTCTTACCCTGATGAGCTGCAAGCAATTGGTCCCACTCTGCAGCTCCCAGTGTCTGCACCAGCTCCTGCTGCTGACACGGAACTGTTTCCATGGAGACCATCCCGTTCCCCCAGGCTGCCATGATTCTCCCCACACTCAGGTAACTGAGCTGCCTGGCGTCCAACTCTGCCTGCAGGCCTTCACCCCCAATCCTTCCTCCTGAGGCTTCTCGTTGAGAACGCCTTGCTATTGTTCTGTGTAGTGGGTTTGTGCTATTGTTAGCAGCCACGGCCTCAGCCCTGTTCTTGGGGCTCCCCCACTCGTTGGCGCCCCAGGCACAATGGGGATCGAACTGTTGGGATCCATAGGATTTTCCCTGATTTTTAGCAGCAGATTGCCAGGCCTTTCTTCCTAGTCCTTCGTACTTTGGAAGCTCTGCTGAGACCTGCTCAGCATCATAGCAACACGCAAGCCTCCACTGACAGATGGGCGGTGGCTATGCATGAGACGCGGTAGCCGGAATCCAATGCAGGTCTTCTGCGTGGAAGGGGAGAATTCTACCACTGAGCTACCAGCGCCTCAGGTAGTGTAGGCTGCGGGAGGTAAAGTGGGTTAACTCTCAAAGCCGCCTAGTGCTCGAGCCAAGCTGTTGGCACCGGGTGACCTCCCCTTGGAGAGCTGCCCCTCCTGGCATATCTAAGCCCCTCTGCAATGCTCCACATCACTCCTGCTGAGGTTTCTTCCCTTGTAGAAAGCATAGGCACACCTTTATCCCTTTACTGGCATTTCACAACAGGACTCCTTTTTTAAAGGGCTGGAGCTGGGCAGCTGCCGTTTTTGGCAGTGGTGGTCACTGTGTGTGCACGGCTTTGGGGAGTGGGTGTGGTGAGAGAGAACAGCATTTCTGTGGACTGTGTCTACTTCCCAAATGTCCCTAATTGTTAAGCTTAATTAAGCCCAAGGCTGACACGTGCGATTCTACACACTCTGCAGCCTTTGTCCTAGTGAAGGTGCTTTCTCAACTCACCTGTTTTCATTGTAATCCGACCATGGCCAGTTAGAGGTAAACGTCTGGATGGGGAGGGCTGGGCTGTTTGTAAGACAACGTTAAATAATCCAAGTCCCTGTCTTCTGCTAACGGCCAGCTAGGCAAGACCCCAGTGAATGCAGGGAAGTTGGGATTAGGGAATTAACCAGGGGTTATGGATTGAATTGTGTCCCTAAAAATGTGTTGTAATTCCTAAACCCTATCTCTGTGGTTGGAGCCCTCTTGGCACAGTGGTTAAGAGCTCAGCTGCTCATCAAAAGGTCAGCAGTTCGAATCCACCATCTGCACCTTGGAAACCCTATAGGGCAGTTCTGCTCTGTCCTATAAGGTCACTAAGAGTCGGCATTGATTCGAGATTAATGGGTTTGGTTTTGATTTCATACCTGTGGTTATAATCCCATCTGGGAATGGGTTTTTGTTAAGTTAATGAGGCAGTATTCGTGTACAGCGTGTCTTTAGTCAGTCTCTTTTGAGATATAAAAGAGAATTAAACAAGTGAGAAGCAGAGATGGGGGAAGAGAGGTGCCAAGCCACATGAAGACTGCCCAGGAGCAGAAGTTCAAAAGAGACAAGGACCTTCCCCCAGAGCTGATGCACACAGAAAGCTTCCCTCTAGAGCCAGAGCCCCGAATTCACATTTCTAGCTTCCTAAACTGTCAGAGAATACATTTCTGTTTGTTAAAGCCACTCACTCATGGTATTTCTGTTATAGCAGCAGTAGGTAACTAAGGAGCTCTGGTGGCACAGTGGTTAAGTGCTCAGCTACTAACTGAAGGGTTGGTGTTGTGAACCCACCAGCTGCTCCACGAGAGAAAGATGCGGTAGTCTGCTTCCATAAACCTTACAGCCTTAGAAACCCTATGGGGCAATTCTGCTCATTCCTACAGGGTCACTATGAGTCTGAATTGACTCGAAGGCAACAAGTTTGGAGATAACTAAGACGTCAGGAGAGGGCGTCCTGGGTACACCTCACCACACCACAGGGTCCTACTCAGAGGTGGGTGGCACCCTTCCCACTGTATAGATGAGGAGACAGGCTCAGAGAGAGAGTGTGTTACCTAACAAGGTAAGGGGAACTTTGCAGATGTGACTAAAGTAAGGATCTTGAGATGGGGAGATGATCCTGGATAAGCCAGGAGGACCCACAGTAATCACAAGGGTCCTTAAACTCAGAGACCCTTTCCTGGCTGAAGACAGAGCGAGAGAGAGGTGAGGACAGAAGCAGGATCAGAGATGTGCCATGTTGCTGGCGCCAAAGATCAGGAAGGGGTCCCAAAGGCCAGGAGATGTATTCCCCCTCAAAGCCTCTAGAAGGAACGCAGCCCGGCTGACACCTTGATTTTTAGGACATCTGGCCTCCAGAACTGTAGAGTAAAGCTGTGCCATTTTAAGCCCTTCAGTTTGTGGGCGTTTGTTACTCCAGTGATAGAAAACTAATATACCACCTTATAGAGTTACCAAGGAACCCAGCTGGCACAGTGGTTAAGTACTCGGCTGCTAACCGAAAGGTCGGCAGTTCTAACTGCCAGCCTCTCTACAGGAAAAAGAAGTGGCGTTCTGTTTCTGTAAAGCTTTAAAGCCTTGGAAAACCCTATGTGGCAGTTCCACTATGTCATGTGGAGTCACTCTGAGTTAGATTTGACTCGATGACACCCTACAGCGGGAACAAAGTGTTTATTCTAAAATTAGGGGGGAAAAGGAGGAACAATTTTGATCCAGCCTTTGAATCTGTGGATTTCCCTGGACTAGTGACAGGAGCTGCCATTTCTCTTCTCCCTGAAGGTATCTGGTGACAAGCATGGAGCAGGGCGTCCGTATCCACCAGGTGCCCCAGACACAGCATGGCGGGTGCTAGTTAAGCCCTATGATGGATGGAGTAGCGTGGTAGCACTGACACAGCTGTCTTTGTGGGACACTCCTGGTGGATGGGACTGCCTTACCGGGGCCCCGGCCATCACAGCGATCTTCGCCCTGAGGTGGATTTGACCTCAGAGATGATGTTCTCCAGAGCAGTACCATCTCGCCCGGAATTCACGTGTCAGTCTTCACTAAGACTCCGGGGCGGGGCGGGGGGCCCCAGCTCTCTGTGCTATCATCGCTTTTCACAATATACCTCCCCACTGATGCGGGTCCAACATTGGGATGAGCGGGTCATCTTGTGCTGACCCCAGCCTTAAAGAGAAGGAGGGCCTCGGGGACTCGTGCTGTCTCGCCAGACGATAAATGGCTCCCTTCTTATTTGTGAGGCTGGGAGCACGGCGCTATCCTTGATGTTTTATTAGATCGGATGGAAAAAGAGAGCCTGGTAGAGCAGCTTGGGGTTAAGATAGGATGGGAGTTATTCTAGTGAGGGTGTGAGCTAAATCAACGATGGAGACTTTTGCCTGTCTTTCTTATTGTCTGTGTGTGTAGGTGTAGCAGGGTTTTCATTTTTAAAACAAAGCAATTTTCCACACAATTGTTGAGTCGATTCTAACTCATATCAACCGTGTGTATACACAGAACGAAATGCTACGTACTCCTGTGCCACCCTCAAAATCATTCCTATGTTTGGGCCCGTGGTTGCAGCCACTGGGTCAGTCTATTTCTTTGAGAGTCTTTTTTCCTGACCACCTACCAAGCATGATGTCATCTTCCCGGGGACGGTCCCTCCTGTTAATGTGTCCAAAGTAAGCGAAACAAAGTCTGCCATCCTTGGTTCCAAGGAGCATTCTGGCTGTACTTCTTCCTAGGCTGGTTTGTTTGATCTTCTGGCAGTCCATGGTATATTCAGTATTCTTCACCAACACCATAATTTAAAGGCGTCTGTTCTTCTTTGGTCTTCCTTATTCACTGTCCAGCTTTTGCGTGCATATTGAAAACACCATGGCTTGGGTTAGGTGCACCTTAGTCCTCAAGGTGACATCTTTGCTTTTTAACAGTTCAAGCAAAAATTGTGAGGATGGTGCAGGACCGGGCAGTGTTTTGTTCTGTTGTGCATAGGGTCACTGTGAGTTGGAACCAACTCAACAGCACCTAAAGAAAACAACCCCATTCCTATCTGCCTGTGGTCACTGCAGCCGGTCGATGGTCTCTTTGACCAGCACCCCAAGCAGGACTCACCGTCAGGTGTCAGTAGAACATCGTTCTTCCTTATTCTCTAGTTTTCAGTATCTGTTTTGTACCATCTGGCTCTTGCATTCCCTGACTAATGAACACATGAGATCTTCATTTACCATCATGTTTCACTCTCCTTAGACTTCTTCACTGGCTGAAAGAATCTTCATTTGTCCTCATACTCTGAGCATAAATACTCCAATTTTGACATGTTTCGTCTGTACCTTTCTTTTGTAGCTCCTTATTTTGTGAGCCGAATTGACCTAACTGGACCTCTCATTTAAAATCGGACTGCATTCAGGACTTTTACGTCCCCACCTTGGGCTCCTTGATCAAATGGAATCATTTGGGGAAGGCTTCTGTTGGGGAGTTACTTTATAAGGAGGAGGTTGTTTACAGCATCAAGTCTACTGAGATAGTATCTCTTTGGATTTTTCCCTATCTTGTTCACATTTGGAACCTTGCCACATTTTCAAAAGCTTCTTTGGGCCATTTATCATTAGCTGTTTTCCTGAGTGCCTCTGCGTTTGTCCTTAAATTATTCTTTTCTGGGTTAAATTTTATCCTGTGCCTCAATCACAAAGCCCTATTAGACGTCTCTGCTTTTTATGCTCCTCCAGAATTTTTACCAACTTAATACGTTTGTGTCAGCAAATTTTATTACCTCCCTGCTTACCTTGTCTCCACCATCATTAATAAACACGCCGTACGGCACAAGTTTAAATGCATATCTCGGTAGGCACTTGCACGAATAGAGACTGTGTGTTTGGTTGTCGGATCGGGGAGTTGAGTCATTCCAAGTGTGAACAACCCGTGCCTCAATTATTCAGGAGCTGATTATCCATCCTGTGGGCCATCTAATTTTCTTGCTTCTCTTTTACCGAACTCGCTATCCTTTAAATTTTTTTTGTCTTTTAGACTAGCTGTTACAGATTGAATTGTGTCTTCCCAAAATATGTGTAGGAAGTCTAACCTCTATTCCTGTGAATGTAATATAATGTAATGACCATCTCTAATGTAATGTAATAATGTAATCACTTTTCATAAAATAACGTAATCAGCTTCCATAACGTAGTGTAATGCAGTCCCTTTCCATAATGCAAGATAATGTAATGTAATCATTCAGTCACTTAAGCTCATACCAGTGTAGGGCGGATCCTAAACCTCATCCCTTCTGAGTTATAGGCAGAGCAGCATAGACAAAAAGACACGTAGACACAGAGGGAAAACAGACTGTATCTGACAAAAGATGAACCTGTGAGCCCAGGAGCTGCAAGGATTGCTGGCTACTGGAAGTTAAAATAGACAAAGAAGGCCCTCCCCCTAGAGCCTCACTGAGTTCAAACTTCTGGCCTCCTGAAGTGTGAGAAAATAAATTGCTATTTGACACCCACTTGTGATATTTCCATTATGGCAGCATTAGGAAAGTAAGACACTAGCCTGTGAGACAAAAGGTAAAATAAAGGGGTGGGGGGGGAGATAGTATCAAGGCCAGGACGAGGATAAGGGGAGTGAGTTACTTGTAACAGTGCAGAATTTAAGCGGGCACTGAAAAAAACTCAGCCTTTAAGAGAAATAACATTTTTGAGGCAGTATTTTAAAAAAAATCAAATTGATCAACCTGGACCCAAGGCCGGCTGCCTGGTTTTGCACCTGGCAGAGTTTCAGGGAGACGGGGAGGTGAATTGTGCAAATATAAGCAGGTCCTGTCTTTATCTGAAATGTTGGTATTTGTTCACTGTGGATTTTTTGGCATTTATTTTGGTTTTTAAGGGGTTGCATTAAAACATCATTTTTATTGGTAACTGAGTTTTTTTTTTTTTTTTTTTTGCTTCCCTTTAAACTTTTAAATTTTGCATCTAAGGCCGAGTATTCTCTCAACGGTACTCTCGACTCTAAAGTAAAGGTTACTGCCTGTTAGGGACTAGAATAAAAAGATGGTGAATAATTTAAGATAAGAAAAATGGACACAGAGCAAACTCTATAGGGGGTAAGGGTATTGGGAGTGACAGCTCAAATATATAGAATTTCTTTTGGGGGAGATGAAAAGATCCTAAAATTGATTCTGGTAATGGTCGCACAACCTTGAGAATATGCTTAAAATAATCTAATTCTACACTTTAAATGGGTGAGTTGTATGGGATGTGAATTATATCTCAATAAAGCTGTTAGAAAAACAAAACAAAAATAAAAGAAACAAATGAAACAACCCCAAAATGCAAATTGAATCATGCTAACATTGTTTCAAGGACTGCTGTTAGCAGTGTGAATAAATTCTAAATGAATAGATAAAATACCCAGTGCTTATTCTTCCCTGCAGACTCCTTTCTCTGCCAGCGGCTTCCACGTACCTGAAGGCCACACTCGCTAACTCTGGGTTGTTTTTCTGGGTCTTAGACTTGGAGGAGAAGGGGAGGAGCAGCCTACAGTGTCTCCCCAGGTCTTTCCCCAGGGCTGTCCTACAAGTAACTGGCTGTAAAGCTTGCCCAGAGCACATTCAAGCTGGAAGGGGCCTTGGTGGTGGAACTGGTCTATTCACAGATGAGGACACCACAGGTCTGAGAGGCCCAGACATGCAGCTGAATGTCTTAGTTGGTCAAACTAAATGAAGTCACATGGTGCGACATTTTGCTTGTTTACTTCTGTCTGGAGAATAGGGGTTAGGGAGAAGGATCTGTGGGGAGCAAACATTTGTCCATTCTCACTCTATGACGGACACTGTTCTCGTACTTTGCTTTTGTTATCCCCTCTTCATCGTAGGATAAATCTATAGTGATTCTTTTAAAGGTTAGAAAACCTGTTTGGGCTTACCAAACCTGTTGCCATTGAGTTGATTCTGACTCCTAGGAACCCTACAGGACAGAGTAGAGCTGCCCCATAGGGTTTCCAAGGCCGTAATCTTTACAGGAGACTGTTACAACTTCGTTCCAGGGGGTGGCTGGTGGGTTCAAACCACTGGCCTTTCAGTTAGCTGCTGAGCACTTACCACTGTGCCACCAAGGCTCTCACTCCTAAATAAAGTTTGTGTCTGCTAAAGTGACTGAAATGGACAATTAACAGCATTTAAATATGTCTTTTCACATGTATTTTAAGAATTGAAAGAAAAAATTTTTTTTGTGGTGAAAAATGAGAAAACATCTCTGTTATTTTTAGTATCGATGATTACCGGTTTAGGACTCTAGGTTAGGCAGGATTTTCAGGGAGCTTCAGAAAAGCTTTGGATATTAACATTTTCTCAGGAAATTTTAGGGAAAAAAGTCAGTGATGATTTATTCTAATTATATATTCACTGTCTTGACTTCAGTTTTATAGAGAATTACTCTTTTTCCTTCCAAATCAGTATTCTTTTTTGGAAGGGTTTACTAGTCTAGAGTTTTTGACTAACTATATAGCAAGTTTGAATAAACATCCCTTTTAAAAACAATGATGATGATAATGGTAGATACTTCTTCAGTGTTGTGTATGTGTCATTGTTGTTAGGTGCCATTGAGCCGGTTCCAACTCATAGTGACACTGTGCACAACAGAACAAAACGTCGCCTGGTCCTGCGCCATCTTCACTATTGTTGCTGTGCTTGAGCCCATTGTCGCAGCCACTGTGTCAGTCCATCTCATTGAGGGTCGTCTTCTTTTTCGCTGACCTTCTATTTTACCAAGCATGATGTCCTCCTCCAGGGCCTGATTCCTCCTGGTAACCCAAAGTAAGTGATCCTCCCCTTTGTTTTTTCTTTTGGCATTCCATGATACATTCAGTATTCTTCACCAACACCATAAAGTATATGTGTAAACCAGGGTTTTTCAGTCTGGGCACTGTTGACATTTAGGGCTGGATCATTCTTTGTGTAGGGGGCTCTGCTGCACATTATAGGATGTTTAGCAATACCCCAGGTCTCTACCCATTAGCTATTAGGATCATGTCCCTGCCGTCCCCCAATTTACGACAATCAAAACGTCTCCAAACATTGCCAGATGTCTCCTGGGGAGCACATTCGCCCCCAGTTGTGGACTCTGGTTTGAGTGCATTCATGGCCTCATCTCATTTAGCTCCCATGAAACCCAGGGGGAACCACCGTCATCCTCGTTTTTAAAGCGAGGAGACAGATTGCTGACAGAACTTGCTCAAGGTCACTCGGCCAGTAAGCTAGAGAACTTCATTGCCTCCTAGAAGAGAAAAATGTTGTAGTTGTTGTTAGCTGCCATTGAGTTAGCTCCAGACCCGTGAACAAAACAAAAGGTTGCCTGGTCCTGTGCCATCTTCACCATCGCTGCTGTGCTTGAGTCCACGGTTGTAGGCACTGTGTTTTCTAGAGTGCCTTCTAACCCAGGGGTTCATCTTCCTGCACTCTGTCGGACGGTGTTCTGTTGTGCTTGGCAGAGGGTGCTGGCATATAGATATTATGACTTTCCTTACCCCACTCGGGAGCATGCTGGCAAGCAGAAGTCTGGCATTTTAAGTTAACTTTTATGATGACTAGAAATTACTCAGTCTTTGGTAGCTACTGAAAAGTGCACTTAAACTTAAGTTTTATTTCAAATGAACTTTTCTTTGCTCCCATAGGCTTTGTACAGGCATTTGAGTTGATTTTCCTTACTTCTGTAGATGTCTTCGTTTCGGGAGGTGTAGATTTTTTTTTTTTTACACAGCTTGTTATTGTGTGCTGTCAAGTCAGTTTAGCTCATAGTGACCCTATAGGACAGAGTAGGGGTGCCCCGTAGGGTTTCCTAGGCTATACTCTTTATGGGAAAGGAACCCTCGTGGTGCAGTGGTTAAAACTCTCGCCTGCCTGCGGTTCGAACTCACTAGCCATTTCAAGGGAGAAAGATGTGGCAGTCAGCTTCCGTAAAGATTTACAGCCTGAGAGTATATGGCTGCTGGACATCCTTTCAGCTCAGTAATGAGATCAGTCCTGAGGTTCACCCTTTAGCCGAAGATTGAACAGACCCATGGAACAAAACAAGACTAAAGGGGCGCACCAGCCCTGGGGCAGGGATTGGAAGGCAGGAGGGAACAGGAAAGCTGGTAATAGGGAACCCAGGGTTGAGAAGGGAGAGCGTTGACATGTTGTGGAGTTGTTAACCAATAGTCTTAGAACATTGTGTGTACTAACTGTTTAATGAGAAGGTAGTTTATTCTGTGAATCTTCATCTAAAGTACAATTATAAAAAAAAAAGATTTACAGCCTTGGAAACTCTATGGGGCAGCTCTACTCTGTCCTATAGGGTCACTATGAGCTGGAATCAACTCCATGGCAGTGGGTTTTTTTTTTTTTTTAATCTTTTTGGGAGCAGATCACCAGCTCTTTTCTCCTTAGGAACAGCTGGTGGGTTTGAACCGCCAACCTTCCGGTTAGCGTTTAACCATTGCTTGGGCCACCAGGGCTGTTTTGTTCTATAGCAGGGGACCTCAAACTTCTACCAGCAGACCAAGTTCAACCCACCACCTGTTTTTGTAAATAAAGTTTTATTGTAACACAGCCATGCCTATCCATTTACATATTGTCTCCGGCTACTTTTGAGCTGGGCTGGCAGAGCTAAGTAGTTATAACAGAAACTTTTTGGCCTACAAAGCCTAAAATATTTATACTGTAGACCTTTACAGGAAAAGGTTGCTGACCCCTGCTATGTAGCATTACCTAAACTGATGGATAGGGTTTTATGTGGTTTCACTATGGTCAGAGGAGTTCCTGGGTGGTGCAGACCATTAAGTACTCAACTACTAGCTGAAAGGTTGGTGGTTTAAACCTTCTTGGAGGTCCCTTGGAAGACAGGCCTGGTGATCTGCTTGCAAAAGGTCACAGCCTCGAAAACCCTATGGAGCAGTTCTCCTCTGCCCACATGGGGTCCCCGTGGGCTGGAATCAACTTGATGGCAGCTAATAATAACTATAGTCAAAACAAAGCACCAAAATCGTTTAATTAAAGAAGCCTTAAAAATAGTATGATTTACACCAAGTTCTATACCTCATGTTCCTTGTATCCTCAAAATAATCAGAGTATCTTCTCCCCTTTTCATTGCGTGTTCTTCATTTTCCTTCACATGAGGTGTGTTTTTTTGAAGAAATGTAAAAGAGGATCTTAGGTGCAAAAATAAACAGCTATTATCTTATAATTGACTTCTCAGCTGGCTCCTATCTGGAACGACGTTTTATTTTTTGCAGACAGGTCAAAAGCGTGGTAGTAAGAGGAAGAAAAATAGAATAAGCTTGTGACCTGAGTGATTCGTAGGCCAGATAATCTTTCTTCAGTACTTGCGGCTACAGTACATTGATATTTACACAATGTTTACATTTTTGTGCGTGCATTTGGAATGCCTTTTCTGACATTCTCCTGAAGTGGCAGGAAGACCAGCTTTACGTACTAGCATTGTATTTTGGCATCTGTTATTTATTTGTCTCCGTGGCATACAGAGTTATAATATTGCAAATGTCTATGACTTACCAGTGTGCTAACAAACACCAGTTCGTTCTCTATAACTGCTATCAGTCAATGTATTTTGGAAAAAGAGATGAGGATCAGCCCTGAATTTATCTGATGGCGTTAGTGTGCTGATAAAGTGCGGCCACGCCGTCTCTAAGGGCCAATCGTGAATCACTTTTAAACCTTTGGGAAAAGTCTAAATGGAAGCATTTTTCAATTCCAATCTTTCGAGTGGATTTAGAGCCATGTGTTTCTTGTGGTCCTTTCCCATGTCCTACCATGCCCCCTTTGTTACAAAATAAAAGACAAAACCTATGGATTCACTTAGATTCAAAGCACATAAAATACATAAAGCAACAACTTTTAGCATTAGTGATACCGCACCTTCCTAACCACAGGCATTAGAGACGAGGGAAGTACCGTGAGTTGAGCATCTACCTCGGAGCAGGCTTGGTAAGAAGGTCTTTATAGGTATCTATCTCAGTTTCTGGGTGGTGCAGTTACCTTGTGGATGTCAGCTGCCGTTGAGTTAGCTCTGACTGATGGTGACCTTACGTATAACAGAACGACACGTTGCCCAGTCCTGCACCATCTTCACGATCGTTGGTATGTTTGAGCCCATTGTTGTGGCTCTTGTGTCATCCCATCTCAGGGAGGGTGTCTTAGTCATCTAGGGCTGCTAGAACAGAAATACCACAAGTGGATGGCTTTAACAAAGAGAAATTTATTTTCTCACAGTCTAGTAGGTTATGAGCCCAAATTCAGGGTGTCAGCTCCAGGGGAAGGCTTTCTCTCTCTGTCAGCTCTGGAGGAAGGTCCTTCTTGTCAATCTTCCCCTGGACTAGGAGCTTCTCTGCACAGGAACCTTGGGTCTAAAGGACACGCTCTGCTCCTGGTGCTTCTTTCTTGGTGGTATGAGGTTCCCCTGTCTCTCTGATAGCTTCTCTCTTTTGTATCTCAAGAGATTACCTGAAGACGCAATCCAATCTTTAGATTTAGTCCTGCTCACCAACACATCTGCCACCCATCCTCCCTCATTAACATTGTAGAGGCAGGGTTTACAACATACAGGAAACTCACACAGTATCGGGAATCATGGCCCAGCCAAACTGATCCACACGTTTTTGGGGGGACATAATTCAATCCATGACACAGGGTTTCCCTCATTTTCAGTGACTCATTTAGTTACCTTCAGGTGAGCCAATTATGCACCGTTGCAAACGGGTTCACTTTTACCATGCATGCAGCA
This sequence comes from Elephas maximus indicus, assembly GCF_024166365.1. NCBI lineage: Eukaryota > Metazoa > Chordata > Mammalia > Proboscidea > Elephantidae > Elephas > Elephas maximus. Next base: position 172,319,586 of record NC_064846.1, read on the forward strand.
GAGAGCATTTATACAGTTATTTCTCTTTTACCCTAATTGTTCCAAACGGAAATGAGTCACTGAACTTTGAGAGGCTTCTCTCTCCCGTTACAGCTATTAAATCGGTGCCTTCCCTGAATAGAAAAACACACAGTGGAAAATGTTAAAATATGCCGTTTGCATCTGCTCAACCAGCAAAAACCCATGGTAGCTTCAGTAATCTCCTCCCCGGCAAACCTGTTAGATAATTGTGCATTCTGCTGGTCTTCTGCACACACCATTCCCCAATTCTGCAAGCCCTTGCCTTTTCTCTGGCATGTGGGGAGGTGCATCACTTTGATGCAGTCATGTCTTGAGCATGTCCACTGAGCTCCTTGAGAAATGGAACCCAGGGTGTGGTTTGGGCGGCCACATTTATTTCCCATCCCTGAGATGTGGAGTAATTTTATTTTCATTTTCAAAATATCTTCAAAATCATGTAGGACATTGGCATTGGGTGGACTCTCAGTTATGTTGGGGCTGGAAATCTAATTTAGACAGAAGGAAAAAGATATTTAGTAATTGAAATCAAAGGTGCTGCTGGGAAGGGTCTCCTGGTTTTGCCAAGATGAGCAGCCCAGTAGGGACCCACCCCTGTCGACAGGTGGTACTATCGACATTGCCCTTCACTGGTATACCACTCTGAGGAGAACCTCTGCGCAGCGGCTGCTCAAGAAAAAACATCACTCACCAGCCCCAGCGAGCAACATTCTAAGACAGCCATTGTTGCCTTGGAAAACGTGCGACATCAGTCATTTTGTTTTAGATCCTTCCATCTTTGCTTCTGAACCATTTCTTTTTTGGTCATTCGTCCTTGCTGAGCAGCCAACCCTCTGATGCTCTTCTGTGTCTCTTTTTGCCCCAGGAAAACAATACGACAGACAAGTGTGAACTAACCGTGTGTGGTCTTCCCCTTGACAACCAGCATTTGGAGAGGATGATGCTTAATGGGAAAAGATTTCTTCCTGGGGGTGAAATTCCAGGCTGCTGATGCTACAGGAGGAGAGTCCATTTCAGCGTAGGGCAGACTTCCTGACACGTCTCCAGTCGCGCCGTTGAAGGTAAATATATCGTTCTCCCTCGAGTGCTCCTGGCTTAGCCTGGCAAGTACATAATCACAATGGGATGGTTTTGTGATCCACTGCCTGCTGCGGGCCAGTGGATGAACAAGCTTAGCGTCATCAAGATTTACTCCCTGCTCTTAAATGGAATTGCACAGCTAAGATTTGATACAAGTAACAAATATATAGTAAAGGAGAACAGGATAAATGTCATAAGACAGAACTGTGTAAGGAGTCAGGGGATTTGGCGTATCAGAGAAGCCTGCATGGAGGAAGTGTCATTAGAGATGGGTGGTCAGGGATAGGTGAACTCTCACCCAGCTTCTGTCAAGTTGATGGTAACTCACGGTGACCCCTATGTGTGTCAGAGTAGAAATGTGCTCCGTAAGGTTTTCAGCGGCTGGTTTTTTGGAAGTAGATCACCAGCCCTTTCTTCTGAGGAGTCACTAGGTGGACTTGAATCACCAACCTTTCGGTTAACAGCTGAGTGCATTAACTGTTTGCATCACCCCACCCGCTGAAAAAACTCACTGCTGTTGAGTCGATTCTATCTCATAGCAACCGTGTAAAGAAAGCACCATCCAGGGAACTTTAATGCTGTTGCCTGGTAACTGAAAGGCTGGAGGTTCTAGTCTACCCAGAGGCACCTTGGAAGAAATGCCTGGTAATCTTCTTCCAAAAAATTAGCATTGAAAACCTTCTGGAGCACGGTTATGGTCTGACACACATGAGGTCGCCATGAGTCAAAATTGATGCGAGGGCAACTGGTTGTTTTATTTTGTTTCTTGTAAAACTCCCAATATTTAGAACTTGTACCTCTCAGGAACTGGGAGCAGCAGGACCTGTGCACAAAGACCAGAAGTGTAGGGGCAACAGCAAGCCTGTAGGAGGGAGGTCAAAGGGGCTGGGAAGGCAGGGAGGGAGACCCCAACTTTACATGATGTAATAGACAGAACCCTTGAGTAGGAGTCAGAACATTCCTGTATGACTGTGTCCTACCACTTACAGCCTGTGACCTCGGTTGACTCCGAAACGCAGCTGCAAACCGCTAAATTCTGTGTTAAATGTCTAATATGATCATGTTAAGAGATTACACAAGGTTAGTATTGTTGGTATGGGAACACGGAACAGCACACTGGCTGTGAATTAAATAACATTGGTAGTACTAGAGGAGAGAAAACATTTTATGACATTCAGAATTCATTGCTGTCAAATCCCCTCATTTGCAAGTTGTCATTAATCTCGTTCCTGGCCGGCTTGGCTTTTCCTTTTCCCTCCTTATGAAGACATACATGCTGAATGAATTCACTGTGAGCACGAATCACCCTTCTCCAGCACCTAAAACCAGGGTGGCACGCCTAATATTTGCAGACCAACATTAAGTGGGTTCTAAAGGATTTGTCTGCTCACGAAAGTGGATGTTGTCTTGTCAGGTTTTGATATTTTCTTTATTGTGGTAAATATGTTTATAAGAAAGCTTAGCATTCCAACATTCTTTGCATGTGCAGCTTAGTGATGTTAATTGTATTCCTCAGGGTATGCAACTATCACCATTATTCATTTCCAACTTTTTGCATCACCCTGAACAGAAGCTCAGTGTCCCCATAGCACTGAGTCTCCTTATCCCCTTCCCTCTTGCCCATTCCTGGCAACCACTAATAACTTTCAGTCTGTACACATTTGCCTGTTCTAGGTATTTCATATAGATGGAATCATACAGCATTTGTCCTTTTGTGACTGATTTATTCCACTTAACATGTTTTCAGACTCTTCCATCTTGTAGCATGTATCATGTCGTCTTTTCCGTTTATGGATGATAACCCAATGGCATGTATAGATCACATTTAGTTTATCCATTCATTTGTGTGTGGGCACTTAGGTTGTTTCCAGCTTTTGCCTATTGTTATTAGTGCTGTAGTGAACACTGGTGTACAAGTGCCTGAATCCCTGCTATTGTTTTTGTTGAGGGTGACCAGTTGGCCACACAAGGAAGAATAGGTGGAGGTCTACATTCCTGGCACTGAACGGTATTCGGATGCAGACGGAGAATGCTTATTGCTTATCCTTCAGATCACACAGTCACATGTTAGGCTTTGTAAAAGCCACTTCACACCATGAGTCCGGAAGAACTGGATAGTAGTGCCCAGCTACCATTACTCAACATTTTGATGAAAGATTCTATACAGTAGTGCTGATCAAAAGGGGGGAAACGCAGAATATGATTTCAAATTCTCATTGAATCCAGACTTTCTAGATCCCGTGAGGCTGGATGAACCCCTGAAACTTTTGCCTTGAGATAATCTTTAAATGTTCAACCAAAAATATCCTTATTTGTACTAAACAATCATTTACCTTAATTAGTAAAGAATATCTGCCTTGAGCATTGTGCTCTTTTAAAGAACTACCTATATGAGGTCAAATTGACAATAGCAACTCCAAACATTAGGTAGGAAACTTAGAGGGCAGTTGTCAAGGATTTCATTTTACGTGGATCCACAATCAACAGCCATGGAAGCAGCAGTCAAGAAATCAAACGATGCATTGCATTGGGCATATCTGCTGCAAAGGACCTCTTTAAAGTGTTAAAAAACAAAGATGTCACCTTGAAGACTGAGGTGCGCCTGACTGAAGTCATTGTGTTTTCAATCACCTCGTATGCGTGCCAAAGCTAGGCAATGAATAATGAAGACCAAAGAAGAATTGATGCCTTTGAATTGTGGTGATGGTGAGGAATATTGAATATACCATGGACTGCCAAAAGAACGATCAAATCAGTTTTGGAGGAAGTAGCCAGAATGATCCTTAGAAGCAAGGTTGGTGAGACTACATCTCACATACTTTGGACATGTTATGGGGAGGGATCAGTCCCTGGAGAAGGACATTATGCTTGGTAAAGTACAGGGTCAGCAAAAAAGGGAAGACCCTCAATGAGATGGATTGACAGTGGCTGCAACGGTGTGCTCAAGCGTAACGACTATGAAGATGGTGCGGGACCAGGCAGTGTTTCATTCTGTTGTACATAGGGCTGCTGTTAGCTGGAGCCAAGTTGATGGCACCTGACAACAACAACAACACGGACATCAGACTGTATAACCGGCTGTTTGTTGGCCACTGTTGCTTCGACGTGGGGTTGCTGCTGAGAAGTTGCCCCGCATGCACTCTGGTGTCCTCTTGCTAGTTCATGTAGGTGGACCATCCTCAGTGGTTCTTCTGGACAATTGTTCACCTTCTGTGCTCAGCAAAGGAGTTTCATCTATGCTTTAGTTCCCAAAGTGAAGGCTCTTTCACCCTCCTCACTCAACTAGTCATGTTTCTAAGGCAGCTGGTCACTGGCATGACCAGAACCAGCTCCTCACCATCACCATATAGGCTGTGTGATGAGCCCAGAGCACTAACCCAGATTCCCTTGTCCCTCAGACGTTGCCTCTTGAGCGTCCTTGGTAACTCTCCTGCCAACAGACCCCTCAAGTGATCAGAAAGTTTCCAGGTACCTTTAACTTGGAAGAGGATTGTTTGATCTTTGGGACTCATTAATACCTATGTCACTTAGCACACAGCTGTGATACCTTAATTTAGCCAAACTTTATGGGGGCAGTGGTGGTTCAGTGGTAGAGTTCTTGCCTTCCATGCAAGAGACCTGGGTTCATGTCCCAGCCAATGCTCCTTGTTCTCCACCACTACCCGCCTGTCACTGGAGGCTTGCGTGTTGCTAGGATGCTGAACTGGCTTCAATGGAGTTTCCAGACTAAGATGAAGTAGGAAGAAAGGCTTGGTGATCTACTTTTGAAAATCAGCCAATGAAAACCCTATGGATCACAGTTGTCCAAACTGCAGCCAATCATGGGGATGGTGTAGGGACCGGGCATGGGCTTCTGTATACCTTTTTCCCTGGTCCCTGGGTCCTACTTGCCTCCTTTGCTAAATTAAAACAGGCAGCTCAAGTGATGCTTGGTAGAAACAGATCTGCAGTTTGTACCTAGAGAGAGCTAATGGGAGTGACAAGGAGACAGTGCTACTGTTTTGCTAATGCCTTTACTATTTTATGATCAGCCATCCCCCAGACTGCCCTCCTCGTTGACATTATCATTGTTTCAACTAGTCTTTGCCCCTTTAGATTAAAACTTCATATGATACATTTGAAAGACTCCTTCTATCTCCACCCCTTAGGGCTTACAATGCTTATATGCACTTTGACACAATCCCATACTGCTGTGAATTATTTGATAGATCATTGGAAATTTAGCAGAGAAACATGTCTGTGAAAAGTTATGTTGAGAATACTTTTACTTTCCACAAGACATTCAGATGTCTATATAATGATGCCTTCAAACACCCCCTCCACGCCCATCAACACACTTGAACCTGAGGGAGAAGGAACCTTTGCCTGGCATCCATCCTCCGTTTCCTCATCTCACCTTCCATCCGTCCATCCTCTCCTGTGCTGGCTGTGTGACAGCCGTTCTGCATGATGTCACTCTTCCCCGGTGTCTTTTTAAATGCTGGCTTGGGTTTTGGAGATTTTCCCTGGTTAACGTGTGAGGATCTAAGGGGGTGAGGCAGCTTCCTGTTGTTATGTAACGGCCTTTCAGTTATTATATAATGGCCTCGCAGTGCAGTTGATTGGAGAGAGATGCTTTTGCCCCTGGAGGTGCTGTTTCCTTGGAGGCGCTGTGGGCGCTTCCCGCTGAGGAGCGGGGTGAGTGCTGCACTCAGCTCAAACCTGTCAGCAGTCACATCACACCGTCTGCTCCTTCCAGGAGCCCCACTGACTTTCTGACTTGAGGAAGGATGGAAGACGTTTTCACAGGTGCTCGTACTTAAGCTTGCTTTTCCGTGATAGTGTATTCACATTTCCAGGGAGATGAGGTGAACTTTTCCCCAAGTGCTGGCAAAATTTGTAACTGGTGTCCGAGCCAAGTGAGATTCAAGAAGGCTGAGCTTTATTTTTTTAAGCTGGCGGTCTCCATGGATTTGCACCACCCTCTGTTGGAAATCATGAACATTAGGCCTCTGTAGGCTGGTGTGAGCTAGCACAGAAGGCGGTCGAAGGGACTCCCACTTGGGAGAATGCAGGGTGGAAGACAGCAGCTGGTGCTGGAGGTACGGACTTTGCATGCACCAAACAGAAGAATGTCTCCATCAATTAAATGCTTCCTGTAAAACAGACTGTAGAGATAGACAATCTCATAGGTAACGGACAGACCCAGTGGCTGCAACAAGGGGCTGATCAGAGCAATGATTGTGAGGACGGCACAGGACCGGGTAGCATTTCGTCCTGCTGCACATAGGGTCGCTATGAATCGGAACTGACTGAAAGGCACCAGTCTCATAGGTAATGGGCAGACACAGTGGCTGCAGCAAGGGGCTGATCAGAGCAATGGTTGTGAGGATGGCACAGGACCAGGCAGCATTTCGTCCTGCTGCACATAGGGTCGCTATGAATCGGAACTGACTGAAAGGCACCAGTCTCATAGGTAATGGGCAGACACAGTGGCTGCAACAAGGGGCTGATCAGAGCAATGGTTGTGAGGACGGCACAGGACCGGGCAGCGTTTTGTCCTGTTGCACATAGGGTCGCTATGAATCAGAACTGACTGAAAGGCACCAGTCTCATAGGTAATGGGCAGACACAGTGGCTGCAACAAGGGGCTGATCAGAGCAATGGTTGTGAGGATGGCACAGGACCGGGCAGCGTTTTGTCCTGTTGCACATAGGGTCGCTATGAATCAGAACTGACTGAAAGGCACCAGTCTCATAGGTAATGGGCAGACACAGTGGCTGCAACGAGGGGCTGATCAGAGCAATGATTGTGAGGACGGCACAGGACTGGGCAGCGTTTCGTCCTGCTGCACATAGGGTCGCTATGAATCGGAACTGACTGAAAGGCACCAGTCTCATAGGTAATGGGCAGACACAGTGGCTGCAACGAGGGGCTGATCAGAGCAATGATTGTGAGGATGGCGCAGGACCGGGCAGCGTTTCATCCTGCTGCACATAGGGTCGCTATGAATCGGAACTGACTGAAAGGCACCAGTCTCATAGGTAATGGGCAGACCCAGTGGCTGCAACGAGGGGCTGATCAGAGCAGTGATTGTGAGGATGGCGCAGGACTGGGCAGCGTTTCTCCCTGTTGCACATAAGGTCGCTATGAATCAGAACTGACTGAAAGGCACCCAGCAAGAACAGCACTATACAGATAGCAAGTGCCCACTGAAGGATTTCATCTTACTTAGATTCACAGCGCCCATGGAAGCAGCAGTCAAGAAATCAAATGATTTTTTTTCTTTTTTTTTTAGCTTTCATTATTAATGCCTTTTATTATCAGTATCTGTATAAATCTTAATTTGCCTTTGGGGGTTGGAAACATTACATATAAACTTAGAGCTGTATTTTGATACACGTACATATATATAACATAAAAAAATACATGAATCAAAAAAATGGACTCAGATGATGAAGAAGAGTTGGACAGCATTGGCATTTTGTCAGTTGCAGTAATAACTCCACTTGTGGAAGGTTCTGGGTCACCTGGATTATCCCTGGAAATGGGGGTGGCGTTTCTAGTCAGAACATTAGCGAGAGTTGTCTGTATACTCATTACATTGAACGTCCGTGAGTACATATCCGAGAATGATAACATACACTGTATGTAGCACGTGACCATAAACCGAAAAAAAAAAAAAAACCCAAAACAGATGATTGTCAGTGTGGTTCGTTATAACTCAAATATGTTGCAAGTCGGGAACTACCTGTATAGGTAACAACGAAGATAACCAGTAAGTATAGAAATACTATATATAGCAACCAAAATGCAGAAGAAATAAAAGGAAATAAAAAGTTAAAAAAAAAAATAATAAGTAGAAGGGGAGAGAAAAGAAAGAAAACAAAACGAATGGTAACAGAAAGCACAAATGATGAAAATAAGTCCTAATATGTCAGCAGTTACCCTCAGTGTACATGAATCTGCCTACTAAATATAAAATCACAGCTAAAACAAAGCCAAGGAAAATACAAATTAAAAGAAAGACTACTAATATCTCATAATATAGAACTTAATGCAATCATTATTTTGTTAGAATGGGATACTACTTTATATACACAAAAGGACAAATGCATCAAGAAGACAAAATAGTATGAAACTATATACACCTTGAACTCAGAAAGGAAAACTGACACATTACCAAGAGAAATGGACACATTCACCATGAGTTTAAGATTTTAACAAGTAAGTTTAAGATTTCAACAAACTTTTGTCAGAAATGGGTAGATCAAGGTAACAGTATTAGAAAACACGTGGAAGATTTAAACCGTGATAGTAACCTGTACCCCAAATATAGATGAACGAACAAAGGCAATAAATAGGAAATCAACAATGAATCGATAGTTAATAAAGACTCATGTGTCTGGGAATTTAAAAATGCATTCCTAAATAACTCATAGATTTCCTGGAGAAACAACAAAGGCAATGAACAAATGCTTAGGACCACAGCTACACTAACGGTCCTCTAAATCAATTGTACGCTACCAATATCTAGAAAAAAACCTGAAGAATCGATACGTTTTACTGTGCATCCATCCATTCCCTAACAAATCAAGACCGTATCCATTTATCCAACATGGCTGCGGAGTGTTTATTGGAAGCGTTTTTACCTGATGACAACTATTTTATATTATGGATGCTAATCAGGGTTCTCATGTTGCCAACAAAAATATGAATCACTGCTTATCCAAGCTTAGGACAAAGGGGATATTTGTGCAGATAATGCTAGAATTCATGAATATTCAAGGTATAAGGCCGTTTAGAAGACCAGTCGCATGGGCAGGGCAACACCGAGCCCCCACTGCCCTCACGTCAGGCTTCCTGGGGTAGACGGTCTCAACTCTGCCTTTTTAGCTACAGACAGTGCGTCAACAAATGGGCGTGGTCAGATTTCAATAAAACTTTATTAACCAAGACAAGTAGTGGGCCAGATTTGGCCTGTGGGTGGTAAATAGTTTTCTACCCCCGGTCTAAAGCAGACCCCCAGACTGGAATACCTGAATTAGAAGGCAGTTGCTGGGTTTTGATTCGTTTTTGTGTCATCGGAGAATACAAATGGTCTTTGTAGCCTTGTTTTTGTCATAAAATATGCTTTGCAGAACTACATTAAATTTTCCTGAATAAAATCCTGATAGTTACACAGGTTTTATCTGAGTTCCCTGTGAGATGCTCTATGGGCAGCTTTCCTCAAATTTGGAGATTTTGCTGCTCAGCAGTACTTAGAGTAGAACTTGAAAACATATGCGCCCTCACGTTTCCTGTTTCTAGAGTTTGGTAAATAATTGGTTTTACTTTACTATTTGATCTCCTCTGACAGATTATGGAAATGGTTATGTACCAAACCACCAAAATAACTGAGAGAGAAAACCGGAAAACCGAATTTACTGCTGTTGAGTCGATTCTAGCTCATAGCGACCTCCTAGGTTTCCAAGGCTGTATGTCTTTACAGAAGCAGATTGCTACATCCTTCTCCTGTGGAGTCACTGGTGGTTTCGAACTGCTGACCATTCAGTTAGCAGTTGAGTGCTTTATCCACTGTGCCATCAGGGTTCCTTTAAATGAGAGACAGATAAAAAAATAGTCCTTTTTTTCCCTTAGGTATGTGAATGTACACAAACCTAGTTTTAACAGAGATTGTTAAGCTTAATTTTTTTCCTGAATCATTTGGATTGTACACCATGTGTTTATATGAAAAACTGCTTTCTCACATAAAAAAGGCTATTATGTTAAATCTGAATTTTAAGTATGATTATAAGCCATAGAAGTAATCTCTAGAAATAAAATAGAAAGTGGGCCGTGGAAGCATCTTTGAGTTTCTACAAGCTTATTTTTTTCTTCATGCTGCCATCATGCTATCTTGATATCCTAAGCAGTTTGCTCTCCTGAATCAATGCCTAAATAATGGCTGCGTGATAACAGAAATATATCACTATGATAAATATCCAGTCTCTACAAAAACCCTACAGATCACCTATATTGTCCTTGTGTGTGTAAAGGAAAATGCATTTATTTACATGTCATAAAAGACTGCTTTGATGAATGTTGTTAGTTGCTGGGAAGGAGATTGTGTTCACTGAGATATAAAAAGGAGCTGTGATGTTAAACAGTACTCAGTAAAAATGCAAAGGGGAAAACATACTTAGTTTTTCTCGTCACTTAGATACTTCTGTGTATGGTATCTGTCAGAACCAAGAGAAAAATAATTTTCTGTCCAAAGTGGAGGAAATCCCAACTCATAAATGTAGTCCCCATCTTTGAAAACTTATTTACATCTAGCCACGTAAAAACAGAATATAGCATGGGTTTAAGAATAGTCATTGGATTTAATTCAAAACATTTTCGAAAAAATATTAATTTGAAATGAGGTAGCTTGTGCAGTCAAGCTGTTACCCTCTAATCGCAAAGACACAAGCTTTCTTGAGTATAATTTACATTTTCCAACCTGTTATAGAATCTATCATATCATCCATTTACAAAGAAAATGAAATTTCTAGAAATATTTGTTTTAATATGTTAGTTTTCACAAACCAAAAAAACCTGTTGCTGTCGAATCGATTTTGACTCAGAGTTTTCACAGGGCACCTATAATTAATAATTTTTAAAAAGTTGATAGGGTTTCTTGTGATAGTGGCAAACGAGCAAGGGCTGCAGGTTTCTGCCTTCAAGACAACCATAAACAGCAGTGGAAGCAGAAGGGAAGGTTGGAAGGGAGGAGAAAGCCCCATAAGAAGCTTCCACAGGTCTCTCGGGTAACTGACTGACAGATGGTGGGGGTAAATGTATGCCTCTCGCTTGGGGGTTAGCGGTGGGTACTCACTTTATTAACCTGGTATCAGGGCTGCCAAGGGACAGTGACAGAATTGCTGTTGTTAGTTGCCGTCCAGTCAACTCCAACTCATGGTGACATTCTATACAGCAGTACGAAACATTGCCTGGTCCTGTGCCATCTTCCTGGTAGATGATGTGCTCGAGTCCATTGTTGCAGGCATTGTGTCAGTCCATCTCATGGAGAATTTCCCTCACCTTCACTGGCTCACCATTTTAACAAACATAGTGAAATGGTGGTCCTTCCTGATAATGTTCAAAGTAATGGAGTCAAAGTCTTGAGCATATTCTGTTGTGATCCATAGGGCTTTCACTGTCTAATATTTGGATGTAGATTGCCAGGTCTCTCTTCCTAGCCTGTCTTGGCCTGGAAGCTCCGCTGAAACCTGTCTACCATGGATGACCCTGCTGGCACTTAAAATACCGGTGCCTTAGCTTCCAGCATCATAGCAACATGCAAGCCACCACAGTATGACAAACCGGTAGATGGGTGGTGGAGTGAGGATATAGGAAGAAGGAGTTAATTTCTCCCCTTACCTTTCCCCTGTACTGCGCTTGGAGAGTCATCACCTGCTCATTTGCTACAAGGAATCTGCTGCAAGAGCTGCTGTTTGTGGGGAGAGGGTGTGTCGTATCAGGACAGCTCAGGACCCCCTCTGGGGAAGAGGAACTGATGAAAGGGGTGTCTTGGGCATTCCCTCCAGCTCACACCCCTTCTAAACACCCAGTGTGGAGGTACCTCAACAAGGAGACAACATATATACAAGAACATTGAAGAAACTCTGACGGAGCTTGCCTGGCATTGTCGAGGGGAGGGGAGTGGCCAGCAGTGGCTCTGTGTAACTGGGTCCTCTGCTGGTGGGACACAGCCTTTTGCCAGCACACAGCACAGCTGACACCTCTAGCCCAGGTTTCTCAGCCTCCACACTAGTGACATTTGAGGTCAGATTTTTCTGGTTGTGAGGACAGTCCTGTGCACTGTAGGCTGTTGAGCCTCTACTAGATATCAGTAGCATCCACCCGCATACTGTGGTGATGATGAAAATGTCTCCAGACATTGCTGGTGTCCCCTGGGGGCAGTATCCCCTCTCCAAGTAAGAACTCTGTCCTGGAATAACGTACACTCACAGACAAATATAACTAGATACCCAAAAAACAACAATCGCCAAGAAGATAAAGAAACTGAAAAACATATACCTTCTGAGGCAGAATTACAGAAAGATATGATCCAAGAATGCAAACATAATAAATCATTTGAGTATTATTTTTGCCAACAACATACAAAAAAAAAAACAACAAAAAAAACCCTGTTGCCGTCGAGTAGATTCCGACTCCTAGCGACCCTATAGGACAGAGTAGAACTGCCCCATAGGGTTTCCATGGAGCACCTGGTGGATTCAAACTGCTGACCTTTTGATCAGCAACCACTCTTAACCACTGTGCCACCAGGGCTCCACACCTAGGTATAGCAGAGTGAAAATGAGTAATGTGAAATGGAAAATTCAAGAAGCTCCAGACAGAAAGCAGCATACCTTCAAAGAACAGGAATCAAATTGACAATGTAATTCTCAACATCAACACTAAGAAGTCAGAGTAATATTTTAAGATTACTTTGAACCTAGAAACTTTATTCTTGTTGTAGTTGTTAGGTGCTGTTGAGTCGATTGTGACTCATAGCAACCCTGTGTCCTACAGAATCAAACATGGCCCAGTCCTGCACCATCCTCACAACCTTTGCTAGGTTTGAGCCCATTGTTACAGCCACTGTGTCAGTCAAGGGTCTTCCTCTTTTTTGTTGACCCTCTACCAAGCATGATGTCCTTCCAGGGATTGATCCCTCCTGATAACATGTCTGAAGTACGTGAGAAGAAGTCTCACCATCCTTGTTTCTAAGAAGCATTCTGGCTGTACTTCTTCCATGACAGAATTGTTCATTCTTCTGGCAGTCCTGGGTATATTCAATATTCTTTGCCAACACCATAATTCAAAGGCATCAATTCTTCTTCAGTCTTCCTTATTCATTGTTCAGCCGAAGTGTTACTTAAGTGTGAGAGTGTGATAAAAATATTTTCAGGAATGCTGGTTTTCAAAAAAATTGCCAGACAGGCGGGGCCAAGACGTGGAATAGTCAGAAGCTTCCTGTCATTCCTCTTATAACAAAGACCAAAAAAGAAAAAACAAGTGAATAAATTATGTATGACAACCTAGGAGCCCTGATCATAAAAGACAAAGCTGAAGAGTTGGACTTAGTGGCAGGGGAAAGGAAAGACAATTTAAAAGCAGTGAAGAAGTGCGAGCTGTGAGGTTGCCAGCTCCCTGCTGGTTGGTTCAGGTGATACATGTGGGCTGAGCTAAGCAGTAGCGTTCAGGACGCCTCTTACCACATCGAGTGAGCCTGGGCTGGCGGTGAGTCTGAATATGCCTCCAGAGCGGGATGGAAGCAGTGCTGGACCTGCGGAAGTTAAGTGCAAATATCGTAAACACTGCATGTGGGCAAAATAGCCCCACCCCCAAAGGGTTTCACAGCGGAGAAGTGCTTCCTTCCCCTCTCGCGCTCCCCCACCCCACTCCACTGGGACACTAATTTGGCAGTATTCAACAACTGCCATGCCCCCTAAGCCAAGAATTCAGGACGGGTAGGGAGGCCCTGCCCTTTCGCCCAGCCACTGGCATAAGGCGTTCACAGACTTGCATCACCCTTCACCCCTCCTGGATGTGTGTGGGCCAATTCAAACCCCATGCCCACATTAGCATGAAATAGCAGGGCATATGCCTGTACCCCCTTTTCAACTGCAGCAGCCAAGAGGAGCTGCAGATTCCTGACCTTTGACACTGCCCTGCCCATCAAGCCCAGACCTCATCTGCCCACATCAGGGGCCTGAGGGCTGATGGTACCACCCACTCCATCTAGCCACCCACGACAGGGGTCTGAGAAGAAGTGGTGCCTCCCAGTCCCTCCAGCCAACATTACTGGGTGCCCAAGGACCAACTGCAATACCCAGCCCCTCCAATTACATGCACTAGGGGACGAAGACATGCCCTCCACCCAGGCATCTGGTGGCAGCCGTCTGCCCCCTGCCTTGCTCCACACACAGCCCCCTACTGCAGCCAGATACCTGTGCCTGCTCTGAACACCCTTATGCAGCCTTGTCCATCTGGGACTGTAGGTGAGAGTCTGGACCACACACTCAGTGACCAACAGCCTGGACACCTGTGCTGAACCTGCACAAGAAAAGTGAACATTCTCCTGGGCTCACACACCTAGTAGTTGCTCTAACAACGTGGAGATAGGAAGCGAGAGTTTCAAAGACACCAATAACCAAAGTAGCTCACACAGCCAGCCTACTTTGGTGTATCAAAACAAAAAAGGACAAAGTTACAAACATTCAGTAACTATAGTAATTTATTGATGCTTCAGAGACAACAATTAAAAAAAAAAAAAAACCCAAACCTGTTGCCGTTGAGTTGATTCCAACTCAGACAACAGTCAATATGAAATCACTTAAAAAAGCAGGTCAGGATGGCTCCAGCAAGAGACCAAAATAAAGAATCAGGAAACCTCCTGGAGGAAGGTAAGGTAATGGAATTCAAAAGACTAATATACAGAGCTCTTCAGGAGATCAGGAAGGAGATCAGGCAAAATCTCAGACCAAACCAAGGAACACAGAAAGCAATAGAGGAATTCAGGAAAACAGTACGCAAACAAAACGACAAAATCAACAGGCTGCTAGAAACCATAAAGAGACAGCAGTTAGAAATCCAAAAAAATTAATAATAGGATTTCAGAATTAGACAACTCAACAGAAGGTCATAGGAGCAGAATTGAGGCAATGGAAATCAGAATTAGTGAGATTGAAGATAAACCCCCTGACACCAATTTATTTGAGGAAAAATCAGAAAAAAAGAATTAAAAAAAATGAAGAAAGCCTAAAAATTATGTGGGACCCTATCAAGAAGAAAAACCTACAAGTCATCGGAGTACCAGAATAGGGGAGGGGGATGGATAACAGAAAAATATTGCTGACAAAAATCCACTTTGAAAACAGTCTGTGAGGAAGAGCTCAGCTCCAGAAGACCGTGACACACATTGAAAAAGTGTAGACATATATGTTAGGAACTTCATTGTCATCTAAAAATGCTGTGACAAAAAAGAAAAAAGTAAAGTATGTTCTACTTGCCCAGAACTGCAAGTAGGATATACCATAAGTCAGGGAAGAAAGGGACATCACTTGCTCCAATCTGTGTCTTGATAGGGGAAGGATCTAGATACTAATAAGTTTAAAAAACTAATGGTGAATATGGATCTTAAGAAAAGGTGACCACGACAAGAAGAAAAATAGAATGCATTACCTGACATTTGTTCTCTGGGTATAACCCAAATAACTTCTCAGAATAGGTCCTCTAGGAGACACCTTCAGGTGGGTTCACTGTGGTGTGTTGTGTGCTGGCCAGGAGCTGGAGGTGGAATGGGGTAGAGAGCGGAGGGTCCTCACTGGCATGCCATCCTGCAGGCAGAAGCCCTGTACTGTGTGTGGAGGCTGCATGGTGAATAGATCCCAAAAGCACAACACTGAGTGAAAAAAAAGTATGGCACAGAATGTCACCTGTAGCACAGCACAACTGTACTCATCACACACACAAACATACAGCAAAAACACATCAGGCAGGCATACAGCTATAGCTAAAAGCAAGGACACACACTCTACATGAACCTGTCCAACAGGTGGACATTAGGATGGCTGCTTATGCAGGGGTGGGAGGAAGAAGGTGGACAAAAAAGAACTGACATACCTACAGTCAGTATTCCTATGGATTGAATTGTATCCTCCCCAAATATGCGTGGGAGTCTTGACCTCCACATCTGTGGATGTGATCCCATTTGGGAGTAGAGTTTTCTTTGTTATGTTAATGAGGCCATATCAGTGTAGGGTGTGTCCTAAACCTGATCCCTTCTGAGTGATATAAAAAGGAGCATAGCCGCCGAGACAAAACTCGTTGCTATAGAGTCAATTCTGACCCATAGTGACCCTGTAGGACAGAGTAGAACTGCCCCATAGGGTTTCCAAGGTTGTAATCTATATGGAAGCAGAATGCCACGTCTTTCTCCCGAGGAGCAGCTGGTGGGTTCCAACTGCCAACCTTCTATACCACCAGGGCTCCTGTGATAAGAAAGCACAAATGGGGAAAAAATAGATGCCATGTGGAGATCACCAAGGAACCAAAGAACACTTTCAGCTACAAAAGCTGAAAGAGGCAGGACCTTCCCCCAGAGAGAGAGAGAGAGCCATCCCGTAGAGCAGGTGCCCTGAATTCAGATTTCTAGTCCCCTGAATGGTGAGAAAATAAACTCCTGTTCCTTAAAGCCATGTGTGGTATTTGTGTTACAGCAGCACTAGGTAACTAAGACAGGTATGAACACGTGGATGCCTGCATTTACACCTAGCACACACACCGTAAGAGAGTGGCATTCAGCAGGCAGATTTTGATAATGTACCATGATCTGTGGATTCCAAAATAAAAGAAAATGGTAATTATCTCAGTTGTTCAGTAAGGACTTCATTTAAAAATTGTGTGACAACAACAATTGGGTTCAGATTGCATGGAATGAACATCTCGAAGGCACCTGTCTTGACAAAGCTAAGATGTCACCTGGAAGACTAAGGTGCACCTGACCCAAGCTATGGTGTTTTCAGTCGCCTCATATACATGCAAAAGCTAGACGATGAATAAGAAAGACCAAAGAAGAATTGACACCTTCGAATTGTGGTATTGGTGAGGAATATTGACTATACCATGGACTGCCAAAAGAACGAACAAATCTGCCTTGGAAGAAGTACAACCAGAATGCTCCTTAGAAGCAAGGATGGTGAGACTATGTCTCACATACTTTGGACATGTTATCAGGAGGGACCAGTCCCTGGAGAAGGACATCATGCTTGGTAAAGTAGAGGGTCAGCATGAAAAAGAGGAAGACCCTCAACGAGGTGGATTGACACAGTGACTAAAACAATGGGCTGAAGCATAACAACAATTTTGAAGATGGCGCAGGACCGGGCAGTGTTTTGTTCTGTTGAGCATAGGGTCTCTATGAGTCAGAACCGACTTGATGGCACCTAACAACAACAACAGGAGGCTCTGGCAAAGTTAACATTCCACCAGCGTTCCCCAGGGGAGACTGCCCTGAAAGAGGGTCCCTAGGTTCATATATGCTGAGAAGAATAGCTGGAAAGAGATTTCCTGCCTCCAAAAAGAATTGCAATTCCGGAAGAGTGGAGAGATGGCCAACTTGATTTATTTTCACTCTGGTGTATCTCCCAAGTGGACAGGATGACTTGCAGAAATCCCTGAGCAGACAGACATCTCCTGCTCCTTGACCTGGAGGCTTTCCTACCTTTCTCTCCCAGAGCAGCTGGCTCAACTCTGCAAGCCACAGTGCTTTCCGGCTTAGACAGGGGGAGGCGGAAACAGAGAGCTACAGAAACCCACAGCTGGGCAGAGAAAGCAATTCTACCCACACTGCAGGAACAAAAAGGTGGAGAGATTAAAAAAGGCCACAGAGAAAGGCAGCAGGGAAGCTTTGGCAAAAGTCCAGGTTCTCTCGGGCTTCTCGAAACTGCTTCACAAGCCCAAGGAAAAGGCTGTATATTAATAACACAGGGGCTTGCCAGTGTCCTGAGGTTAAGTTCATAGTTCAAGGGACAGTAATTATAGGATCAAGCTCCTGAGAATTAAACTTGGACATGAAAATTATTTTCCCCTTCCAAGTTGCATAGAAAGGTCATCTCTGGTCATAGAAATTCAAAGGCAGTGAAATGCAAGCACATTTTGTAAAGAAACTTTGGAGTTGCCCTGAAGGGAGTACTCAGTGGAGAGAATAAAGTCCAGCGCTTTTTGGGAATAGACTTTTTTTTCCTGTCGGACTGAAATGAGTCAGAATAGTAAATAAAGCCAACACGGTATGTCACCTGCCACACTCAACCTCTCCTTTGCTGCCAGACATCTAAAGCCGTCATGGGACCCATTGACTGCCCAGGGCCTTGGTCGTCTGTCTCTCAGCATGTCCTGGATTGTCCCTGTACCCCCAGACCCCAGTTTCCAACCAAGGTCTTCTTCTCAAGACTTCTATGGGGGCCACAGAGCCACAGAGCAGAGGGGGCTTTGGTTCTATCTCAAATGAACACCGGTATTGTTAATACTATTTTATTTGACAGAAGTATTCTGCTGCTAAGACATTTGGCATGGGGGCAGTGGTGGGCTCAGTGGTAGAATTCTCACCGTCCATGCGGGAGATCCGAGTTTGACTCCCGGCCAGTGTGTCCTCATGTGCAGCCATCATCTGTCTGTCCTTGGAAGCTTGTGTGCTGTTACGGTGCTGAACAGGTTTCAGCAGAGCTTCCAGACTAAGATGGACCAGCAAGGAAGTTCCGGCAATCTACTTCCAAAAATCATCCAGTGAGAACCCTATAGATTACAGCAGTCTGGTTGTGTTGTGCGTGGGATCGCCATGAGTCAGGGTTCAACTCAACGGCAGCTAACGACAACAGCAACAAGATACTTGGAAACATAGCTTATCGGATGACTTTTTCAGAACAGTAATTTCAGACTGTAATAAGATGGTAAGCAGTGTATGACTGACCTCCAGTCCCCATGTGCTCTTGGTAGCATCCTTGGATAAGTCATTGAGCTGCTGTGAGGCTCAGTGTCCTTACCTCACGTTATTGGTAGTGATATTCACCACCTGCTGATGGTGGGCATTCATGGGTTGAGATGGAGGTGTGTGGGGGTGGCAGCAGGGGGCAGCCGATCCAGGGTGCGTGCACTGAAGCAGTGCCTAAGCAGGCCAGAACACCACTGGCAGGCGCTCAGGAGAACCAAAGGCAACAATAAAACAGACTGAAAGTCTGTCTTCATTTTACCATCGCCTTGTACCAATCATCCTATAAAATGTCAATGTTGAAATATTCTCTTAGTTACTGTGGTGGATTGAATTGTGTCCCCCCAGGTATGTTTTGAAGTCCTAACCCTGTACCTGTAAATATGACCCTGTTTGGAATTAGGCGTTTTCTTTTGTTATGTTCATGAGGTCATACCAGAGTACGGTGGGTTCTAAATCTAATCACTTCTGAATTTTAAAAAGAGCAGATTAGACACAGACACACACAGGGGAAGACAGATGCCAAGGAATATATTTTGTGTTACAGCAGAACTAGCAAACTAAGACCGTTACCTAGTGCCACCATAACAAAAGATATCACAAGGTGGCCTTAAAGAATAGAAAGTTATTTTCTCACAGTTCTGGAGGCTAAAAGTGCAAATCAGAGTTTTGGCTGTGTCGATTCCTTCTGTGGGCCTCCCTCCTAGTGTCTGGTGACTGCTGAAAATCCTTGGCATTCATTTGATTGCAGATGATCCTCACATGACTGTCTTTCTCCTGTGTGTATGTCTGTGTGTCTAATCTGCTCTTTTTATAACTCAAAGGTGATTAGGTTTAGGACCCACCATAATCTGGTAAAAACCAAAGATGTCACCCTGAGGACTAAAGTGTGCCTGACTCAAGCCATGGTGTTTTCAATCCCCTCGTATGCATGTGAAAGCTGGACAACGAATAAGGCAGACGGAATTGATGCCTTCGAATTGTGGTATTGGCGAAGAATATTGACTATACCATGGACTGCCAAAAGAACGAACAAATCTGTCTTGGAAGAAGTACAATGAGAATGCTCCTTAGAAGCAAGGATGGCAAAACTACGTCTCACACACTTTGGACATGTTGTCGGGAGGAATCAGTCCCTGGAGAGGGACATCACACTTGGTAGAGTGTCAGCAAAAAAGAGGAAGACTCTCAACGAGATGGATTAACACAGTGACTGCAACAGTGAGCTCAAGTGTAACAACAATTGTGAGGGTGGCACAAGACCGGGCAGTGTTTTGTTCTGTTGTGCATAGGCTCGCTATGAGTGGGAACCAACTAGACGGCACCTAACAACAACAACATAATCTGGTATAACCTAATTAACATTACAAAAGAGAAAAGCCCTATTCGCAAACATGGTCCCCTTTACAGGTACAGGGGTTAGGTCTTCCACATTTCATTTTGGGGCACACAATTCAATCCATAACAGCCTCTTAGGGCAAACATCTCCTATGCCATTCCAAACAGCTCCCTCCACTCCACATCTACCCTTTGTACGTGGCTGGTGTGAGGTGTGTTGTAGAAAGTTGAAGAGCATTCCTCGTTAGGCACCTGTGAAGAAAACATTTAACCCAATGGAATGAAGGGTGGTAGAACGTGTTGGGGTTTTCTGATCACTTCCCATCGTTGCTGCTCACTCACACTTTATGTGAGGCCATCTCACTCCAGTCCTCAAGGGTGATGACCAAATGGCAAGGTCAGTGGTAGTTCCTCAGCTTCTCTGGTTCTTTGCCTGCAAGAAATCTTTCATCCTAAAACCATAGGATATGGTTGCTTTCATAACCACTGGCTTTAATTAAATCAAATCATTGCCTTGTAACATGGATTTTCGTGTTGATTTTTCCTTATAAAAACTAGTTATCAATCTTTCTATATTTTAGTTCTTGGCCATTTTTTTTTTTTTTATATCATTGGAGATAAAATACTTCCAACTCAGGGAGAGGCAACAATCTCCCTAAAATGTTATTTACATTTTGAAACCAAAACCAAACTAACTGTTGCCATTGAATAGATTCTGACTTCTGGCGACCCCGTGAGGGTCGAAGTAGAACTGCAATCCAGAGAGTTTTCAATGGCTGAGTTTTTGGAAGAAGATCACCAGGCCTGTCTTCCAAGGATCTTGGCCTTTCGGTTAGCAGCCAAGCGTGTTAACTGTTCACACCCACCCACCCATTGCTGTCCAGTCAATTCCGACTCATTGCACCACCCAGGGACTCCTGTGTTTTGAAAAATGACGTTAACTAACTTAGGAAAAAGTTAACCGGTTAAAGAAATATTTATAAATTCAAAGATGTGTTTATTTGTAGCGGTAGAACTGCCAGGTTCTAGACACAATGTTTTAACCTTATATAAATGCTGTCTTTTAGTGAGAGGCTTGAAGACTTTTGGTTTATAAAAGCCTGATCTATTAAGCACTGATGTCTGTAACAAAAGATCTTTGCGGAGGTCAAATTTGCTCATGAACATTCATGCCTACTGATATCCAATGTGGTTTTGAGTTTTCAACAGACATTTTGTCCTAAATTTATGTCAAGAAGACCTAAAATCTTTTCAGAATCTGGCTGCACACATCCTACGCTGGGCTTCATCTACATGAGAGCAGAATAAGAAGCAGTGGAAAAATCCCAACAGATCTCCATCCTTTTGATTCATTTCCAAAGAGAGCAATTACCCCGTAGACACAGCGTTACAGCTGTTCTGACATTCTCGGCCGCTCAGCTGCAAGGGCGTGTTTACTTTGATAAGGTGAACCAGACACTTGCCTGAGTTTAGAGAGACAAACAGGTTATGCAACAGAGGGCAGCTTGAGGGAGGAACGCTACGTGAGCACAGCGGCTGTGTTGGAAGGAGAGGTGATTAAGTAGTTATGTCTCACTATCTTTCAGTCATGTTGTGGGAGGTAGAACCGAGGAATTCTAAGTTGCCCTGGAGTCCCTGGGTGAAGCAAACGGTCAAAACCCTCAGCTGCTAACCGAAAGGTCGGAGGTTCCAGTCTATCCAGAAGCACCTGGCGGTCTGCTTCCGAAAACTCTGCCACTGAAAAACTCTGTGGAGCACAGCTCTGCTCTGATACGCGTAGGGTTGCCAGGAGTTGGGATTGACTCTGCGGCAGCTGGTTTAGCTTTTGTTTTAAAGTTGCTCTAGTCAACTCACGCTGAAGTCACTTAGAATCCCGAGCAGTGGTGTGGTTTCCCCACGGTCCTGCCGTGGACTGTTGTGTGGGGCTTCAGCTCTAGGAAGCCTCTTTCCTTTTGGTGGTGCTTACATTGTGCTGTTGTTAACTTACACTTGCGCCTTATGTAACCCAGCTGCACGTAGCCCCAGCAGGACAGATGGGCTGGACCAGTGTTGCAAACCTATAGGTTGACTGTGAGCCTAGACCCTTCACCATTTCCACTTCAAGGCAGTTATACCTGGGCTTCTTCCCAGTCCCCTGGAGCAGAGAACAGAGAAGAAAAATGCAAAAACTCCTGAGAGTTCCTGAGTTACTTGAATTATTATCCTGAGTTTTCTGTTCAGGGTTTTGTATGTTTTGACCAAGGGTATTTGTCATATGGAGTCCCTGCTTGGTGCAAGCAGTTAATATGCTCTGCTGTTAACCAAAAGGTTGGAGGTTCGAGTCTGACTAAAGGTGCCTCAGAAGAATGGCCTACTTACAAAAAATCAGCCACTGAAAACTGTACAGAGCACAGTTCTGCTCTGACACACGTGGGGTCTCCATGAGTTGGAGTCGACTCAGTGTTGATTGGCTTTTAAATTTGTAACGGGGTGTTAAACCCAGTTAGATGTAGTTAGTGAATGCTTTTCCCAGTGAGAGGAGGTCTTTAAATCTGTGGGTGTCTCATTTAACTAGAGACCGCCTCATAAAGTGTTGAGGACCCCTCCCTTGCAGGGGCAACTAGAAGACGGGAAGAGGCTTTTTGGATAGCTTCAGCAGGATATCCCCCTGGGACAGAAGAGATAATGCGCACAGAAGTCACTGCCCCAGGAAGCTGAAGGGGTTGTGAGTGGGAGTCCACCAAGTGCCGTGACGTTCTCAGAGGTGGGCTTTGCTCAGGAACCGCGCAGGCCAGCGTGGAGGGTGCGGTACCGAAGAGTGCTGGGGAGGGTGGTCTTGGCTTGCAATGAAAAAGGCTGCAGACAGTGTGTAAAAACCTACCCGGAAGAAGAGGTAGAGGACTGCGTTTGCCTGCTGTTGTATACACGGGACTTTGCCAGCCACCCCCCGCAGCAGGTTGAATTCCACTTCCCAGCAGATGGATTCCTGGAACGTTGCTGCAAGTGTGGAGCTCAGCACGCTCCTGACCCAGCGGTTCGCTTACCTGGAAAATGTCTCCTAGCTCAGCCTGTGTGAAAATACCGGTGACATAATAACCCCCCCCCCCCGCCCCGGAAAATGTCTCCTAGCTCAGCCTGTGTGAGAACACCGGTGACATGATAACCCCCCCCCCGCCCCGGAAAATGTCTCCTAGCTCAGCCTGTGTGAAAACACCGGTGACATAATAACCGCCCCCCCTGGAAAATGTCTCCTAGCTCAGCCTGTGTGAAAACACTGGTGACATAATAACCGCCCCCCCCCCCCCCCCCCGCCCCGAGAGTTTTCGTGCTTTCTGACTTTGATGAGTGAAGAATAAGGGCCAGCATTGCTGGGAGAGTCAGCACAAGGAACACACACCCACGGCTCTGATGCCCTTCTCCAGCTTCCTTTTCTCCTTTATTTGTAACTGTTAGGTTTTTGTATTTCATTTTTATTAGTTAACGTTTTATTGGGGAAAAAAAGCCACACACGTGTTTAAAAAATTAGATTCTTAAAAGGGCATTGGAAGAAAAATCTAGATGCCCTTTCCCTAGAAATGAGGAGCAGGCTTGCGAGTGCTTCCTGAAGCTGTAAACGCCACACAGGCAGAGAGGTGGGTGCGTGTGTCGCTCACGCAAGTGCAGCCTGTTGTAGCTCGTCTTCTGTGAACGTCTGTGACTGGTCTGGTTGTGTAACGAGGTCGGGGTGAACCTGAGACCGAGCATCGTGAGCTTTGCTTCTCTTCCTGTCCCTTCCACGCCCACCACACACACACCACACACACAGTATACACACACAACACACCCACCACACACTCACACCACACACACAATATACACACTCGACAGACAATATATACACAACACACACAATATACCCACAACTCACACCACACACACAACACATATGCGGTATACAGACCACCACACACATAATGCACACAGCATACATATAACACACACTGCACACACAACACTCATGCAGTATACACCACACACACAACACACAGTACATACATAACAACTTACCACATAACACACTCACTCACATACACACCACACATACAACACACGCACACTACACACACCACACATACACTATGCATGTGATATGCACACACAACATGCATGCAGTACACACACATACATATCACACACATACCACACACACAACGCACACACGTAACACACACAGCACAAGCACAAAGACGTACTTACCCACCGGACCAAGTCATGAGACTATAAACGGCTAGAGGACATTGGTGGTCCAGTGGCAGAACTCTCCCTTTCCATGAGGCAGACCCGGGTTCCAGTCCTGGCCTGTGCGCCTCAAGTGCACCCACCACCTGCCTGTCACTGGAGGCCTGCGTGTTGCTGTGATGCTAAGACAGATTAGGAAGAAAGGCCTGGTGATCTATTTTTGAAAACCAGCCAGTGAAAGCTCTGTGGATGGCAATGGGGATGGCACAGGACCAGGCGACATCTTGTTCCCTTGTGCGTGGGGCTGACTCAGTGGCAGCTAAACAACAACGACGACAACATATTCATGTTCCCACGTATTTGAATTCCGTCGACTCCTATAACTCCTTCTCATTGGACCAAAAGAAGACACTTTTCTGTGCTCCGGACCTCCCTTACCTCGTCCACAACCGTATCTCAGCCTGTATTCTTCCAGGAACATCCAGAGTTGAGTGATTCTTCTGCTTTCACTCTGCAGGAGCAAGGGAGTAGTGTCTGCCCCTCACCACAAGTCACTTCTGATGTCTCCTGATAATAATTTCCACCTTTGTATTATGCTTCCTCTATTTTAAGAACACTTCAATAACATTTGTTATACTTTTCAACTGTATCACTATTAATCATTTAATTTTAATTGTAAATTTTACTAGTCTACTTGTGCATCACTGTTTCTTGTGTAGTCCTTCACTCCCTATTAATCAGGTCAGCCTTCTTCGCATTATAGTTTTTAAAACAATTCACTTAATTATTTTCAGAGAGGACACGTGAGTGGTTTACTTTGAATGCTTACGTCATCACAAATTTATTTGTTTAATTTCATTATCACAAAAAAATATAGATTACCTAATGGGGGGAAATTTTAGAATTAGAGTGGAACATTACAAAGAAACCCCAAACCGTAACTGTCGTGACTGACGTTTACAAACTAAATAAATCTCCTTAGTAACAAAAAGAGTAGTCCCATCAGTCTAGGTCAAGGAGCTTTCCAGAAAACAAAAATAAAACTAATCCCAGCTGACAAGGTCATATGTTTTCCAGGCAGTAAGAATTCTATTTGAACTTTGTGGTGTGTTTTGGAATGAAGTTCATTAGCCTTGAATTCTAGCAAATCATGAAATGTATGATATTACTAAACCTTCAAATCTTCCCTCACTTGAATGTAAGAATGGAGCTGACTCTTGTTTCGATTGCAGCGTTTGACACCTTTTGAATGGATTTACAAGTCAGAATCCACCACCACCGTTGGACCACAGTGTTGGAAATCTACTCATGGTGACCCCATGTGTGTCAGAATAGAACTGTGTTCCATACGGTTTTCTTTTTTTTTTTTTTAAAGGGTGTGTTGGTCATCTGGTGCTGCTATAACAGAAATACCACAAGTAAATGGCTTTAACAAAGAGGAATTTATTTTCTCACAGCCTTAAGTAGGTTACAAGTCCAAATTCAGGGGGTCAGCTACAGGGGAAGGCTTTCTCTCTCTGTCCACTCTGGAGGAAGGTCCCTGTCATCAGTCTTCCCTTGGCCTGGGAGCATCTCAGCACAGGAACCTCAGGTCCAAAGGATGCCCTCTGCTCCTGGTGCTGCTTTCTTGGTGGTATGATGTCCCCTTCTCTACTCACTTCCCTTTCCTTTTATCTCTTGAGAGATGAAAGTTGGTACGGGCCGCACCCCAGGGACGCTCCCTTCACATTGGATCAGGGAGGTGACCTGAGTAAGGGTGGTGTTAGAATCCCACCCTAATCCTTTTTTAACATAAAATTACAATCACAAAGTGGAGGACAACCACACAATACTGGGAATCATGGCCTAATCAAGTTGACACATATTTTTGGGGGGACACAATTGAATCCATGACAAAGGGTAAAAGAAGAAAATATATTTTATTTTAATAGAAGCTTATGATTCTTTTTAGCATAGCATACTCAACATCTCAGCTTCGTTTGTAGAATAAAATACAAAATGAACAATGAAGCGTATCTTTACTATGTAAAACCATTCTCTGCATTTTTATCTAATCAAGTCTTAGGGTTTTCAATGGCTCAGGTTTTGGAAGTAGATTACCAGGCCTTTCTTGCCAGGTGACCCGTGGACTAGAATCTCCAGTTTTTCTGTTAGCAGCCAAGCGCATTAACCATTGGCACCATGCAGGGATTCCAAGAGAAAAAGTATTTCACATACAAATTTGAATTTCTAACTTCTCTTGAAAAACTGGAAATTCTAATACTGGTCTTGTGTATGTGTCCTCCTGTTCACCACCATTTCTATCACTCCATATCACATTGCTGACACAAAATAAAATATCTGTTGCATTTATCATTGAGTTTATGCTAAGGTGTCTCCTACATTTTATACAGGCCTGAGTTATGTGTGCAAAAACTCGTGGGGGCAGTGTCTGACCTCTTCCAACCCCACAAGTGGTAAAGAGACCCAAGATCAACAGCCCAAGGCTGATTCCTATGAGGTGGGGGGTCAGACACACCTCTCTCCGCCATCTCTACCAATTCTTCACCAGCTGTCCCTCCCACAGTACTCTCTACTGGGTTCAGTACTTTGTTGCAGTGGCCATACAGAACTCGTGGACCATACTTGAAATTATAGGGTTTATTAGGGAAGTAACAGTCAGGCTCAGGAACAGTCAGGATATAGTTCTTCCATCAGGATAGCCTCTCCGCAGCTGTGCTCACAGGCACGCCCCTCCCTGGCCCACAGTCTCTGCCCAAAGGCACTCAGCTTTCTCTCTCCGTGGCAGGGAAGCTCACTGCATTGTTTCCTGCGGCTGGGTCTCCTGCTGGTCTCTTCTTCCTTGGTGGTGTTGGGCTCCTCCCTTCTGCTCTGAAATGGGGTCTCTTTTAAGGCAAAACTGACCAATCCCCTTGGATGACACTATCACACAGTCCTGCCCAATCGCCTGGATGGGAGTTACAAGACCATGGCTAGAAAGGCCACACAAAAGTAATCAGTCGGTAATCAGTTGCACTGAAATGCTTAATAAAGGTGGGTGTGCCATGGGTAGCATGAGTGTGTTGTTGTTTGGTGCCATCAAGTCAGTTCTGACTCATAGTAACCCCACGTACAACAGAACAAAACACTGCCCAGTCCTGCGCCATTCTCACAATTGTCGCCATGCTTGATCCCATTGTTGCAGCCACTGTGTCAGTTCATGTTGTTGAGGGTCTTGCTTTTTCACGCCGACCCTCTACTTTATGAAGCATGATGTCCATCTCCAGGGATTGGTCCCCCCGATGATGTGTCCAAAGTCAGTGAGACCAAACCTCGCCATCCTGGCCCCTAAGGAGCATGAGTGTCCAAAGAGCAAATCAGGGTCCAAACATCACCTTCTTTGTGATCTCCACTTTGAATGGCCCTACTGTTTCCTGTTGCCCTCTTTCTTTTTGTTCTCCTTTGTGTTGTAAATACATAGCTATTACAACGCTTCTCTAATGCACGGTGATTTTTTGCAAACATCACCACAGTTAATGAAAGCTGCTTTATCTCAGCTGTTTAGACAAAATCCATGGAGTCAATCTCGATTGGCCTGGTAGACATTGAAGCAAAGACTTGAAGGTGCTTCCCCCCTCCTCCTGGACACCTGAATGATGTCAGGCAGAGGGGACAGTTGGAAATTGCTCTGTGGCAGGGACATGCGGCCTGTGTTTGAGGAACACAGGATGTCCGGGGTAGCTGGACTTAGGTGAGAAATCAGCTCAGAGCTGGGGAGCTGTGTTGAGTGAGTCACATGGTAACGTAACCCCACGCTCATTGTATTTGTCGCGTTTCGTTCCATTGTTGAGTCTCTGACTCACCCTGCAGGCCCTCTGAGAACTAAAGCCTTTCTAGGGCTTCATCTCCAATATGGCTTCTTTTATGGAGGAAAAAATAATGTCACGTTCTAGAGGCATCCATCTCAACATGGCTTTTTTCTCTGGATGAAATTTTTGATGCAGAGCAAGGTCCAGGTGGCTCCGGAAGGTTTTCCACATGAATGACGGCTCTTTTTTCTTTTCCACGATAGATTCCCTGACACTGTAAATGATGGCGGTGCAAAGGAAGGCCTTCCCACACACAGTACTCTGAAAAGGCATTTTGTCCCTATTTGAGTCATGGGTAAAGCAGCGGCGAAGCTCTCAGTTGTTAACCGAAAGATTGGTCGTTGGAATCTCCCAATACCTCTGTGGAAGAAAAGACCTGGCGATCTGCTCCCATAAAGATTACAGCTTAGGAAACCCTGTGGGGAACTTCTACTCAGTCTGTAGGGTCGCTGTGAGTTGGAATTGACTCAACAGCACCCAACAACGATAATTGCTCTCTAAGAGGTGTGTCAGATGTTAACGGGGGTTCTGTTATGGCTCGTGTGTTGCCATGATGCTGGAAGCTTTGCCGCTGGTATTTCAGATACCAGCAGGTCCACCCATGGTGGGCAGGTTTCAGTAGAGCTCCCAGACTCAGACAGTCGGAAGAAAGGCCTGGTGGTCTACTTCCAAAAATCAGCCAGTGAAAACCGTATGGATCACAATGCGGTATTATCTAAGGTAGTACTGGAGGCTGAGCCCCCAGGCTGGAAGCCGCACAGAACACACAGGGGCCGCCCCAGCGGGCTGGAGCACACCAGCGATCTTGAAGATGGCGCAGGACTGGGTGATGTTTCACAGGGGCCGCCCCAGCGGGCTGGAGCACACCAGCGATCTTGAAGATGGCGCAGGACCGGGTGATGTTTTGTTCTGTTACAGAACACACAGGGGCCGCCCCAGTGGGCTGGAGCACACCAGCGATCTTGAAGATGGCGCAGGACCGGGTGATGTTTTGTTCTGTTACAGAACACACAGGGGCTGCCCCAGCGGGCTGGAGCACACCAGCGATCTTGAAGATGGTGCAGGACTGGGTGATGTTTTGTTCTGTTACAGAATACACAGGGGCCGCCCCAGCGGGCTGGAGCACACCAGCGATCTTGAAGGTGGCGCAGGACTGGGTGATGTTTTGTTCTGTTGTGCACGAGGTCGCCATGAGTTAGAGCCCACTCAGGGGCAGCCAACAACAGCAACAATGGTTCATCCATTCCTTACTGTCCTTTCCACCAATGAGAGTGTTTTTATCCTAAAGGATCTCATAGTTCTGCTATGTAGTGGGACCTTCATTTCTCCTAAGCCAAATTTGTATTATGGGAATGATCGATCCTAGGTCAACTAGAGCAGTATCGTAACAAGAAGGAACCCAAATCCGGGTGTAATGCTGTTTGGTTTTCCGGTGACACTTGTTTCCTGATCATGCATGTTTTGTCTGCTGCCTTCCTCACCAGTTAGTGTCAGTTTCTTGGTGAACATAATCCCTGGTTAGCCTCTCTCCAAACTGAAGAAAAACATACCGAGACAAATAAACCCTGCTTGATGAGCTATTTTATATAAATGAGTGCTGATGCTTGTAAAAAACAATTTTAGCAGGGTGGGTTTTTTTGGGAGGAAGGATTGTTTTCTAAGTAAGGAAGGAAAATAGCTTCAATTTCCAGTTCATCGTTTGCTGTGTTGTGGCTTCCCCCATTCCCTAGTCAGCCAGTGTCTGCCCCCATGCACGATTGTCCTCGCAGGAAGGAGAGCAGGAAGAATGGCCAGCAGCAAAGGCGAAAGTGTAAATCTCTTCCACTTAAATTTAGATGGTCTATCAAATTATTTTTCATGCATTCATTTTTCACTCTTAGGAAAAAAGCACTGATGCCCCCAAGAACAATTTTTTTAAAAGACCCACTATGATAGCCACTTGTATTTGGAGTCACTGCCTTTGATGTGTTACATAAGGTTTTTATATACAAATATTACTAATACTATTGAAAGCCTGTTTATTGCTAGTTTGCAGGTTTTCCACTCAACAGTGCTGCGTGCAG
This sequence comes from Elephas maximus indicus, assembly GCF_024166365.1. NCBI lineage: Eukaryota > Metazoa > Chordata > Mammalia > Proboscidea > Elephantidae > Elephas > Elephas maximus. The sequence continues at coordinate 172,349,630 of NC_064846.1, forward strand.
AGGTACGGAGTGCTTGCTCGCCACCTCCTGCTGCAGTTTAGACTTTTGGGCCTTGGTGAAATGCTGTCCAAACTCTTATTTTATTTTGAAAACCAGCTTTCTAAGGCTCGAGTGAGCACATGACAGAATCAATAAAAAAAAAAAATTAATAGCAAGATAATAATCAGTAATGAGAGAGATTTCCCGCCTTAGAGAATAAAGAAATGAAGCGTAAACTGTCTATGGATTCTTCAATAAACTAAATTTAACCCTTTAAGCAAAAACAGTGTGAGGAAAAATAACTAACTTGTCACAACGGAGTGTTTAGTTTCCCTTGGAAGTGTGGAAGGTGTATTTGGACTGCAAATAATTGCCCTTGAGGATGGCACCCCAAAAAACCCACTGCCATCAAGTCGATTCCGACTCATAGCGACCCTACAGGACAGAGTAGAACTGCCTCATAGTGTTGCCAAGGAGCGCCTGGTGGATTCGAACTGCCGACCTCTTGGTTAGCAACCGTAGCACTTAACCACCACACCACCAGAGTTTCCCGAGGATAGCAAAGGAGCCTGTTTAGAAGCTTCTTCAGCTTCCTGTGGGCCTTAGAGGCCTTGTAACTCCCCTACTTACCTGTCCAAGGAAACATCGGTGTCTAGAGCCTACCTTACCTGATGACTGAAGGTGTATGGAAAGGACTTTGTTGAAAAATAACCAGTTCCAGTCGAGTTGAACCTGACTCATGGTGACCCCATGTGTGTCAGAGTAGACCTGTGCTCCATAGGGTTTTCAGTGGCTTATTTTTTGGAAATAGATCACCAGGCTGTTCTTCCAAGGTGCCTGTGGGTGGGCTCGAACGTACAGCCTTCTGGTTAGCAGCTGAGCACGTTAACCATTTGCACCAACAAGGGACTTGAAAAACAAATCCTTTACTGAAATTATCTTTAATTTGGAAGAGCGATCTTTAGGGAAATTTCTGTCTCCTGTCTTGTGTGCACCAGATCGTTACTGGATTATTTTTAGATCCTTTCCATAATTCTGCATTTTCAGCCTCCATGAAATGAATGTTTTTCCATTCCCCTTAAACTGTGAAGTCTTTAACATGTTTTGTTCTCTCATTTCCTTCCCTATCTGCACATCCCAGTAGCTCATGGTAACTTCACAAAGAGAAGCAAAGTGTTTCAGAGACTGGTATCTATCATCTCCTGCTCCCACACCCCCATGTGCCTTCTTGTCTGGGCTTGTGTTTCTGAAAAGAAAAAGCCTAGATATATCATTACTATCAGGCATCCTAGACAAGAGACATTTAACCTTTTATTCTCTTATTACGCAGAATTTTCAGCATTTTATACCTTAGGTGATTGTCTTAGTTATCTAGTGCTGCTGTAACAAAAAATGCCACAAGTGAATGGCTTTAACAAACAGAAATTTATTTTCTCACAGTTCAAGAGGCTAAAGTCCGAATTCAGAGTGCTGGCTCTATGGCAAGGCTTTCTGTCTCTCTTGGCTCTGGGGGAAGGTCCTTGTCTCATCAGCTTCTGCTCCGTGGTTCCTTGGAGATCTCCATGGGTCTTGGCATCTCTCTTACCCCATCTCTGCTTGCTATTTTCATTTAATCTCTCTCTCTCTCTCTCTCTCTTTGATTCCTTAAGCATTTTTTAAACTGTGTTTTACCTGGAATTTTATAGCACAAATTAGTTTCTCATTCAAAAATTTATACACAAATTGTTTTGTGACATTGGTTGCAATCCACACGATGGGTCAGCACTCTCCACCCTTCCCTTTATACTCTGGGTTCCCCATGTCCATTTGTCCAGGTTTCCTGTCCCTTCCTGCCTTCTTGTCTTTGCTTTTGGGCAGGTGTTGCCCATTAGGTCTCTATGCTTGATTGAACAAAAAAACATGTTCCTCACGAGTGTTATTGTTTGTTTTATAGGCCTGTCTAATCTTTGGCTGAAAGGTGGACTTTGGGAGTGGCTTCAGTTTTAAATTAGCAAGATGTCCGGGGGCCATAGTTTCGAGTCTCTGTCAGACCAGTAAGCTTGGTCTTTTTTTGTGAATTTGAATTTTGTTCTACATTTTTCTTCTGCTCTGTCTAGAATCCTCTATGTGATCCTTGTCAGAGCAGTCACTGGTGGTAGCGGGGTACCTTCTATTTCTTCTGGGCTCAGGCTGTTGGAGACGTGGTTCCTGTGGTCCATTAGGCCTTTGGACTAATATTTTCCTTGCGTCTTTGGTTTTCTTCATTCTCCTTTTCTCTGAATGTGATGTGACCAATAGAAGTATTTTACACAGCCGCTTGAAAGTTTTTAAGACCCTAGATGCTACTCACCAAAGTAGGATGTGGAACATTTTGTTTATGAACTATGTTATGCCAGTTGACCTCATGTCCCCTGAGACCGTGGTCCCCAGCCCTCAGCCCCAGTAACTCGGTCCCTCAAGGTGTTTGGATGTGCCTAGGAAGCTTCTGTGGCTTTGCCTTGGTCAGGTTGTGCTGACTTCCCTATATTGTGTGTTGCCTTTCCTTTCACCAAAGTTAATACTTGTCTACTATCTAGTTAATGATTTCCCCTACCCATCCCTTCCCTCCCTCATATCCATCGAAGATTTTTTTTTCTGTGTGTAAATCTTTTCTTGTGTTTTTGTGATAGTGGTCTCATACAGTATTTGTCCTTTTGTGATTGACTTATTTCATTTGTTATAATGCCTTCCAGATTCTATGTTGTAAGATGCTTTGTGGATTCATCATTGTTCTTTATCGTTGCGTAGTATTCCATCGTGTGTATGTACGATAGTTGGTTTATCCACTCATCTGTTAATGGGCACTTAGCTTGTTTCCATCTTTTTGCTGTTGTGAATAATGGTACAGTGAACATGGGTGTGCATATATGCTTACTCGTGTGCTTGGGATTGATGGATTGTATGGTATTTCTATTTCTAGCTTTTTAAGGAGGCGCCATATTGTTTTCCATAGTTGTTGTACCATTTTACATTCCCACCAGCAGTGCATAAGAGTTCCAGTCTCCCCACAACTTCTCCAACATTTGTTATTTTTTGATTTGTGCCATTAATGTTAGGGTGAGATGGCATCTCATTGTAGTTTTAATTTTCATTTCTCTAATGGCTAGTGATCTCGAGCGTTTCCTCATACGTCTGTTAGCCAACTGAATGTCTTCTTTGGTGAAGTGTCTGTTCATATCCTTTGCCCATATTTTAATTGTATTATTTGTCTTTTTGTTGTTGATGTGTTGGAGTATTCTATAGATTTTAGAGATTAGACCCTTGTCACCTAAATGATTCTTCTTGGAACCCAGTTGACATGTTCTGAGAAAGCCCAAGCAGCCCCGTGGAAAGGCCTCTGTGGAGAAGGGCTAAGACCCCAGGCCAACAACCTGGCTAAATTCCCTTAGTCAGCAGCAGCCAGCGCCCACCTGACTGCCAGTAAGTGAGCCATGTTAGAAGTGGATCCTCCAGACCCCTGTTGAGCCGCTCCATCTGATGCCACTGAGGAGGAAGATGGGTCATCCCCACCGAACTCTGCCCAAATGCAGGCTCATGAGTGAACTAAATGAGTGCTATCACTGTAAGCCACTTGATATTTGGGGAGGGTTTGTCATGCAGCAGTAGAAAACTGGGAGAGTGCTCAGTAATTATCTCCTGGGCAAGTAATTAGGGACATCAGCCTTGTGAAAAACTGGAATTAGAACAGCTGGGTGATTTTGAATTATTTGAAGCATTTGGAAAACAATTAGACATTGGTATATGCAAAAAAAAAAGGAAAGAAAAGACTTTGACAAGAAAAAGACACACGGATAACACAGTTAACAGGCCAGCAGCTCTTTGAGATCTGTGAGAAGAGAGTTAGCTAACTGTAATCTGAGGTTCCTAGTTACACCATTAAGATTTTTCCCTTTACCATGATTATTTATCCACATTGGAGAGAGAAGTTCATCAGAATGGAAGTTCCTCTTGGGCAGGGGTTTTTTGGTATGTTATTGGCACCTGTATTCTTGGAGAGCTTAAAACAATGCCTGGCAAATGGTAGGTGCGCAATAAATATTTGTTGAATGAATAATAAGATTGCAATTGGCTGCAGCACAACCTTGGACATTGTGTATATTAACATAGATTCTTTATATTTGTTTGGCACACGTGTTTTAAACATCAATCTGCTAGAGTAGGCAAGCCAGGCAGTCCTTAGGATCTGACCCAAGATGTTCCCCATTCACTTATGAGGAATTTTACACTTTCCATGGGGATTACGCTGCACCCAGATTCACATGGTTATGAGAAAGAGGTTGGAAATACCTCTTGAGTATTTAGAGACTCCAACATTTGTTTTCTTCCATAGTGGTGTTGCTGTTAGGTGCCTTCGAGTCAGCTCCGACTCATAGCGACCCCATGTACATATAAGCAATAAAAAGATAAACAGCAGGATCAGAAAGTGGATAGAAATCTGAGACAGGATGATCAGGTGGTGAGTGATCAAGAGTAATAAGTGGGAAAAGCAGCCATTGCACATGGCTTTGGCCGTGCAGTAGACGCTGTCTGGCTTTGGCCGTGCAGTAGACGCTGTCTGGCTTTGGCCGTGCAGTAGACGCTGTCTGGCTTTGGCCGTGTAGTAGACGTTGTTTCTCCGTCATCGCAGAGGCAGGAATAGCTGTGGGAGCTAGGAGAGAGAAAAGACTAAATGGAGACTGAGGAACAGATCCAGCTGTGTTGATAGCACCTCAGCATGTAGGTTTGGATTCTGTGATGCCAGGGTCCAGATCATTCCTTAGCAAACACAGCAATTTGACAGGATGACTCAGGAAACCCACACATGGTAGACAGCAAAATCAGTCAAGCACTTAACTTTGCAAATGAAACTTTAGGTAATATTTACTAAGACGTCTCAAACTTTAAGGTTTGGGAATGGGTGGATATTTTGCATGTCCTGAAATGAGCTACCAACTCAGGTTATGAGCACAGAAATGACCAAGACCCCAAACAGACAGATGTTGATGTGTAGATATAAATCAAACCTAACCAGTGGCCATCCAGTTGATTCCAAATCATGGAGACCCCATGTGTGTTTGAATAGAACTATGCCCCATACGGTTTTTAGAGGCTGATTTTTTTTGGAAGTAGCTTACCAGGCCTTTCTTCCCAGGTGCCTCTGGGTGGACTCGAACCTCCAACCTTTCAGTTAGTAGCCGAGTGCATTAACAATTTGCACCCCCCAGGGACTCGTATGTTAATATGCAGATACAGATATTCACATGTAGCTGCTGAAATGTGACCTCTGAAACCACTTCTCATTATTTCTGTAGGACCCAAAGATAAAGTGGGTTTGTGGCCTACTCGATGTGAAACCTGGGTCTTTTGACATCCTACCTACCCATAGCCAAGGAATTAGTTCCGACTCATGGCGACCCTATAGGGCAGAGTAGGACAGAGTAGAACTTTCCAAGGCCGTAAATCTTTATGGAAGCAAACTGCCACATCTTTCTCCCTTGGAGCAGCTGGTAGCTTCAAGCCACTGACCTTTTTGGTTAGCAGCCAAGTGCTTTAAGCACTGGCTAGGTCATGATTCTCTTGTATGACTGGTTGTCTACCATTTTATCATCAAATGTGATTTCTCTATGTGTTGTAAATCACTATGATATGATAAGATGGGTTAGTGGCAGTCATATTGATGAGATCTACAAGATTAGCTAGTGTCTTAAAGCAGTCTCTTTTGAGATATAAAAGAGAGAAGTGAGCAGAGATACACGGGGAACCTTGTACTACCAAGAAAGCAGCCCCAGGAGCAGAGTGCGCCCTTTGGACCTGAGGTTCTTGCACTGAGATGCTCCCAAGTCAAGGGAAGATGGATGGCAAGGACCTTCTCCTCCAGAGCCAACAGAGAGAGAAAGCCTTCCCCTGGAGATGGCGCCCTGATTTCAGACTTCTAGCCTACTGGACTGTGAGAGAATAAACTTCTCTTTGTTAAAGCCATCCACCTGTGGTATTTCTGGTATAGCAGCATTAAATGACTAAGACATTTGTATTGTTGAGTTTTTTTCTTAATTTTCAATACCGGCTGTTATTGTAGACTTTTGTTTTTATTATTTTTATTGTGCTTTAAGTGAAAGTTTACACATCAAGTCAGTCTCTCACACAAAAACTTATATACACCTTGCTACACACTCCCAATTATTCTCCCCCTGATGAGACACCCGCTCTCTCCCTCCTCTCTCTCTTTTCATGTCCATTTCACCAGCTTCTAACCCCCTCCACCCTCTCATCTCCCCTCCAGGCAGGAGATGCCAACATAGTCTCAAGTGTCCACCTGATCGAAGAAGCTCACTCCTCTCCAGCATCCCTCTCCAACCCATTGTCCAGTCCAATCCATGTCTGAAGAGTTGGCTTCGGGAATGGTTCCTTTCCTGGGCCAACAGAAGGTCTGGGGGCCATGACCACCAGGGTCCTTCCAGTCTCAGTCAGACCGTTAAGTCTGGTCTTATGAGAATTTGGGGTCTGCATCCCACTGCTCTCCTGCTCCCTCAGGGGTTCTCTGTTGTGTTCACTGCCAGGGCAGTCATCAGTTGTAGCCGGGCACCATCTAGTTCTTCTGGCCCCAGGATGATGTAGTCGCTGGTTTGTGTGGCCCCTTCTGTCTTTCGGGCTCATAATTGCCTTGTGTCCTTGGTGTTCTTCACTCTCCTTTGATCCAGGTGGGTTGAGACCAATTGATGCATCTTAGATGGACGCTCCTTGGCGTTTGAGACCCCAGACGCCACTCTCCAAAGAGGGATGCAGAATGTTGTTGTGGAATTGGGGACCTGAAATGTTTGGAATCATTTGCATGAGGAATTTTACTGTATAAACAGGGAGTCTGTTTCCATCAGTTACTTTGAATGGGCCAAGAAGCTGAAACAGTGCAATGGTGATTTGTTTAATAACAAGTATAGATGGAACAATAGTATATTTTTTGTGGATATTGCTTAGAACCATTTTCATCTCAATACTGTAATCGATGGAGTCCCTGGGTGGTGCAAATGATGAATGCGCCTGGCTGCTAATTGAAAGGTTGGGGGCTTGGGCTCACCCAGAGGTGCCTTGGAAGAAAGACCTGGTGACCTGTTTCTAAAAAGTCAGCCATTAAAACCCTACGGAGCACAGTTCTACTCTGACATACCTGGTGGCGCCATGAGTTGGAGTTGACTGGATGGCAACCGATAATTCTAATCAGTAGCTTTTGATATGAAACATCAAAGGGACCAAAACAAGCTTGACATTTTGTGGGGAAACTTCCCTTCAGCTCCGAAACTGTCTTCAGGGCTGCCGGAATAGTTGTAAAACAAGAGGAAATTTAGGGTCAATTATGCTTTTGTTGCTGAACCAGCGTCAGCACTTATCTTAGCAATTAAAATTACAGCTCTGGAGAAGCTCAGCTCTTACACTGAAGTCTTCCCGTTTACGGTTTGCGTGCTGTTTTGCAAGTTAAAATTATGCTCAACTTTCAGAGGAATGTGCATATTTTAGAGTTAGTCCCTTTTGGGTTTAATTGTCTCTGCTTAGAAAATACCTTAAAACATTTTAGTAGACATTTAAAAAAAACGACAAAATCAGCTCAATTGTTTGGCTACTGAAGTGCAGAATACATCATTACAAACCTGCAGCCTGCCATCAAAACCCCATGACCTTGTATTCTGATCCCCAAATCAGGTGATGTGGGTGGTCACATGACCTGAAATACGGGATGGAATGTTTGCAGCCTGGGTTGTCCCTGAAAGTCAAGATCGTGTGTCACGCTAACCTTCACCTTCGGGAATCTTTCCCTAGCCACGTCCTCCAAACGCAGGCAGGTACATGGTTGTTGTTTGCTCTCACCTAGTTGGCCCCCGAATCATGGTGACCCCATGCACAATGAAACAAAACACTGCTCAGTCCTGCGTGAATATGTTACCTTAGAACTTTGAGATGAGGTGAGTATCTTGGATTAACCAGGTGACGTCGGTGTCATCTCAAGGGTCCTTATAGAGAAAGCTTGGAGGCTCAGAGCAAGGGAATGAGAAACGCCAATGAAAGCACAGGCTGCAGTGGTGCTAGTCTCAGATGAGCCAAAGATTGAGCACAGCCTCTAGAAGCCAGTAAAGGCAAGGAACAGATGGTCGCCTAGAGACCCCAGGACACACAGCCCTGTCCAACACCTTGGGTTAGCCCTGTAAGAACAGGTTCTGGATGCCTGACTTCGATACCAGTTGCCATCAACTCAATTCCAGCTCATGACAACCCCTGTGTGTCAGAGTTGAACCATGCTCTGTAGGGTTTTCAATGGCTAACCATCAAATCAGTTCCAGCTCTTGATGACCCCTCGTGTGTCAGAGTTGAACCACGCTCTGTAGGGTTTTCAGTGGCTAACCATCAAATCAGTTCCAGCTCTTGATGACCGCTCGTGTGTCAGAGTTGAACCATGCTCTGTAGGGTTTTCAGTGGCTAACCATCAAATCGGTTCCAGCTCTTGATGACCCCTCGTGTGTCAGAGTTGAACCATGCTCTGTAGGGTTTTCAATGGCTAACCATCAAGTCGGTTCCAGCTCTTGATGACCCCTCGTGTGTCAGAGTTGAACCATGCTCTGTAGGGTTTTCAGTGGCTAACCATCAAATCGGTTCCAGCTCTTGATGACCCCTGTGTGTCAGAGTTGAACCATGCTCTATAGGGTTTTCAGTGGCTAACCATCAAATCAGTTCCAGCTCTTGATGACCCCTCGTGTGTCAGAGTTGAACCATGCTCTGTAGGGTTTTCAGTGGCTAACCATCAAATCGGTTCCAGCTCTTGATGACCCCTGTGTGTCAGAGTTGAACCATGCTCTGTAGGGTTTTCAATGGCTAACCATCAAATCGGTTCCAGCTCTTGATGACCCCTCGTGTGTCAGAGTTGAACCATGCTCTGTAGGGTTTTCAGTGGCTAACCATCAAATCAGTTCCAGCTCTTGATGACCCCTCGTGTGTCAGAGTTGAACCATGCTCTGTAGGGTTTTCAGTGGCTAACCATCAAATCGGTTCCAGCTCTTGATGACCCCTGTGTGTCAGAGTTGAACCATGCTCTGTAGGGTTTTCAATGGCTAACCATCAAATCGGTTCCAGCTCTTGATGACCCCTTGTGTGTCAGAGTTGAACCATGCTCTGTAGGGTTTTCAGTGGCTAACCATCAAATCAGTTCCAGCTCTTGATGACCCCTCGTGTGTCAGAGTTGAACCATGCTCTGTAGGGTTTTCAATGGCTATAATCTTGTGGAAGTAGATCACCAGGCCTTTCTTCGTAGGTACCTCTGTATAGACTTGAACCTCTAGCCTTTCTGTTAGCAGTGAAAGTGTTCACTGTTTACAGTGCCCAGGGACTCCCTGACTCTAGAACTGTAAGATAATAAATTTGTGTATTTGATGCCACTGAGTTTGGAGTAATTTTTTACAGCAGCGTTAGGACACTAAACCAATTGGCAAGGCCGGTATCAATGCAGGAAGGAAAAACCCTACCCGTGAAGGGAGAAACTTCACAGTCATGTGACCAAGCATGGGCCTGCCGGCCGGGGTGAGAAATCAGCCACAGTTCAACCAGCCCAGCAGCCTCTGGGTTGTCTTCCTGGGTGAACACATTCCAGAACCGTAGGCAGGAGGGCCAAAGATTGGGAAGAGAAGGAAGCACAGCCTGGCCCTTTGCTCTTTGGGGAAGGACACTCTAAGATTTTTCGGTAGTAAGAATTGAAGTTGACTTTGTGACCAGTTTGTTGAACTCCATCTGGTTCAGTGCTCTGGTTGCTGACCTGTCCATAAACCTGCAGGCCTGGCCTCTGTGGGGATGCAGGTGGGTGGGCCTTCGATCTGCACGGGAATTCACATGGAAGATGCTGACATGACATTCAACACTGACAACGGAAGGCATGGAAATTCACCACATGGAAGGAGGGTTCTTAGGACATGAAATTCCAGACTCCCATTCCATCTGATTATCTTACTATTTATTGCTTGAATACTGACTGCACAAAATGTGAGAGTTAAAGGATGGGTGGGGTGGTGGTATTTCTACCTGTCTCACTTCCAGCCTGTGCCCAGTGAACGCTGACAACCCCCCTTTTCATGTAGCTGCCGGATCTCTTGTCACTAAAACAGGCACAGCCTTTCTTTGTGTGCCACCACAGACAGGGCTGTGACTCAGACTCAGAGCGCTGCTCACAGAATCCGGATCGTGCTCCTGACCCCTGAGGCTGCTCTGATCATGTCACACAAGTATTCAGAGAACTGCCATCAGTCAAAGCTGTCTCAGTTATCTATTGCTGCTATAACAGAAATACCGCAAGTTGATGGCTTTACCAAAAAGAGATGTACTCTCTCACAGTTCAGGAGGCTAGAGTTCTGAATTCAGGGTGCCAGCTCTAGAAGGCTTTCTTTCTATGTCAGCTCTGGGGGAAGGTCCTTGTCTGCTTTCAACATCTGTGGGCCTGGCATTCCCTGGAGATCTCCATGTGTCTTTCCCTGGGTCTAGGAGGTTCTTAGTGCAGGGACCCCAGGTCCGAAGGATGCACTCTGCTCCTGGCTCTTCTTCCTTGGGGATAGTGAGGTCCCACCTGTCTCTGCTCTCTTCTCTCTCCTTTTATCCCTTGTAAGATTAAAGGTGTGACTCGAGCAAGGGTATGACTTGAGTAAGGGTGTGACTCGAGTCACACCCTCTCGTAAGGTATTGATGGAAGATGTGCCCCATATACTGACCCTGCCTCATTATCATACTGAAGTTAGGATTTACGCCTTACCGCAAAATGGAGGATAATTACATCAGGTCACAAAATGGAGGACAGCCACACAGTACTGGGAATCATGGCCTAGCCAAGCTGAATTAGGGGACACAATCCAAGCCGTGACACAAGCCAACCCATATGTCAAACACAGAAAGGAAAACGGACTCAAGTGAATAGAATGAGGCAGGGGGCAGGAGCACTATAAAAAGACCGAGGGATAAAAATACAAGAAAAAACAGCCACCAAATTGCAGAAGATGGAGGAAGGGAAGACATTTAACATCTCAATAGAAGGGAGAAATAAAGCATCAGCAGCCAGATAAATGTGGAAAATTACAATAAAAAAAAAAAGGAGAAAGACAAGCCAAAATGAAATGAGTAAAAATAGAATGATAATTTCTCTTCAGAACATGGTTTAGAGAGTCTGGAAAACAAACCCCCTCCTACCACCCTCCAACTCCTCCCTCCCCAATTCCTCCTCAACTCTCCCCTCCCTTCACCCTCCCCAGCTTCTCCCCCACCTACCCCCTCCGGCCACCCCACAATTCTCCACTTCAGCACCATCCTCCCCAATTCCTCCCCAACTCCTCCCTAACCCCGCCTCCTACTACTCTCAATTCCCTCCTCCCAGCACCCCCCAAAACAAAAACTCATTGCCATGGATGAGATTCCAACTCATGGCAACCTCCTCCCCCGCGCCCCCCCCCCCCCCGCCGCCTTGTCCCGTTCCAGCTCTCTAGCTCCCCAATGCTCGGTGCAGTGTTTCCCCTGGCCTGGCTCTCCTTTCTACATTTCAACTGGACAGAGAGGATTTCCAGGCAAGAAAACATTCTGAGACAAATGGCACGTGGTTCTGTGGCTCTGGAGTTAAGGCATGTACAGTTACTTCAAAATAAGGAGCACAGTAGCCTCGTGGAGGGAACACAGACGCGAGGCTTCAACATGATCAAATGCATTCCTGGTATTTGATAAAAGCAATGAACTCAGTAAATCGAAACGATATTCTTTTGTGATGTATGGCTCCATATGTAGACATTTCCAAAATGACGAACTAGCTGGAAAAAAGATCTTCCTCATGTTTTTCAGTCACATGTAAAAGAAAAAGAAAACAAGAAAGAAATTCTGTTGTTGGAAACCTAGGACTTTTTAGTTTCTTGTGTGTCAGAACATTGTTTTCAGGGTAGAAAATTCTCACAAATACAGAGAGCAGGCTGGGAGGTGAGCTGTCCTCCGACTCTTCTTCCAGAGGCTCGCCCTTCAGGCAGAGAGCTGCTGGCCACCAGGTCTAAGGCGTGCACCATTCAGCAGGAGGGAGGGTACAGGAATGGCAGGCATAAATGCCCCGGATCATTTGCAGGTGGGCATTGAACACTTCAGAAAGGCTGCTGCAGGGCGAAGTATCCCCCGGGAACAGGATCACCTCTGAGCGTCGAACTGAACGTTTTTTTTCAAGAGCCAGGACATGGCCGTGGCTCATGGATAGAATTCTCACCTTCCTTCCATGTGCGAGAACGGGGTTCGATTCCCAGCCAATGCACAGGCACCACTCGTCTGTCACTGGAGGCTTACATGTTGCTAGGATGCTGAATAGGCTTCTTGGGAACTTCTAGACTAAAGCAGACTAGGAAGAAAGGCCTGGCAATCTACTTCTGAAAATCAGCCAGTGAAAACCCTGTGGATCATCACAGTTCCATCCACAACCAATCTTGGGACTGGTGTAGCAATGGGCAGTGTTTGTTTCTGTTGTTTATGGGGTCACCATGAGTCAAGGGCCAACTCTGACACAGCTAACAACAACAACAAGCTGTATGTTACCTGAGGGCAGAAAATGAGCTTTCATCTTCCCAACCTCACACACACTATCTGCCTGGGCCCTCATTGGTGCCTGTAGAACTCCTTTTTAAAAGCTACACAATATATTTCTGCAGTATTTGGGTTAATAGACCTCTTAATTAATTACGTTTAATTCACTACCTTTATTTCAAGCATGAAGCAACACCTCAGTCTCATTAGAAAAAAAAAAATGCCGTCTTCAAATCAAAAAAACAAATAACCAATTCTGTCTGCCATGCTTTAATTCAAGTTCCCTTCTGTTCTATGACGTGGCTTCTAGTTTTCCCCTCATTTCCAGTTGGGCATCATCATTTAGGATTGTGGACCACCATGTATCTCTCCTGGGTTTTGCTGGACTGTGAGTTGTATTAAAATGCAAAGCTGATGTAGCTATGGGGTGTGTCCTGCCATCACATTAACAGGACACAGAGGAATGTCTTCATTTCCTTTTGCAAACTCACCATTGATGTCTCTGCCCCTCATGTCATTTCACGTCACTCACAGAGAAGCCCGGGTGGTAAACTCGTCTAGATTTAGGCCCTGGGAGGTCAGTGGTGTGCTCTGTAGGACAGCCTCTCTTTCATTACACAGGGAGCACTTCGTAGTACTTTTTTGAAATTGTGCTTTAGGTGAGCTTTTACAGAACAAACTAGCTTCTCATTAAACAGTTAGTACACGTCTTGTTTTATGACGTTGGCTAACAACCCCACGACATGTCAACACTCACCCTTCTCGACCTTGGGTTCCCCATTACCAGCTTTCCTGTCCCCTCCTGCCTTCTAGTCCTTGCCCCTGGGCTGGTGTGCCCCTTTAGTCTCATTTTGTTTTATGGGCCTGTCTAATCTTTGGCTGAAGGGTGAACCTCGGGAGTGACTTCATTACTGAGCTGTACAGGTGTCCAGGGGCCATCTTCTCAGGTTTCTCTAGCCTCTGTCAGGCCAGTAAGTCCGTCTTTTTTTGTGAATTAGAATTTGGTTCTACCTTTTTCTCCAGCTCTGTCGGGGACCCTCTATTGTGATCCCTGTCAGAGCAGTCAGTGGTAGCAGCCGGGGACCATCTAGTCGTGCTGGAAGTTGTGGTAGTTGTGGTCCATTAGTCCTTCGGACTGATCTTTCCCTTGTGTCTTTAGTTTTCTTTGCTCCCGAAGGGGTGAGACCAGTGGAGTGTCCTAGATGGCCGCTCACAGGCTTTTAAGATCCCAGACGCTACTCAACAAAGTAGGATATAGAACATTTTCTTTATAAACTGTGTTACGCCAATTGAGCTAGATGTTCCCCGAGACCATGGTGCCCACAGCCCTCAGCCTAGCAGTGCGGTACCTTGGGGAGTTTGGATGTGTCCATGGAACTTTCATGACCTTGCCTGGGACAAGCGGTGCTGGCCTCCCTGGTATTGTGTACTATCTTACTTTTCACCAAAGTTAGCACTTGTCTATTGTCTAGTAAGTGTTTTTCCATCCCCACCTCTCCCCTCCCTCAACCATCAAAGATTGTTCCTTTTTGTATGTAAACCTTTTCATGAGTTTTTATAGTAGTGGTCTCATACAGTATTTGTCTTTTCGTGATTGACTTATTTCACTCAGCGTAATGCCCTCCAGGTTCATGCATGTTGTGAGATGCTTCGCAGATTCATCGCGGTTCTTTATTGTTGTGTAGTGCTCCGTTGTGTGTATGTACCATAGTTTGTTTATCCATTCATCTGTTGATGGGCATCTAGGTGTTTTCCATCTTTTTTGCTATGGCGAACAGTGCTGTGATAAACATGGGTGTGCATATGCCTATCTGTGTGACGACTCTTATTTCTCTAGGATATATTCCTACGAGTGGGTGTAGTATGTTTTGTTTTGCAGTGACTACTAGGACGCTTATGGAGGCAGTGGTGGCTCAGTGGTAGAATTCTCACTTTCCATGCAAGAGACCCGGGTTCAATACCCAGCCAGTGCACCTCGTGCACAGCCACAGCTCGCCTGTCAGTGGAGGCTTGCATGTTGCTATAATGCTGAACAGGCTTCAGTGGAGCTTCCAGACTAGGAAGAAAGGCCTGGCAATCTACTTTTGAAAACCCTGTGGATCCCAGTGGTCTCATCCCTGACCAATTATGAGAATGGCACAGGATTGGGGTTGCCATGAGTTGAGGGCCACTTGATGGTAGCTAACAAGTAGGAAGCTCACAGTCCCCTTTACTGTTCAGTTACAGTAGTGCTAATCACACCACTGTATAGTTTTGCTCTATTAGTCTTATTTTAATGACCCAGGGGGCAGTGTAGAGCAAACATATCAGAATAATAGCTACCATTTTTATAGAACCCATGACTCCATAGGTACTAAATAGCTTACATGTATTAACCTACTTTACTCCCACCACAACCCAATTGTTGTGTTGTCGTTAGGTGCTGGCGAGTTGGTTCCCACTCATAGGGACCCTGTGGACAACAGAATGAAACACTGCCCAGTCTTGTACCATTCTCACAATTATTGCTATGCTTGCACCCCCGTTGCAGCCACTGTGTCAGTTCATCTCATTGAGGGTCTTCCTCTTTTTTACTGACCCTCTACTTTTCCAAGCATGATGTCTTTCTCCAGGGACCGATCCATCTAAGGAGCATTCTAGCTATACTCCTTCCAAGACAGATTGGTTTGTTCTTTTGGCAGTCCATGGTATACCCAAGATTATTCGACAACACCACAGTTCAGAAGCATCAATTTTTCTTTGGTCTTCCTTATTCATTGTCTAGCTTTCACATGAATATGATGCAATAGAAAACAGCATGGCTTGGGCCAGGCGTACCTTAGTCTTCAAGGTGACGTCTTTGCTTTCCCGCACTTTAAAGAGGTCCTTTGCAGCAGATTTGCCCAATGCAAAGCGTCTTTTGATTTCTTGACTGCTGCTTCCATGGCTGTTGATTGTGCATCCAAGTCAAATGAAATCCTTGACAACCTCAATCTTTTCTGCATTTATCATGATGTTGCTTGTTGGTCCACTTGTGAGGATTTTCGTTTTCTTTATATCGAGGCATAACCCATACTGAAGGTTGTCGTCTTTGATCTTCATCAGTAAGTGCTTCAAGGCCTCCTCACTTTCAACGAGCAAAATTGTGTCATCTACATAACACAGGTTGTTAAAGAGTCTTCCTCTAATCCTGATGTCCCGTTCTTCTTCATATAAGCCAGCTTCTCGGATTATTTGCTCAGTGTACAGATTGAATAGGTATGGTGAAAGGATACAACACTGACGCATACCTTTCCTGACTTTAAACCACTCAGTATCCCCTTGTTCTGTTCTAATGACTGCCTCTTGATCTATGTAAAGTTCCTCATGGGTACAGTTAAGTGTTCTGTAATTCCTATTCTTCACAATGTTATCCATAATTTGTCATGATCCACATGGTTGAATGCCTTTGCATAGTCAATAAAACACAGGTAAACATCCTTCTGGTATTCCCTGCTTTCAGACAGGATCCATCTGACATCAGCAATGATGTCCCTGGTTCCACTTCCTTTACTGTATCTGGCTTGAATTCCTGGCAGTTCCCTGTTGATATATTGTTGCAACCACTTTTGAATGATTTTTAGCAAAATTTTGCTTGCGTGTGACATTAACGATATTGTTCTATAATTTCCACATTCGGTTGGATCACCTTTCTTGGGAATAGGCATAAATATGAATGTCTTCCAGTTGGTTGGCCAGGAAGCTGTCTTCCATATTTCTTGGCATAGACAAGTGAGCACTTCCAGCGCCACATCCACTTATTGAAACATCTCAATTGGTATTTTGTCAATTCCTGGAGCCAATTAGGAAGTATTATCTGCATTTTATAGATGAGGAAATGGATGTTTAGAGAAGTTAGGGTCACTTTTTCTAGGTATCTAATGCCTGTCGAGTAGTGAGCTCTCGTTATGTGTTGGCTGTTATTTGCTTGTACTGTTTACATAGTGAGCGTTTTCATGCTTTCTGGAAGTAGACTAGGGCTATTAATAATGGAATGAGGAGACTGAAGGACAGACAAGGTAGAAGACCTGATGATCTGCTCCTATAAACATGATGGCTTAGGAAACCCTAAGGGGCAATTCTGCTCTGTCACATGGGGTCACTATGAGTCAAAACTGACTAAATGGCACCCAACAATAAGGTGCCCTGGTGGTGCAATGGTTAAGTGCTCGGCTGCTAACCAAAAGGTTGGTGGCTCAAACCTACCCAGTGACTCTGTGGTAGAAAGACCTGGAGATCTGCTCCTGTAAAGATTATAGTCAAGAAAACGCTATGGGGCAGTTCTACTTTGTCTCACGGGGTTGCTATGAATTGAAAATCAACTTGATGGCACCCAAAAACAACAACAAAGCGAGAGGGCTGTGGACATGGATTTGAACCCAGGACTCTGCCTGGAATAGGCTCTGGAAAGTTCCCTTCCCTAAAATGGAGGATGACTGTTAAAGGTTTGGTTGTGGGTATGTCTGATGAAAGGAGTGCAGAAAAAAGTCTGGTGATGGCGGTAGATTGCATTACTTTGATTGACCAGCTGGAATGGGGGCCATCAAGTCCAGTGACCTCATCAGTCAGCCCTGTACAGGAAAACCTTATCACCGGCGTTCAAGTGGGGATTGATTCCCTTCCCAGTTAATTGGACAGAATTGCTTACTTAGCTGCCAAAAGAAAGAGGACAAAGGTTTTTTAGGGACAGTATATTCCTCATCTTCTCTTTCTCCAAGAGTAACATTAGAAGGACTCAATGTGAGCTGGCGCCTTTGAGCCTCTGCTCTCTGGTGGATACCATCTGCTCTGGGGGAACGTTTAATCGGAATTCTAAGTATATTTAAGGGCACATAGGACAGATGTCCACTGGCTCCTTTTTATTCCGTAGGGATGCTGTTTTTCAGTCCCGTGTGTTCGTGCTGCTGTAGCTACAGTGAAAACATTTCCCAGGCAGTCATGAAAAATCCTACCTTTACTTAAAAAAACGATTTTCTTTTAAAGCACCACTTCCTCTGCAAATCTTAGCTCGAATGCCATGTATTTTCACCAAGATGACAACTCATTGTGTTTGGGTCTATTATATGCCATTTCCCATCACAGCTGGGTCTCCTTTGATGGCTTTAATCACCCAGTGAATAAGTAAAGGTCATTTCATCTCAATCAGATTCATTAATCACACAAATATTATCCTTATTATCTCTATTTACATGAAGCTGGGCGCCTAAGTGATTCCGTCAGAGCTATTAAGATGTTAATGTCAGGGCTGGCTCAGTGAAGTGAACAGCCATGAAGGCAGTGGGCAGCCTTCCTCCTCCTAAATGGGGTTTGTTTTCACTTGATGGGCATTCAGCAGCAAGACCACAACAGTTCTAACTCTCTTGGGAGGGCTTTGAACTGACTCTTCCAGGTTCAGTCATGGAACAGGAAGCAAAACCAGAACAGATCCCAAATTTGTAAAATTTGGATGAACCAGAACAATAATTGGAACAGGAAAAATTACAGGTCTAAGCCCTGCTAGAAACCTAATCACCTTCTTAGAAAATAAGGGTAGCGTTGCATAGCAATCACATTTCTTGCCCTTCACATTTTGAGCACAGTCAGAAACAGTGGTTCTCCGCTCAGAGATGGTGGCCCACCACACTACTTTGAATGTGTCTTACTCCCCACAGTCCTGGCAATAATCCCATCTCATGAACAGATTTCTGAAAGGGTTTACAACGCCTCTTTCGAGTCTCCCATTCCAGGGCTTTGACCCATAATTTCCCCCATTCTGGTGATCATGAACAGTCACTCAAATTGTGAAAATGAGAATCTGTTCTGGCTTCGCTTCCTTGGCCATGACTAAACTGGTTTGAACCAGTTTGAAGCCCTTCTAATGGGGCACAGATTACTGGTTAAAAAAAAAAAAAAATGACTGGTGGGAAATTCTACTGTAGCCCTTTTGAAAAGTGTACTTGTGAGAGGTGCTGAGCTGGCTCCACCAAATGGACTTCTCTGGGTGATTCTGTAGGTCTTCAGCACCTGGGACATCCAGTCCGCATTAGTCCTTTGTGGGGCAAGACCATGTTTACCTACACTAGGATCTACCATCTCACTTTTAAAATACCAAGTGTGGCTCTTCTTTTTTGTTGTTACGTGCCTTCGAGTTGACTCTGACTTGTGGCGACCTGGTGTAAAACAGAACAAAACATTGCCCAGTCCTGCGCTATCGTCACAATTATTGCTATGTTTGAGCCCATAGTTGTAGCCATTGTTTCAATCCAATACCAGATATGGTTCAACGCCAAATGGTATCAGTTAAAAGGAATTGAAATGACGTTTGTATGATCTACGTGCAGGTGTGCTATATAGTTACCTTGGACACACACACACATATACATATTAAATCATGCAAATACTGTATACATTAAATACTGTGAGTTTCTGTATGCGTATTGAATATACTGTGGGCTGTCAGAAGAATGAACAAATCAGTCTTAGAAGAAATAAAACCGGAATGCTCTTTAGAAGCTAGAACGGCAAGACTTTGTCTTGCTTACTTTGGGCACGTCATCAGGAAAGACCAAGCCCTAAAAAAGGCCATCATGTTTGGTGAAGTACTTGTTGTTAGGTGTGATCGAGTCGGTTCCAACTCATAGTGACCCTATGCACAACAGAATGAAACACTGCCCGGTCCTGTGCCATCCTCACAGTTGTTGCTATGCTTGAACCCATTGTTGCAGCCACTGTGTCAGTCCAGCTCATTGAGCGTCTTCTTCTTTTTTGTGCTGGCCCTGTACTTTACCAATCCTTCTGCAGGGACTGATCCCTCCCGACAACATGTCCAAAGTATGTGAGACACAGCTTCACCATCCTTGTTTCCAAAGAGCATTCTGGTTGTACTTCTTCCAAGACAGATCTGTTCATTCTTTTGGCAGTCCATGGTATATTCAATATTCTTCACCAACACCACAATTTGAAGGCAACAGTTCTTCTTTGGTCTTCCTTATTCATTGTCCAGCTAGTGAAGTAGCGCGCCAGTGAAAACGAGGGGAACCCTTGGTGAAATGGACTGACACAGTGGCCACAGCAGTGGGCTCAAACATACCAAAGATCATGAAGATGGCACAGGACCGGGCAACGTCTTGTTCTGTTATAGATGGGGTCACCATGAGTTGGAGCCAACTTGACAGTAACTAAGAACAACATATGTGTGTGTGTGCGCGCGCGAAGGAGACATCTAAGAAAAAGTCTGCATGTCCTAGTGGAAGGTGTAAAATCCATCATTGAGCCCATCAGTGTGCTCATCTTAAACAGCGCTCCAACTCACCTTGTGTCTATACATGGTAGCTCCTTGCCTTCCTCAAACATCTTACTTCTCCTTGATTATGGGTGTCTGTGACACAGCTATTTTCTGTACTGGGGGTGGGTTTTCACCCATAGCCATATTATTAGCTCCAAATTATCTTTTAAAAGAAGTCTTAGATGTCAATTTGTATCCATTTATTTATTCATAGTTACAAATTTATTCTTTCATTCAATAATTCATTGTTTTTGAATATTAACTACCATTTGGAGGGAAAGATAATAGGACAATGGGAAACGATGAAGGGCTTTAACTGTTTAGTTCCTATTGGATTAATAGTATACCAGTCACTGTTCATGCCTCTGGACCTCGAAGGTAGTAAGTTATTCCAGTTCTAATGAATTTAGCCTCAAGGTGGGTCCCTTTTGAAATGCGTGAAGCTCAGCAGACCGGAGTTGGAGCCTCACTGTTGTGTAGGTTGAGTATTCTATTAGGTGATGCTTCTTGAATGTGTTACTTTTGTAAACGTTCGCCTTTTTTCCCTTTACTTCTGTGACATAAGACTTGTAAGCATAATTATGGCTTTCCTGTGTGATAGTTAGGGATCCTGTTTTGGGTTTTCTGTGTCATATTTGGAAAACCAGAGGATCCCCATGTAAGCTAATGGAAAGGTGCCCTCAATAAATTATATATCTCATTCCTTTTGGTATACCGTCAGGGCACAGATCAGTGGCACCATAGTGCCGCTCGCCTCATTGGTGGCTTATATTACCAGATCATAATTCTCAAAATCCACATTAGGAACTGAAAATTTAAACATGCTTAATTAGTGAGCATGCATTCCTGTCCTGAAAACATATGCCTTCAAAAAAAAAAAATTAAGGAGAAAAAGTATAGTAACAAAAGGGTTTTAAGCAGGTAGGTGACAGCTATATCTGATGTATTCTTTTAAATTATTTTGAATGCTATGTGAAGAGTGGCTTGATGGAGGAGAGGGGAGATGAGAGGGAGTCACAGAAGTCATTGTGATTATTCCCCGTCTGAAACAATGATGAGTTGAGCTACAGTTGTGGCATTTACAATGGAGAGAGTGGTTTTGTGATACATCTTAGATGTAGAATGCATGGCACTTCCAGATAGATAGGGTATGAGGAAACGGCCAAATCAAGGATGACTTGTATGTTGCTTGAGCAACTGGGGAATGGATGATAGCTGTATTTATCAAAACAGAAAAAAACATTAGAAAATGTACGCATTTTTGGACTTCCAAAATAGATCTGTTGAATGGGGAGTCGGATAATGGATCTCAATATCAGGGCAACATTTCAGATTTGGACGTACATGTTTGAGTGCCATCATATAGATGATACTTAAAGCCACCAGGGGTAAGTGTTTGGTGGAGAGTTCTGAAGGAAAGGTGAAGAAGGCTGGTAACCGAGTCCTGGACCAATCAGCACTTAAAAGCTTGGAATAGGAGGAGAATAGAGTTCCTGGGTGGTGGCTCAAGTGGTTAACCGAAAGCTACTAACCGAAAGGTTGGAGGTTTGAATCCACCCAGAGGTATCACAAAAGAAAGGCCTGGCAATCTACTCCTGAAAGATCACAGCCATTGAAAACCTTAGGTAGTGCAGTTCTACTCTGACACACATGGGTCCATCACAAGTCAGAATCGACTTGATGGGAACTGGTTTGATTTTTTTAATGGAAAGAGAACAGTAAAAAAAATAAAATTAAGAAATGACCCATGGTGTCAGAGGAGAATCAAGAGAGTAAAGGATGTTAGTAGCCAAGAGAAGAAAGGAGTTCAGAAAAGAGGGCCCACTGTATGGAACGCTCTCAGAGGTTGAGAGAGATGAGTTAAGAAGAGTGACTGTTGGATTTGGGAATAGGGAAATCACTGCTGACATTTAAAGGTGTATTTTCAGGGATCAGTAGAAAAAGAAGCCACATTGCATGAAGTTGAAAAAATGAATGGGACAGTTCCAGATTAAAGCAGGAAAGTGATAATAATAAAAAAAAAAAAGGGATGGGAAAAAGGGGAGATTTGATAATATTCAGATCAGAGTCAGGACAGCAATATTTAGCAACTGGTAATGAAATGTTTATTTTTTTTGTTCACTTGTTTTTGTTTTTTGACATGATAAAGAATCTGTACCACAAATGCAGATCAAACATCATACTTGACGATAAAACTGAAATAACAGTAATTTGAAAGGTGTTTATTGCAAAAACAATGCAGAGGTATTCACTGTCACCATTGTTATCCAGCATTGTACTGAAAGCCCTAGCCAAAGCAATAAGACAGGAAAAAAAAAATAAGAATAATGACTGAAAATGAACAGAAAGAGCCGTCAGTATTTGTAGATGTACAGTGATGGACATAAAAAATTCAGGGAATATTCAGGTTATTAGCACTATTAAGAGATTCAGCATTGTCCCTGGATAAAGATCAACATACAGAAAGTACTAGTGTTCTCCCACACCAGCACTCCAAAACCCAAACCAAACTCATTGCCACAGAGTCGATTTTGACTCATAGAACTGCCCCTGAGGGTTTCCAAGGAACTGCTGGTAAATCCAAACTGCCTACCTTTTGGTTAGCAGCCGAGCTCTTAACCACTGCACCACCAGGGCTCCCACAACAACACTAGTCATCAGTAAATATAAAAAGAAAAAAAGATACTATTCACTATATGAACAAAATCTATAAAGTATCTAGGAATATACCTAACAAAAGAGGTGCAATTTCCGTATAGAGAAAATTACAAAACAATATTAAAGGATTTAAAAAGATTCAGATAAAAGGAATGGCATAAGTTGTCTAATGGATAGACTTTATCATACTATCAGTTCTCCATAAACGGATGAATAAATTCAAAGCAAATCCAATAAAAATCTCAACAAGTTTTGTTTTGTTTGGGTATTTGGCAAACATGCTTACATTTATGCATTACAGCAAACTTGCCAGAATAACCTCAATAATTTTGAAAATTCTAGAAGAGAATAACATGAAGAGGGGTTTCTTTTATAATCCAAAATAAAGATTAATCACAGAGTACTACAATAAAAAGATAGAATAAAGAGTTTCAAAACTGACCCACAAATATAAGCTCTTTCATGTATTTGAATTCAGTAAGTAGTGCTGGCATAATAGGCTTCCAACATAGAATAAATAATAAAGTTAACTCTTGCTCTCATAGTGTAGATATAAAGACATGGAGATGAGAAGCAGAACTTTGAATTATTTAGATAAAAATGGTTAACATCTTTAAAATTTTAGGGTGTTGTTAGGTCCCGTCAAGTCGGTTCCAACTCATACTGACCCTATGTACAACAGAACAAAACACTGCCCGGTCATGCGCCATCCTCACAATTGTTGTTATGCTTGAGTCCATTGTTGCAGCTACTGTTTCAATCCATCTTGTTGAGGGTCTTCCTTTTTTTCACTGACTCTCTACCTTACCAAACACAATGTTCTTCTCCAGGGACTGTTCCCTCCTGAGAACATGTCCAAAGTATGTGAGATGTAGTCTTACCATCCTTGCTTCTAAGGAGCATTCTGGCTATACTTCTTCCAAGACAGACTTGTTTGTTCTTCTGGCAGTCCATGGTATAATCAATATTCTTTGCCAACACTGTAATTTAAAAACATCAGCTCTTCAGTCTTTGTTACTTATTGTCTAGCTTTCACATGTGTATGAGATGGTTGAAAACACCATGGCTTGGATCATGAGCACCTTAATCCTTAAAGTGACATCTTTGCTTTTTAACACTTTAAAGAGATCTTTGCAGCACATTTGCCCAGTGCAGTGCATCCTTTGACTTCCTGACTGCTGCTTCCATGAGTGTTGATTGTGGATCCAAGTCAAACGAAATCCTTGACAACTTCAATCTTTTTTCCGTTTATCATGATGTTGCTCATTGGTCCAGTTGTGAGGACTTTTGTTTTCTTTATGTTGAGGTGTAATCCATACTGAAGGCTGTGGTCTTTGATCTTCATCAATAAGTGCTTCAAGTCGTCTTCACTTTGAGCAAGCAAGGTTGTGTCTTCTGCATAATGCAGTTTGTTAACGAGTCTCCCTCCAATTGTGTTGGTGCATTCTTCTTCATATAGTCTGGCTTCTCAGACCATTTGCTCAGTATACAGACTGAGTAGATATGGTGAAAAGATACAACCCTAACACACACCTTTTCTGATTTTAAACCACTCAGTATCCCTTTGCTCTGTTCAAATGACTGCCTCTTAGTCTATGTACAGGTTCTACATGAGCACAATTAAGTGTTCTGGAATTCCTGTTCTTTGCAATGTTATCCATAGTTTTTTATGATCCACGCAGTTGAATGCCTTTGCATAGTCAATAAAACACAGGGAAACATCTTTCTGGTATTCTCTGCTTTCAGCCAGGATCCATCTGACATCAGCAATGTTACACCTCCTTCCACATCCTCTTTGGAATTCAGCTTGAATTTCTGGCAGTTCCCTGTCAATGTACTACTGCAACCGTTTTTGAATTACCGTCACAAAATTTTACTTGTGTATGATATTAATATTTTAGGGTAGCATATAATTTTTTAAATACATACACATGAAAGGAAAACCCATAAACAAAAGATTTTATCAGCCTCCATAAAATTAAAAGGCCAAGTTACAAAAACAGAATAGATAAAGATATCTGCTATGTATATATAGCTCTGGAAACCTTGGTGGCGTAGTGGTTAAGTGCCATGGCTGCTAATCAAAAGGTTGGCAGTTCTAATCTACCAGGCACTCCTTGGAAACTCTGTGGGGCAGTTCTGTTCTGTCCTATAGGGTCGCTATGAGTTGGAACCAACTTGATGGCAGTGTTTTTTTTGTTTTTTTATACATACCTCTATATCTGTATCTGTCTGTCTGCCTATCTACCTACCTACCCACCCACCCATTCCCCAACCAAGAGATTATTGTTTAGAATATAAAAATTCAACAAATCAATTGGAAAAAGGTCAAAGAGTTCAAAATAAAAATGAAGAAACGTTTTGAATGGAAATTCCTCTGAAGTATGCGAATTTATAGCAACAACTTAGCAATTTTATAGAATAGCAATAACAACTTGAAAAGATGCTAAAGATCTGTATTTGAGAAAGTACAAATTAAAATAAAAATGAAGATACATCTCACATCCATCAGACGGGCAGACTTTCCGAGTCTGACGATATCGTGTTGGCAAGGACAATGTGTGTGAGCAGTTTGCAGATGGCTAGTGAAGTGGCGAATGTGCCTACCCCATGTCTCAGCAACCTCCCTCCAGGATATGCCCCAGAGAAGCTGACAGGAGCCCAGAGATGCAGCCGAGGGAGGGAGGTCTGAGAAATGGATGGCTTTCCAAGCAGAGTGTTGTCCATGGTTTTTGCCCTCCCGGTGCCTGGCTTCTCCATGCGCTAGAGGATTTGTCGCTTTCTGCAATGCTTTGCCGATATGTGTAACAGGAGGGTAAGCTTGGAGTTTGGGTTCAGACTCACAGAGGACAGATGTTGGACACCAAAGTGAGGGGTGAAGTCAAAGGGCACATGTTCAAAGTAGATGGTAGACACCCATGTAAATACTCTGAAATCCTTCTTCAATACCAAGAGTGTGTATACAAAACGGTCAGGAGTTAGAAATTGAAAAAATGCTCGGAGTCTTTGCCTTACAATGTTTAAAGCAAAACTTGTAAAATGTTGGGGATTCCGCCCTCAGACAATGACTTTATCAATGACTATGGGTCATTCTCGATCGCACACCAGTGACTGTGGGTCATTCTCGATCGCACACCAGTGACTGTGGGTCATTCTCGATCGCACACCAGTGACTGTGGGTCATTCTCGGTCGCACACCAGTGACTGTGGGTCATTCTCCGTCGCACACCAGTGGCTGTGGGTCATTCTCCGTCGCACACCAGTGACTGTGGGTCATTCTCCGTCGCACACCAGTGGCTGTGGGTCATTCTCCGTCGCACACCAGTGGCTGTGGGTCATTCTCCGTCGCACACCAGTGACTGTGGGTCATTCTCCGTCGCACACCAGTGGCTGTGGGTCATTCTCCGTCGCACACCAGTGGCTGTGGGTCATTCTCGGTCGCACACCAGTGGCTGTGGGTCATTCTCGATCGCACACCAGTGGCTGTGGGTCATTCTCCATCGAACACCAGTGGCTGTGGGTCATTCTCCATCGCACACCAGTGGCTGTGGGTCATTCTCCATCGCACACCAGTGGCTGTGGATCATTCTCCATCGCACACCAGTGGCTGTGGGTCATTCTCCATCGCACACCAGTGGCTGTGGGTCATTCTCCATCGCACACCAGTGGCTGTGGGTCATTCTCCATCGCACACCAGTGGCTGTGGGTCATTCTCCATCGCACACCAGTGGCTGTGGGTCATTCTCCATCGCACACCAGTGGCTGTGGGTCATTTTCCATCGCACACCAGTGGCTGTGGGTCATTCTCGATTGTAGACCAGTGGCTGTGACTTATCGTTGTTGTGTTCTATTGGGTCGATTCTGACTCATAGTGACCCTGTGCGACAGAGTAGAATTGTCCCATAGGGGTTTCCTGGCTATAATCTTTACGGGAGCATATTGCCAGGTCTTTGTCCTGCTGAGTGGCTGGTAGATTAGAACCCGCATCCTTTTGGTTGGCAGCCAGGGACATAAGTTGGGCCACCAGAGCTCTGTAAATCTAAGACTAATGTCCTGAAACTAGAAGTTAACACATAGTTAGAAAGAGTACTGTGGGAGTCACTCATGTGGCCATTAAAAATCCCGATGTCACTGATTTTAGGAGCCTTAGAAAGCTTCCAGGAAGATTTTAGGAAAAAATCCAGACTGTGGTGCTCTGCCTCATGAAGGATACCCATGCCCTGCAAATGAAAGGGTAGACTTAGCTCTAAAATTTATTCTACTAGACAAACATTTTGCTTAATATTTGAGAGATTTTAACTAGCTTCCCTTATCCATGGCTATTTCCCTGCTAACTTTTATCATTATCATTATTAAAACACAAATTTATTCTGTACAAATGTCTGTCCAATGAATGAGCCATAATTTACTTAGTGATGCATCTATTATGTATGTTTAGGTTGTAAGTTTTTACTGTTATAAATAATACTCTGAGAAGAATCTCAGTGCTTTAGGCTTTTCGTTAGTTTTAGATTATTTCCTTAAGGATGGATCTGCAAGACAGATTTACTACCTGCACACCTCTTTCCCTCCAATTCTCTTCCGCCCTTGAGGACTAGTTCTGATCTCCCAAAGCCCTGATGTCTAGAGAGGTCTCATCATGCCTAGGTAACACTGATGGGTATTTCTTCACCAGACCAGTGTCTGTACCATCTCTTGCTTTGCTGACTGGTTGAGCCCTTGGTGGTCTTCACCCAGAACTAACCCGTGGTTCCAAATCCATTCCATTTCACATCTGACAAGATGTCTGCGATCCCAACTCTTGTCTACCTTTTGCATTGATTTCACCTCTTTACGTGGTTCTTGTTCAAAATCAAGCCTTCAGCTTTCGCCTTTTCTCATTATCTCTGTCATTACTGCCATTCTGTATGTAAAGCTCTCAGCTCTGCACCCTCACCCTGGGGGGCCCAGACCGGCATTATTGGCCCTTCCTCCCTTTGAGAATTCAGGCTCTTCTCAGAACTTATTTGCAGAGCATTAAAGAAAGAAATTTTCGGTGTGCATTTTAATTTATTTTTGTTAGAATTCCCGATTTCTAAATAGACCATTGTGCATCATTTAATTGTATTGCAATTAACTGGAGGAATATGAGAACAATACAGTGATACATATGATATCTCAGATCTACGTGATCAATTAATTTACTTAAGCAGTGTAAACAACGAGAAAGAATTTTATACTCTGAATTAGACATTTAAAAAAAAAAAACCCAGTGCCGTCGAGTCGAGGCTCCTTAAAATTGACGCTAGCTTGAATTTTTTTCTACCTCTATTTACTCTGCAATGGAAGGTGTAGAATAAACATATAACCACAGATTATATTCTAAAAAATGGTGTTAGCATTAGTCATCTAAAATATATATGCTCAGGAAATTAAAAATTTGCTTTTGATGCGAATACAGAAGGAACATGACAGATCATTATAAAATCATTTAATAAGTCAAGATAATTATAAAACTCTTTGCCCAGCTGCTGTGCAGACAAAAGTATTGTGTTATCCTAGCTGGTTGCTATGGCTACCTGACCTTTAATCTGCCTTTAGTGACTTATATTTAAGTATTCTTGAGAAGTTAGTAAAAGTAACACTTTTCACACTTAATGAAGACGGTGACTAATTATAGTAGCTGGTAGAACTGGGAACACAAATTAATTTTGGACATATCTTGTACTTTAAAGTAAATATTTATTTTGTGTCTATAAGAACAAGACCGTATTTTCTAATGAAGCATATCTTTGCTCATCTTTTCATTCTAAGCTATTGTTACGGATTGAATTGTGCCCCCCAAACGGATGTATTGAAATCCTAATCCTTGTTCCTAAGACCATGTCCTTGTTTGGAAATAGGGTCTTTGAAGATGTTACCAGTTAACATGAGGTCATACTGTTGTCGGGGGTCCTAAGCCTATACGAGTGGTGACCTTAAAAAAAAAAAAGCAAGACACACAGAGACGGACAAAGAAGACAGCCCCGTGAAGGTGGAGGCAGAGACTGGAGTGAAGCATCGACAAGCTAAGGGACTCCAAAGACTGCTGGAGGAGGCAGGGAAGGATTCTTCCTCCAAGCCTCCAGATAGAGTGTGGCTGGCCAATGCCCTGAATTTGTGCTTCCAACCTCCAGAACTGTCAGACAAGACATTTCTATTGTTTTAAGCCTCCCCGGCTTGTAGTACTTGTTAAGGCCAAATCAAACCAAACCTATTGCTGTCGACTCAATTCTGACTCATAGCGACATTATGAGACAGAGTACAAGTGCCCGACAGAGCTTCCAAGGCTGTAAATCTTCACAGAAGCAGATTGTTGCATCTTTCTCCTGTGGAGCGGCTGGCGGGTTCCAACTCCTGGCTTTTCAGTTAGCAGCCAAGCACTTAACCACTGTGGGACCAGGGCTTCTTGAGAAACAGTAAAGGAGTGCTTAAAAAGACCCCCAGACAAGAATGAGCTCATATAAATGTTTGAATTCTCAGCCTTAATATGGTTGGCATCATAAGTGGTAAGTACCCATGAGTAACAGCCCCAGTGCTCCATGTCTTTATTTATATCTATAGTTACGTCTCTATCTCTACCTATACCTACTTCTGTATCTGTTTCTAAAACTATGTTTTTATTTATGTCTGTAGTTATGCCTATAGCATAACTTCAAATATACCTACATTTTTTTTATACTTGTACCATGGAGCCCCAGGTGGCACCGTGGTTAAAGCACTCAGCTGTTAACCAAAAGATCAGAGGTTTGAATCTACCAGCCGCTTCTCGGGAGAAATGCGACAGTGTGCTTCCGTAAAGATTGTTGTTGTTGCTAGGTGCTGTAGAGTTTGTTCTGAGTCATAGCAACCCTATCTATGTACAGCAGAACAAAACACTGCCCTACCCTGTGCCATCCTCAAAGTTGTCGCTATGCTTGAGCCCATGGTTGCAGCCACTGTGTCAATCCATTTTGTTGAGGGCCTGTCTCTTTTTAGCTGACCCTCTACTTTACCAAGCATGATGTCCCTCTCCAGGGACTGATCCTTTCTGATAACATGTCCAAAATATGTGAGATGTGGTCTCACCATCCTTGCTTCTAAGGAGCATTGTGGCTATACTTCTTCCAAGGCAGATCTGTTCATTCTTTTGGCAGTCCATGGTATATTCAATATTCTTCGCCAACACCACAATTCAAAGGCATCAATTCTTCTTCGGTCTTCCTTATTCATTGTCCAGTTTTCACATGCATATGAGGTGATTGAAAACACCATGGCTTGAGTCAGGCGCACCTTAGTTCTCAAGGTGACATCTTTGCTTTTTAACACTTTAAAGAGGTCCTTTGTAGCAGATTTGTCCAATGCAATACGTCTTTTGATTTCTTGACTGCTGCTTCCATGGGTGTTGACTGTGGATTCAAGTAAAATGAAATCCTTGACAACTTCAGTCTTTTCTTTGTTTGTCATGATATTGCTTATTGGTCCCATCGTAAGGATTTTTGTTTTCTTTATGTTGAGGTGTAATCCATACTGAAGGCCGTGGTGTTTGATCTTTATCAGTAAGTGCTTCAAGTCCTCTTCACTTTGTCATCTGCATAATGCAGGTTGTTAATGAGTCTTCTGCCAATCGCGATGCCCCGTTCTTCATATAGTCCAACTTCTTGGATTATTTGCTTAGCCTACAGATTGAATAGGTATGATGAAAGAATACAACCTTGATGCACACCTTCCCTGACTTTAAACCATGAAGTATCCCCGTGTTCTGTTCGAAAGACTGCCTGTTGATCCAGGTACAGATTCCTCATGAGCACAATTAAGCTTTCTGGAATTCCCACCTCTGCAATGTTATCCATAATTTGTTATGATCCACACAGTGGAGTGCATTAGCATAGTCAATAAAATATAGCAAAACATCTTTCTGATATCCTTTGCTTTCGGCCAGGATCCATCTGACATCAGCAGTGATATTCCTGGTTCCATGTCCTCTTCTGAGTCCAGCTTGAATTTCTGGCAGTTACTTGTCAATATACTGCTGCAGTCGCTTTCGAATGGTCTTCAGCAAAATATTGCTTGCATGTGGTATTAATGATACTGTTCAATAATTCCTGCATTTGGTTGGATCACCTTTCTTGGGAATAGGCATAAATACAGATCTCTTCCAGTCAGTTGGCCAGGTAGCTGTCTTCCAAATTTCTTGGCACAGACGAGTGAAGCACTTCCAGCGTGGCATCTGTGTGTTGAAACATCTGAGTTGGTATTCTGTCAATTCCTGGAGCCTTGTTTTTCACCAGTGCCTTCAGTGCAGCTTGGACTTCTTCCTTCAGTACTGTTGGTTCCTGATCATATGTTACCTCCTGAAATGGTTGAAAGTCGACCGATTCTTTTTGGTATAATGACTCGGTGTTTTCCTTCCGTCTTCTTTTGATGGTCCCTGCATCGTTTAATATTTTCCCTGTAGAATCCTTCAGCATTGCAACTCGACGCTTGAATTTTTTCTTTAGTTCTTTTAGCTTGAGAAATGCAGAATGTGTTCTTCCCTCTTGGTTTTCTATCTCTAGGTCTTTGCATATGTCATCATAGTACTTTACTTTGTCTTCTCGAGCTGCCCTTTGGAATCTCTTACTTCATAATTTTTTCCTTTTACTTTAGCTACTCGGTGTTTAAGAGCAAGTTTCAGAGCCTCTTCTGACATCCATTTAAGTCTTTTCCTTCTTTCTTGTCTTTTTAAAACCTCTTGCTTCTTTCATGTGTGATGTCCTTAATGTCCTTCCACAACTTGTCTGGTCTTTGGTCGTTAGTGTTCAACGTGTCAGATCTATTCTTGAGATGGTTTCTAAATTCAGGAGGGATATACTCAAGGTCGTACTTTGGCTCTCATGAACTTGTTCTAATGTTCTTCAGTTTCAACTTGAACTTGCATGTGAGTAATTGATGGTCTAATCTGCAGTTGGCGCCTGGCCTTGTTCTGACTGATAATATCGAGCTTTTCCATCGTCTCTTTCCACAGACATAGTAGAATTGATTCCTGTGTGTTCCATCTGGTGAGGTCTACATGTACAGTCACCATTTATGTTGGTAAAAAAAAAAAAAAAAAAGGTATTTGCAGTGAAGAAGTCATTGCTCTTGCAAAATTCTATCATGCAATCTCTGGCATCATTTCTATCACCAGGGCCATATTTTCCAACTTTTGCTTTCCAATCATCAGTCATTATCAATGCATCCTGATTGCATGTTCGATCAATTTCAGATGGCAGAAGTTGGTAAAAATCTTCAATTTCTTCATTTTTGGCTTTAGTGGTTGGTCTGTAAATTCGAATAACAGTCCTAATAACTGGTCTTCCTTGTAGGAGTATGGATGTTATTCTATCACTGACAGCGTTGTACTTCAGGATAGATCTTGAAATGTTCTTTTTGACGATGAATGCAACACCACTCCTTTTCAAATTGTCATTGCCAGCATAGTATACTATATGATTGTCAGATTCAAAATGGCCAGTACCAGTCCATTTCAGCTCATTATTGCCTAGGATATTGATGTTTATGTATTCCATTTCATTTTTGATGATTTCCAATTTTCCTATATTCATAGTTTGTACATTCCAGGTTCCAGTTATTAATGGATGTTTGCAGCTGTTTCTTCTCATTTTGAGTCATGCCACATCAGCAAATGAAGGTCCTAAAAGCTTGACTCGGTCTGTGTTATTAAGGTTGACTCTACTTTGAGGAGGCTTCTGTTTTCCAGTGGTATTTGGAGTGCCTTCCAACCTGGGGGGCTTATCTTCTAGTACTATATCAGACAGTGTCCCACTGCTATTCATAAGGTTTTCACTAATCTTTTTCAGAAGTAGACCTCCTTTCTAGTCTGTCTTCATCTGGAAGCTCAACAGAAACCCGTCAGCCATGGGTGGCCCTGCTGGTATTTGAATACTGGTGGCATAACTTCCAGCATTACAGCAACATGCAAGCCCCCACAGTGGGACAAACATACAGATGCATGGGGGGGAGTAAAGATTACAGTCTTGGAAACCCTATGGGGCAGTTCTACTCTGTCCTATAATGTTACTATGTGTTGGAATCGACTCGACAACAGTGTGCTTTTTGTTTGTTTTGTTTTTTATACTTGCACCTGTGCATATAAAAAAAAATGCATATACGTATATCTATACTTATATCTGTATCTGCAACTCTATTTACATGTGCATATATGTGTAGTTCTATGCCTATACCCATACCTATATCGACAACGACATCTACACCTACATCTATGAGTAGTTCTATGCCTGTACCTACATCTGTACTGACAATGTTTACACCTACATCTACATGTAGGTCCAGGCCTGTAACTACACCTGTATTACAAGTACATCTATGTGTTGGTCTATGCCCACACCTATGTCTACATGTAAGCCTACATCTACACCGATACCTGTATCAACAATGATATCTACACCTACATCTACGTGCAGGTCCAGGCCTGTAACTATACCTGTATTACAAGTACTTCTACGTGTTGGTCTATGCCCACACCTATGTCTACATGTAAGCCTACATCTACACCTATACCTGTATCGAAAACAGCATCTACACCTACATCTATGAGTAGGTCCAGGCCTGTAACTATACCTATATCACAACTATGTCTTTGTGTTGGTCTATGCACACACCTATATCCATAACTATATCTGCACCTAACCCTATGTCTCTGTCTATGCCTGTAACCACAACTACAACCATAAATAACTATAACTGTGTCTACATTTACATACCTACCTACAACTACCCCATACCTGTCCCTACACCTATGCTTATACATCGTGTGTACGTCTACACCTATATGTATGTCTACGCATATACTTATATCCAAGTTCACATCCATATATTCATATCCTCTCCTGCATGGACTTTGACTGAAGGTGTGAGGCTAGCATAAGGGGATTACAACGCA
The DNA here is from genome assembly GCF_024166365.1 of Elephas maximus indicus. NCBI lineage: Eukaryota > Metazoa > Chordata > Mammalia > Proboscidea > Elephantidae > Elephas > Elephas maximus. Next base: position 172,383,049 of record NC_064846.1, read on the forward strand.
GCAAACGAACACAGGCATCACGTGTCATAAACCAGAACTCCCAGAATCCGCCTGCCTTGCTTACTGCTATCCTCCAGATCCCCTTTCAGTCTTCCCAGAGAGAGCAGGGGACCCTTCCTCACTACTCCCAGCCTCACAACAGTCTCTCTAAGCCTTGTCTGTGCCCACAGTGGCAAGGTTTCCTATGTTTCTACCAAATAAAAACTCAATTTCCCCCCAAAAATGAGGTCTGCTTCTCCTGCTAGGATAAAGAAAAATGCTGACGGCTGTTGATGGGCTTCTGACAGTCGCGCGTAAAGGAATGTGGGGGTCTGGTCTCAGAAAGAAACAGGCTGTTTTCCTATCGCCCCTAGGAAAACCTATCATGAAAGTGGTGTCATCTTGTAGTGGAGCAGGGCTTTTGGAAGTAAATGTGGAGTCGGGAGTCATTGAAAACAGTTCATTTTAAATTCTCCTCGCTCTCTTTTTTCCTGATAGGATTTTTACATATTATTTCTGGTTTTCTTAAGTTAATCTGCTTTGTAAAATCTGTTGAAAACACTCTATAGTATGGACTCTGTTCATTTCAACTAATTATCTATTGAACTGTCTATCTATATCTATTTATATCTATAAATGTCTGTCCGTCCAGATATATAGATGTCTGATATAAATGTCTATCCCTCTAGACATCTATATATCTAGAGGGATAGACATTTATATATAGATAGATTGATATCTCTTCAGATAGATATAGATAAACATGGATAACATTGTGAAGAATAGGAATCCCAGAACAATTAATTATAGTCATGCAGAACAGGTACATAGATCAAGAGGCAGTCGTTCCAATAGAACAAGGGAATACTGCGTGGTTTAAAGTCAGGAAAGGTGTGGGTCAGGGTTGTATCCTTTCACCACACTTATTCAGTCTTCTTTATGGTAAGCGGATAGTTCTAGAAGCTGGACTGTATTAAGAATGCAGCATCAAGATTGGAGGAAGACTTGTTAACAACCTATGAAATGCAGGTGACACAGCCTTGCTTGCTGAAAAGGAAGAGGACTTGAAGCACTTACTGATGAAGATCAAAGACTACGGCATTCATTATGGATTATACCTCAACATAAAGAAAACAAAAATCCTCACAACTGAACCAAAAGCAACATCATGATAAATGGAGAAGATATTGAAGTTGTCAAGAATTTCTTTTTACTTGTATCCACAATCAACGCCCATGGGAGCAGCAGTGAAGAAATCAAATGACGTATTGCTTTGGGCAAATCTGCTGCAAAAGACCTCTTTAAAGTGTTAAAAAGCAAAGATGTCACTTTGAGGACCCAGGTGCACCTAATCCAAGCCATGGTATTTTCAGTCACTTCATATGCATGCGAAAACTGCAGTGAATAAGGAAGACTGGAGAAGAATTGATGTCTTTCAATTGTGGTGTTGGTGGGGAATATTGAATATACCTGGACTGTCAAAAGAACGAACAAATCTGTCTTGAAAGAAGTACGGGTAGACTGCTCCTCGGAAGCAAAGATAGTGTGACTCTGTCTTACGTACTTTGGCCATGCTATCAGGAAGGACCAGTCCCTGGAGAAGGACATTATGCTTGGTAAAGTAGCGGGGTAGTGAAAAAGAGGAAGACCCTCAACGAGATGGATTGACACAGTGGCTGCAACAATGGGCTAAAGCATAATAATGATTATGTGGGTGGCACAGGACTGGGCAGTGTTTTGTTGTGTTGTACATAGGATCACTATGAGTCGAAACCAACTCAATGACATTTAACAACATAGATATTTATATATATAACCAAAAACCTGTTGCTTTCGAGTGGATTTCCACTCATAGAGACCCTATAGGACAGAGTAGAACTGCCTCATAGGGTTTCTAAGGAGGGACTGGTGGATTCAAACTTCTGACATTTGGTTAGCAGCCAAGCTCTTAACCACCGCACCACCAGGACACCATTTATATATACAGATATTTATATATAGATTACACCTTAACATAAAGAAAACAAAAATCCTAACAACTGGACCGATAAGCAACAGCATGAAAAATGGAAAAAATATTGAAGTTGTCGAGGACTTCGTTTTACTTGTATCGACAATGAACACCCATGAAATAAGCAGTCAAGAAATAAAATGACATATTGCGTTGGGCATATCTGTGTAAAATATCTCTTTAAAGTGTAAAAAAGCGAAGATGTTACTTTAAGGACTAAGGTGTTCCTGACCTAAGCCATGGTATTTTCAGTTGTCTCATATACATGTGAAAGCTGGACAATGAATAAGGAAGACTGAAAAAGAGTTGATGCTTTCGAATTATGGTGTTGGTGAAAAATATCAAATATACCATGGACTGCCAGAAGAATGAACCGATCTGTCTTGGAAGAGGGATGGCAAGACTTCATCTCCCATACTTTGTACATGTTATCAGGAGGGACTGGTCCCTGGAGAAGGACATCGTGCTTGGTAAAGTAGTGGATCAGCGAAAAAGAGGAAGACCCTCTATGAAATGGGCTGCAACAATGAGCTCAAACATAGCAATGATTGTGAGACTGGCGCAGGACTGGGCAGTGTTTCATTCTGTTGTACATGGGATCACTGTGAGTTGGAACAACATACAAGTAGATATAGATATGGAGCCCAGGTGATGCCCCAGTTTAGAGTTCAGCTGGTAACTGAAAGGTTAGCTGTTCAAACCCACTGGCTCCATGGAAGGAAGACCTGATGATCTGCTCCCATAACGCTTACAGCCTAGAAATCTGTATGGGACAGCTCTGCTCTGTCATGTGGAGTCGCTGTGAGTTGAAAATCAACTCGATGGCACTGAGCAACAAAGTATACAATATAATATACATACATACACGTATATATTTTATTTAATTTTTTTAAAAAAGAAAAAAACAAAGGCTTTGATGAAAGAAGCCCTAGAAAAGAAAACACAACCAAACCCTTCTCTCTGTCGAGTTGATTCTGACTCATTGATCCCGGTAGGATACAGTAGAACTGCCCCATAGGATTTCCAAGGCTGCCATTCTTTATGGAAGCAGACTGCCATATCTTTCTCCCATGGAGCAGCTGGTGAGTTTGAACCATTGACCTTGTGGTTATCAGCTGAGTGCTTAGCCACTGCACCACGAGGGCTCCACAACCCCTAATCGATATTAAAGCCGTGTGAGCAAATGTCCTGCTATCCTAGAGACAGTGAGGAGAAATGGGGGGATACTCACTTCTGTGTCAGAGAAAGCTCTATTCAAAACTTGCCTCCACCCCTTACCTGTGCAAAGGTGGGCAAGCGTGCACCCCAAGTCCCTTGTTTGTAAACGGTGACGGGGATACTTACTACCTAGGCTGGCCGTGCACATTAAAGGAGGTAACACAGATAACAGAGATAACCATCATCAGCACCACCGAATACAGCAGTAGTTTGTTGATTTGCGTTTCACTGGAAACAATGATCTAATTTTATATCTCATTTTAGATCCACATCAAAACTCTGCCTTTGAATGAATATCTCTAATTGCATTGGATGCTATAGAGCCGCCGCCTTAGATCCATGCGTTTTATTAACCAGTAAAACCGGTTCGAGTGGAGTGGATACTGGCTCGTGGTGACCCCACGTGTGTCAGAGTAGAACTGTACTCCGTAGGATTTTCAAAGGCTGAAGTTTCAGAAGTAGATCAGCAGACCTGTCTTCTGAGACGCCTCTGGGTGGATTCAAACCGATAACCTTTTGGTTAGCAGCTGAGCGCATTAACCCTTTGCACCACCCAGGACTCCTGCGTATTATTGGCCCTTTAAATTTTTTAGAGAAAGCTAGCCCTACCGTCTAATACAGGAGCTTCCTATTTGCCAGGCTGGCTCCGTATTTGCCTCAGCGTTTCACCTGGAGATTTTTTCTGTGCACGTTTTAGAGATTGCACGAGTCATTCCATTTCTGTAGTCACTCTTGTTAAAATGTTGGACATGGCCAGATCATTCTGCTTCTAGAAAGCCTCCTGGAAAATATTTTCCACTTTTGGTGCCAGCCAGTGACTCGAAGGCATCATTCTGATGGAATGCACAGAGCCCTGTGGGCTGAGGGACGTGCCTCGTCTTCTGCTCGGCTCTCAAGTGTAAGAGCTCAGTGTGCGTGTGTGCAGAGGACTTGTCAGAGGGGGGATCGGGGTGATGTCAATGATGAACCTCCGCGATGTCCATAATTAGTAGGTTGACCAAGCCATCCTGGTTTTAAACCCTCATAAACCCCAAACAAACAAACCCAGTTGCTGTCGAGTCAGTCCTGACTCATGGTGACCCCGTGGTGTCAGCGTAGAACTGTGCTCCAGAGACTTTTCAATGGCTGATGTTTTGGAAATAGATCACCAGGCCTTACTTCCAAGGCACCTCTGGTGGACTTAAACCTCCAACCTGCTGGTTAGCAGCCAAGTGCTTCAACCATTGGCACCACCTGAGTCTCCTTAGTACCAGAACGCTGGAAGCTTTGGCCACCCTACCTGCTGAAAGCACGTTCAGACATGGTCCTGCGTGTCAGGTCTATGTGAGGCAGAAGGAGGAGCCCAGAAAAGCAAGAGAGGTGGAGTGGGGTGAGTGGAGAGCTGCCCCTATTCCAGCACCTTATCTATAGGGACATTTTTTTTTTTAGATAATTTTTATTGTGCTTTAAGTGAAAGTTTACAAATCAAGTCAGTCTCTCACATATAAACTTATATACACCTTACTACATACTCCCATTTACTCTCCCCCTGATGAGTCAGCTTTCTCCCTCCTTCCTGTCTCTCCTTTCGTGATCGTTTTTCCAGTTTCTAACCCCCTCTAGCTTCCCATCTCCCCTCCAGACAGGAGATGCCAACACAGTCTCAAGTGTCCACCTGATACAAGTAGCTCACTCCTCATCAGCATCTCTCTGCAACCCATTGTCCAGTCCAGTCCATGTCGGCTGAGTTGGCTGCGGAAATGGTCCCTCTCCTGGGCCAACAGAAGGTTTGGGGACCGTGACTGCCAGGGTTCTTCTAGTCTCAGTCAGACCATTAAGTCTGGTCTTTTTATGAGAATTTGGGGTCTGCATCCCACTGTTCTCCTGCCCCCTCAGGGGTTCTCTGTTGTGCTCCCTGTCAGGGCAGTCATCGGTTGTAGCCGGGCACCATCTAGTTCTTCTGGTCTCTAGTTCACGTGGCCCTTTCTGTCTCTTGGGCTCATAATTACCTTGTGACCTTGGTGTTCTTCATTCTCCTTTGATCCAGGTGCGTTGAGACTCCTTGATGTATCTTAGATGGCCGCTTGTTAGCATTTAAGATCCCAGATGCCACACTTCCAAGTGGGATGCAGAATGTTTTCTTAGTAGAATTTATTTTGCCAATTGACTTAGATGTCCCCTGAAGCCATAGTACAGGGACATTTTTTAAGCATCAAGTGAACTGTGTATTTTTGAAATGTTTCAAAAGAAAGCATACATTCACATCATTAAATTTCATGAGAAGCCAATTTGCATTTCTAAAAATCTCTCTCTTTATAAGATTGAAAGGTATGAAAATGGGGAAAAGAAAAAATGCAAGTTGTGAATAAGTCATCTTAGCGTTACACCAGGGTAAGGTGAGTGTGGGAGATGAGCTGTCCCCTTGCCCAATGTCAGCCAGCTGAGCAGAACGTTGGCAGGCGTTTTAGGTGCTGCTATGTGAGGCATCTTTCGTGATTTTTTAAGATATTTTCTGTTCCTTTCCAAAGAGTTTTCTTAGGATCCTCAATCGTGAGCTGCACAGTGCCATCTAGTGTCGGGAACAGGGACAACTGACAGAGAAAGTGTGTCAGCTGATCACCAGGTGGTGAAATTTCTCCTCCAGGGTCTCGCACCAGGAGTGGAATGGGTAGGTTGTCAAGCGTGCAGAAGCTCAAATTTGTTAGATAATACCAATTGATTTGTCTCTTGTTGTTTGCCATTGAGTCAGTTCCAACTCAGTGACTCTGTAGGACAGAATGGAATTGCCCCATAGTGTTTCCTAGGCTGTAGCCTTTATGGGCAGTCCATGGTATATTCAATATTCTCTGTCAACACCATTATTCAAAGAGATCAATTCTACTTCAGCCTTCCTTATCCATTGTCCAGCTTTTGCATGCATGTGAGGTGATGAGAATACCATCACTTGGGTCAGGTGTACCTTAGTCCTCAAGGGGACATGTTTGCTTTTTAACACTTTAAAGATGTCTTTTGCAGCAGACTTGCTGAATGCAATACATCATATATACGTACTATATATTATATATATATATATGGTGTGTGTATATATGTATGTATACAGTATATAGTCATGAATGAGATTGGCTAATACTTTTTAAAAACAGCTTTATTGAGATATAATTCACCTATACACAATTAACCCATTCCCCGCCCCCCAAAAAAAAAACCCAAACCCATTGCCATCGAGTTGATTTCAACTCATAGCAACCCTATAGGATAGAGTAGAACTGCCCCATAGAGTTTCCAAAGAGCTCCTGGTGGATTCGAACTGCTGACCTTTTTTTGGTTAGCAGGTGTAGTTCTTAACCACTACGCCACCAGGGTTTCCAATAACGCATTAAAAGTATATAATTCAATGGCTTTAGTGTACTGATAGTTGAACAAGCAGGACCACATACAATTTAGAACATTTCCTTGACCCCAAGAAGAAACCCCATACCCAATAGCAGTCACTCCCCATTCTTCCCTTCCTGTAGCCTTGGCAGCCAGGGATCTACTTTCTGTCTTTATTCATTTGCCGATTCTGAATATTTCGTATAAATGGAATCACACAGACTAATCCTTTTTCAGTCTTACATTTTGCGTGCTTTAGGTTCCAAGATTATGTTCATCTCATTCAATTTGATAGGGTGTTTTCTCTACTTTTGTACTACAAGGTGCTGTATAAGATTGAAATATGTGTTTCTTAAATAATTAGAGGAAGCCATCTATATAATTATTGTGCCTACTGGCTTTTTTTGTGTGTGGGAAGATTTTTAACCACTAATCATTAAAGGATCTTTCTTATATTCAAGGTGAGAATATCTATTAATCTTATCCATTTCATTAACTGATTTATGGAGAAAACCTCTTGTAATTTTCTCAATAAATACAGGAAAAAATTTATTTATTTATGAACTAAAAACAAATCTTGCGAAATATACCAATAGAGGGGAATACCGTTCAACTGATATATATCTTCAAAAATGCTATAGCAAAAATCATACTAAAGCAAAAAATTGTGGACAAGGAAAAGAACCCTGCTGTCATTTACAGCAATATACAATATGCACCATTGCACTAAAAGTTGTGGCCAGTAAAAAAATAGACAAATTAAGTACAATCTAAAAAGTGGAGAAAAGAAACAACTGCCAATATTTGCAAATGTTATAATTAGTGACATAGAAAATAGTAAAGAATCAAAGTGTCAGAATGCATAATGCACTTTACAAGTTGCCAAAATAAAATATGATCAGTATATGAGCTAATGCCATTTGTGTACACCAGCATCAAATTGGCAAGTATGGTGGACAGACTCTTCAAATGGCCCCATGAGCTCTGCTCCTGGTGGTCATGCTCTTGGGTGATCCCTCCCCTTGAGTGTGGGTGGGACTGTGACTTGCATCTAACCAAGAGACTATGGCAAGGTTGATGAGATGAACTTCCATAGTTGCATGGGACTTTGACCTTTATCTTGTGAAGAGATTCTCTCTCCCTAACAAGGGCTTTGGTGAAGGAAATAGTCGTGTAATACGGTCCACATGGCAAGGAATGAGGGCTTTCTCTACGAGTTGAGGACTGCTTCTGACCAACGCCAGCGAGAAACTGTAGCCCTCAGTACTATAACTACAGATATGGAGCCTTCCCCAGTCAAGCCTCAGGTGAGTCCCCAGCCCTGGCCAACACCTTGATGCAGCCTGAGGAGAAGACCCAGCTAAGGCAAGCCTGGAGTCCTGACCCACAGAAACTCTGAGATGAGAAATATGTGTTGTTTTATGCTATGTTTGTGGTAGCATTGTTATGCAGCAGAATATAACTAATACATGTTGTTGTTGTTAGGTGCCGTCGAGTCGGTTCCGACTCATACTGACCCTATGCACAACAGAATGAAACACTGCCCGGTCCTGCGCCATCCTTACAATCGTTGTTATGCTTGAGCTCATTGTTGCAGCCACTGTGTCAGTCCACTTTGTTGAGGGTCTTCCTCTTTTCTGCTGACCCTGTACTCTGCCAAGCATGATGTCCTTCTCCAGGGACTGATCCCTCCTGACAACATGTCCAAAGTATGTAAGACGCAGTCTCGCCATCCTTGCCTCTAAGGAGCATTTTGGCTGCACTTCTTCCGAGACAGATTTGTTCGTTCTTTTGGCAGTCCATGGTATATTCAATATTCTTTGCCAACACCACAATTCAAAGGCATCAACTCTTCTTCGGTCTTCCCTATTCATTGTCCAGCTTTCACATGCATATGATGTGATTGAAAATACCATGGCTTGGGTCAGGCGCACCGTAGTCTTCAGGATGACACCTTTGCTCTTCAACACTTTAAAGAGGTCCTTTGCAGCACAGATTTACCCAATGCAATGTGTCTTTTGATTTCTTGACTGCTGCTTCCATGGCTGTTGATTGTGGATCCAAGTAAAATGAAATCCTTGACAACTTCAATCTTTTCTCCATTTATCATGATGTTGCTCATTGGTCCAGTTGTGAGGATTTTTGTTTTCTTTATGTTGAGGTGTAATCCATACTGAAGTCTGTGGCCTTTGACCTTCATTAGTAAGTGCTTCAAGTCCTCTTCACTTTCAGCAAGCAAGGTCGTGTCATCTGCATAACGCAGGTTATTAATGAGTCTTCCTCCAATCCTGATGCCCTGTTCTTCTTCATATAGTCCAGCTTCTCGTATTATTTGCTCAGCATACAGATTAAATAGGTATGGTGAAAGAATACAACCCTCATGCACACCTGTCCTGACTTTAAGCCAATCAGTGTCCCCTTGTTCTGTCCGAACAACTGCCTCTTAAACTATGTAAAGGTTCCTCATGAGCACAGTTAAGTGTTCTGGAATTCCCATTCTTCGCAGTGTTATCCATAGTTTGTTATGATCCACACAGCCGAATGCATTTGCATAGTCAATAAAACACAGGTAAACATCCTTCTGGTATTCTCTGCTTTCAGCCAGGATCCATCTGACACCAGCAATGATATCCTTGGTTCCACGTCCTCTTCTGAAACCAGCCTGAATTTCTGGCAGTTCCCTGTCGATATACTGCTGCAGCCATTTTTGAAAGATCTTCAGCAAAATTTTGCTTGCTTGTGATATTAATGATATTGTTCCATAATTTCCACATTCAGTTGGATCACCTTTCTTGGGAATAGGTGTAAATATGTATCTCTTCCAATTGGTTGGCCAGGAAGCTGTCTTGCATATTTCTTGGCATAGACGGGTGAGCACCTCCAGTGCTGCATCTGTTTGTTGAAACATCTCAATTGATATTCCATCAATTCCTGGAGCCTTGTTTTTTGCCAGTGCCTTTTTTGTTTTATCCACCTAATTAATATATAGATAGGTGGATAAAAAAAAACAAAACCCATTGCCATTGAGTTGATTCTGACTCATAGCGACCCTATAAGACAGAGTAGAATTGCCCCATAGGGTTTCCGTGGAAGAGTTGGTGGAGTCCAGCTGGCGACCTTGTGAACAGCTGACATTAAGTCAACTCTCCTCATGGGGACCTTATGTGCAACAGAACAAAACATGGCCCGGTTGTGCAGCATGTTAATGACTGGTGGTAAGTTTGAGTCTCTTGTGTGGCTGTTGTGCCAGCACATCTCACCCAGGGTCTCTCTCATCCTCACTGGCCCTCTGCTTCATCAAACATGATACTTCCCTCCAGCGACTGATCCCTCCTGACGCATCTCCAAGCAAGCGTGTTCTGTTGTGATCCGTAAGGTTTTCATTGGCTGATTTTTGGAAGTAGACCGCCAGGCTTTTCATCCTAGTGTGTCTTAGTCTGGAGCTCTGCTGAAACCTATCCACCATGGGTGACCCTGCTGGTATTTGACATACTGATAGCTTCCAGCATCACAGCAACGTGTAAGCCACCATAATATAACAAACTGATGATGGGTGGTGGAGATAACTAACACGCCAAGGTAACTGGTTTTGGAGGTTGTTCAAATCAAACCCTAGACTGCAGGTGAGGACACTTTGAAATAAGATGCTTGGGTAGTGGACACTAATTTACAGTACTTTGGGAATGACACCTGATGCTCACAGTTCCAAGTGAAGTACACTTCCTGACTGTGGAAACACCATGGAAAACTTTAACCACTGCAATTCTTATTCCAAACCCACCAAACCCATTTCCGTTGGGTCAATTTCAGCTCACAGTCACCCTATAAGACAGAGTAGAACTGCCCCATAGGGTTCCAAGGAGCAGGCTGGTAGGTTCCAACTGCTGACCTTTTGGCTAGCAGCCGATCTCTTAACCACTGCACCACCAGGGCTCCTTGCAGTCCTTACCAGCAACCCACAAATCCTTATCAGCAACCCTGAAAAATGCTCCAGTGCTAATCTATCTTATCTGCAGACTGGAGACAGATTAGTATCTAGACCAGGACTCTTTTTCAGGCCCTTCATGGCTCATCAGTAATGTCTGGTGCCAAGTGTCAGTCCTTGCAAGGCCAGAGAGGGAGGCTAATGGATGCTGTTAGGAAAGGTTAAGGGGAGGGGAGGTGGGATGCAGGTCAAGCTGGTTAAGGCTGAAGGCTCAGTATGAAACTAGGAAATCACTCCAGCTTTCCTCTCCCCGCCCCCCAATTCCCCGTCCCTTCGCTCTGTCTTTCACTCAGCGAACATTTATTAAGGTCCTTTTCTTTTTGAGACAGGCATTAAGCACTGTGTTAGAATAAGACCTGTGTCTTATTTATTTATTTAGCAAATGAGACACAGGTCTTATTCATTGACCTCCATCCTGAAGGACCTCACTTCCAAGACAGGAGTGAGAACAGACACACAAATGAATTGTTACAATCTGAAAAATGCTCACAGAGCCACCTGCGGGTACTCAAGGTGTCGAGGATTATGCCGAATGTACGTTGCTGCTTCTCTGCCTTTAATACGAGAGTGTACAGGGAAATATAAAAAATAGAAAAACGGAGCCCAAAACAAACCCACTGTCATCAAGTTGATTCTGACCCATACCAAGTGCTATAGGATGGAGTAGAACTGCGCCATGGGGTTTCCAAGGCTGTCATCTTTACAGGAGCAGACTGGTACATCTTTCTCCCACAGAGCGGAAGGTGGATTTGAACTGCTGACCTTTCGGTTGGCAGCCAAGAGCTTAACCACTGTGCCACCAGGGCTCCTTATGGGGAAATAGAAGAGAGGAGAAATATCCACATATACCTCAGTTAGGAAAATTTAATACGTAGTAAAACTGCATGGATTTGGCCCGGGGAGAGGGGAAGAAGGAAGTCCAGGTGCCATAGAGGTGACTCTGACTCAAGGAGACCCCATGAGTGTCAGAGTAGAATTACTCTGTAAGGTTTTCAGTGGCCGATTTTCTGAAGGAGGTCACCAGGCTTTTCTTCCAAAGTCCCCCTGGGCGGACACGCATCTCTGACCTTTCAATTAGCAGGCGAGGGTGCCTAACGTTTGTAGTACCCAGGGAGGCACAGGTGAGGGTATACACTCTAGGAACAAGCTGAACCTTGGGATCCACAGAATACAATTGTCTGACATTTTTTATTCCAAAGCTGTAGCATTTCCACAGTCAGTGGGAGCCTTGCTGCGTTCAGTGGGCAGCATTTGGGAAGAACTGGCTGCCTGCCGTGGCCACGGTGGCAGGCAGTGTTCCGGGCAGCCCCTCTCCTGAGCTGGATAACTGTGCAAACCAAGGGCAGTGTGGCTTCTCAGGGAGGGATGCAGCACGTGTATGGCCATCAGCAAACCAGACAGGGTCCCCAAGGGAGGGACAGATTTGTGGGATTTACTGTGTATCTTAATTGTGTTTTAAACACACACACACACGTATACAGTAAAACACGTATATATGTATTATATATAAAGTAAATATAAATAAATATAGGTATATACAACATTTATATGTATATATACACATACACACATATATACAGTAAAGCATGTTTTATGTATCCATAAAACAAATATAAATATAGATACATATACATACATACATATGTATATATACATATATGTGTATACACATATATATACGGTAAACCATATATATGTTCTATATATACATAAAACATAAATATATGTAAATATATAAAGATACATACATACATATATAGACACACACACACATATATGCACACATAAGTATACACACACACACTGAAACCTGTGAAAGCCAGAACCTGTGTAAGGCGGAAACCAGTCAGAGAAGGAAAACTCAAATATTTTCCACTAAAATGAGTGATAGAAAAGTGGTAAGCCTGCACCCTGTCAAAGGCTGAGAACTTGCAAGAACTGGAAAAACAATACAGTTCTGTTGAGTTCCAGCTCTCAGAGGTATCACTGTGTGTGTACACACACACACACGCACCTGTATATATGTATATCCAATGTGTGTGTATGTGTGGATGAATAGAGAGATTGACATGTTGTTAATTGACGTGTAGCCAGCTCCAACTCATAGCGACCCCATGTACAATAGAACTGAGATGCCCAGTCCTGTGCCATCTTCACAGTCATTGTTGCCACCACTGTGTATTTTTATTTTTTATTGTGTATTAGGTGAAAGTTTACAGAGCAAATGAGCTTCCCATTAGACAGTTTGTACATAAAGTGTTTCCCCACAATGTATCCGCGCATTCCCCATTTCCTCCCTGGGTTCCCCCTTTCCTTTGGTCCGGATTTTCTACCGCTTCTTGCCTTCTCATCTTTGCTTTTGGGCAAATGTTGCCTGTTTTTTTTTTTTTTTTAATAATTTTTATTGTGCTTCAAGTGAAGGTTTACAAATCAAGTCAGTCTGTCACATGTAAGCTTGTATACACCTTACTACATACTCCCATTTACTCTCCCCGTAACGAGTCAGCCTGCTCCCTTCTTCCAGTCTCTCCTTTCGTGATCCTTTTGCCAGTTCTAACCCTCTCTACCCTCCCATCTCCCCTCCAGACAGGAGATGCCAATACAGTCTCAAGTGTCCACCTGATACAAGTAGCTTACTCTTCATCAGCATCTCTCTCCATTCCATTGTGCAGTCCCTTCCATGTCTGATGAGATGTCTTTGGGAATGGTTCCTGTCCTGGGCCAACAGAAGGTTTGGGGACCATGACTGCCAGGATTCTTCAAGTCTCAGTCAGATCATTAAGTCTGGTCTTTTTATGAGAATATGGGGTCTGCATCCCACTGTTCTCCTGCTCCCTGAGGAGTTCTCTGTTGTGTTCCCTGTCAGGGCAGTCATCAGTTGTGGGCGGGCACCATCTAGTTCTTCTGGTCTCAGGATGATGTAAGTCTCTAGTTCATGTGGCCCTTTCTGTCTCGGGCTCATAGTTATTGTGTGACCTTTGTTCTTCATTCTTCTTTGATCCAGATGGGTTGAGACCAATTGATGCATCTTAGATGGCCGCTTGTTAGCATTTAAGACCCCAGACGCCACACTTCTAAGTGGGATGCAGAGTGTTATAATAGAGTTTATTATGCCAATTGACTTAGAGGTCCCCTTAAGCCAAGGTCCCCAAACCCCCGCCCTTGCTCCACTGACCTAGGAAGCATTCAGTGTATCCAGGAAACTTCTTTGCTTTTGGTCCAGTCCAGTTGAGCTGACCTTCCCTGTATTGAGTATTGTCCTTCCCTTCACCTAAAGTAGTTCTTATCTACTAACTAATCAGTAAATAGCCCTCTCCCACCCTCCCTCCCTCCCCCCTCTCGTAACCACAAAAGAATGTGTTCTTCTCAGTTTATACTACTTCTCAGGGACTTATAATACTGGTCTCATATAGTATTTGTCCTTTGGTATCTGACTAATTTCACTCAGCATAATGCCTTCCAGGTTCCTCCATGTTATGAAATGTTTCACAGATTCGTCACTGTTCCTTATCGATGCGTAGTATTCCTTTGTGTGAATGTACCATAATTTATTTAACCATTCATCCATTGATGGACACCTTGGTTGCTTTCAGCTTTTTGCTGTTGTAAACAGTGCTGCAATAAACATGGGTGTGCATATATCTGTTCGTGTAAAGGCTCTCATTTCTCTAAGGTATGTTCTGAGGAGTGGGATTTCTGGGTTGTATGGTAGTTCTATTTCTAACTTTTTAAGAAAACACCAGATAGATTTCCAAAGTGGTTGTACCATTTTACATTCCCACCAGCAGTGTATAAGAGTTCCAGTCTCTCCACAGCCCCTCCAACATTTATTATTTTGTGTTTTTTGGATTAATGCCAGCCTTGTTGGAGTGAGATGGAATCTCATCGTAGTTTTAATTTGCATTTCTCTAATGGATAATGATCGAGAGCATTTTCTCATGTGTCTGTTAGCCACCTGAATATCTTCTTTAGAGAAGTGCGTGTTCATATCCTTTGCCCACTTTTTGATTGGGTTGTTTGTCATTTTGTGTTTGAGTTTTAACAGAATCATATAGATTTTAGAGATCAAGCGCTGGTCACAGATGTCATAGCTGAAAAATTTTTCCCAATCTGTAGGTGGTCTTTTTACTCTTTTGGTGAAGTCTTTAGATGAGCATAGGCGTTTGATTTTTAGGAGCTCCCAGTTATCTGGTTTCTCTTCGTCATTTTTGGTAATGTTTTGTATTCTGTTTATGCCTTGTATTAGGGCTCCTAAGGTTGTCCCTATTTTTTCTTCCATGATCTTTATCGTTTTAGTCTTTATGTTTAGGCCTTTGATTCACTTGGAGTTAGTTTTTGTGCATGGTGTGAGGTATAGGTCCTGTTTCATTTTTTTGCAAATGGATATCCAGTTATGCCAGCACCATTTGTTAAAAAGACTATCTTTTCCTCAATTAACTGACACTGGGCCTTTGTCAAATATCAGCTGCTCATATGTGGATGGATTTATATCTGGGTTCTCAATTCTGTTCCATTGGTCTGTGTGCCTGTTTTGTACCAATACCAGGCTGTTTTGACTACTGTGGCATTACAATATGTTCTAAAATCAGGTAGAGTGAGGCCTCCCACTTTCTTCTTCTTTTTCAGTAATGCTTTACTTATCCAGGACTTCTTTCCCTTCCATATGAAGTTGGTGATTTGTTTCTCCATCACTTTAAAAAATATCATTGGAATTTGGATCAGAAGTGCATTGTATGTATAGATGGCTTGTGGTAGAATAGACATTTTTACTATGTTAAGTCTTCCTATCCATGAGCAAGGTATGTTTTTCCACTTATGTAGGTCCATTTTAGTTTCTTGCAGTAGTACTTTGTAGTTTTCTTTGTATAGGTCTTTTACATCTTTGGTAAGATTTATTCCTAAGTATTTTATCTTCTTGGGGGCTACTGTGAATGGTATTGATTTGGTGATTTCCTCTTCGATGTTCTTTTTGTTGATGTAGAGGAATCCAAGTGATTTTTGTATGTTTATCTTATAACCTGAGACTGCCAAACTCTTCTATTAGTTTCAGTAGTTTTCTGGAGGATTCCTTAGGGTTTTCTGTGTATAAGATCATGTCATCTGCAAATAGAGATAATTTTACTTCTTCCTTGCCAATCCAGATGCCCTTTATTTCTTTGTCTAGTCTAATTGCTCTGGCTAGGACCTCTAGCACAATGTTGAATAAGAGCGGTGATAAAGGGCATCCTTGTCTGGTTCCCGTTCTCAAGGGAAATGCTTTCAGGCTCTCTCCATTTACAGTGATGTTGGCTGTTGGCTTTTGTATAGATGTCCTTTATTATGTTGAGGAATTTTCCTTCAGTTCCTATTTTGCTGAATATTTAATATGGTTATATCTTCCTGGTCAATTGTCCCTTTAATCATTATATAGTGTCCTTCTTTATCCTTTGTGGTGGATTTAACTTTGAAGTCTATTTTGTCAGAAAGTAATATTGCTACTCCTGCTCTTTTTTAATTGTTGTTTGCTTGATATATTTTTTTCCGTCCTTTGAGTTTTAGTTTGTTTGTGTCTCTGAGTCTAAGGTGTGTCTCTTGTAGGCAGCATATAGACAGATCGTGTTTCCTTATCCAGTCTGAGACTCTCTGTCTCTTTATTGGTGCATTTAGTCCATTTACATTCAGTGTAATTATAGATAAGAATGTGTTTAGTGCTGTCATTTTGATGCCTTTTTGTTTGTGTTGTTGACAATTTCATTTTTCCACTTTTTTGTGCTGAGATGTTTTTCTTTGTAACTTGTGTGTTCCTCATTTTCATCGTAGTTGAATTTATGTTTGCTGACTCATTATGTTGTTGGTTTTTATTTTGAGTTAAGGAATTGTTAGACCTCTTTGTGGTTACCTTAATATTTGCCCCTATTTTTCTACGTAAAAACCTAACTTGTATTGTCCTATATCGCCTTGTTTTCCTCTCCATATGGCAGTTCTATGCCTCCTGTATTTAGTCCCTCTTTTTGATTATTGTGATCTTTTACATAATGACTTCAATGGTTCCCTGTTTTGAGCATTTTTTTTCTTTTTAAAATTAATGTTAATTTGTTTTGTGATTTCCTTATTTGAGTTGATACCAGAATGTTCTGTTCTGTGACCTTTTGTATTGTGTTGTTATCTGATGTTATTGATTTTCTGACCAAACAATTTCCTTTAGTATTTCTTATAGCTTTGGTTTGGTTTTTGCAAATTCTCTAAGCTTGTGTTTATCTGTAAATGTTTTAATTTTGCCTTCATATTTGAGAGAGAGTTTTGCTGGATATATGATCCTTGGCTGGCAGTTTTTCTCCTTCAGCGCTCTATATATGTCATCCCATTGCCTTCTTGACTGCGTGGTTTCTGCTGAGTAGTCTGAACTTATTGATTCTCCTTTGTAGGAGACCTTTCTTTTTATCCCTGGCTGCTTTTAAAATTTTCTCTTTATCTTTGGTTTTGGCAAGTTTGATGATAATATGTCTTGGTGTTTTTCTTTTTGGATCAATCTTATATGGGGTTCGATGAGCATCTTGGATAGATATCCTTTTGTCTTTCATGATATCAGGGGAGTTTTCTGCCAACAGATCTTCAACTATTCTCTCTGTGTTTTCTGTTATCCCCCCTTGTTCTGGAACACCAGTCACACGCAAGTTATTCTTCTTGATAGAGTCCCACAGGATTCTTAGGGTTTCTTCATTTTTTTAATTCTTTTATCTGCTTTTTCTTCAGCTATATTGTTGTCAATTGCCTTATCCTCCGTCTCCCCCACTCTGCATTCCAGTTGCTCAATTCTGCTCCTCTGACTTCCTGTTGAGTTGTCTAATTCTGTAATTTTACTGTTAATCTTTTGGATTTCTGAATGCTGTCTCTCTGTGGATTCTTGTAGCTTATTAATTTTTCCACTCTGTTCTTGAATAATGTTTTTGATTTCTTCAACTGCTTTATCAGTGTGTTCCTTGGCTTTTTCTGTAGATTGCCTTATTTCATTTCTGAGGTCATCCCTGATGTCTTGAAGCATTCTGTAAATTAGTTTTTTATATTCTGCACCTGGCAATTCCAGGATTGTATCTTCATTTGGAAAAGATTTTGATTCTTTAATTTGGGGAGTTGTAGAAGCAATCATGGTGTGCTTCTTTATGTGGTTTGATATCGACTGTTGTCTCCAAGCCATCTATAAGATATTGTAATGGTTTATTTTATATTTGCTCACTGAAACTTATCTTGTTTTCTTTCAATGTACGTAGATGGGCTACTAGATTGCGCTGTCTTGATTTTTTTAGGCTTTGAATCACTTGTGTCCTCTTACCACCTGGTTTGGGCCATTACCAGAAATATAAGCCTAAGAGTCCATTCACTACTCTTGAGTAGAATCTGATTTTGGGTCACCAGATGTGTGGCGTAGACTGTCACCTATTCGCTTAGAGGAGTAGTGGTGATAGTTGTGTGCACCAGATTCTAGTAGCAGCAGGGGGTCACATTCCAGGGGTGGCAGTATGCTGACAGGCTTCCCCCAAGTGCCAATGAGGTAAGTGTGTCTCTATTCCTAAAGCACTTTGGTCGGTGGGCTCTGCAGCTGTACCTTAGGCCCCCAAAGCAAGTACTTCTACAGATTGGTAGGTGTCACCCTCCTTAGACCCCTAAGGCAGGAGGGTAGGTGGTTTGGGTGGAGCTTCAGCCCTCAGATCCCCGTTGTGGGTCAGTGAGGGCTCTGTTTAATAGGTAGAGATATCAGACCTGGGGAACTTGTCTTTCCAGTAATCCAGTAAAACAATTACAGTCAGATCCCTATCAGAATTGCCTTTGCATTATAATAGCCACCTTGTTGCCTGTAGGGATGAAAGCCCAAGACTGTGGATCTCAAATGCTTGGCTGGAGCTGGTTCTGTATTTTTAGTCCAATTTTGGGAAGTCAGGGAAGGATTCTTGGTCCCTGAGTTTTTTGTAGCTGCTTCTCTCAAGCCAGGAGAATGGATTAGGAAAAGACAAAACAAACAAACAAAGAAAAAAAAAAAACCCACAGAGCACTTCACTCTCTGGCCCAGGAAATTCCAATGTTAATGAAGCCGCCTGGGAAGGGGAGGGGAGGGGAGGGATCAGATAGATAGGAGAGAGTAGTACCCCAGAATATAGACAAAGTTACTTATCTTGCTTGGGATGACTGTTTTATCTAAGATTCCCGTGGGGCATGTAGATTGTGTGCGCTGGCTGGGTAGAGATTGCCCCCGAGGGTCAGGCCCGCATCCTGTGCTTGCGCTGTCTCAGAAGCCGTGGTTAGTTCCTCCGCTCCCAGTCCAAAGCCCAGCGCCAAGGTTCCGTGGCTGGGATGCCGCACTCCCGGCTCCAAAACCAGTCGCTGCCTCCCGGTGACTTCTCCTGTCAGCCGCGTCACTGCGCTGCCTCAGTGCACTGGCTGGGCTTCCCCCGAGGTCACTTCTGGGGCTAGGGCTGCTTCCCGTGTTTGCGCCGTCTGAGGATATCGTCCGTGCTCAGCTCCCCTGTGCCCAGTCCAAAGCCCGGCACCAAGGTTTTCTGACTGGGATGCTGGCTCCAGGCTCTGAAAACAGTCGCTGCTTCCCCGTGGTTCGTTCTCTTGTTAGCCCCGTCAGTGTGCAGCCTGCTTGTGCTGGCTGAGCCTCTACGGAGGCTACCCCAGGGAGCTAGGGGTTAGGGCTGTGTCCGTGCTTGCCCCACCTCAGCAAGCCGCAATCAGCCCTGCCACTTGGCACCAGGGAACCGCTGGGGCTCAAGGCTGTGGGGTGGGTCGTGGGTTCCAGAAGCGGTCGCTGGTTCAGGACGCAACTTTTCGCTCACCTGTCACTCCAGTCAACTCTTTAGATCTGTGTTTAATGGTCAGGGTTCGTAGATTGTCATGTATGTGATCGATTGATTCATTTTTCCGAGTCTTTGTTGCAAAAAGAGATCCAAGGTAGCGTCTGCCTAGTCAGCCATCTTGGCCCGATAATCACCACTGTGTATTTTGAGTGCCTTCCAAGCTAGGGGGCTCATCTTCCAACACCGTATTGGACAGTGTTCTGTTGTGATCCATAGGGTTTTCATTGATTTTCAGAAGTAGCACTTCAGAACTTTCTTTCTGGTCTTTCTTAGTGTGGAAACTCTGCTGAAACCTGTCCACTATGGGTGACCCTGCTGGTATTTGGTGGCATAGCTTCCAGTGTGACAGGAACAGGCAAGACACCACAGTATGAAAGACTGACCTGTGGTGGATATATATATTTTTTTTTCACCACAACACAGAGAAGTGCTTCCTGTTTTGGAGTTATTTATTGTTGTGCAAAACCTATTGCCTATTAGTGTTAACTCTAACGTCCAGTTCTGGCCACCTTCTCCACCTCCTCCTACACCCCTCCCCCCCATCTTCTGATCTAGCATGCTCCTTCACACTAATATGTATTTGCTTCTGCTCTGTCTGGGAGGCTCTGTACTCATTCTTTAGATGCCAACTCAAATGTCACTTCTTCTTGGGTGACTCAGGCCCCTTGGCCATATGCCTTTGGTGTGCCATGGAATTTTCTGGAATACATTTTATAAATGGTTCTTTATTTTTGAGGATCCCTGATAAATATCTGTCGTCTGTACAAGATACTAGCTTCGTGAGGGCTGAACCCACTTTTTTCAGTTCACTCTTATACTTCCAATGTTAGGAGCCCATTTCTATTAAATAAATAAGTGAATGAATGCAGTAAAAGAAATGTATTTTGAATAACAATTGTGTTCTCAGTTCATGAGCTCATTTACTTTATAGCTCATTGGGGTTCTTAATTCTTTTGTTGATTAGTTTCCTGGTTCATATCTTTTTCACAGCAAGAACCAGGACGAAATGATCTTTTCCCCTTTCTGCAGAGTTGAAATGAAATTAAGTAATAAACAGTGCATGCGAAAATCTGAACCCTCGAGGTACCTGAAAAAAATCATTTGGAAATTCATACTGCAGAAATACTATCAATATTCATGGCAAGGGAATGTCAAATAGGAAAAGCTCGAATTAACTTCTGATAAATATCAGTAGTGAGACATTCATTAAAATAATTTAAAATCCTGAAAACCGATCCTGGCACGTGATCACGGCTCCTGCCTCCGTGGAAAATCTTCATCAGTAATGGCAAGACTGATTATAATTGTTTCGCAGATTCTGTCATGCTTTTTCATTATCTGTAATGATTCGGTTTACGTATTGTTGTCAATATTTGTTGAACTTTCATAATGCTTCAAGTTTTGTATTTGCTGAAATGATAATAAACTATTTGAAAATTTAATGAAACCTAATATCCCAGCTCTCATTTGCCCTCGAGTAGACTCTGGCTCATGGTGCCCCGTGTGTGTGAGGGTAGAGCTGTGCTCCAAAGGGTTCGCAGTGGCTGAGTTTTCAGGAGTAGATGCCCAGGCCTTTCTTCCAAGATGCCTCTGGTGGATTCGAACATTCACCATCTGTACCACCCAGGGACTCCAGAGTATAATATACAGCGTCGTAAATGAGTAGACTGGAGCTGAAGAGGGGCATGCATGGGAAACCGGTGTCTAGGGGTTGTGCTTTCCGATACGGTAGCTACTCATGTGGCTAGGTCAATTAATTAAAATAAAATAAAATAAAATAATTCAGTTCCTAAGATGCACCAGAGGAGCCCTGGTGGTGTGGTGGTTAAAGCATTTGACTACTAACCAAAAGGTCAGCAGTTCGAACCCATCACCTGCTCCATGGGAGAAAGATGTGGAAGTCTCCTTCTGGCAAGATTTACAGCCCTGGAAGCCCTATGGGGCAGTTCTACTCTGTCCTCCAGGGTTGCTATGAGTTGGAATCGGCTCAAAGGCAATGGGTTCTAAGATGCACCAGCCACATTTCAGGTGCTCAATAGGCACACGTAGCTAGTGGCAACCATATTGGAAAATGCAGATGGAGACAACTTGTCCATTATCGTGCAAAGTTCTGTCAGACACAGCCGATGTAGGACATTTTGTTAACTGCATCCTCAGTACAAATTGATAGCATGTGTCATTGTTTAAAAAAAAAGTTAAGATGGATTAGCAGAAACTTAGTTGGCAGATAAGGGCATTCAGAGTTTCCCAGGGCCCTTTTCTGCTTCAGACTCATCTAGATTATGGAGCAGCGAATCACGTGCACAAGATGCAGCCTGACACCTGCTTTTCTAAGTAAGGTTTTTTGGGAACATAGCCAAGCCCACTCGTTGACATAAGGCCAGCTTTTGCGGTACAATGACAGAGCTGAATAGTCGTGACAGAAATCTTATGGCCCACAAAGCCAACCATATCTGCTGTCTGTCCCTTTTCAAAAGATGTTTGCCGACCCCGGTCTAGGTAATTGTGGTGACACAGTGGTTAAGCGTTTGGCAGCTAACCAAAAGGTCGACAGTTTGAATCCACCAGCCGCTCCTTGAAAATCCTATGGGGCAGTTCTACTCTGTCCTGTAAGTTTGCTATGAGTCAGAATTAACTTGATGGCAATGGGTTTGGTTTTTTATTTTTGGTTTAGATTTCGTCCTACTTGAATCCACATTCAACACAGCAGTCAAGAAATCCAATGACGCATTGCATTGGGCAAATCTGCTTCGAAAGACCTCTTTAAAGTGTTAAAAAGCAAAGATGTCACTTTAAGGACTAGGGTATGCTTGACCTAAGCCATGGTGTTTTCAGTTGTCTCATATGCGTGTGAAAGCTGGACAGTGAATAAGACAGACTGAAGAAGAACTGATGCCTTTGAATTATGGCGTTGGCAAAGAATACTGAATATACCATGGACTATCAGAAGAATGAACTAGTCTGTCTTGGAAGAAGTACAGCCAGAATTCCCTTAGAAGCAAGGATGGCGAGACTTCATCTCTTGTCCTTTGAACATGTTATCAGGAGGGAGCATTCCCTGGAGAAGGACAACACGCTTGGTAAAGTAGAGGGTCAGCGAAAACAAGGGAAACATTCCATGAGGTGGGTTAACACAACAGCCACAACAATGGACTCAAACATACCAACGATCACGAAGAGATGGTGCAGGATCGTGCAACGTTTTGTGCTGTTATACGTAAAGTTGCCATGAGTCGGAGCCCTCACGAAGGCAGCTAATAGCCACAAGCACACAGAGTCTTGATGGATGATAGGTGATCCACAGGGTATGAGCAAGGTGGCATCTCCAGGGCTGGAGATAGTATTCTAGAGCAGGAATGAGCTGTGGGGGAACTTACGATTTGGCTTCAAATATTTAGAGGACTTTTGCCTAGAAGAGAGAGTACGACACAAGGGCAAGGAAGAGCTATGGCCAGTACGTGGGAGCACGTTTCTGTCAAATGGAGTGTCTTACGAATAATGGAACAAGGGAGGCTCTTTCAAAGATTTGTTAGATCCTCTTGACTAGAAAGTTTACCCCAGTGGTGAGGTTAAGATCTGTTGGGCATTTGTAGGGATGATTCCAGCCCAAGTGAAAATGGGTGGAGAAATCTCCAGGGTAGACCTTCCTGGCTTCATGACCGTACAGAAGGCCCTGATGAAAGCTCCGAGTTCCTCCCCAAGGAGAATGCACTTCCCCTCACTTCAGAGCAAACTGAACAAAAGGACTTCACAGACCCTTCAGCTGTGGATCTCTGAACCCCCACTTAGAGAGCTCTGCCAATTCCTCGATTCTGTGAAACAAGAAAGCTTTTGATTATACAGACGCTACTTCTAAAAAGAATTTGAGACAACTCACGATTATCAGTCTACTGTGATATGGCAGAAAATTTTCACACATAGAAATCCAGTGTGTAAATACCTTAAAAACATTGTCTCCTCCTTGAAACGTTTAAACCAAAGATGCCGCCGGCGGTGTTATTTTCAGGAAAGCTTATTTTCATTCGGAGTTCAGTAGTAAGCTTGTGGTAAAATTATAAATTCCATCACAATGGAATGTAGGTGAAATAGCATCCATATATGTACAAGTATTTAAGTGGTTTAGAGTTATCCTCACGACCTACCTCAGAAGCTCTGGTGGCTTAGTGGCTAAGAGTTACAGCTGCTAACCAAAGGTCTGCAGTTCAAATCCACCAGTTGCTCCTTGGAAACTCGATGGGACAGTTCTATATTGTCCTATAGGGTTGCTCCGTTTTTTAGTTTTAATCACCTACTTCATGCTTCAAATCCTTTTATCTCTTCCTACCTTTTCACCAAGGCATCATGTTGGATAATACCCACTTTTCATCTCATGGGCTGAATGCCCTCATTTCCTGTTCGACTCAGGTGTAAAGCTAGAAGACTTAAGAAAGCCAAACCAGGAACTGAAAGAAATTCACAAATGAAAAATGCCTTCATATTGTTATGGGGACTTGGTTGTATATCCCAATCATATTATATCATCAGAGATCATAATAACACCATTACGCTCTGCAATTACAGGCTTCCCTGGTAACTTATCATGTGTTTACTGTAATTATAACATTGGACTAATTACAGCAATTATGCCACTCAGTGGCTTCATTCTTCACTCTGAATTCCATTGATTGGGTGGACTTTCTCCATAACTCTATGATGTATGAGCCTTGAATCTGGTGAAGCGAGAACTTGCGTTGCTGGATTTTTCTGACTTCCCAATGACAGTTTTTAGGGTTAGGAGTGGACAAGTTGTTCACACTTTATTATTTCCATATAAATATGTCCAAAAGCAGGCCGATTGCTCTTTTCCCCTCGCAGGCCTGGGCACTGAAGCCAGGAGGAGTTGATGGACCCAGCCCTTGTCCTTACCAGGGACTCAGGTCTGTGTCCCTCAGGGTACCACATGGCTGGATTGAGCTTACCGGTTGCTTAATTGAAATGAGAAGTCAGTTGGGTAAATTAGTAAAAATAGTCAATCAGCTTGATTCTTTTTCATTCCATCGATCACTTACTTGTTAAGCTAAATGGGTTGAATAAACTTTTTTT
Source organism: Elephas maximus indicus (assembly GCF_024166365.1). Lineage (NCBI taxonomy): Eukaryota > Metazoa > Chordata > Mammalia > Proboscidea > Elephantidae > Elephas > Elephas maximus. The sequence goes on from NC_064846.1 coordinate 172,407,509, forward strand.
TTTTTTTTTAAGCTCTGCACAGCTGAGTCCATGGAAGGTCACCCAGCAATCATTAATAGTCCTGCAAATAGAGGTTCTTCTTCCAGTTCAGCCCACAGATGTTCTAACACGGCCGTCTCACACAGGAGTCCCTGGGTGCTACAATGGTTAATGTGCTTAGCTTCTCCAGCGGTGGGAGGTTCAAGTCCACCCAGGCGCACCTCAGAAGAGAGGCCTGGTGATCTACGTCTAAGAAATCAGTCATGAAAACCCTGTGGTGCACAGTTCTACTCTGACACACATGGGGTCACCATGAGTTGAAGTCAACTCATTGGCAACTGGTTGTCACACAGAAGGCATCGTGCCAGCTCCTGAGAAGGCGCACAGCCATTTTGGGCACAGGTCCTGTACTCACAGTGTGTGATCTGCTTGTCCTCTCATGTCAGCACCGTAGGGAACATAAAGATTTTCAGGTGAAGGTCACAGAAAACTTGCCAAAAGCATGTTTTTAGTTTTATCATCAGCTATGGTTTGTTTCACTCTCCGTGTTTGTCTTTGAGAAGGAAAATCAGAAATCATTTGGGTTGGGGCTGATTTTCAAATCCTCTTCTCCACCAACAGCGTCCGCAGGGTGAGGTGAAGCTGGATAGTGTTTTGGGGCCAAGCTCTGCCATTTGAGAACTGTTAGACTTTGGAAAACTCACTAAATGTCTAAACCTCAGTTTTCTCGTATATAATAAGGGAATTAGACCTTGTAGCATTTTGTGAGGTTTAAGTGAGAGTATGAAAGCTCTTTGTAAACTACGTGATACCTAAACGTGTGCAGTTAGGCCTCCCGCCTTCCCAGGGGAAATGTTCACTTTAGAGAAGCAGTCACCCCTTCCAGGCATTTTAAAAGATCATATTGGAAGATTGGAAAAAGCAAAAGTTTTGAAATTGACGGCCATGCTGAGTTGACTCTCTTTTTCAAATTTAGAATAAGTTAATCAGATGATGACATAAAATTACTTGGATCTTGAAAGTAGATCTTAGAAAAAGTATGAAATATTTACCACTTATCAAAACTTGATGTAGAACCCGAGACTATAACAAAATGCCACCCCCTATCGACTTTAGTGTCTGGTATTTAGGTTGCAATTCTGTTTTCAAATTCTATTAAATCATTAATCCGTTACGAAGCAACTGGGCGTTGTAATAAGATGAGAGAGAAACGGCAGCCGGAGAGAGAACACACATCTCTCTTCTTTTTAATTTGATGGGGAGTGTTAATAATGAATGATAATTGGCATTGGGTATAGTTATTATTGCAGCATCTTCTCAACAAAACTTATAACTTATTCCATTTGATTAGGCTGCATTACTAATTCAAGAGCGGTTCAGAGCCCGAAACTGCAGGCTCGTATTTGTTTGTTTCTTTTGGCTACGCTTGTGCTCTCAGGAGCCCGTTTCTATAGGGCCGAGCTTTTACTCCACTCTTAGAAGCATCCGAAGACCCTTCAAGGGGCAATTCAGGGTGGCTTTGGAGAGTAATCTTTAGACTAGGATCATTCTTTTCTGCCAGGGTTGTAAAATAATAATTCCCACATGATGATAATGACTGAAATAGGGCACATTATTCTATAAGCCATAGGCTTGTGATTAAAAAAAAAAATGAAATGGTACTTCCTCTCATATTTTAAGCAAAACCTTACACTCGCTGCCCAGAAAATCGGTTCAATATTTTTGCCAACGACATACCAAAAAAAACAAAAAACCTGTTGCCGTTGAGTCACTCCCGACTCACAGCAGCCCTACAGGACAGAGTAGGACTGCCCCATAGGGTTTCCAGGGAGTGCCTGGTGGACTCCGACTGCCGACCTTGCCGTTGAGTCACTCCCGACTCACAGCAGCCCTATAGGACAGAGTAGGACTGCCCCACAGGGTTCCCAGGGAGCGCCTGGTGGACTCCGACTGCTGACCTTTGCTTAGCAGTTGAGCTCTTAACCGCTGTGCCACCGGGGCTTGTAGGAGGATGGAATTATAAAACCAGTTGTTGAGTTGACCCTTCCCCAGGCCTTTCTCGTGAGGCGCCTCCGGGTGGGCTTGCACCTCCAACCTCTCAGTTCGTAGCTGAGCACGTGAACTGTTTGCACCACCCAGGGACTCATTTAAATGCAGAGCCCAGGTCAGACTTTGGGAGCATTCATTTCACAGAATTTCTGTGATGGAAGGCCCTTAACACTCACCTGCTCATCGCCTGCTTGCTCCCCCACCCCAGCCCCCTGTGGTTTTTCCTCCTCTAGGTGTGCGTAAGCATCTGTCTACAGACTTTCTCTAAACACTTCACTGGTTCTGCTCAGGTGGTTGCCTCTGTTCAGGGCTCGTTTCGTCAAAGTCCTTAAAAGTGGCTCCCAGAACTAGAGGATATTCTACACGTGTCTTGATGCGTGCAGAGCACCATTGCTTTTCTTTCCACTGGGCAATGCACTCTCATTAGGGTTGTACCAGTTGCTTTCCCAGGTCACATTATTGATTCCTAGGGTGCCTGTAATCGTCCCCAAATTTATAGGTTCTTCCCTCGTTTCTCAAAAAGGTGACAAAATGTGTGTGCGTGGGAAGTGCCCTTCATTACTTTGTTGGAATACAGGTAAGAGTGAACCCTTTTGATCTACAAAGTTGGGCCGATTCTTTTCCTTCAGGAAAACGTTTATCGTTTGTGTCTTTGCTTAGGGATTTAGGGTAGCTGTTGTTGTCAGGTGCCGTCAAGCCAGTGTCCACTCATCGTCACCCCATGTGACAGAGTAGAACTGCCACATGCGATTCTAGGCTGTAATCATTACCGAAGTAAATATCCAGAACTTTCTTCTACAGTGCTGCTGGATGGGTTCAAAGTGCCAGCCTTCAGGTTAGTGGTGTTGTCTGTTAGGTGCTGTGGAGTTGATTTCAACTCCTAGCAACCCCATGTGACAGAATACGGCTGCCCCACGTGGTTTTCTTGGCTGTAATCTTTATGGAAGCAGATCGCTAGGCCTTTCTCCCACGGAGCTGCTGGTGGGTTCGAACCACCAACTTTTTGGTTAGCAGCCAATCACTTAACAATTGCATCACCAGGGTTCGTTGTGGGATACAGGGGGAAAAAAAAAAAACACCATTGGCCTCAAGTTGATTCCTACTCACAGCGCGACCCTATAGGACAGAGTAAGACAGCCCCATAGGGTTTCGAAGGTTGTAATCTTTATGGAGGCAGACTGCCACATCTTTCTCCCGTGGAGCAGCTGGTGGGTTTGAACCGCCAAGCTTTTGGTTAGCATCTGAGTGCTTAACCACTGTGCCACCAGGGCTCGTTGGGAAACAAAATAATGCCTGTTAGGTATAGTTAGCCTGGGATTTGAGTTCTTCTTTGTCCATTTACTAGCAAAAGATAGGTAATTTACATACTCCCTATAAAAAAAGAACTCCCTATAGTTCTTTAATTTTTCATTTGAAAAACAAAGATAAGTTAGTTTGCATCTTAAAGGGTTGTCAGAAGGATTAAAAGTGATAGTGAATGTAAAGTGCTTACCAGCTGCTCAGTAAAAGTTACCTTAATTGCTCCTTCAGTTATTCTGAGGCTTCCTGGAGAAAATCCATTTCTTTACACTGAGTCTCTCTTCCCTTCCTTTCTATCTCTCTCATACTTTTTATTTCTTTACTATTTTTTTCTCTGAATTCTTAGAGTATCTCATTTGCTTTCTATTTCATCAGTCTAGGTTTTTCCCTTTGTCAGTGTTGCCCTTTTGCCATATATTGTAAGTTTAATTCTGCTTTGGCAATTTGTGTTCCCATGAAAGCAATGTGGCCTCATGCCACTGAGCCTAGTTTTCATCTTTGCTGCTATTTGCATTTATTCTTGTTATGTCTTTCATTTTCACCTTTTTGCTCCTTAGAAAGCAGATGTAACCTCTTAGCTTTTTTCCTAGTTCCTATAGTAAATATTTGTGCAGCTAGAAGTTCTCTTTCTTGAATTTTTAAAGGCTCTATGTTAATTTTTTCCTTTCTGCTTTCCCCCTTCCCTCCGCCCCTCCTCCCTCCCTCCCTCCCTGTCTCCTTGTTTCCTTTCATTTTTGCAGGATAAGAGATTGATCCAGTTTGGGTATTTGTCAGCAGAAAGAAAGAAGGGAGTTCCTTAGGCTTCGCTGCCCTGTATGCGCAGATCTACACCAGGGGTCAGCAGAGCTTTTCTGTAAAGGGCCAGATAGTAAATATTTTAGGCCTTGCAAGCCATAACATCTGTAGCAACTACTCACCTCTGTCACTGTAGCACAGAAGCAGCCATAGGCAGATGAACGAATGTGGCTGTGTACCAATAAAACTTTATAAAAGACAGCAATCAGGACATGGCCCCCAAAACAAAAACTTTTGTTTTTGTTTTTTGTTATTGTGCTTTAGGTGAAAGTTTACAGTGCAAATTTGTTTTTCATTGGCTCAGACTGTGAAGGAGGTGGCTGGAATTTCCACTTCAGCTGGAAAGTTCTGCTCACTGGTCTTGCAGGAGTAGAGGCTGTCTATGAAATGCTAATAAGGCCAGCCCATTCACACGTAAATTTCCAGATTCCTACCCCCTCAACTAAGTTCTTACAAGTGATTGAAAGAGTAATTGCCTTCTAGATAAGCCAGCTTTAATATACGTTTTCTAGCCAATTATGCCAGTCAGAAGATGGTCTGCAGAGTAATGCCGCCTGTTCGAGTTGCCTTTGGGAAAACTTCAATAGAGGAAGGCCTTTCTTTCCTTTGGCTGTTTTCAGAATGAGTGCAGTGCTTCTCTTCAGGAGACAAAGCTGTAAAAGGGATTATGCCTTATAGGAAGGCCAAGGAAGGAGTTCTGCAGGCACAGTGGTTAAGCGCTCAGCTGCTAACTGCAAGGTCGGCAGTTCGAACCCAGCAGCCGCTCAGCTGGAGAAAGATGTGGCAATCTGCTTCCGTAAAGATTACAGCCTTGGAAACCCTATGGGGCAGTTTTACTCTATCCTATAGGGTTGCTGTATGGTCGCCGTGACTCAGAATTGACCAGAGAGCACACAACAACAACAAGAAGGGTGAAGATACAAAGGACATTGTGGCTTCATCCCTCTGCATCAGGACTGTATTGCATGTTTTCACAATTTTTTTTTTCTTACTGCAAATAATACAACAGATGGTGTAGTTCCAGGAATCATTTAACAGGTTTGGCAAGAATTCTAAGAGCAAACTGATTTTGAAAGCAATATTCAAACTAAAAAGTGACACCAAGGCAGTGTAGACCCAGTGCTGGGGGGTGATGAAATAGTGTTCAGTGAAGCGGGGGAGACAGTTTGTCATTGTATTTTCCTGTGTCTTGGATGCACAATGATTGATCTGCAGACTGAATATGTAGGGAAACTGACTCAGAGGAGACTGGAATAAATACATTTAAGTAAATTATGCCCGTGGCTAAGTGAAGAACTGGGAGCAGTGGGGATTCAGTGGTAGAATTCTCGCCTTCCGTGTGGGAGACCTGGATTTGATTCCTGGTGGCCAATGCACCTGTCTGTCATTGGGGGCTTGTGTGTGGCTATGATGCAGAACAGATTTCAGCAGAGCTTCCAGTCTAAGACTAGGAAGAAAGGCCTAGTGATCTACTTCTGAAAACCAGCCAACGAAAACCCTGTGGGTCACAACCCATCATGGAGATGGCACACGACTGGGCAGTGTTTCATGCCATTGTGCATGGAGTCGCCATGAGTTGGGGGCCGACTCAACAGCGTCTAACAACAACAACAACTGAGGAATGCTTTTGTAATGTGGTATATTTGTTTTGTATTGCTCTGTAACAAGAAAAAAAAGAGCCAGGTCTCTAACGGGGAAGGAGATAGGTTTTGTCTTGCGTACCTGCAAAGGGGCAGCCTGGAGCAAGATTGTGTGAACTTATCAGGGGTCAGCAGAAGGGGGAGAGGGCCCCTGAATTCTTTTGATGTTATGCCATTATCTTCATGTTGCAAAGGAACGGGGGTACTGGTCTACAAGTTGTTGTTATTGGGTGCCTTCGAGTAGATTCTGACTCATGGCAATGCCATGTGACAGACTAGAACCGCCCCATAGGGTTTTCTAAGCTATAATCTTTCCGGGAGCAGGTCACCAGGTCGTTCTCCTGCAAAGCCACTGGTGGTTTCAAACTGCTGACCTTTTAGTTAGCAGACGAGTGCTTAACAGGGCTCTACCACAGGGCTCCTTTTAGTCTACAAGAGAGGGCATTTCTTGGGAGAAGTTCCTGGGACCCTCAAAGTCAGCATCAAGGCACTGGGCAGGCATCCAGCAACCCACCCCCAGGAATGCATAGAGGAGACAGAGATAACCAGACAGATGGGAGGGAGCTGGAGACAAACTTGGCGGAAGTCCGAGTTTTATGAAAGTCTGTCTCTGCGTCTGTCCCCTTGGCCTACTTTGCAGTGGGCCCTCTGGTTTATTTTGGTCTGGGCTCCGAATGAAACATGAGGCTGTCATGAGAAATTTACCGCCTGAGAATCACGGGAGAACGCGGAGAACAATGGTGGTGGTGTTTTTTTCCTTCCCCATCACTGAGTAATGAAATGCGATGAATATGTTCTGCACAGTGGTGAATGTCGGCATTAATAAGCTGGAATGTCAATGCATGACTATTTGTATACCTGACATCTAATAATTACATCATTTATCATAAAAAAAAAATCTAGCAATCGTAAACAGAGAGCATTTATAATTAATTTTCCTGTCTCGGAAGGTCCAATTCATTCCGCGGTCAAAACGAGTCAGTGTACATTTTTTTCTCTGTCAGCCACAGGCCACAAGGTAATGCACTGAAATCAGAACATTTACAATAACGGACTAATTAAATTGTTTACTGTAGTAGACAAATGCAGGCTTCCAGTGCTGATAATCAGTCACCACAGTAAACGTCATTTAGTTCCCCTTGAACGTCAGATTCTCCCCAATGGCAATTTTTAACTGGCAGGCGGGTGAAGAAATCCAGTTTGCTGGGGCAGTAGAGAATATTGACTTCTGCATATCATTATCGCTAACGTACTCCAAATGGGACTGATAGGGAATTCATTAAAACAATATTTTTTAAAACATGACTTTGAGTCATCAGCAGATGAATAAACCAAGGAGAAATTATCTTAATCTGAGCACAGATTTTGAAACGCTTGTGTTGATACGCTCTCTCTGATAATTTCCTTAACCAGATGTTGTTGGGTGACATCAATGCGATTCTGACTCATGGTGACCCCGTGTCACTCAGCAGAAGTGCCCCACAGGGTTTTTGAGGCTGTAATCTTTACAAGAGCAGATTGCCAGGTCATTTTCCCACGGAGCCACTGAGCGGGTTCAATCCGACAAGCTTTCGGTTAGCAGCCGAGCCATCTTTGTGATTGTGGATGTATTGGAATCCATTGTTGGATTCACCATCTATTTTGAGTGCCTTCCAATTTAGGAAGCTCATATTCTAGCAGTATATAGGATAACGTTCTCTTGTGATCCAGAGGGTTTTCACTGACGAACTTTTAGAAAGCTATTCATAAGGTTTTCACCGGCTAATGCTTTTCAGTAGACTACCGGGTCCTTCACTTTCTTGCTGAAAGTGAAGAGGACTTGAAGCACTTACTGTCAAAGATCAAAGACCACAGCCTTCAGTATGGGTTGCACCTCACCATGAAAAAAAACAAAAATCCTCACGACTGGACCAATGAGCAACATCATGATAAACGGAGAAAAGATTGAAGTTGTCAAGGATTTCATTTTACTTGGATCTGCAATCAACAGCCACGGAAGCAGCAGTCAAGAAATCAAAAGACACATTGCATTGGGTAAATCTGCTGCAAAGGACCTCTTTAGAGTGTTGAAGAGCAAAGATGTCACCCTGAAGACTAAGGTGCACCTGACCCAAGCCATGGTATTTTCAATCACATCATATGCATGTGAAAGCTGGACAATGAGTAAGAAAGACCGAAGAAGAATTGACACCTTTGAACTGTGGTGCTGGAGGAGAATATTGAATATACCATGGACTGCCAAAAGAACCAACAAATCTGTCTTGGAAGAAGTACAACCAGAATGCTCCCTAGAAGCAAGGATGGCGAGACTGCTGCATCTTACATACTTTGGACATGTTGTCAGGAGGGTATCAGTCCCTGGAGAAGGACATCATGCTTGGCAGGGTACAGGGTCAGCGGAAAAGAGGAAGACCCTCAACAAGGTGGATTGGCACAGTGGCTGCAACAGTAGGCTCAAGCATAACAACAATTGTGAGGATGGCTCAGGACTGGCGGTGTTTCGTTCTGTTATGCATAGGGTCGCTATGAGTCGGAACCGACTCGATGGCACCTAACAACAACAACAAGTTTTAGAAGTAGATTGCCAGACCTCACTTGCTTGTCTGTCTTAGCCTGGAAGCTCTGTTGAAACCTATCCACCATGGGTGGCCTTGTTGGCATTTGAAATACCAGAAGCATAGCTTCCAGCATCACGGTAACATGCGAGCCACCATAGTACAGCAAACTAACAGATGGGTGCATGGTGGGATGTGTCTGGGAAATACTCAGATCTGAGCAGAGTCTTTATTAGGTGCTGGCCACTGGTTTTTGTTTTTTTTTTTTTTACAGTTGAGTAATATGTGGACCGCTCTTTACTTTTATTTTATTGCAGTAAAATATATATAACAAAAAATTTGCCATTTTAACCATTTCTAAGTGTATAATCCCGTGACGTTAATTACATTGATTCACTATTAGGTATAGGCATTGCCACTATCCATTTCCGTAAGATTTTCATCACCTCAAACTGAAACTGAGAACTGTATGAATGCCTTTTAAAGTTAAAAAGGTGTCTCCTTGAACCCCAGTTCAATATTAAACAATTTGTACTGTAGAAAAAGAACGTGGTGTTTCAATGGAAACTGTCCACAGGATGCCTGTCCAGACTGTTGATTCCAGCCCTACTCATTGTCTTTGAGGTTTTTTTTTTCCTTTTAGTAATATTTTATTGTGTTTTCAGTGAATGTTTGGACAGCAGTTTAGGTTTCCCATTCAACAGTTTCTACACAAGTTGTTCAGTGACGTTGGTTACATTTTTCATAATGCATGGCATCGTCATTATTTCTGTCCTGGTTGTTCCGTTTTCATTAATCTCGTCTCCCTGCCCCCTTACATTCTCATCTTTGTTTGAAAGTCATTGTTGACCTGTCTTTGAGCTATTTTCCGTCTCTTTGTAAACTTTAGGTAACCTAGGGATTGGGCAACGTTTGTTCTGTTGAACGTAAGGTTGTCGTACGTAAGCTGACTCACAGTCAACAAACCACAACTGTTGGATAGGCAAGCTCATCTTTCCCCACGAGTTTCAACTGACTTCCCTCTCCCTGTGGGAAAACAGTTGTGTCTCCATTTGCAGTTCAGTTCCTTTGCTCCATATTAATTTGTGCTTTTTTGACTTGTCCTTTGAACTGGTTATAACATCTGCCTGGTTCCCTCATAGATTAAGCAGTGAAACAAAATTCTTTAACATGTGTTCGTTCATTTTTACATCTGTATGAGAGCCATGCTTTTACCTTTTTTCTGAAAATTATCTTTTAACTGTATCATACACTTAAATATGTGTAAATATGTGACGAGGTATTTATCTTATATGTCTGCTATGTACTTTTTAATTTCATGTAACTATGAATTTGGATCCCTGGTGGTGCGGTGGTTAAGAGCTCAGCTGCTAACCGAAAGATCAGGAGTTCAGATCCACCAGCTGCTCCTTGGAAACCCTATAGGACAGCTCTACTCTGTCCTATACGGTCACCATGAGTCAGAATCAACACGATGGCAACAGGTCTGTTTTATTCAGGTTTTAACTCTAAATTCGAAGTAAACACACAAATTAAGTACATACCAAATTATAAAAAAAAACAATACGATTATATAAAGTCAACGAGGTTAATTTCAAGTGATAGGCTGCTGTCTTTCCAAAACCATGTTGCCAAAGCTGGATTTAGGAGTAGGAAGATGCCTTTGCCACGTTCAGAGTTTTCTTCCCCATTGACTTGACTTTGATTTCAAGCGCCGTGAGCCACCATTTGGATAACAGGCTCTGTCATAATCACATTTCCCTTTCTAGCAACGAATTCACTTAACTACCAATATAGTATCTGAAGGGCTAATCCATTTAACCTGTCACCGCAAAGTGAAATAACAGATTGAAAGATATTAATTTAAGATGCGTTTTTCCCAGCATAGAAATGATGAGACTTTCTGCCAGAGAAGGAAGTCTTGCATGAGTAAGGACTGGACCCAGACAATACTCACGCTTACTCTAGGAACATAGGGTACAGATGCTCTGCGGTTGGCATACCACCTCACTGCATCCTGTGAGCTGCCTCAGACCCACTACTGCTCGTCCTACTGATATTGTTTTTTGTTGTTGGGTGCCGTTGAGTCAATTCCAACTCATAGCGACCCCATGCAAGAGAGTAGAACTGCTCCATTGAGTTTTCTTGGCTGTGATCTTTATGGGAACAGATCACCAGGCTTATCTTCAGCAGAGCCGCTAGGTGGCTTTGAAGTGCTCAACTTCCGATTAGCAGTTGAGCCCTTAACCATTGCGCCACCAGATCTCCATCTATTACATAGCGACATCAATGAGTCTTCCCTTTATGTCATAAATATGTCACCACTTATGTCATAAGTTGGCCTCTGTTTTTTGTTTTTCACAAGTCCAATTGAAGAACTCTCTTATTTTTACTGTGTGAAATGGAATACAAACTGGGATTTAGAGAATGCTTTTATTATTTTGTATTATGTTATTATTTTTACATGATGTACCTGGTAAATGTTATATTGCACATGACATATTCCATTGTTTTGTGAAAAAGTATTAAAATTACCAGTTGATGTTTTCAGTAGCAGAACATTGTCATAAAAACGGAAAGAGACCATGTTGTTCATTAATTACAGGAAAGAGTACTGCCCAGTAGAATTTTTTAGGGGGGAAGAAGAGACAGCCAGTTTTTAAAAATTGTGGTAAAATATTCACAACATAAAAATTTGACATTTTAATCGTTTTTAAGTGTACAATTTAGTGACCTTAATTATTTTCACCATGCCGTACAACCATCACCGCTATTTCTAAAACTTTCTCATCCCCCCAGAAAATTCAGTCCCCTTCAGCAGTAACTCCCTGTTGTCCCTGCCCAGGCTCTATGCATTGGTTTACCGTATTCATATTTCATGTCAGTGGGGTCATTCAGTGGGGTCATTGTCCTCCTCTATCAGACTTCACTCAGGACAGCATTTTCAAGGTTGCTCCAGGTTGTGACATGGATCAGAACTCACTTCCTCTTTATGGCTGAGTAATATCCCATTGTGGGGACGGACCACACTGGTGTATCCATTATCCACTGCGGGATGGATCACTCTTTCACCCTTTCCACACCAGCCACACACCCAGCTGGAAACCCTGCTCACGTTCCCTAAACCTGTTCCACTCACCTGCGCCTCTATTATTCAGACTGTTTACTCAGCTTGAACAATATCCTCCTCCAGATGTTAAAAGTTGTGGCCATCTTTGTTTTTAATTGTGCCTTAGATGAAGGCTTAGAGAGCACATTAGTTTCTCGTTAAACAATTAATACATGTATTGTTTTGTGACATTGGTTGCCAACCCCGCGACGTGTCAACACTCTCCCCTTCCTGACCTTGGGTTCTTCATTTCCATTCATCCAGCTTTGCTGTCCCCTCCTGCCTTCTCGTTCTTGCCCCTAGGCTGGTGTGCCCATTTAGTCTTGTATACATGGTCGAGCTACATGAATTATTGTTTGCTTTATGGGCCTGTCTAATCTTGCTGAAGGGTTAAAGTTGTGTCCATCTTGAGAAACGAAACCCGAACCCCACAGTTCTTTTCTTCCCCCACGAAGCAGATGAGGATAACAATGGAAGAGAGCCTGATTTGAAGGCAAGTAAAAACCAACAACCAAAGGATCATCAAATCACAAGCTGACGACAAGATCCGTTAACATTTGTGCATGACATTTTTCTTATTGGAAATAAATGATCCTGAATCTGTTACAGTGATAAAAACAGGAACAAGCGTCAGAAGAAGCAGAGGCTGTATCTGCCCTGAATACAATCACTTCATTCTCATGTCAGATGACATTCAACAATTCTATGCCAAGCAAAGACATCACAGCAATTCATTGAACTGATCACCCTTTCCAGAACTATATGTTTTATGAATAACATGTTGCAACCTAAATGAAAAGCTCATCTTCTATTGCACAGACTCACGGGTAAAATTAACTGGATTATCACCTGCAAAGCTACCAGCCATGGTTTGCAGTGAGTTAGCAATAGTCATTGTCAGTGAGATGAATTGCATTGATTCTGTGTTCATTTCCCAATGAAAGCTGTAAAACATCGGTTGTTGGGGCATTCGGTAATTACCCACAGAATCAGAACCATCTGCTCTGCGGACGTCTGCAAGCTCCATCCCAAATAGTTATTAAAAGATTCACCTGCACCAGATTCCAGCTGAAACTGATAACCTTCACAGGTTGTGAAGAAGTGTCCAAACTCATATCCTTACGAGTCTGATTCAAATTTGTCCTCTTTTTAAGTTTTATTTCTTATGACACGATCTCAGAGGAGACAAGGAGTCGTCATGTAGATGGGACCACAGACTTGCACACTCTCCCAAGTTGGGTGTGGCTGTTAGAAGGATAGCAGACTCTCCGGGGCCATGAAAGTGGGAGAGGAGGAAGAAGTTTACTTCAGAAAGGGACGTTTCTTTCTAAAGTGTGATGGGGAAGAACAGGAGGATGAGAGTAAAGAGAGCTTCCTCCGTCTCCAGATCTCAGAATAATAGATGGGAAGCGTGATTGACAAAGCCTTCGTCCTCTTACTATGGGGCATCCACAGGATTGAGCAAACAAAACCGCCTTGCTTATTGATCATTCCTTCCGCCAACGTCTATGGAGCACCACCTGCATGCTAAGTCCTTTGCTAGGTGTAGGGGACAGAGCGGTGAGGTGGCGGAACACTTTCTACCACTTTTTTTTTTTTTTAACCCAGCCATGAAGAGAAATGAAGTCCTGGTACATGGGTGAGCCCTGAACACGTTAGGCTGAGTGAGATAAGTCAGTCGCAAAAGGACAAGCACTGTAGGATCCCACTTCCATGAAATAGACACATGTATAGAGACCTAAGCTCATTAGAGGTTACCAGGGGTGGGCAGGAGGGGGAATGGAGACTCACTGCTTGGGGGGCGCTGAGGGAATAATTTGGAAAAGGATAGTGGTGACACTTGTCTGACATGATGAACGTAACCATTGTCACTGAATTGTGTATGTAAGAATTGTTGAATTGGCAAATATTCTGTTTTATATATATGTGTGTGTGTATATATATATAAAAGACCCTCCAGAACTGTGAGAGAATACATGTCTGCTGTGTTATGCCGCCAGGTTTGTGGGAGCGTGTTGGGACAGCCTCAGGACGCTACTACAGAGCCCAGGGACCAAGAGATTTAAGCCGCACAGCAACTCGAATCCTCAGATGGCCCCGGGGCATCACCGTGATTTGTCCCTCGTCCTCCGTGGGTATTTTCTGAGTGTTTGTCCCAGGGCACTCAGGGCAAGGGAAAGAATGCTTCATTCCGGTGCCTCAGGGCTTACCCCTCACTGGCTGTTTTCTGAGTAAATTTATGCCCTGCGCAGGGGCGGACCATCCAGTAGACAAGGTAAGCCTGGGTTTACTCGGGATTACTTGCTAATCTTTGGTGAACAATTTCACATTTCTTCACCACATCAAAGACTCTGCTTTTCGGCATGGCTGGCATCTCTCTCTCTCCCAACCCCACGGCACCTTCCTATAGAATCAAAGCCTCTTTTCACACTTACAGTCCCTGACAGGGGCGGATGACTCAGCAAAGTAGGCCCCGGCTGACTGGTGTTTACTTACTAACCTGTAGTGACCCGTTTCACATGGGTTTCACTAGGATGTGGCGTGGCGAAACCCATGTGAAGTTGTCACTAGAGATCAGTAAGCAAGCACAAGTAAGTCTGTGCTGAGCTTGCTAACGGGGCACTCGGGGGAAAGGGAGAGTGCCCAATTCCAGTGTTGAGGGCTGACCCCAGGTCCAAGTTGAGGGTGTCCATCTGAAGTCCCCAAGTTCACACAGGAGGACACAGTGAGAGGACACAGTGCGCCAGGTAGCGATGTGCAGGGATGATGCGAGGCAGCCGGGAGGCACCAGGAGTCACCGTACTTTACATCTAGTGACACAGCCACAAAGGCGTGACTGGGAGTTTTTCTTCACCCAGTTTTGGTTGGAAAACATGCGTGTACACACTGGTCAACTTCAAGGAGACACACAGCGACGGCGGCTGCATCAACATCTCAGCGACCACTTAGCTCCACGTTGGTTAGAGTCCGCCTTCGGTGTCACCAGTGCGGCAGGAATCATTGTCGACACTGTTCGTGGGAGATACCAATCTCTTAGAAGTAAAGGGTCACCCCAGTATCCTAGGTTCAAGGTTTTAAAATCTGTGTGTCTTCTTGTTCCCCTCTCCAACCCCATAGACATTTTGGCACAGAATGGAATTTCATTGTCATAAAACATTACCAGTTCCAGGAGAGAAGATAACTCCTTTTCTCATCTGACAGGGTTGTGTTTATTGCCCTGGTAGAGAATTGTTGCTCTGTACAATAATGGGTGTGTGCCTTAGAGCACAACAGTGTGTGTCTATGTATGGAAGGGAATGTGTGCGTGTGCGTGCATGCTTGTGTATGTTATAGGCACCCATGGCAGAGTGAAGTCTCTTTGATTTAGAGGTCTCTGACACATAAAAAAACACATGAATTGCAGAGCCATTGCTTTGCCCAACACTGACATTACGGACAATTACGGACAACGAGACACCCACCCACCAAGTCATCAATTCTCAGCTGTACGTAAGTGCGTGGTTTCTGCTTTCAGAAGCACGCATCGAGCTGGAAGACCTCATTATCCTCATCTGGCTCCCCAGGAGAGGCAAGCCTCACCCTGTTATCTTCCGCTGCTCCCGTCTTAGCACACTGTACGATATCCCACAGAGAAGCAGAGAAAAGATTAAAAAAAAAAAGTTCACTTCCAGCAGGATGCGGAAGCCCACAGGCTGTTCCCAGGATTGTCAGGTGCGCACTTGACTCTTTTTACCTGAGCTTTTTTTTTTTTTTTAGATCCCTGTTGGCAGTTTTAAAGCCAAAGACCATCACCTCAGGACAAAGGAGAGTTGCCCCATGAAAGCAAAGTTCTCACCCTGCTTTTAGGAGTTCATTCTTCAGGCAGCTTGAGTTGCCTACCAGTGGTGCCATTTGGGGTTTCTGGTTTTTCCCTCGTCTCTGGCTGCCTGTTTTCATGGCAAGTTTACAGCGGTTAGATTTGGCAGTGCCGCGGAGATTAATCTATAAAAAGCAATAATGAGGGGATCATTTCTCCGTGTTCTGTGAAATCCCTGCCACTGTGATCTTTCTCTCCTCGTTGTTATCACTGTCGTTTTCATCTTTTTATCAGTACACCCTTGTCTACGACCATTCTCTCCTGTCAGGCAGGCAGGCTGTCAATGTTTTCTAATCTGTTACTTGGAATAGGGAAAGGTCTTTCTAATATTCCAACCCTTGTTTCGTTCTCTGGTACCCTTGGCTAATTTAAACATTTAGACTATTGCAACTGAATGTGAGAAGTCGTCACATCCAATCTCAATAATACCTTTAATATTTAAACTTCAGTGTTATTCTTCTCCTTCCCTGACCCTGTCCTCCATCGGGCTCAGGGGGCATCGTCTCAAACGGATAATGTGATTTGCTGAACTTTGTCCCTAATCAAAGGGATCGGAATTCGAGTTGAATTCAGGCCTCTAGAGGGATGAGTTTATTCATCTTTTGCCAGGTAATAACCTTTCCTTTTAAGGGCAAAAACAGCGTACTGAAATGTTTGGGTCTCCTGATAGTGTGTGCAGGGTTGCCATTTGTGGAAATAAGTCAGATGTTTGTGGTTGTGGTTGTTGGTTGCTGTCGAGTTGACTCTGACTCATAGCGAACCCCATGTGACGGAGTAGAACTGCCCCGTAGGGTATTCTTGATTGTAACCTTTACTGGAGCAAATTGCCAGGTATTTCTCCTATAGAGCCACTCTATTGGTTCGAACCACCAACCTTTCGGGTAGCAGCCAAGTGCTTAACCATTGGTCCACCAGGGATGTGGGTATAGGAACTTAGCACCACAAAATGTGAGCCTCTGATTTTCAGATGTGAGTTATAATGGACAATATGTGAATGTTTCACAGTCCTTGAAAATTATTATCTTTTGGAGCCATATTATGTTTTTAGAATATGACTTTGTCTTAGTTACATAGTGCTGCTATAACAGAAATACCATAAATGGGTAGCTTTAACAAACAGAAATTAATTTTCTCACAGTTTAGGAAGCTAGAAGTCCAAATTCAGGGTGTCCACTCTACAAGAAGGCTTTCTCTCTCTATTGGTTCTGCGGGAAGGTCCCTGTCTCTTCAGCTTCTGCTTCCTGGTTCCTTGGAGATCTCCAAGTGGCTTGGCATCTGTCTTCCCCCCTCTCTGCTCTCCTCCCTTGTTTAATGTCTCTTATAGCTCAATTGACTCAAGATACACCCTATACTAATCCTGCCTCATAAATATGACAAAGACATCCTACTCCCAAATGGGATTTAACCATAGGCATTAAAAAAAAAAAAACCAAAAACCCAAACCTGTTGTCTTGGAGTCGATTCCTGACTCCTGGTAACTGTATAGGACAAGGTAGAACTGCCCCATAGGGTTTCCAAGGAGCACCTGGTGGATTCAAACCATTGGTCTTTTGGTTAGCACCTGTAGCTCTTAACCACTTTGCCGCCAGGGCTCCACCACAGGCATAGAGGTTAGGATTTACTACGCATATTTTTGGGGGACATAACTCAATCCATAACAGAGTTGATTTGTAAAAACGCATTGCGCCTTGACATTTTCGGGAAGGCAGCTGTACCATGAAGGGAGGAGTTCCAGGAGCGAGGAGAGAATTAGTCTCCAGGGAGCTTGATGTTGCCTGGTAGCGCGCCCTCATAATGAGCCAGGGATGTCTCCCTCCCTTAGCGCTGCGGCTGGGATTGACCTGGCTGGGGGCGAACAGTATTCCCTGTAATGAAAGTCACACTTCTTAGTCCAGGGAGGAAGGCTAGAATGACTCGTTAGAGTCATCGTCAAATAGGGCTTGTAAAGCTATGGAAACACAGCTCTTTCGTAAAGGAGAGAGCGTCCCGCAGGCCACTTTCTTCGAACGGCATCAGAATCAGAGCTCCGTGACAGCAGAGGAGGCTGCGTAGTTGGGATTCTCCTTTGCCCCGCTTTCCACGGGTCTTAGTTCCTTAGTGCTGCTATGACAGAAATACTGCAAGTCAGTGGCTTGAAGGGACAGAAATTATTGTCAGTGTAGGAGCTAGAAGTCTGAATTCAGGACACCGGCTCTAGGGGAAGGCTCTCTCTCTGTGGGCTCTGGGGGAAGGTCCTTGTCTCGGCTTCTCCAGCCGGCCGTCCTTCGAGGTCCTGGGCTCGTAGACTGGTCTCCTGAGTCTTCAGAGAGTGTTGATCGCCCCTGTGTCTGCCTTCTTCTGTGCCTGTGTTGTTGTTAGGTGCAACCCTGTGTACAAGAGAATGAAACACTCTCTGTCCTGTGCCATCTTCACAATCATATTTTCCATGTATTGAAATCATGGTGTTGTTGTTAGGTGCCGTCGAGTTGGTTCGGATTCATAGCGACGCTGTGTACAACAGAACCAAACACTGCCCAGTCCTGCACCATCCTCGTGATCCTTGTTATGCTTGAGGCCATCTTTGCAGGCGCCGTCAGTCCATCTCATTTTTGAGGATCTTCCCCTTTTTCACTGACCCTCTACTTTGCCAAGCATGACGACCCTCTCCAGAAACTAGTCCCGTCTAACATGTCCAAAGTAAGTGAGACAGACCCCCAACCTTTTGGTTAGCAGCCGTTAACCATTTGCACCACCCAGAGGCTCCTGCAATATGTGTGCACACCCCAAATTCTATACACTATCTGGGACCCCGGGCCCATTCCAGGTGCAGAGAGCAGGAAACGTTACTAAGACGGAGGCAGCAGTGAGGGGAGCGGCCAGAGGTTTTCCTCTGTAGCTGTGCGCTGTGCCCCGGGGGATCGAGCGCTGGGGTTTCCGTCATTTATGGGAAGCAGCCAGCTTGGCTTTACTTTGCTGACTGTGGACCCCTTGCAAATCCGACGAGTGGGATAAAATACGACCCTCTGTCCACAAGGGCGCTGCGGTGACTGCAGATGGGGTCTGGCATCTGGGAGCTCTGCAGACCAGGCTCTGCACTTAATAGAAAACGTGACGTTCAAACAGCGCAAGGAGTTCGGGGTTTCCACACCCACAGTGCCATCATCAGGGCAAGCAGGATCCTACAGGGTCACAGAGACTGGAACCAAACCTACAGGGATAAAAATACGTCACCTGATGGTGCAGTGGTTAAAGCGCTCAGCTGCTAACCAAAAGATCAGTGGTTCAAACCCACCAGCCGCTTCGAGGAAGAAAGGTACAGCAGTCTGCTTCCGTAAAGATTACAGCCTTGGAAACCCTATGGGGGAATTCTACTCTGTCCTACAGGGTCACTATGATATGAGTTGGAATTGACTCGAAGGCCATGGGTTAATAGTGTTACTATTACCTATTTTCCATGAGGACTAGGAGGATTTGCTGTCTGGAGGCTCAATGCCTGAACTGCATTCTGGACCTCCGAAATAAATAGGGGACTCAGAGCCTAAGGAGACGAGGACCGGCTGGTCCAAGCAGGTTGAGAGAGCCCAGGAACAGTGTGAGGACCTAAGTCTGAAGCTGAACGTTGTTGTTGTTGTCAATTCCGACTCCTAGTGACCCTATAGGACACAGAAGAACTGCCCCATAGGGTTTCCTAGGCCACAATCTTTACGGGAGAGATAGCCAGCTCTTTTCTCCTGCAGAGTCGCTAGATGGGTTCAAACTGCCAGTATTTCAGTTAGCAGCTGAGCAAGTAACCATTGTACCACCAGGGCTCCTTTCGAGCTGAGTAGGATCAAGAAGCCCAGGGAGAGGAGACTGGGCTGTTGGAAGTGCACTGATAGGAGGGGGGAAGGAAATTTCTTTCCTGGCCTGGTGACCACTGGGGTGGAGGGGTGGGGTAAGAGCATTACCTGTGGCATGAGCTTTTTAGCAGCATTCTGCAGAACATCCTTTCTGCTCAGCTGGTAGAGTCCCTGGGTGGTGAAAGCCTTTAACGTGCTCCGCTGCTAAATGAAAGGTTAGCAGTTAAGAGTCTACCCAGAGGCAACTTGGAATAAAGGCCTGGTGATTACTTCTCTGGAGCCCCAGTGGTGCAGTAAAGACCTTGGCAGCTAACTAAAAGGTCGGCAGTTCAAATCCACCAGCTGCTCCTTGGAAACCCTGTGGGGCGGTTCTACTTTGTCCCGTAGGGTCGCCATGAGTTGGAATCGACTCAACAGGAACAGGTTTGGTTTGGTTTGGCTTGGATCTACTTCTGAAAACCCTATGAAGCACAGTTCTACATGGACACACATGGGGTCGTCATGAGTCGGAGTCAACTCGATGGCAGCAGTTTTGGTTTTTGTCTGCTCACCTAGTGTTTGCATTTCCCCTCACAAGGGGAAGGCGGAGGGGGGAGCCTGAGCAGCCTGGAGTATCAGCAAGGGCGCAGACCTTGACATCAGACAGACCTTTGCGAGTCTCCAGATCTACCTTTCCTTTGCCCTGTGACCTTTGTCACACATCCGCTGACCTACTCATCAGTTGCTCGGTTTTTGCATTGTAAAATGAGGACAAGAGAATAAAATTGACAAAATAGTTTTATGAGCATTGGCATATATGTGCTAAAAATATTAGTTCCCTTCTCTTATTTAATGGTCCACCATGATGTGTAAAATTGAATCACGAGGGGAGAGGTTAAAAACAAAACAACAAGTTGCCGTCGCGTCGACTCTGACCCATGGGGACTCCACGTGTGTTAGGGTAGAGCTGCGCTCCACAGGCTTTTCAGTGGCTCAGTTTTCAGAAGTAGACAACCAGGCCTTTCGTCCGAGGTGCCTCTTGGTGGACTGGAACCGCCAACCTTTCGTTCAGCAGCTGAGCACATAAACTGTTTGCACCCCCCCAAGGGACTCTGATGGTAGAGGTAATGGATACGTTATTTTCTTTTTTTAAAGGTATAATTGGCCTGACGTTTCCTTTGCTGGAGTAGCAAAGCTTAGAGAGAGGAGGCACAGGAGGTGGAAACTGGCTAACGCCCCTTAGTATCGGCCTTTTTATTGACACATTCATACAAGGAGTCTCCATTTTAAAGAGGATCCTAATTCACAAGCAATACTAATGAAACTAATTAGTAACTACTGTTATTTTAATGACCATCTATCTTGTGATACTCATTACCCGTCTGTCAGCTTGTGATACTGTGGTGGCTTGCATGTTGCTGTGAGGCTAGAAGCCACACCACTGGTATTTCATACCCGTGGTGGACAGGTTGCAGTAGAGCTTCTGGGCTAACACAGACTAGGAAGAAAGGCCTGGCAATCTTCTTTAAATTAAACCACATTTGTTGTTATTATATGCTAGCAATTACATGAACTTTTCCTGTATTTTTCCTTGTAGTCTTCAATTGCCAGTATTAATATAGGTAACCGAGTTACGTGGGGCTGCTTCAATAAGAAAAAAATTAATAGCTGTAAACTATTTTTTAGGTGAACTGCATGGGAAAAATGAGGCACATAGCTAAAGTATATAGCGAATTTCTGTGCCCGTTATCAATGCGGACTTTAATTTTTTTTTTTTTTTTTTTTGCTTGTTTGTTGGTTACTGTAGATACTTTTGTTTTTTTCATACTTCTGTCTATCCAGGAATTAGAAGATGGAAATACTGCCATCTTGTGTTAGATTTCTTAAACATTGTTCAACTGCCCTTGAGCGAAAATGAAGTCAACCTCCAGATTTCCAGCCCTTTGGGTGTCACTAAGTAGGGGAAGCTCTTAACCTCAGATATTTTCTTCTTCAAAGGAAGTAGATTATAAGTATATCCTAATCCACTTAATGAAAATTTAAATTAAAAATTCAGTTTCATAATCATTTCTCTTTTATACAGAAGAATCACTCTTAAATAACCCTTTCATGCCCTGAGGTGCGTATAGCGACCATAAACTCTTTTAGCCTCTGGAGTTGATTGGGAAGCTGCTGGACCACTGGGAGTGGGAGTCTCCGTAAGGCAGGGGTCTTTATGACTGTTTGGAACTGTGTTGCCAGTTACTGTTTTACAGGGTATTGTAGGAGGTGTCTGAATTTTTAGTAGGAAGAAGAAAAATGTTGAAAATGTGTATTTGTTATACATAGGTACTGGTACACGTATGTACCAGTAGACCCCGGTGCAGACTCTGGGGTAGAACCAATGGTACATCATGGGTACCAAGGGACACTGAGGGTAGGCTTGTGGGAGCTAACAAACAAACAAACAAACAAAATCCATACCGCCTGCCAAAACTTCAGACGCACTCAGTGACTCACCATGCTGCCATTAATGAAAACACGTGATATCAACAGAAAATTCAGAGCAGAAAATAATTGGATCACCAAAGGATTAACTCACAGATTGCACATGTCTTCTTCTTCTTTTTTTTTTTTTTTGCCTAGATCTCATTGTATCAAAATATTAGTTACCCCAAAGCTTTGAGAATTATTATTTAAAAGCTTTTACTGTCCACACTGACTGGTTTATCTGGATTTGAGATGTTACCATTCAAGATGATTTTGGCTAAAAGAGGTGGAAACGGACATGTGACCCGAGAAAGGAGGGACTTTCTCTCTGCCACTCCTTTTAGAGCCCCTGATGACCCCCACTCATGGCGACCCCGTGCGTGTCAGAGTACAGCTGTGCTCTACAGGGTTTTCAGCGGCTGATTTCTTCCAAGTAGACGGCCAGGTCTTTCCTCCAGAGCACCTCTGCATAGACTAGAACCTTCAACCTTTTGGTTAGCAAGAGACTGCGTTAACCTTTTCCACCACTCAGGGACTCCTTATGGCCACGAGGGGAATCTTAATTGCCTGAAAGTCTGGTTTGAGGGAATGGGATCGGTCCTGTACAGGGACGTCTCCAAAATTTTTGCTTGAACATTTTTTAAAAAAATCTTGCAACCCTGTGTAGCTCCGAGCATATTTTAAGCTACGGCTAATAGTTTACATCATAATTCTGACTAGATGCAAAGGGTGATAGTCTAGCGTATTGTAAATGTAGACAATTAGAAGGAAAACTATAGCATCGCTCTTTTAAACACGCCTGATCACTATAGTAGTTTGGTACCTATTTTAATTAATTAAAAAAAGGAAACCTCAGAAAAAGCTCTACTTTAACAGTAGGAAATTTTAGACCATTTATTTTCTTCCTTAAATTTTAGTTTGAATACCACTTTTCTCAGATAGGAAACCCTGGTGGCGTAGTGGTTAAGTGCTACAGCTGCTAACCAAGAGGTTGGCAGTTCAAATCTGCCAGGCGCTCCTTGGAAACCCTATGGGGCAGTTCTACTCTGTCCTACAGGGTCGCTATGAGTTGGAATCGACTCGACGGCAATGGGTTTTTCTCAGATACTTTCATCTGAAATATGATTTTATGCTTGATAATCTTTTTTTGATAACTTATTGTACTTATCTAAAATAAATTATGTTATTTAAAATGTTACACTTTTAAAAATTCCTGTAACCATAAGATTCTAAGCTTAAAAAATCTTCTCTGATTTATCACTAACCCAAAAAAACCAAACCCATTGCCGACTCATAGCGACTCTATAGGACAGAGTAGAACTGCCCCATAGGGTTTCTAAGAACCGCTTGGTGGATATGAACTGCCAGCCTTTTGGTTAGCAGCCATAGCTCTTAACCACACCACCAGCAGGGTTTCCGAGTTACCACTACATTGGTATTATTACACAGTTAGCCAAAACAACAAAACATATTGCACATTTTGATAATTATGCACTAAAAATTATTTGGAAATTAACCTCTTATTGAGATCAGTGGGGCTGCATTTCATTTTTTCTATTTTAAATTTATTTACATGTCCATATATCAGGGTTTTATTGACCTAGACACTCTTGGCATTTGGGGCTGGATCACTCTTTGCTGTGGGGGCCGTCCTGTGCATTGTAGGGGTGTTGAGCCACATCCTTGGCCTCTACCCACTAGATACCAGTAGCACCCCCACCCACACCAATTGTGACAGCCAAAAATGTCCCTAATCATTGCCAAATGTCCTCTGGGGAGCAACCCCTTCCCATTTGAGAACCATTGCCATATATGAATATTATTCGTATTTTATATTAATATGTATTTTGCATATGTTTTTGTCAAAATCTTAATTCTACACATATGGCTCTTTCGTTTAGGGGAATTTTCCACCATGTGACCTAATTAGCAGAGCCCTGGTGGTGCAGTGGTGAAGAGCTGTGGCTGCTAACCAAAAGGTGAGCAGTTCGAATCAACCACCTGCTGCTTCTAAACTCTATGGGGCAGTTCTACTCTGTCCTATGAGTTGGAATCGATTCAAAGGCAACAGGTTTCAGGTTTTGTGTTGTTGTTGTTAGTAACCTAATTAGCTAAGTGCTTTCTTATATTTGTAAGCTCTGAGAAATTTTGTTTCCATAAATCAACAGGTGAAAATGCAAAGAGTTTAATTGCTTAAAGTACTTCCTGTTGTTGTTATGTGCTGTCAAGTTGATTCTGATTTGTGGCCAGCCTATATGACACAGCAGAACTGCAACAGAGGGTTTCCTGTGTCCTTTAAGGGAGCAGGTTGCCAGGTCTTTCTCCCTTGTTGCCGCTGGGTGGTTTCAAACTGCCAACCTTTTGGTTAGCAGCTGAGCGCTTAACCATGTGTGCCACCAGGGCTCAGTTATATGCAAAAGGTGACACAAGGATTTAGCATTAGCAAACATTTTTAAAAATGGTCTATCTGCTAATTATTCAATTATGTCATCCTCCAATTTTGTGAAAACAAACACGTGCAAACGTGATTTTCAGAAGGATTTGTTACTTGTAACTGTGATTATTCACTTTTCAAATTCTCAAATTTCTCAACTCCTAGAAATGAAGCAAAAAAAAAAAACCATAATAACAAGATTTACCAAATAATTAACTAATTTTGCTTGTTCTTTTTTTTCACTTAGAGGCACTCATTTAATTCAGTAGACTCAGTGCTGAGAAAAATCTAAGTATTATTGAATACTATAAACCATTTCCAGTACTGCTTTTTTTTTTGATAAAATGTTTCTATGTTAACAATTATTTTACATGTGTTTTCTTCAAAAGCTTGTGTCTACGTACACGGATCGCACAATACATGTGAAATTTCTATCAGGTAGCCTACTTAGCACACCAGCCCTCTTTCTGAACGAATCAACCATATCAGACTTCTTTGCTGTCAGAACAGTCAGACTGAATTGTTCCGAAAATAACAATTCAATCCAGATAAATGAGTTAACGTGTTACAAAGAGCATTCCAAGAAATAACAACAAAGAAATTACAGTATGCATTCGTAAGAGTGATTACCAAAAGCAGTCAAGAGCTAATACAATGGATGTATCCATTTTTTATTATAGGTTATAAAAAGAAAAGTAAATCTATATGCTGTTACTCATTATTTAATTTGCAGTAGTGCAATGGGGTGTTGGAAACCCTGGTGGCGTAGGGGTTAGGTGCTACAGCTGCTAACAGAAAGGTCTGCAGTTCGAATCCACCAGGCGCTCCTCGGAAACTCTATGGGTCAGTTCTGCTGTGTCCTGCAGGGTCACTATGCGTTGGAATCGACTCGATGGCAGTGGGTTTCTTTTTTTTTTTTAATGGGATGTTTTGTATGAAACTGCAAGTTTTTATAAAGCAAGAGCCTGGATAAATGGCTAATATTCTTGCAGTAAACATGCGTGCTGGCGTTAGGCTCTGGGGAATAATGAAGAATCAGCTGTAAAAATTCAGCTGTAATTCCATGATTTCTGCTGGACGTCAGCCTCTTTTCCTCTCTAGTTAATGAAAAAGAAGAGTATACACAGCTAAAAGTTGATCAGCGCAGCCGCTCCTACGTGATGTTACATGTTATTAGTGGGAGGCAGACTATTAATGAGGCAGTGCCGGGTCAGTGGTAGAATTCTCACCTTGCGTGTGCAAACCCTGGTGGCGCAGTGGTTGAGTGCTACGGCTGCTAACCGAAGGGTCGGCAGTTCGAATCCGCCAGGCGCTCCTTTGAAACCCTATGGGGCAGTTCTACTCTGTCCTGTAGGGTCGCTATGAGTCGGAATTGACTTGACGGCACTGGGTTTGGTTTTTGGTTTTTGATGTGGGAGACCCAGGTTCAACTCCAGCTCAGTGCACCTCATGGGGAGCCACCATCCACCTGTCGGTGGACGCTTGTGAGTTGCGGTGATGCTGAATAGGTTTCAGTGGGGCTTCCAGACTAAGATGGACTAGGAAGAAAGGGCTGGCAATCTATTTCTGAAAATCAGCCATTGGAAACCCTATGGATCACAACGGTCTGATTCCACAGCTGATCATGAAGATCAGGGTAGCATTTGTCAGGCTGTGCAGGGGGTAGCCATGGGTTGGGGGTCAACTGGGCAGCAGCCAACAACAACAAAGAATATTAAACATTTTATAAGATGAAATAAGATGAGGATTGACAGTGATTTAAGTAAATATGTTATTGTTTTCATAGAGTTTCACCATATTATTGAATAACATACCAGCTCTAAAAGATCGACCTAGAATTTTTTATCAGCGATTTTATCCAAAGGAACGTGAAGATTTGGTAGACCAAGTCGCCTGTCAGTTGCGTTTAATAAGCTCAGAATTTCTAGGCTGTGTGACTCAACTGCTGGAAGGAAGGTGTTTTTCTGTGTGAGTAACGACACCATGGAAACTCTGGTGGTGTAGTGTTTAAGAGCTATGGCCGCTAACAAAAAGGATGGCAGTTCAAATCCCCCAGGTGCTCTTTGGAAACCAAGGGGCAGTTCTACTTTGTCCTGTAGGGTTGCTGTAAGTTGGAATCAACTCCATGGCAAAGTTTTTTTTTTTTTTTTAATGACACCATTGGGATAGCTGAAAAGCATTGTTAACATTGAAACGCATGAAAAAAATTGCTTTTCTTATTCAACGTTTCTTAATGATGCTGCTTTAGACTCTTGGGCAAGACGACTGAGGATGATAGAAAAGGGAGATTGAAAATGTTAAAAAAAAAAAAAAAAGCCACCGCTGTCACTACCCACACCCTACAACACATCTGAGCCCTGAGCCCTGAGCCCCCTCTGCAAGGACTGTAGTGTCCCTCCCCAGCTCTGCCCCTCTCCTAAGACAGGGGCCCAGCCTGTCCACAGAGCTCGCCTGACGATTTTACTAGCTTTCTGAATCAGTTAAGCCTTTCCATCCACTCCCAGATTTCCAAATTTGTCTAAATTGCCTCTGCTCCTGTCCCCTCCCCCACTCTGCTTGTGCTTATTCATTAATTAGACAGTGACTTAAATGCCATCGTTGCGTTGCGAGCTTGGACAAGAGGAGATAATAGTTGTGGTTAAACCGCTGTGGATAAATGGACCTCTTTTTGAATCTTTTTACCCTTCGAAATTGAGATCTTATTTAGCAAGCTAGTTTATTTCATTAATAAGATAACCAGCTCCTCATAGCTTCTATTATAATGAAGAGTTGGGAATTTTATACCATTACTCCGGAAACCAAGCCTCACAAATTCCGTGGATATCGTATTAGATTAGATAAAAAAAAAAAAAAAGATAAAATACACACCTTTAAATGATTCTTCTAATTGCTTCTTCTTCCTTTGAGGGGAAAAAAAGGGTTATTAATAGTATAAGAAGGCACCAACCAACTTCTTCTGCCTTAGTTCAGGAGTTGGCAAACTAGGTAGAGGCCGTGGGCCAAACCTGGCCGGTCTCTTGTTTTTGTAAATAAAGTTTTATTGGAACATAGATACACCCATCCCTTTATGGACTGTCCACGGCTGCTTTTGTACTACAGCAGTAGAGTTGGGTAGTTGTGACAGAGACTGTAGGGCTTCAAAGTTGAAATGGTTTACTATATGAACCTTTCCAGAAACTATTTGCCAACAGGTGACATAGGTGTCCATACAGTGTCCAATACCAAGCTTGCAGGTGTGTTGGGTTAGTCTATGCCAAGCTAGATTAATTATCTAGTAGGAGATTTCAGATGCTGCAATTATGGCCTCAGAGGCTCTTTTTGAGTCTTAATATGTTTACCATGCTTTCTTTTATCCAGGCACACTCACATATGTCTGGCATATGCTCAACAAGCTTTTTATTTTACAGATGATCAAAGGTTTGCTTTGATCAGGGGGATTTTCCAAGTCTTCCTTGAGTTATAACAAATATAATTATTATCCTTGTTTGTATTTTGTTATATTACCATGAATGGGTGTAAATATTAATTCATTCTCTTCTATAATACTTACCCTTTCATGGACAGGTACCGTTTTTATTTACGGTTAGGGTTGCCAGATTTAGCAAATAAAAATATAGGCTGCCTAGTTAAATTTGAATTTATTTTATGAACATCAGCGTCTTTTGGAGGATAAATTATATGGTCAGGAAGTTTTAGTAGGAATTCCCTAACATCATGTCATTTTGTGTATGTTTACATGTGTTTGTTTTTCTGGCGAGAAGTCTACAGCTTTGATTACATTCTCAAGGCAGTCTCTAGACCCACAAAGTGGAGGACCACCACCTTAGAAGAAAAACGGACCCTTCTCTACTCCCAGGCCAGCTCCTTCATTCTCTGCCCCATCTCTTACTTAGACGGTCTATTCTACATAGTAAAACTCCCGTCCACCAACTCAAGGCCTCTAGCTCACAGCTGCGCTCAGGTCCAAGTGTCCTTCATCCTTAAAATATCTTCCTTTTAACAACCACCCTACCTTCCTTCTGTCTTTTCTGGCTCCTCCTCCTCACTCTAAATCCTCCCCAACATGGTACTGCCTGGCTTCTGCGCCCCACCCCCCACTCCAGCCGAGGTTCCCCAGGCATCCCTAGTGTCAAATCCAGTGTGTGCTTTTCTTCTGATGTAAACTCTGTGTGTGTGTGTGTGTATGTGTGCATGCACAACGTGATACTGTTTGGATGGAGATTTATGGCACACGTGTCGTCTTGCCTGACTTTCTGTGTCCTTTGACAATCCATAACTGTGCCTGCTCTTTGAAACTCAACCCTCTTTTGGATTCACTGGCATCCTTTTTTTGCTTTGTCTTTTTCTACCTCAGATTCTTCTCTCTCAGCCTGTTTTACTGACTTCTCTTCTTCACTGAGTTCTTCACTTAATAAGTATTAAGGGCCGCGTCTCAGAGAGACATGTGTTCCAGTCTTGGCTCTGCCTCCCGCTGGGTGTTTGAGCACGTCCTTGGCCATATCATCTCGTTGTTAGCTGCTGTTGAGTTGGCTCAGCCTCATGGTGACCTGTGTACATCAGAACAGAATGTTGCGTAGTCCTGTGCTGTCTTCGTGATCATGGTATGTTTGAGTCCATCGTTGTGGCTGTTGTGTAAATCCATCTCATTGAGGGTTTCCCTTGTTTTCACTGACCCTCTTTTTACCAAACATGATGTCCTTTTGTCTTTCCTGATGACATGTCCAAAACAAATGAGCCAAAGTGTCTCCATAGTACACTCAGCATTCTTTGCCAACAGCACAGTTTGAATGCATCAGTTCTTCTTCTGTCTGCCTCTTTCATAGTTTGTGTTCTACAGGTAGAGCGAGTTGCTGACTTCGTGTTGGTGAAAACCCTACTTTACGGAGAGCAACTGGACCGCCGGTTCTTAGTTCCCATGCTTGGCGTTACCTGAAACCCCACCTGTCCCCGGAACTTGGTTTACTGAGACTTTGAATTTCAACTTGATGATAGTGAGTTTTTAAAAATATGTATATTTTATTTTTCATTCATTAATAGTAGCATTTACAATGTCCTACTCGTAAAAGTCCTCTTCTATCCTACAAACCCTCCTCTGAAATACTTAACACCTGGTTCTGCTTTTTTTTTTTTTTTTTTCTGCTTAGCAGCTTGCCATGAAGTTATATCCAAGTCTATTCATTTTGGTGAACATCACATTAAACCTCTAAATGTAAAGAAAATGAAAGTGTCCTTGATGCCTAAAGCCTTCAATGATCATTAACTTTAAATTATATTCCTTGAAAGCAAGCTTTGATGTTAGGTCCTGGCTCTGAGAGTGTAACTGAAGGCTCCGATGATATTTTGATGACTCAGAGGAGCAAACCTGATCATCAGTCAGTCAGCTTGCAAGGTAATACTTTGTCCCTCGTATGTAGCATGGAACACCTTAATTTTTATGCTGATCCTATTGTTTATGCAAATTATAAGCTTTTGCTTTACTGTAGTCAAAAGAAATGGTATACAATTACAGTTCTCCACGGAAGAAGCCCACCAATGGAGATCTGAGTTGGCTCCATTTAGGCTCTGCTATAGGGTCACTATGAGCCGGAATCACCTCGACGATAACAGGTTTATAGTGTTGCTGTGAGTCGGAATGGAAACCCTGGTGGCATAGGCGTAGAGGTTAAGAGTCTGGCTACTAACCAAAAGGTTGGCGGTTCAGATCCACCAGCCTGCTCCTTAGAAACCCTATGGGGCAGTTCTACTGTGTCCTATGGGGTTGTTATGAGTCGGAATCGACTTGACAGCAATGAGTAGGAGTCAGAACTGACTTAAGGGCAACTGGTTTTATATTTATAGTGGAATAAATTTGTACACACAATAGCATATCAGATAGGATGCTCCCAAGGGTGCTTTGAGGGACTTGAGACCCAAAGGTCTCCCAAGGGTTTGCATACAGTTTTAATAATATTCAGCTAAACACATAATCAGGTGTTTCTCATATATTTTTACAAGCCCCATATGGTTGGAAATGCTTGCCAGATTTCCCTGTTTTGCTAAACAGATTGACATTCATTTAAACAGTCCTGAAGAATATCTTCTTTCTCTGCTCTATACTCAGGAGAGTTCATGAAGTCCCTGTTCTCGGCAACAAAGGCCCACAGCACATATAATACCCTGTTGACGGCTCTGACTTTATCACTCTTGTGTCACTCTGGAGAGACCCCGAGTATGCGAGCCTTCACAAAGATTCAGAGCGTGCACCCCAGGGTGGATGATAACCTGTCTTCTCTGACCTGGTTGGTAATGATTTTTAAGAAGTGACTTTTTACTCATGGTCTGTGAAACTTAAAAAAAAACTTGGTGTGCTCTAAATAGGTTGTTAGTTGCACCACGTACCATTCAATTGCATTTGTCATAAATATAAATTAATAGAAATTCAACAGAATGGGTGAAACAAATGGAATAGAAAAATTTCTAAATCCCTTATAAGTTATTGGAAACCCTGGTGGCGTAGTGGTTAAGTGCTACGGCTGCAAACCAAGAGGTCGGCACTTCAAATCCGCCAGGCGCTCCCTGGAAACTCTATGGGGCAGTTCTACTCTTTCCTATAGGGTCGCTATGAGTCAGAATCGACTCGATGGCAGTGGGTTTGGTTTTTGGTTTAGTTTTAAGTTACTAGGTTATATTGCTATGAGTCAGAATTGACTTGACGGCACTTAACAATGACAACAACAACCAGACGTCATTTTGAAGTGTTTTCTACACCGGCTGTATGGGTCATTGTATCTAGCGACTTAGATGCCGAGGAAGTTTAACGGAACTGAGAATCCCTGTCCTTGAGAAAGGGGCTGTTTTTGCTTGGCTTGCCCTTTTCCTTGTCAGCCTTTCCTAGTTCTGAGGTTTGCTTCGACAGGTCTCAGGTTTGGGTTACACACAACCATGTACACAACGTGAGAAAATACTTAGGTTGTACAGTGTGTTTCCGTTTTGCAAACCACAGCTTTAATACATTCCTATTGGTTCCCCCAGCCAGCGGCTCATCTAACAGCTATAAGACCTCTGAGCAGATGGGTAAAAAAAAAAAAAAAAAAAACCTATTGCCGTCAAGTCTATTCCAACTCATAGCAACCCCATAAGGCAGGGTAAAACTACCCCATGGGGTTTCCAGGGAGTGCCTGGCGGATTCGAACTGCCGACATTGTGGGTAGCAGCCCAATGCTTAACCGCTACGCCACTAGGGTTCATTGGGCAGATGGGTACAGAGATGCAAATATTGCCATCCCCAACCCTGCTCTTCTTCATCCCAGCGTTAAGAGTTGGTATGGTTTAGGTTTACAGCGTCTGTACAACTTACCATTTCCCAGAGCCAACAACAAATTAGAAAATGACTTGATTTCAGAGGCAGCACCAAATAATTGGGAGAACCGTGTGTTGTGGCTGATGGTCAAAGTGTGTCTGTATTTCCGTTTGCACCCCGCTTCAAGAAACCTGGGCAAGAAACGTGGTGGTGTTGGGATGTACAGAATTTGGAAATCTTACACGCAGGTGCCGTGGCCAACGACCATCCAGAGAATAAGCTGTAATTCAGACACAAGTAGGCATATCTGTTGGTTTTACTTCTGGAAAATTGCATGCTTGCAATGCA
The DNA here is from genome assembly GCF_024166365.1 of Elephas maximus indicus. NCBI lineage: Eukaryota > Metazoa > Chordata > Mammalia > Proboscidea > Elephantidae > Elephas > Elephas maximus. The sequence goes on from NC_064846.1 coordinate 172,439,118, forward strand.
GCTTCAGAGTTTGATTTCAATATGTTCTTTATATTTAACTGCATCTTTTTTTTTTTTGAATGGGAAAGTTTAAGCAGCTCCACTGAGTCTTTATAAGATAAGAATGTTCATAATCACACAAAATAGTCATTTTATCAGGGAGGGTTATGCCCGCTCCTTGTTCTCTACCATGTCTTGTATTTCTAGCGATGAGTATGGTAAAACTTTCATTTTCAGTTCTCAGAATATCTTCAAAAACGTCCAGGTGTGCTTTGATACAAAGAACATGCGTTTGCTTGTTGCTGCTACTGTAGGGTTGGCTCTGACTCCTGGGAACCCCATGCGTAACAGGGGAAAGTTGCCCAGTCCTGTGCCATCTTGACATCGTTGGCAGTTTCAGCCCCTTTTTGCATGTGCATTTGCTGCGGTGGTGGTTGTGTGCCCTCGAGTCGATTTTGACTATTAGTGACCCTATGGGACAGAGTAGAAGTGCCCTGTAGGGTTTCCAAGGCCGTGAGTTTGCTAGCTTTTGGTAATTACTAAAATCAGTGACCATCTCCTTGAGATGATTTCCACATTCATTTGAGGAAGCTAAGATTGTAAATAGACCAAAAGGCATTTTCAGATAGCTTCAGGCAAACCCATCCATGGCTAACAGAGACTGAAAGTCCCTATCCTCAGACTGCACAAGAAAATGCTCTTTCTATGTGAGATAGTCCATGAAAAAACAAAGTACTGACGTTGCTTGTATAGAGGGGTGGCAAATATTGAGACTGGGAATTTTTAATGGGAACGTTGGGGCTCCGGCCCAACAACTCCACTGCTAAGCCCTCAGAAACAGACACCTGGACCAGGTGAGCTGAGTTTCTGCTTTCCCTGGAGTAAAGTGACAGGAAGGGGCTCGCAGGTCCTGCGCAGTGGTGTTGACATTACTTGCAATTTCATCATTTGTTTCTGTGTCCCAGCTGCTGAAAAATTGTCATGCTAGCAGGGGATGTCTTAGTCATCTAGTGCTGTTGTAACAAAAAAATACCACAAGTGGGTGGCTCTAAAGAACAGAAACGTACTGCCTCATAGTTCTGAGGCTAGAAGCCTGAACTCCTGGCATGGCTCCAGGGGGAGGTCCTTCTTTGTCTGTTTCAGCTTCCAGTGGCCTGCAATTCTTGGCGTTCCGGGACTTGTAGACCCATCTGCCCTGGGTGTCTGTCTTTGTAGGGCATCTTCCCTTTATGTGTGTCTGTGTCTCTTGTGCTCTTTTTATGACTCAGAAATGATTAGACTTAGGACCCACCCTATTCGGGTATGGCTTCATTAACATAACACAAGAAAAACCCTATTTTTAAGCAGGATCATATTCGTAGGTACAGGATCCAGGACTTCAATATATATATTTCGGGGAAACAAATCCATGTGCTATAGGGAAATTATTCAGCTTTACTTTAAAGTAAGCCTGTTAATTTTGTAGAATAAAGGGATAATTTTGAGTGTTTTTATAAGAGAGGGAAGATCAAACATATAGAAAAGGGATCCTTTATTATGAAAAACTCATCTCTCAGGAAGAAGTAAAAATGTAGCAATGTGAAACAGTGTTTAAAAAAAAGTAAAAAAATAATTCATGTAATCTCCACATTGAAATACTTGTTTCTTAAAACATCTGAGTATATTGCTGAATTCAAAATATCCAAACACATTGCACAGAAAAACGTTTTGAGAGTTTTATGAAGTAGGTATGCAAATAGAATTTTCTCCATACAATCATTTTTGAAATATGTCTTCATAATAATTGTTTGTTTGCCTTGTAAAGTGAATAATAGATCAGTTGTTCACCTGGTCAGAAATCTCTATGAGCAGAATTGCATTTGAAAACAAGCAAGCTCAGAGGAGAAATAAATAAAAGCGCACGTGTATTTCATTACTTTTCAAAATAGGCCTACTTGATAAGGCTGTCACTCCATGGCAGATGGATGCACTTGACCCCGAGATGACCATGCATTGGTCGGATCCTGTTACCAGCAGCCAACCAACTGTATGGCAACGAGAATGAAGACTCTTTGACAACCTAAGCTTCACCCCTGGGGTTCCGACACCCAATTTAAGGGGGAAGGACCAGCAGGGAGCCAGTTTACTGACTTAAAGAAGTAGCAAGAAGTCGATTGGCAAAATAATTCTATTATGAAAACACTCTGCACCCCACTTTGAAGTGTGGCATCTGGGGTCTTAAATGCTAAGAAGCGGCCATCTAAACTGCATCAATTGGTCTCAACCCACCTGGATCAAAGGAGAATGAAGAGCACCAAGGTCACACAATAACTATGAGCCCAAGAGACAGAAAGGGCCACGTGAACCAGAGACTTACATCATCCTGAGACCAGAAGAACTAGATGGTGCCCGGCCACAACCGATGACTGCCCTGACAGGGAGCACAATAGAGAACCCCTGAGGGAGCAGGAGATCAGTGGGATGCAGACCCCAAATTCTCATAAAAAGACCAGACTTAATGGTCTGACTGAGACTAGAAGAATCCCGGCGGTCATGGTCCCCAAACGTTCTCTTGGCCCAGGACAGGAACCATTCCCGAAGACAACTCATCAGACATGGAAGGGACTGGACAATGGGATGGAGAGAGATGCTGATGAAGAGTGAGCTACTTGTATCAGGTGGGCACTTGAGACGGTGTTGGCATCTCCTGTCTGGAGGGGAGATAGGAGGGTAGAGAGGGTTAGAAACTGGCAAAAGAGTCACAAAAGGAGAGACTGGAAGGAGGGAGCGGGCTGACTCATCAGGGGGAGAGTAAGTGGGAGTGTGGAGTAAGGTGTATATAAGCTTATATGTGACAGACTGACTTGATTTGTAAACGTTCACTTAAAGCACAATAAAAATTATTAAAAAAAAAAGAAGTAGCAAGGGTCTCCCAGTGGATACTTTTTAGTCATCATTGCTATCGTATACCTGTCTTTAGGAAAATATGTACATCATGTGAGCTTTGTGAGTGAGCTGGATAATAAGCAAGTGGCAACAATAATCCCTAGAATTTGTAAAGGCAAGACAGTTTAATTGTGTAACTTTCGTACTGGGTGGTTTATTAGTTTCCTAGGGCTGACGATACAAGGTGCCACAACACGGGTGCCTTGAAACCACAGAAATGCATTCACTCATAGTTGTGGAGGCTGAAAGTCGGAAATCAAGCTGTCAGTGGGCTGTGCTCTCTCTGAAGGCTCTAGGAGACCGCTCTTCCTTGCTCTTCCAAACTTCTTGTCGTCCTGGAGACCCATGGCTTATAGATCATCACTGCAGTCTCTGCCTCTGTCCTCCCTCTGGCTCTCTTCTCTTTTTAAAAATGTTTTATTTTGGTGAAAGTCTACACAGCCGAAGATACACCATTTCAGCAATTTCTACATGTACAATTCAGTGACCTTGGCTACATATATTGCTATTGTTTTCCCTAATTATTCCACCAACATACTCACTGCCCCCTAACTTCCCCTTTAACCTTTTGAATTGTCATTGTCAATATAATCTCCCATAGATAATTCTTTAAAAGAGCACAATGCTCAAAACAGACATACTTTACTAATGAAGGTAAGCTATTTTTTTGGTTCAAAGAAGATTTTAGTGGGTATTTTTGGTTGGGGTTCATCCAGACTCAATCGCTCCAGGAAGTCTGGATTCCATTGAGAATTTGAAATTCTCTTCCAAACTTATCCCCTTTTTGATCAGAATTCTTATATAGCCTTCTCGTCTTTTTATAGGGACAGCACATATGTTAGTTAAGAACCCACCCTACTTCAGTATGATCTCATGTTAACTGATAACATCTTCAAAGACCCTGTTTCTAAACAGGGTCACACTCACCAGTATAGGGTGGCAGAAGTTCAGCATACCTTTGGAGGGGACGCAATTCAATCCCTAACAGGTGGTATTTTGATAGAAGCCTTCTGAGTAGCCCATATTAGACAAAGGTCAGGCAGGTGGTCCTGTTCTGTGCGCACCCGCAGCTTTAGTGAAGCCTCCTGAAGTACACCTCCCTAACTGCCAGCCAATTCTTGGAGGGGCCTTTGTATGCTTGCAGTGTGTCCACTGGCTGCAATATATCACTGCTTAATGTTGTTAGTACCAAGGTCTGAAGATGAGCTTGACTTTCTTCTCTAAATTTAAAATAGTGAGCATATTATGTAAATGAATGTGACTCTTTTGTGTGTGAACTTCTCCCATGAATAGTCCCTGAGTAAGAACTTGAGAAGGGTGATAATTCAATCTCTTCGCGGCAGAAAGGATTTTAATGGTATTTCCTGATGTTTTGTTGGCTTATAAGCCAGCCACACCACAGGATGCGACGTGCACAGGCCACCCATTTGTCATAGCGTCTTTGACAAGTGAAATTCCCCCATTAGACTATAAATAAAAACAGCTGTGCACTCTCAGACATGTTATGTAAACTGAAGATGGGTCACATTTAAAAATGAAATAATTATTGTGGAGCTTCAACTCCTCCAGCTTTTAAATATCATTACAGACAGCTCAATGCATTCTAAATTAACTGACTTTTCCAAAATGAAACCAGGAACTCCCAACTTTAATCTAGAAAATGAACTTACACTGTGGATCTTTTTCTGTTGTTGTTACGAAGCCAAAAAAAAAAAAAAAAAACCCAAGAAAAGAAAATTAAAAATTCTCTTTTTATCAATAAAATTATTAAATTACGTAATTCACTTGAGATATTTTAAAGTAGAATCACAAATCAAATGGGATGGAGAGGACTTTAGATCTACTGAAAAGCCAAGTTTGAAAATGTGAAAACAGTTTATCATCATTTAAGTAGAAGCCATTTAACTGGAGAACCCAGACTAAGACAGATTCCTGAAGACATCCCAAATTCTGAGGTCAGCTAGTTTGGCTGCTGCTGAATGCCATGATCCCTCTCATAGATTTGTAATTCACATTAATACATTGAATATGCTCTTGAATTTAACAGGGAAGAAATCTGTTAATTTTTTTCATTTAACATTTCTCAAGGTGATAAAGCCCACCTACACCAATGTTGAGTGATGCATACTGCTATCCAGGTGAAATGGCAGTATGTGGCCAAGACCCCTTGGCCTATGAGGGGACTTCTGGAATATCTGTGTGAGGAACTCAGCACATCCTGTCCCCAAGGAGCCATGATGAAACTGACAAGGTGGACAAAAATCACCATTTAAAGTCACAGAAAATCAACCAAATGGTGTACAAGACCTGCTGGGTCTTCACCTAAAGAGTTCTTCTCCAACATTTTAAGATCTTTTGCTGTTTTCTTGTTCTGCGTGCTTTATAAAGGCTAATCTAGATCAAGACAGCCATCTGTTCTTTCTGTTCCAACATCCAGACAGCCAGGCTCTGCTGGGAAAAAACCAACCAACCAATTTTGTGAGTTAGAGCCACCTACTGCAAACAGCCAATTCTTGAGACGGGGTGAGGTGGGTAGCAAGAGCTTTATTATATATCAATATATAGGGGAAAGAGGGGAATGATCTCCTCCTGAGCCTGCCTCCCTGAACTGGAGGCCAGCTGGAGGTTTTATAGGAAAGGGGACATGGGTTTTAGGAACTTGTGGAATGTCCGTTCTCCTTCTGTGTGGTCATGGTGGTCATGCCTCAGACATGTTGACCTTTTTCTGTCATTATCTCATCAGCCCAGAGGGTGACTGGTACCATCCTGGTTCCTGGTCACAAGATGAGTGTATTGTTATGTCTGACAGACTTAGATATCACTTGTATTTCTATGGTCCTAAGGGGAACACTGGTTAATTTTTAACTTTTAGAGGAGCTAAACTACAAAAACAGCAAAATCATTCTTGGAGATAAAGATAGGCTAGGGAAGGAAAAATGGTGTAGGTTCTGTTCAAGATATGGCTGAGCAGTCTGTTCCACAACCAACCAACCCACTGACCCAGCCAGCCACCCACTCAGCCACCCACCCATCCACCAACCACAAAGCTCAGTACTTTGGGGGCAACTCTATGGCTTTTGGTTCCACCCAGGTCCAGAGTGCCCCTTAGAGTTATATTTACTTCCCTCTCACCAGCTCCTCACACAATGCCCAAGGTGGATATGCCATATTTTACTGCTGACTTAATCTCCTTTTGTGACTCCTGCCTCCCTGCATTCTCAGCTAATAAGTGTCATTTTTATCCTGAAGAAAATAAATAAATGAGACAGCTATCAAGTCAGAACTCATCTAATTTCCCTGTCTTTGAGCTTCCTAGTTATTATTTCATTTCACCTCTTGCTTTAGACAAAAGGGCCCTTCCCACTTGCCAAGGCCATCACTCAACCCATGTTCAGAGCCCTCTCCCGAGCATCCCTTCCATGTTCTTTCCCATCTATTGTCCTCTAGTTTCAGGTGCTCTCTTTGCCAGCTCATTTGCTTCAACTTATAAAAACCAAAAAAAAAAAAAAAAAATTCAAGGATCTCCTTTCCAGAAAAAAAAAAAAGTCTTAACCATGAACCCCTCTCTACCTGTCTCCTTCCCCTTTCCTTTCATAGCCACATCGTTTCTTGCCAAGATTATGAATACCCACAGAGTCTACAGTCTTACATATCATGGTCTTCTCAACCTGATCTAATCTAATCTTTCTACCCTCATCTCCCCTTCCAAAAAAGCTCTTCCTCAGATCTCAACCACTTAACCAGCTGCCTTTGAGTTGAATTCAACTCACGGTGACCCCATGTGTGTCAGAGTAGAAATGTGCTACATGGGGTTTTCAGTGCCTGTTTTTTTGGACATAGATCACCAGGCCCTTCTTCCAAGGTGCCTCTGGGTGGAGATGAACCTCCAACCCTTCAGCAGCCAGCATACCAGTAGTTTGAACCACCAGGGACTTGACTCAGATCTCAAAGGACAGTCTAATCCAATATCCAGTGGGCTTTATTTAGTCTTTTCCTTCTTGTCCTCTCAGAAGCATTTGAAATGGATCAGTAGGATTTAGTTTGGGGTTTTCTATGATTTGTGTATCTTTTTCTCAGTTAGAAATACCAACGCCTCTGTGAAAGTCCTTATAAAGTTATGTCTGGGGTGGCAGATTGAAAAGTGTCACAGCCCTCACGTCAAGTTGCTAGACTTCTCGCTCCTGTGATGATCTGTTTGGACATCAGAAAGGACCATCTGGGCTTCATTTGAATCTGGGGTTTTTATTCTAATTTTGGTTTCATGTGTTAGGCCAAAGCGGATCTTTTAGATTCTATCGTTGTCTCATGAATTTGTATTTTTTAAGTAGGGATATGCCTTCTGAAGGTTGTAGTGCACAGGCATGGTTGGCATTGCTCTAGATTTTTCCTTTTTATCAAGAACTGTGTAGCTCACAACAACACGGGCCTTCAGATGTTTGAAACTGGGAACCTGTTGTCTATTGTATCATACATCTCAAAAAACACGATTTAAAATGTGTTCTCTCGGTATAGAAGCATTTGTGATGCTACTACCTGTCTAAAGAAATAGGAACATTTCAAAAAGCAATTTTGGAAGAAAAAATTCAAATTTGATAGTGATTGTGGGCGTGTGGGGGAGGGAGTGGATTTGTCTTTGGAGTTGTTTTTATTTCTCCAAAATGAGAGAGGTTGTCACTGCTGATCTGCAGGCTAATGCAGGAATGATTCAGATCCCTCGGGGACAGCTTTGCACTCACTAGAAGTTGACATTTACAGATTCGTAGAAGGCCATCAGGCCAGAAGATAGCACACCATCCATTTCCCTGTTTAATTAAGTCAACTCTAAAGGAACAAGTGATCCAGAACAGTTTACTGTTGCCTAAAAATTATTACCCAGTTGGGAAGAAGTACTGGAGTAAACAAGAGAACATTATTTTTTAATGTCAGGGAAATAATGGGATTGTGATTTTTTTTTCCCCACCCCAAGAAGTCATTACCTGTTAACACACTGAGTCATGGTTTTCTAGCAGCCAGGCAAGAATCTTGCGATGAAGTTGATCGGATGGGGTTAAAAAGTCTTCTTAACTTTAATACGTTGAATGCTGAAGGTGAGACTCTTTTTATTACCAGTGTCTTTGGAAATACTCTGTATATGTTATTTTACCTTGTATGTGAAGTAAGATTCAGATAAAACACCAAAAAGCAGAATACCCCATGCTGTATGTAATAAGCGTTTGATTGTTAAGGGGCTTTCGACTATGTTGTTGTCGGGTGCTGTCGGATCAATTTCAACTCTTAGCGACCGACCCCATATGACAAAGTGGAACTGTCCCATAGGGTTTTTGTGGCTGTAATGTGTATGGAAGCAGATCACCAGGTCTTTTTTCCCATGGAATTGCAGTGTGGGTTCAACCTGCCAACCTTTTGGTTAGCACCTGAGCACTTAACCATTGTGCCACCAGGGCTCCTTGGCATTGAACTATACTTTAAAACGCTCTTTTTTATTATTAAATTCACTAGATTCCCTCCCCCCATGTATTTAAGCTGCATTTTTAGCCTCTAATTAAGTAATGGTTACCTATCACTTCTAAACGTGCAACTTCCTAGAGGAATCTCTTAGACTAAAAGAATTGGGGTTTTGTTTGCTTGTTTGGGGTGTGCGTGTCTATGTATGTAGGTGTGTGTGAGAGAGAGAAATTACATTATTGTACTGTGTTGTTTTCTCTTTCTTTGGGGAAGGTTCGTTTCTACAATGGCCTGCTGTGTTGAGGGTCCCTAAGACCACTCTCACGTTTGCTGATTCACTACAAGGACTCCCAGGACTGAGCATGTACTTGTACTCACCACTATTGTTTATTACAGAAAGAGGATACAAAGCAAAATCAGCAAAGCAAAAGGCACATGGAGCAAGGTGGGGGGAAACCAGGCACGAGCTTCCGAGAGCCCTCTCCCTGTGAAGCCACCTGGGATACACTTAATTCCTTCAAAGACAAGTTGTGACAGCACATGTGAAGTGTCTTCTGCCACGGAAGCTCCTTAGACACTCATCTCAATTAAAAATAAAAACAGTATTTTGAATCATAACTTTTTACCTTAAAGATCAAGAAAAAATGTTTTCAGTTTCTCTGTGAAGCACTTACAATAATTTTACAACAGAAGATTTAATAAAAAACTTAAAGATAAATTGGATATGGGGAGCAATGCTAGCCCCACTGAATTCACCAGTCACATGAGTAAAGATTTGTTTGATCCGGCTATTAGTGTTTCAGTCTTAAAAATCCACAATGCCAGCTAATGATGCATGATAACGTGCAGTTGGTGGTGTTGATAAAGTACACAGCCCTCTTCCTGTTAAGTCTTCACTCTGCTTACGATGTTTGGAAATATTGCAGATTTTTTTTCACAGACGCATTCACAGCGTGAGGCAAAGACATATTGAGGGCGTTTGGAAATTCTCAATTCCTTCCATCCTGATGAAAGTAAAAGATGGGTATGATCACGTGTGTTGAAACTCAAGGCTTTCTTTCTCCTTAAACTCAACCAAAATGCTTTGATATTTTCAGTCTTGTTAGCATTGCTAACTTGTGATTGGGCTGAAAACAATTGGTCGAAAGGAGGAATTGCTTTAAGTCACGTCCTGGTCAAAATTGAATTTCCAGTCACTGTATTTTTAAGCTGATGGTGCTGTTAGACTATGGGGCTAGTTTCTCAATATTTTATACTCCTTGAAGAGCTTGGGTCATATATTCACATTTTTCAATGTTCTGGTTTTTTTTTTTCTCTATGACTTTTTTTTTTAACTTTATAAGTCATGCCTATTGCGTTTGATTCTCATGCTGTGTTATTTGATAAACTTTCAACAAACTCCTTCACCAATAACAGGGTACCAGTTAGAATAACTTAAATCTATAAATAGGTTACTAGTTGAATGGATTAAATACCCAAAAATAATGACCATTAAAAAAAGACTCGTTTTAGACTTCTATTTTTGTTACCTTATTATAAAATTTCTTTTTGTGGTTATGGTTAGCTGCTGTCCAGTTGGCCCTGACTCTTGGCGATGCCATGCACGATGGAAGGAAACTCTGTTGGGCCCCTCGCCATCCCCATGATTGGTTATGATTGGACTGTTGTGAGCCATAGGGTTTTCACTGACCAGTTTTCAAAAGTAGATTGCCAGGACTTTCTTCCTAATCTATCTTACCCTGGAAGCGCCACTGAAACCTATTGACTCAAACCCAGCTCTGTGCGTGGAAGGCAAGAATTCTACCACTGAACCACCATTGAAGTAAATATTTAAGGAATATTACTACCATCTGCCGGATGTCGGGAATCCTTAGGGAGCATAAGGGAGAGGCTTCCCCTTCGTTCTGGAAGCGCCCCCTAGGGTGCAAGAGGAGGCCGCCATATTGTCAGTGGGTGTGTCCGGGATTCCGCTAAACCGTTGATCAGGGCCTTCCCATCACTTTGGTGATTACTACAGCTCAGGGATCCAGCTGCTTAGAGTGACTCAATAGTAGAGCCGTCAGTGGGTGTCAGGAGTAAAATCTGCAAAAATGTAGTGATTGCATGGGCCGGTAATTCCATAAAATTATAAATCAGTGATTAAAATATCAGAACATACAAACTGTGGGAATTTGAAAATAACGTCAAAATAAGTCTGAATCAGAGCCAAAATCAGTCTGAGCGATGGGGTTTGATTACAGGTCAGCCTCATGTTAGACCTTTTATCAGCAAAAGACGATGTAAAAAATGAAACTAAAGTAATAAATTCTAGAAAACAAAGACTGGAGATCTGACATGTTGTTAGGTGCCATTGAGTCGGTTCCGACTCATAGTCACCTTGTGTACTGTGGAATGAAACAGTGCCTGGTCCTTCGCCATGCTCACAATCGTTGTTATACTTGAGCCCGTTGTTGCAGCCACCGTGTCAATCTATCTCATTGAGGGTCTTTCTCTTTTTCGCCGACCCTCTACTTTACCAAGCATCATGTCCTTCTCCAGGAACCAATCCCTCCTAATAACATGCCCAAAATATGTGAGACGCAGTCTCTCCGTCCTTGCTTCTAAGGAGCATTCTGGTTGTACTTCTTCCAAGACAAGATCCAAGACATACGTGTATAATTTGGGCTGCGATTGCACATAGCTCTGCTGGCTTCATGGAAACAGGGAGGGAATGTTCATTCTCTGTCCCGTGTTGTTTAGGAAGTTATTTACACTGTTCTAAGAGAGAGGACAGGAAGAGCAACACACCGTCCACTCTCATCCAGGCAGATCCAGGTGTGTGTAACTGAAGTGACAGGTGTGCTCAGTAGGATCAGCATTTATTGGCCGTAGTTAAGTGTTTTAGGTCTGTTATCTCGTGACTCTTTTAATAGTCTGCAGATGAGGCATTATTATTATCTGAGGAACAGACAGCTGAATATTTTTGCCCAGGAATGAGCTAAAACCCCAACCAGTTGGTGTTGAATCAGCTTCAACTCATGGCGATGCCGTGTGTGTCGGAGGGGCGCTGCACTCTGTAGGGTTTTCAGTGGTTGTGAGTTTTTGGAATTAGATCTCCAGGCCTTTCTTCTGGGGCACCTCTGGGGGAATTCGAACCACCAGCTTTTCAGCTAGCAGCTGAGCACTTAGCCATTTGCACCACTCAGGGACTCCTCAGGAATGAGTTAGTAAGAGGTAAAGCTGGAACATATTTACTACTCAGCTACTACTCGTTTCTACGCAATAATCTAGTCTATTCTTTGTCTGTACTATTCTTTTCTTTCATGTAAGCCTGGCAAATGCTTATTCTTTTAAGACTGGGTCAAAGATCATTTATGCCTCACCTTTTCTGAGGCATTACTGGCTGGCTCTCAAGTGATACAATACACAGCCTCCTGTGTAGTCACCCCAAACCTCTCAAACCACGTATCATGGATGTTACTTACTTAACTTTTTCCCACTGAACCAAAAACCCAAACCCGCTGCCGTCAGGTTGATTCTAACTCATGTTATGTAGCAGGACTGCCCCCTAGAGTGTTTTAGGGTGTAATCTTTACGAAGCAGATCACCGGGCCTTTCTTCCACAGGCCCGATGGGTGGGTTCAAACCATAAACAGTCAGGTTAGTTGCTGAGTGCAAACGGTTGACACCACTGAGGGGCCTCTGTTACTTGTTGAGTGCAGAAATTTGATCGTTTTGTATTTGTAGTTTTAGTCTCAGAAATCGGCCCACCCCCAGGAATATAGGAGATGCCCAGTAAACGTTTACAAATTAAATGAATACTTGATAATTGAAAGAATAAACATTAAGAAAACAGCAATTCTCCATTTCCTGTGTTTTTATACAAACACAGAATTAACTATCTGCCTAGTTAAAGACTCGAGGTGGAGAAAGGAATTCCTTCAAGCTTTCTGTTTTCTAGAAATTAAACAGCCACCGTTTGCCTTTAGATGTTAACTAATTAACCAGTCAAAGTCAAATCACTTTTGACTTGCATCCTTTAAAAATATCAGGTAGGGTGAAATCAGACAGTTTTCTTTGCATAAATGTTGCATTGCAAAGGATGACATTTGCCTACCTGCCGGAGGACTCACGTAACACCTGTGCCAACGTCTTCTTAATGGGCATTAAATCAAATCACCTTAGCTCCCCTCTAAGTGTGCCTTATCACTTGGTTATTGTTATCTTCCCCAGGATCAAGATGAAATATATGCCAAGAATAAAGGATGTCTTATGGAGATATTTGCAAGAGACTCCTTATACATAAACAAATAAATTATCAGAGCAAAAACCCCTGCTGCTTAGAAAAAGAAGATTGGTTATAGGGGAAAAGAGTGAAGCAAATCAATCCTTGTTGTTGAACTGATAAATGTCCCTTCTAAATAGTTTATGTTGCCATTAAGGCACAAAGTTGCCATTTTTCTTTATCTGTCAGCTACTTATTTCCTGCGTGAGGTAGCCAGGCTTTCTAAATCATATCTTTTGGTCACTTGCCAGGCGGTTGGCGGTTGGGTACATATGGAATAAATTATCAACTGGAAAACATCTTTAATCTCTCCAGCCATTGATCAAGTGCACCTGTAAAGCTTAAAATGCAGATAAAGAAATGTCTCACTACCATGTTAGATACCAGATACAAACATCTCACACAGACAATAGTAATGAAAGTTGTGGATTTTAACCTTGATTTGGGGAATTTCAATAGTTAGGGAAAAAAATCCCCAAACCAAAGATTAAAGTTGTAATACACGGTAACTGCTATTTATTCACATGTTGTTGTTGGGTGCCGCCAAGTCCATTTGCACTCACAGCGACCCCATGTGGCAGGGTAGAACTGCCCCATGGGTGTTCTAGGCTTTAAGAGAGCAGATCCCCACATCTTTTCTCCCACAGAGCTGCTGGGTGGGTTCGAACCACAAACCTTTTGGTTAGCAGCCAAGCACGTAGCTGTTTTGCCAGCAGGTGTCCTTATTTATACACATAAAAAATACTTATGTTTATTTTCCTCTTTGTATTTGGGAAACTGATGGTAGTGTGTCTTTTTTAAGGTAGAAGAGAGATTCCTTCTCTAAAAGCCAACGAGTTGCTGTCACGTGGACTCCGACTCATGGTGCCCCCCACGTGTGTCAGAATAGAGCTGTGCGCCCACAGGCTTTTCAATGGCTGATTTTTTGGATGTCGACTGCCAGGCCTTTCTTCCTAGGTGCCTCAGGGTGGACTTGAACTGCAGTCTTTCAGTTACCAGCCAAGCATGTTAACTGTTTGCATCTCCCAGGGACTCCTCTTCTATAAAAGAGGGGAACAAATCCCTAGGAAAAGTGGACCACTCTTTCAAGGACACTGAATTTATTTCCTGGGGGCAGCTGTAAGAAAATATCACAAACTAGATGGCTTAAAACAAGAGAAACTTATTTTCTCACAGTTCTGGAGGCTGTTATGGTTGTGTGCAGGATTTTCAGGCCTGTGACTTCTCAGAAGCGGGTTGCCAGGCATGTCTTCCAAGGTGCCTGTGGGTGGGTTGGAACCACCAACCTTTCAGCTAGTAGTTGAGTGCTTAATCATTTGTGCCACCCAGGGACTAGGCTAGAGGCCTGAAATCAAGGTGTTGGCAGGGTTGCTTCCTTCTGGAGGCTCTGAGGGAGGAATGCATTCTGTGCCTCTCTCCTGAATTGCTGGTGATTTGCCAGCAACCGTTGGCATTCCTTGGCTTGTAGAAGCTTGGATCCAGTGGATCTGTACCTGCGTCTGCACAAGCCATCCTCTCTGTGTCTCCGTGTCTTCACATGACCTTCTTATAAGGACACCCACCAGTAGATTTAGGGCCCATCCTACTCCATTACGACCTCATCCTACCTGGAGTACATCTGCAAAGACCCTGTTTCCAGATAAGGTCACCTTCTGAGGTTCTGGGCAGACATGGATTTTTGTATGCCACTATTCAATCCAGTAGAGCATCTGTTGTTCCAACCACAAGGAAATGTTCACAGTTGTCCAAACCTGATTGAATTGTTTCCCGTATGATACTGGAAGCAGCAGTCAAGAAATCAAACGACATACTGCATTGGGTAAATCGGCTGCAAAAGACCTCTTTAAAGTGTTAAAAAGCAAAGATGTCACCGTGACAACTAAGGTGCGCCTGACCCAAGACATGGTATTTTCAATCGTCTCTTATGCATGAGAAAGCTGGACAACGAATAAAGGAACACCGAAGAAGAATCGACATCTTTGACTTGTGGTGTTGGTGAAGAATACTGCATATACGAATCTCTCTTGGAAGAAGTACACCCAGAATGCTCTTTGGAAGCAAGGATGGCAAGACTTCGTCTCACATACTTTGGACATGTTATCAGGAGGGATCAGTCCTTGGAGAAGGACATCATGCTTGGCAGAGTACAGGGTCAGCGGAAAAGAGGAAGACACTCAACAAGGTGGATTGACACAGTGGCTGCAACAGTGGGCTCAAACATAGCAATGACTGTGACACAGAACCAGGCAGTGTTCTGTTCTCTTATATGTAGGGTTGCTATGAGCCACCTAACTGGATGGCACCTCACAACAACAACATGACACTGGAGGAGGCTGCCTGTTTTGTAAGAGCTGTATCCTCAGGAGTAGAAAGATATTAAACATTTTTGGAATCAAGGCCCCCTGTCGCTCCTTCATGCCTCTGCACCTCTGTCTGGCTCACGCTGTCCTCCACTCCTCTCCCACCGTTCCCTGGCGGGGATTCTCCTCATCCGTCCAGAGGAAGAACCTCTTAGTCTGGCATGCATTCTCCGAGCCTCCCTTGCAGCCTCTGCAGGAAACACGTCTCCATCTTTTCTGCAGTCTCTTGTCCGTACGTTGGGAGCTTCTGACACTGCTCTGTGGTTGTTGCTTCTGCAGCATGTGTTACTTCCACTACATGTTTTTGTTTGCATTTCCTGGGTCTAACACATGGTCTTACTCATCAGATGTCAAATGGAAGAATGAATGAGTGACTAAATGAATTTCAGATGTTCTTGAATCTCTTTGGTCATCGAAGCGTGCCCTTGTCCTGTTCCTCTTTCAAAGAAAAAAAAAATTTTTTTTTAGAGAAGGGTGCATTTTTTGAGAGTAGCGTTGCCAGATTTTGCAAGTAAAAATTCAGGGCACACAGTTAAATTTGATTTTCAGGTAAACAACAAATATATTTTTTTAGTATTAGTGTTTCCCATACTGCAGTGCAGTGGGTTTCTCTTATGTATGGCCTTTCTGGCCTCAGGCTTATAATTCTGCCAGAATCATTGGCTGGGCCACAGTCTTGCAAGGGATTGGTTCACTCAGTGGAATTAGGTGACCTTGTGGGAATTGGTCAGTTACTATGCAGATTAAGTGACTGTGGCCTACTGAGGGGATTGGTTAGTTTGTGGTCCTGGTGGGAGGGCCACGCCTTGAAATTGACAAGGGGTAGGCTTACATAGGGCCAATTCTACAGAGGTTGAGGGGGACCTCTCTGCCATCAAGAATAGTCTGGAGCAGAGAATATCCTTTGGACCTGGGGTCCCTGATGTGAGAACCTCTTAGACACAGGAGAGAAAGAGCTATGACACTGGAGACACTGAGAAACAATGGCAACCACAGCAAAGCCCAGTGGCAGAGAAACGGCGGCAGCAGTACAAGTGGAGGGAACTAGGAGACTGGTGCAAGGTGCTCTCCGTGGGCTTGCTGGCCCAAGGAGTGAGGGTCCTGAGTGCCTTTGGGCAGAAGGCTTGCTGCTGGAGTAGGGTGCCTTTGGGCACTTGTTGGTGGAACTAAAGAGGTGTATCACTTTCCCAAACAGGGTACAGCTGGGAGAAGGCCTGATGGTGGGCATGGCTGAGTGGAGGGCTGCCTGGCCGTGGGCCTGGTGGAGGTGAAGCTGAGAGCTGTCTTGACTGGAAGCTGTCTTGCTTAAAGAACTGCATCCCATCTCCTGAGTTGTATCCTATCACTTCCAAGTTGATCCCGATCCTGAGTTGTAGTCTGTTACTTCCCTAATCAACCACGAAATTACGAGTATGGTCTGTGAGCTCTGTGCGGCCATTACAGTGAATTACTGAACTCAGCAGAGAAGAAAAGAGTGCCGTAGGGGGGACGGCTGGTGTCAAAAAAGGTGAAAAGGTTGGCGAGAGGAGGTGTGTCTGACCACCACCGCACAGGAATCAGCTTTGTAATCCTGATTCTCATCTCTCCACTTGAATTTAGGTATGGTCTGAGGCTTCTATGTTACACAAACATCGCACAGGAAGTACTTACACTTAAAACAAGTATTTGTTGTTTGTCTGAAATTCCAGCTGAACGGGGATTCTGTGTTCTCTCTGGCAGCCCTACTGGAGTAGACCTTTGATCCGACCCTGCTGGGCACTGACCACCATGATCAGGACAGAACTTGCGCAGTGCTCTGGAGGGTGGCCACAGGCAGCTGGGGGAGCCGTGCTTTCAGCACGGGACAGGATACTTTCATGGGAACGTGGACAAGCCGGATGCATCCTGGGAGAAGAGTGCAGAAGATGACACAAATCCGTGTTGCTGGTGCCTGGTTAAAGAAAGGGAGGTGATCTGGAGTGGAGATGGCTTAGGAGGGACGGGTCAGTTGTTGTCAGGGTAGCTTGTCAATAAGGTGGTTGATCAGGTCATTTTCTAACGCTTTGAGGGGTAACGGTGGCACCAAAGAGTAGAAGCCACAGCAAGGCCCATTTCAACTGGTTGGGCAGAATTCTCTCCTCATAGGAGATTCATCCCAAGATGGAAGGGGCTGTTTGGAAAGGCGGTGCCTTGACTATCCTGGGGGTGTCTGAACACAGGCTAGATGACCATGCAGCAAGGAGGTTGCGGGGTGGAGGGGGGCTACTGTAGGAATGGCTGGACTGGCTGATTGTGTGTGCGTGTGTATGTGTGGAGGCATCCTTTATGTGATGTCACTGTTGTTATTGGGTGCCGTCTTAGTTATCTAGGGCTGCTGTAACAGAAATTCACAAGGGGATGGCTTTAACAAAGAGAAATTTTGTGGTGTTGGCTGCCGTTGGGAGCTGTCGAGTCAATTTTGACGCACAGAGATCTCTTGGCAGAGGAGAACTGCCCAATAGGGTTTTCTTGGCTGGTTTCTTTATGGGAGCAGATGACTACATCTTTCTCCCGCGCAGCCACTGGGTGGGTTCAAACCGCCAGCCTTGTGCTTAGCAGCTGGGGACTTCACCATTACACCACCAGGGCTCCTTAAGTGACACCTGCTATTAATACGCATTTGCTAGACCTTGTGGTGCTAATTGTGTGTGCGCGTGTGCGTGCAAAGAACCTTAGCATACAGCTGACTTTGATTTATCTACTTTTATTGAGCTAGAACATATATATCATAAAATCACCATTTAAAAGTGCACAGTTCAGTCGTTCTCATATATTCACAAAGCTGTGTAACCTCCACCACTATCTAATTACGGAACACTTGCGTTACCCCCAAAAGGAGCCCCATACTCATCAAGCAGCCCCTCCCCACTTCCCCTGCCCCTCCCCCGGCCCCTGGCACCCACTACTCGACTTTCTGTCTGGATGGATTTGGGGCTGGCTGATAGTGAAGGTGCTTTTGAACTTGGGGATTCTCTGTTTCTACAAAGAGACCCTGTGGTCCTACCATAGGAAACCAAGCAGGCCCTTCCCAAGGGCAAAGGGAGGCTCAGTGGGCTGGGATTACTGGTAAACTCATATCTGGGAGAGAAAATAACTAGAGAGGAAGCACCTTCCTTAAATCTCGCATGGATACTGTGCCACGGTCTGTCCAAGTGATCAGTAACTTTTCATCACATGTGAACACACCCTGGAGAGCCTGGGACTTAAGACACCGTGAAGTCAAAATGGTGAAAACTACATTGTAGTTATGTTGTTGTTAATGGCCCTGGAGTCAGCTCCCCCTCATGGCGACCCCGTGTACAGCAGAACGAAACATTGCCCGGTCCTGCACCATTGTACTTGGAGCCTTGTTTATGTCTAAAGAAAACCTTGCTTTCTGTTCTTCCCTGAATATTATTTAGTGAGAGATTGGGTAGCATTGTTCTCTGTTTTTTTCTTCTTTTTTCTTGAACTTCTGCGTCTGAAAAGAGAAAGTAGGAAATGAAAACGTCGTTTACACTCAAACCCAGCGACACAGCATGACGAGGAAAGACATCCTGGGGCACAACTGTGATGGAGACATGTGTGGGTCCTGTCCTGTTCTGCCAGGCCAGCTGGGTGGTTCTGACACCTGAGTGCCCAGTCTTCCTTTTGGTGGAGCATGAGAAGGTGAGCTACAATAAATGACACTGCGCGGGGCACGTACGATCAGATACGGTTTACGAGGGACGCGTACGTAGGCTCTGATGGGAAAACCCAGTAAAACCCAGTGCCGTCGAATCTGTGTCTTATTCTAGGTGGCTCACATGTGGGTTACGCTGTACAAGGGCATGTTGTGGGAACATTACAATGAAAAATGAATTTGTTCTCTTATAGGACTCAAATCTAATGAGAGCCACAACGGCGAACATATGACAGGTGGCAGTTAGCTGAAAAAGCCAGGGCTTTTGTTGATTTATTTTAAGGTCATCATAAAAAAGGGGCTTTTGTGGCCATCATAAAATAATCTGCAGCAAGACCCAAGTCCGCCACCGTCTCTCAGTTCCTTGTACTGTGGAGGCTTGCGTGTTGCTGTGATGCTGGAAGCTATGCCACCAGAATTTCACATACCAGCAGGGTCACCCATGGTGGACAGGTTTCAGTGGAGCTCCCAGGCTAAGATAGACTAGGAGAGGCCTGATGGTCTACTTCTGAAAATCAGCCAGTGAAAACCCTGTGGATCACCACAGAACAGCGTCCAGTATGGTGCTGGAAGATGCGCCCCTTAGAATGGAAGGCACTCAAAGCACAGTGGCCGCAACAACGGGCTGGAGCATACCAGCGATCGTGAAGATGGTGCGGGATGGGGCAACGTTGCGTCCTGTGGTACACGGGATCGCCGCGCTCCAGTGCTGACTGCGTGGCAACTGACGACAAACAGGATTGCGTGGAGGTGTGTGCTACTGAAACCACGGGCCGGAACTCCTTCTTTAGTCTTCGTTACCTCCACCTGGCAACTCACTCAACCCTGAACGGTAGTCCCGAATTGTCGTCAGTGCCTTCCATCTCCCATTCATTCCTTCTCCGTGTGTTTGTCCATTAAGCACTCAGTGTCCTTAAGCTTGGAGTCCCTGGTGGTGCAAATGGTTGAGGCACTCAGCTGCTAACTGAAAGACTGGAGGGTCAAGTCCACCCAGAGGTGCTTTGGAAGAAAGGCCTGGTAATCTACTTTTGAAAAATCAGTTATTGAAAACCCCATGGAGCACAGTTCTACGCTGACTCCCGTGAGGTCACCGTGAGTCAGGATGGACTTGAAGCAACTGGTTTGGTTTGGTTGCCTGGAAACTCACGGTGCTGACTGTTCCCATAGCGGTCAGACTTCTGAGTATCTCCCTGCGCCTCCTGACCATCAGACGATCACTGCTGCCTGCTGCAAGTCCTCCAGAGACTGCGGAGGGGCCAGGAACTGAGGATATGGTTACGAGGGACTTGGCTGGCCAGGTGCTCGGAGCTCTCACTGAATATCCCTCCTCTAGCAATTCAAAGCACGTTCATCCTGAGCGTGTTTGTGTTAGGAGCCCTGGTGGCGCCCTGGTTAAGAGCTAGGAGCCCTGGTGGTGCGGTGGTTAAGAGCTACGGCTGCTAACGAAAAGGTCAGCAATTCAAATCCACCAGCCACTCGTTAGAAACCCTGTGGGGCAGCCTAACTAGGGGGCTTTTACTTCAGTCAGATGCTCGTAGGTTCTCAGAACTTTTGTGCTGTTGTACTTTGTCATGTGTAATGCGTGGTGCGTGTAATGTTTAATGTAACCGTTTGTTCATTTCATCGTTAAATAAGCAGTTATCCGGTAGCCATTAGATCCCAGGCACTGGGCTGGGTGAGATCACAGATGTAAATTTAACGTGTCATGAAATCACGTAATGAAAATCTCATGAGAAGTGACCTTGCCATCTACGGCTGTGAGGACCCTGCACGTGCGATTTTGGCTCCTGTCCGCATGGTGATTGCGCTGCGTCCCTCAGATCATGAAGAAAAGCTCCAAAAGGCAGGTAGGTGTTCCGCTCACCCTGTGGGGCTGCTGAGTTTATTTGGTGTCTTTGCGTTGTGGGACATGGACATGTCACTGTCCATGGCATCGTTTACCCTCTCAGCCCTGATTCCCAGACAACAGTACAAAACCGCAGAAAGAGAGCTGTCTATTTCAGGGTCTGCTGGGAAGACAGAAGCCACTACGCGCATTTACAAGAGAGGAAGTTTAATTCAGGGAGGTGGTTGCCAAGGTGATGGAAGAGCCAGCAGAGGTGGCAAGGCAGAGCCTAGAGGCCAGTCCCAGCCCTGGTGGAGGGACAGAGGTTTGGTTGCCGCCCAGTTGATTCCGACTCGTGGCCACCCATGAGTGTGCAGAACTGAGCTGTGCTCCGCTGCGCTTTCAAGGCTACGAACTTTCAGAAGCAGATCGCCAGGCCTTTCTTCCAAGGCACATCAAGTGAGTCCAAACCGCCAGCCTTTCAGCTAGGACTCAAACGCTTAACTGTTGGTGCCCCCCAGGGCCTCCTGTGACAGTGGCAGGAGGCAGTGATTCCCGAACCACAGCAGGCCTGCCAGGGGAGCTACCACCACTAGTCCATCGAGTCGTTTGGCTTATGGTGACCCCATGTGTGTCAGAACAGAACTGTGCTCCACAGGGTTTTCAATGCCTGAGTTTGCAGAAGCAGATCACCAGGATTTTCTTCTGAGGTACCTCTGGGTGGCTGTGAACCTCCAACGTTTTGGTTAGCAGCTGAGCACTTTTTTTTTTGATTTGGTGACTGCTTTTATAGCTTTGTGTAATAGCCTCATTTCTTTAGACAATGTCTGTTAGTTCTTTACTATGAACAGTCATATAATTAGTGTATTTCCCCCTCCTCCCTCACCCCTTCCTTCTTCTCCAGCATCTAATTTTATTTTATCGTGTCAGGCCTTCTGTTTCGCCAACATGCGTGACTTGACTGTATCCAGTGTTCACTCTCAATGGTCCATCCATCTGTTTGGATTGGTTAACACCCTTGTCATAATAAACAAACCAGGACAAAAAACAACTCATTGCCCTCGCGTCCATTCCGGCTCATGGGAACCCCGTGTGTTATAGACTAACTGGTGCCCTCACGTCCATTCCGACTCATGGGAGCCCCATGTGTTATAGAGTAATGTGTGCTCTGTAGGGTTTCCTTGGCTGTAGTCTTTATGGGAGCAGATCACCGGGCCTTTCTTCTGTGCTACCACTGAGTGGGTTCCAACCGCCAACCTTTTGGTTAGTAGTCAAACGTAAACTGTTTGGACCACCCAGGAACCTACCCTTGTCGTGTTGTTGGGTGCTGTAGAATTGCTTCTGACTCGTGGGAACCCCATCTGACCAGAGCAGACCTGCCCCCATAGGGTGTCCTAGGCTGTAATCTTTTTTTTTTTTTTTTAATTATTGTACTTTTTTTTTTTCTGTTGTATTTTAGATGAAGGTTTACAGAGCAAACTGGCTTCTCATTAAACAGTTAGTACACATATTGTTTTATGACGTTGGTTAACAACACCATGACATGTCAGAACTCTCCGTTCTTGACCTTGGGTTCCCTATTATAAGCTTTTCTGTTCACTTCTGCCTTTTAGTCCTTGCCCATGGGTTGGTGTGACCCTTTAATCTCATTTTATTTTATGGGCCTATCTAATCTTTGGCTGAAGGGTAAACCTCAGGAGTGACTTCATTACAGAGCCTAAAGGGTGAAAGGGTGTCCAGGGGCAATACTCTCAGGATTTCTCCAGCAAAGGCCAGTAATTCTAGTCTTTTTTTTGAGTCAGAATTTTGTTCTACATTTTTCTCCAGCTCTGTCCAGAACCCTCTATTGTGATCCCTGTCACAACAGTCAGTCATGGTAGCCGGGCACTATCTCATTGTACTGGACTCAGTCTGATGGAGGCCATGGTGGATGTGGTCCATTAGTCCTTTGGACTAATCTTTCCCTTGTTTCTTTAGTTTTCTTCATTCTTCCTCAGTCCCTAAGGGGTGAGACCAGTGGAGTATCTTAGATGGCCGCTCACAGGCTTTTAAGACCGCAGGCGCTACTCACCACAATAGAATGTAGAACATTTTCTTTATAAACTGTGTTATGCCAATTGAGCTAGATGTTCCCTGAGACCGTGGTCCCCATAGCCGTCAGCCCAGTTATTCAGTCCCTCAGGGAATTTGGATCTAGATAGAGCTTCCATGACCATGTCCTAGGCTATAATCTGCAAGGGAGCAGGTCACCAGGCTTTTCCTCCCGTGAATCCACTGGTTGGGCTCCAATAACCAAGTTTTCAGTTAGCAGCTAAGTACAAACGCTTTGGGCCACCCAGGGACCTACCCTTCTTATACCAGTTGTTAGGTATTTTTAATAGTTCACTGGAAGAATACTGTTGTTCTTTAGTGTTCCCTGTTTACTCATAAACCTATTGCTTATGTCTAAAATCTTAATGTTAGCCTTTGACTCCAAGTCATTACAGATGAAACAATCAATGAATTTATTCTACCCCTCAATTTCTCCCTTCCTTCTACTAAAAAAATTGAATTTTTGTTTTTTGGCAAGATGGTCTAATGCAAAAAGCATTTGACTTGGATTTGCATAGCGGTTCCATACTCACCCAACATTGTATGCATTGGGCAAATTATGTACTTTCTCTGAGCTTTCGTTTCCTTATCTGTAGGACGAAGATAAGGAGCCTGGTGGTGCAACAGTTAAGCACTCAACAGCTAACCAGAAGGTTAATGGTTTGAACCCACCTGGTGGCTCTGAGGGAGAAAGGCTTGGTTGGAGATCCGCTCCCGTAAAGATTACAGCCTAAGAAACCCTATGGGGCAGTTCTGCTCTGTCACATGGCGTCACCATGAGTCGGAATCGACTTGACGGCACCTAACAACAACAACAGCAAAACGAAGGTGATGAATGTTCCCTTATCGAGTAGTGGATGTTAAAGTGACAAACCTAAAATACCATGCGCTGCAACAACTTAAGACTTCCGCCTTGACACCCATCAGGCCAGATGGAGAAGGTGTCCGACGCCCTAGGAAGTGCTGGGTTATGGAGTCCTCAACCCATATTTCACCATGACTCTACTATTTGCATAAAATTGCAGTGACTTCTCAGTTTGACTCTCGGTGAACATTATGGAAATAAGGCACATCAAATATAAGCATATATTTATAGGAAGAAACTCTCTAGAGAGTAGGACATAGAGATCAGGAAAACCACGTCTCCTGACTTTTTGTTAAAATGTTACACCAACGAATGGTGACGGAGATAGTGAACACCCCTTTAAGGACAAAGTGTTCTAATACAGCAGGGTAGGCAACAGTCACAAAGCTCAAAATGTTTTCATGTGCCTACAGCGTGCCGTAAATAGACATAAACACGGCACTCAGATTTTATAGCAACAAACGTATGCATTATAATAATCTCATAAAAAGCACCATGCATCATATATATTCTATTCATTCCTAGTGGGTCAGGTGGCACAGTGGTTAGGAGCTCGGCTGCTAACCAAAAGGTCAGCGGTTCAAATCCACCAGCTGCTCCTTGGAAACCCCATGGGGCGGTTTGTTCTGTCCTGTAGGGTCACTATGAGTCGGAATCGACTTGACGGCAACAGGCTTAATTTGGTTTCAAGTGGGTCACTTTAACGTGTGTGCTGGTCTTAGCAAACCCAGCTAATAATGATCGATCAGCATCTTTATGTCCCAGTTTTGTTAGTTTGTTATGAACCAGCAATTTCTTTTTCACTTAACTTTCCCATATACTAGATTAGCCACTTAGCATGAAAAATAAAAATCAATTCAGAGACTCAAGGTAATTATGATGTTACAATGATGATGGTTCTAGAAGTGCCGTTAAAATGTCTGCTAGAAATCTGGTAAGACTGGAAGTAAGGAATGGCAGCCCACAATGAGAATATGAAAGGAGAGTCTAGCCAGGTAGTAACTGAGGTGGTGGTCGTAGTGTCGGTCTCGACTGCAAGCTAGCGCTGAGGCGCATTTTAACGCCGTATTAGAAGTGATGTCCTCCGTCTGAGATGTTTGGTGAAGGGAATGGAGCACCTGCATCATTTCTCCAGCTTGTGCCTTATCTCACAGAGCTATTTATTCTCTTTAAACCCTAAACGGATTTTAACATCAAACCAGAAAACGTGCATTTGTTTTGTTTACACCGCTTTCTTCCCTCATGGAAGGTATCAGAGTGAAGACAAAGTTGGCTGGACCGTAGAATAAAGGAAGACATTTGAGTGTGCGCTTATACTGTCCCAGGCATCATGGGCGTGGAATAAGGATTAGTGCTTTTAAGTCTTACAGCCAAGCTCTGAGCTAGAAACCATAACCGTAACCAGCTGCCGTGGGGTCGCCTTGACTCATGGCGACCCCATGTGTGTCAGAGTAGGACTGTGCTCCATGACTCAGGGTGACCCCACGTGTGTCAGAGTAGAACTGTGCTCCGTGACTCAGGGTGACCCCACGTGCGTCAGAGGAGAACTGTGCTCCGTGACTCAGGGTGACCCCACGTGCGTCAGAGGAGAACTGTGCTCCGTGACTCAGGGTGACCCCACGTGTGTCAGAGCAGAACTGTGCTCCATGACTCATGGTGACCCCACGTGTGTCAGAGGAGAACTGTGCTCCACGACTCAGGGTGACCCCACGTGTGTCAGAGGAGAACTGTGGTCCGTGACTCAGGGTGACCCCACGTGTGTCAGAGGAGAACTGTGCTCCGTGACTCATGGCGACCCCACGTGTGTCAGAGTAGAACTGTGCTCCGTGACTCAGGGTGACCCCACGTGTGTCAGAGGAGAATTGTGCTCCGTGACTCAGGGTGACCCCACGTGCGTCAGAGGAGAACTGTGGTCCGTGACTCAGGGTGACCCCACGTGCGTCAGAGGAGAACTGTGCTCCGTGACTCAGGGTGACCCCACGTGCGTCAGAGGAGAACTGTGCTCCGTGACTCAGGGTGACCCCACGTGCGTCAGAGGAGAACTGTGCTCCGTGACTCAGGGTGACCCCACGTGTGTCAGAGGAGAACTGTGCTCCGTGACTCATGGCGACCCCACGTGTGTCAGAGTAGAACTGTGCTCCGTGACTCAGGGTGACCCCACGTGTGTCAGAGGAGAATTGTGCTCCGTGACTCAGGGTGACCCCACGTGTGTCAGAGGAGAACTGTGGTCCGTGACTCAGGGTGACCCCACGTGTGTCAGAGGAGAACTGTGCTCCGTGACTCATGGCGACCCCACGTGCGTCAGAGTAGAACTGTGCTCCGTGACTCAGGGTGACCCCACGTGTGTCAGAGGAGAATTGTGCTCCGTGACTCAGGGTGACCCCACGTGCGTCAGAGGAGAACTGTGGTCCGTGACTCAGGGTGACCCCACGTGCGTCAGAGGAGAACTGTGCTCCGTGACTCAGGGTGACCCCACGTGCGTCAGAGGAGAACTGTGCTCCGTGACTCAGGGTGACCCCACGTGCGTCAGAGGAGAACTGTGCTCCGTGACTCAGGGTGACCCCACGTGCGTCAGAGGAGAACTGTGCTCCGTGACTCAGGGTGACCCCACGTGCGTCAGAGGAGAACTGTGCTCCGTGACTCATGGCGACCCCACGTGTGTCAGAGTAGAACTGTGCTCCGTGACTCAGGGTGACCCCACGTGTGCAGAGGAGAACTGTGGTCCGTGACTCAGGGTGACCCCACGTGTGTCAGAGGAGAACTGTGGTCCGTGACTCAGGGTGACCCCACGTGTGTCAGAGGAGAACTGTGCTCCGTGACTCAGGGTGACCCCACGTGTGCAGAGGAGAACTGTGCTCCGTGACTCAGGGTGACCCCACGTGTGCAGAGGAGAACTGTGCTCCGTGACTCAGGGTGACCCCACGTGTGTCAGAGGAGAACTGTGGTCCGTGACTCAGGGTGACCCCACGTGTGTCAGAGGAGAACTGTGCTCCGTGACTCAGGGTGATCCCACGTGTGTCAGAGGAGAACTGTGGTCCGTGACTCAGGGTGACCCCACGTGTGTCAGAGGAGAACTGTGCTCCGTGACTCAGGGTGACCCCACGTGCGTCAGAGGAGAACTGTGGTCCGTGACTCAGGGTGACCCCACGTGCGTCAGAGGAGAACTGTGCTCCGTGACTCAGGGTGACCCCACGTGCGTCAGAGGAGAACTGTGCTCCGTGACTCAGGGTGACCCCACGTGCGTCAGAGGAGAACTGTGCTCCGTGACTCAGGGTGACCCCACGTGCGTCAGAGGAGAACTGTGCTCCGTGACTCAGGGTGACCCCACGTGCGTCAGAGGAGAACTGTGCTCCGTGACTCAGGGTGACCCCACGTGTGTCAGAGGAGAACTGTGCTCCGTGACTCAGGGGGACCCCACGTGCGTCAGAGGAGAACTGTGCTCCGTGACTCAGGGGACCCCACGTGTGTCAGAGGAGAACTGTGCTCCACAGAGTTTTCAGTGGTTGAGTTTTCAGAAGTAGATGACCAGGCCTTTCTTCCACGGTGCTTCTAGTGGCCTGGAACCTCTAATCTTTCTGTTAGCAGCTGAGCCATTTGCACTACCCAGGGACTCCTCAACCTGGGAAGGAGGGCAGTTTTGCCTTTCAGGTGACATTGGCTATGTGTGGAGACATTTTTGGTTGTCACATCTGGGGAGATCGCAGGTTTGGATTTTAACATTCTGCTTCTGGATTATTGGTTTATTTGCTTCCATTTGCCTTAACTAAATTAGCTCGAGTGGGTTTTTCTGTTTTATTGTTTTCTTTCTCTTCTCTGCCCAGGCCTGTCCCCAGGATTAGTCATGTGGTTAGGATATGTCTTAGCCATCTAGTGCTGCTATAACAGAAATAACACAAGTGGACGGCTTTAACAAGCAGATGTTTATTCTCTCACAGTCCAGTAGACTGGAAGTCCAAATTCGGGTGCCAGCTCCAGGGGAAGGCTTTCTCTGTCCATTGGCTCTGGGGGAAGGTCCTTGTCCTCAGTCTTCCCTTGGTCTGGGGGCATCTCAGCACAGGAACCTCAGGTCCAAAAGGCACACTCTGCTCCCGGCGCTGGTTTCTTGGTGGTATGAGGTCCCCAACTCTCTGCTTGCTTCTCTTTCCTTTTATCTCTTGAGAGATAAAATGTGATGCAGGCCACACTCTAGGGAAACTCCCTTTACGTTGGATCAGGGAGGTGACCTGAGTAAGGGTGGTGTTACAATCCCACCCTAATCATCTTAACATAAAATTACAATCACAGAATGGAGGACAGCCATACAATACTGGGAATCATGGCCTAACCAAGTTGATACACTGATTTTGGGGGGAACACAGTTCAATTCATGACAGGATAGAAGCAGAAGATCACTTCTTATGTCACTAAATGATCTTCTGGTAGCATAGAAAAGATCCTATTTGAAGATAATTTCACTCCTAAAGCTACCCAAACAAATGAAAATGTAGATAAGTCTTGGGCCCCTGGATGGCACAAATGGTTGGCAATTGGCTGCTAACCTAAAGGTTAGTACTGTGGAAAAAAGATGTGGTGATCTGCTTCCATAAAGATGACAGCCGAGGAAACCCTATGGAGCGGTTCTACTCTCCAACACATGGGATTGCCTTAACAAAATGAAGAGAACAACTTGATAATGTAAAAGTACCGGAAATGCCTCAGCTGGGGATAGAGTTATAGACGTTCTGCCTTACCAACCGTGACGTCTTTTGCTAGTGAGTGGTCTTCCCTGGGAGTGGATCTGAAGAAGGTGATATTAACGTAGTAACTCTTTCTTAGAGTTGTGATGTTGGCAAAGAACGTGGAACATTCTATGGATCGCCAAAAGGACACATGCGACAGAGTAGAACCTCCCACAGGGTTTTCTTGGCTGTAGTCTTTAGGGAAGCAGATCACCGGGTCTTTCTCCTGTAGAGCCGCTGAGTGGGTTCGAACCTCCAGCCTTTCGTTTAGCAGCCGAGCGCTTAATCCCTGCCGCGCCCGGGCTCTTTACCATAATATGACTACTCCCAAAATCATGAAATGGTGATGGATTTTATTTTATGTAAACCAATTTCATTTCATGTAAATTTTCCATGTATGTTTACCTCAAGAAAGCTGACTAAAAAAGAGTTAAAAAAAGAAAAGAATGCATAATTGAACTCTCCACAATGTAATTTTATACAACAAGCACTAAAAAAAGTCTTAGAGTGTGTTTATAATCTGGTGGAATGGCCTAGGGCTCAGATCCTCTGTGTGAGTTCCTTTGGGATAATACCCTAAAGCGAAGACTGCCAAGGGGCAGATGGCCATCGCCCTGTGTATTCACTTTCCCTTCAATCTGTCATTTATAGACCTCCAAGACCATTTTTGTTGAGTAAGGAGCCCTGGTGGCACAATGGTTGAAGCGCTCAGCTACTGAGAGAAAGGTGGGTGGTTTAAACCCACCCAGCCACCCCTTGGGAGAAAGACCTGGAGATCTGCTTAATACACCCTAGGAAGCCCCATGGGGCAGGTCTACCCTGTCACATGCGGTCTCTCTGAGTACACACTGACTCGATGGCACCTAACAACAGCGGCAGCAACGACTTCTGAAAGAATCGCTGATAAATTGTTTGGAAAAGTAGACCTCGTTTTCATGGTCAGAAACTACTGTCCACATCAGGGATTATTTTGTAAAAAATCCTATGCTTCCACTAGTAGAAACAGATTCTTCCAGACTAAGATACATTGCTAGCGTGCAGTGGTTCTTAACCAGGGGCGATTTTCTCATTCTCTGAACTGGGGCCCTAGAGGGGAGGATGGCTACTGGCATCTAGTGGGTGGAGGCCAGGGATACTACGAAATAGCCTACCGTGCACAGGACGGCCCCCACCACAGAGAATGACTAGTGGGTGGAGACCAGGGATGCTGCTCAACACCCTACAGTGCACAGGACGACCCCCACCGCAGAGAATGACTAGGGGGTGGAGACCAAGGGTGCTGCTCAACACCCTACAGTGCACTGGACGGGCCCCACCACAGAGAGTGACTAGGGGGTGGAGACCAGGGATGCTGCTCAACACCCTACAGTGCACTGGATGGGCCCCACCACAGAGAATGACTAGGGGGTGGAGACCAGGGATGCTGCTCAACACCCTACGGTGCACAGAACGGCCCCACCACAGAGAATGACTAGGGGATGGAGACCAAGGATGCTGCTCAACACCCTGCAGTGCACAGGACGGCCCCACCACAGAGAATGGCTAGGGGGTGGAGACCAGGGATGCTGCTAACACCCTACAGTGCACAGGACGGCCCTCACCACAGAGAATGACTAAGGAGTGGAGACCAGGGATGCTGCTAACACCCTACAGTGCACAGGACGGCCCCACCACAGAGAATGACTAGTGGGTGGAGACCAGGGATGCTGCTAACACCCTACAGTGCACAGGACGGCCCCACCACAGAGAATGACTAGTGGGTGGAGACCAGGGATGCTGCTCAACACCCTACAGTGCACAGGACGGCCCCCACCACAGAGAATGACTAGGTGGTGGAGGCCAGGGATGCTGCTAACACCCTACAGTACACAGGACTGCCCCCACCACAGAGAATGATCCAGCCCAAAATGCCAATAAGGTTGAGAAACTCTGATATGAGAAGGGGAAGTTAAGAGAAACCCTAGAAGCACAACTGCTAAGTGCTCGCTTGTTAGCCGAAAGTTTGGCAGTTTGAACCCACCCTGCAGCTCCATGAAAGAAAAACCTGACAATCTGCTCCTGTAGGGATCACAGCTTAGGTTTCTGCTGTGTCACGTAGGGTTGCTATGAGTGGACAGTCAGTTCTACGGCACCTAACAACGACCATTAAGAAAAAATATTAACCCACTGGCTAACGCTGTGGAGTTGTGTTCCTCTTGCCAAGATGGAGCACGTATGGCTTACTGTGGAAGGTTTGTGCTCAGTCTTTCAGAAACATCCCCTCACAACAACCCGGGAAGGTCATTTCTGTCCTGATCTCTGTTTTACAACTGCGAGGCAGAGAGGTGAAGAGATTGCGTAGGCGGTGCAGCTGTTCGTTGCTACAGCTGAGATTTCAGCACAGGCCTAATTCCAAACTGATGCTCGCCACGCTTTCTAGTCTCTGAGCCAGATCCTTTCTCATGGTCCCTTGCTATGTGAGCAGGCAACTATGAAAAGATCATTTTTTTAAATCATTTTTACAGACATAGCGGTAATGATCATACTTACAATTTCAAAAATTTATTTTGAAAATAAAGCCTCATTCTAGGGCTAAAAGTCTTTTGGTGTTAAATCCACAGTAACCCAAACCCATCGCCCTCGAGTCGATCCTGACTTTCAGCGACCCTGTAGGACAGAGTGGAGCTGCCCCATAGGGTTTTCAAGGCTGTCGTCTTTGCTGAAGCAGACTGCCACATCTTTCTACTGCAGAGCGGCTGCTGGGTTCAAACCTTTTGGTCAGCAGCTGAGCGCTTAACCGTTGCGCCAGCAGGGCTCCTGTAAGCACTAGCCCGCGCACCTAATTCTGTAACAACAATACTGTAAACAGGAAAAATGAAGAATGGTCTCTTTTGCTCTGAGCACATTCTAAAGAAATGGCCTAGATCACTTTTCATTTTCTCCTTTAGTGCCTACCGCAGGGGTGATAATCCATTTACTGATATCCTACCAGTGGCTCAGGTACGTGGCTGCCTGGATGATTGTGCTCCGCTGAACACTTTTTCTGGCATGGTCCTCGTACATGCAAAAAGCATTGTCAGTAACAAGGTGTTTAAATAAATTTCTCATGGGTGAACATGGCCTGACTGAAAACGGCAGCTACTTGTCGGCGAATAAAAAGAAGCCGGTTGAATAAATATCCGTTCCTCCATGTAGATCCTTTATCAGAAGTTGGCTTTACATCACTATTACCTTCTCTACCTGAGGCAGTATCTGGAAGGATCCTATGGGAAGTGTTCCCACTAAGAATCTCACTTCAACACCGGGAGAATTCCATTTACCACCTTTGATATTCAACTCTTTGTCACCAAGAAGTATTTCCCAGGGAAACGTAGACTGTTAAGAAAATGAGCAAAACAAATTCCTGGCCTTGACATTCTCTCAAACTCAAGATAGACATTTTGTGTGAGCGTGTGTGGGGGGAGGCCCACAGGATGGGATGGAAGAGAGAAGCAATGGGAACAGCCCTCAATTTGTGACTCCTTGAAATGCCCAACATTCAGCCATGGAGAGCAGAATATTCTCCAGGTGGTTTGAGCAGCCGCTATAGAAAATTCCAGAACTAAACCAAAGCTTTTTTATTTGTTTGATATCTGGTTCCAAAGGATTTTTTCCCCCAATCCTTGTGGATTTAGGTGAGGAAACAGCTGATTAATGACTTATTTACATTGATAGGCCCTATTCACGTTGGCTTAGGATAACACAGCACTGCCCTCAAATCTTAAACATGCTTATCTCAATGTCCTGATGGCTGGTTCATCTTGTCTGAGGTGGCTGGTGAGTGCTGAAAGGCAGGTTCTGGGTCTTGCTTATGTTTACCAGCCCTGCATATAAAGCTGGTCAAGCCTGTTTGCCAGGGGTTTTCCCCGGCATCACATTTTATTCACGCGTTCTCATATTTTATGAAATTGTAAGAGCCAGACAACGCATGAGCAGCAAATAGGTTGTTACGAACAGAAATTTCTTCATAAAATTCATGGACAGTTGGCCTGTGTCATTTAATTTCATAGGGGATTGTTTGAGAAGGGTTGAAAAGCTAGAAAAAAAAAAATCACTTGAAGAGTGTTATGCTAATTTCCCTAATTTAGTTCCTCTTGACAGTGTTTACACAGCAGAGCTTCCCTAGGTTAAAACCCACACTGAAATGAATCCGGTTGGTATTAATTAAGAACATCACAGGATTACCACAGTCAGGTTTATGCCTTAGAATTAAAAATTTTCTTGTGAAACTAGGTCATTAGGGATGGGTGCTGTTCTGTTCCTTGAGCATTTAATTTCATGGCCAGTGTGTGGCGCTGTCTCCCATTAAAAAACAGTTCTTTTCCTTTTTTCTCCAAAGCCATTGGTATTCACATGGCTCAGTGTAAATTCCAGCGGGTGGAAAACAGCAGAGAGGAAAAACACACTTGAGTCTTTTCACAGAAAAGAGTTAAGGATTTTTGAAGAGCACCTGAAAGTTTCTGTTCGTGCTCAAGAATGAAAACCAGAATAAAAACCTGATTGCTCATTTGAGCTTTATTTGAAAAAGTGAAAAAAAGCCTAATTTCAGAAGATTGTAAGTATGAATTTTGCTGAAAAAATACTTTCTGCATTTCCCACGGAAAGTAAACAATCCAGGAGCGAGAAAGGTAGTTTTTAGTTAAAATGATATCTTTTGAGATTCTTTTAGTTTGTTTATGCCTCTTCAAAAGTCTTTTTGAGGCAAGCAGGCAGTATTTTGGTCTTGTCAAGAAGCAGAAATGCACACGTTTCTTTTTATGTTTTAAACAGTTCCCTGCATTTGCCAATAACTAGGAGGCATGTTTGCGATGAGGCCTGAGCCCCGTGAGCCCTGACTCATTATGCTTGTTTATTGCTGTGTTGTTCACTTTAGAATTAGCGTAAAATGAATCGCCTGGTTAACTAGGTCAAGTGTTTTAGTATGGGCACTTTTCCTGGCGGCAAACACCCAGGCTGTTGTGTTTCAAAAGCCCAGCGTCCCTTGCCGGCTCCCGCAGCTGTCCTGGTGAGTAAGACACTCAAATCGGCAGAGGTTATCCATGACGCAGGCTCCAGTTAGAAATTCCCAGGGTGGGGGTGCTGGCAGGGAGAAAGCATTTCCAGTTGAGCGTTGAGATTGCCATAGAATCGACCCTGAAACAAGACAATGTACATTCCGATAAAAGCCACACGTTTTAATAGTTACTGCAGTGAAGGGATACAACTTTTGGGGTGGCTTCCTATAGAAGAGGCTGGTAGCGTGGTTGCAGAACAAGTACTAGATAGATTGAACACTGATGAGTGGCCCAAAGGAAACTGGTGGTGTAGTGGTTAAGAGCTACAGCTGCTGACCAAAAGGTCAGGAGTTCGAATCCACCAGGCGCTCCTTGGAAAACCTATGGGGCAGTTCTACTGTGTCCTATAGAGTCGCTATGAGTCGGAGTCAATTCAACGGAAACGGGTTTGGTTTTTTGGTTTACGGGCCCAACTGGTTTGCGTTTGACTACTAACCTAAAAGTTGGCTGTTTGAGCCCACCCAGCAGCATCTCGGAAGAAAAGCCTGGTGATCTGCTTCTGTAAAGATGACAGCCAAGCAAACCGTATGGAATACCGTTCTGCTCTATCATACGGGGGCGCCATGAGTTGGAATTGACTCCATGGAAATATGTAGTGGTGACTGGGGAACAGAAAGAAAGGTATAAGGAGGCAAACTCTTGAAAAGTACCCATGGAGTAGTCTGAGCTTGTGTTGTTTGACAATACTTTGTATATTTTGCAAATAAAGTAAAAAAAAAAATTATTAAGCTATTCCTTAGTATGCAAAAGTAATAGAAGACATATTTCTATCTGATACCCAGAACCCAGTGCTGTTGAGTTGATTCCGACTCATAGCGACCCTATGGGACAGATTGGAACTGCCCCATAGAGTTTCCAAGGAGTGCCTGGTGGATTTGAACTGCCGACCCTTTGGTTAGCAGCCGTAGCACTTAACCGCTAGGCCACCAGGGTTTCCTTCTATCTGATACTTCTTAGTAAATCTTAGCAAGCATCGAGGTGATTAATAATAATATTATAATTAAACTTGTATAGACTGCAAGGGAATGTATTGTTTTGGTGAAAAGAAAAACATGCTCTGTGTTCAAACCATTTCCAACTAAAGTACTGAGCACTGCAAGGATTTTTTGTGTGTGTGTATGTGAAGAGAAGAAAGGAAATTTAATGGCCCTATGCAAAAAAGCTCAGGGACTCTGGCTGTGCAGCAGTTAAATCCTCAGCTGCTAACCGAAATACCAGCGGTTCGAACCCACCAGCCGCTCCACATGAGAAAGAGATGGTCATCTGCTTCCGTAAAGATTACAGCCTCGGAAACCCTATTGGGCAGTTCTACTCTGTCCTGTAGGGTCTCTATAAGTCAGAATCGACTCAATGGCTGTGGTGTTGGTTTTATGCAAAAAGCTATCATTTTCATTTGCAAAATGATTAAAGTGGCCTTCAACACCATAAAGGCACACCCAGTTCTTGTCTGAAATCATATCGCAAAAGATGCAACCCTGATGTATACCCATTTCGTTGCGAATTGTGTCTCGCACTCCCCATTTCACTAATCTTTTTTTTTCTCTAAATCTCTCCCCCGGCATTCCCTGGTCATCTAGTCAGAAGCCATGTGGAAGGGGATTAAGCCTGGTGGAGGAGCCAACACAGCTAGAGAGAAAGAGAGGAGTGGGCTACCGATTTCTGAGAACTCAGCCCAGGAACGTAGAGGTGAGTGTGGGCCAGGGCCCTAGCGGGAAACTCTTCTTGCTTTTCCCTCTTTTGCTTTTTGAGAGTTAAGTGCTGTTTCTGAGAGAAGATGCACGTTACTGCATTATCAAATGGAGGCAACTAGACAGGAAACCAGCAACTCCTGTGAGCTCCCTCCTCTCACTTCAGTGATCCCCATAACCAATGGTACCCATAACCAGTGCCCCCCCATAACCAATGTCCACTATAACCAGTGGTCCCCATAACCAGTGGCCCCCATAACCAATGGTCCCCATAACCCATGCCCCTCTAAAACCAATGGCCCCCATAACCAATGCCCCCATAATCAGTGGTGTCCATAACCAATGGTCCCCATAACCAATGCCCTCCAAAACCAATGGGCCTCACAACCAGTGCCCCCCATAACCAATGGCTCCCCTAACCAATGGTCCCCATTACCAATGCCCCCCAAAATCAATGGCCCCCATAACCAATGGTCCCCATAACCAATGACCCCCATAAACAGTGGCCTCCATAACCAATGGTCCCCATAACCAATGCCCCCCCATAACCAATGCCCCCAAAACCAATGGTGTCCATAACCAATGCCCATCCATAACCAATGGTACCCATAACCAGTGCCCCCCATAACCAATGTCCCCTATAACCAGTCGTCCCCATAACCAATGGCCCCCATAACGAATGGTCCCCATGACAATGGCCCCCATAACCAGTTGCTTCCATAACCAATGGTCCCCATAACCAGTGGCTCCCATAATCCTTGGCCAGGGATGGCATTCCCAACAAGACTGAAATGGCATCAAAGGACAATATTTGTTCTTCCCCAGTTCCAGAGCAAGTTTTCAGTTTGCTTTTCCAAAGGTGGGCCTGTCACAGAAAGGCTTGCTTGTTTCCTTCATCTTTTATCTTTAGCAAATGTAGCTAGTCTGAAAAAAAGAAAAAACATGTCAACAAATGTCTTGGCTAAATGTTTTGGACGAAATATATTGACATGATTATTAAGAAATAGAGTGTTATATCCAATCTGTAGTAACACAGACATACATAGAAAAAGGCACTTGAAAGAAAATTAAGTCAGAGGTGCTATGTAAATCAAGGCTCCCACATTGTTTTTTAACGAGGTACATGTTTTTCTAAATCTCTGCCTCTAAACTAGTGTGGGGGTCACTTGCTATACACAGGCAGTCCCTGGATTACGAAGGAGATCCTTTCCTGACTCTGCCTTTAAGTCTTTAAGTTGAATTTGCAGGTAAGTTGGAACGGGTGCACACTGTTCTTATTTAGCCTTACTTTTTTTTTTTTTAGTGCAAGACAGGAAACCCAGGTGGCATAGTGGTTAAGTGCTCAGCTGCGAACCAAAGGGTCTGCAGTTCGAATCCACCAGGCGCTCCTTGGAAACTCTGTGGGGCAGTTCTACTCTGTCCTATAGGGTCGCTATGAGTCGGAATGGACTAGACGGCAGTGGGTTTGGTTTAGTGCAAGACAAAGCTCAAAGGCCTCTCGGTGATACAAAAGCTGCTCGTGCACCCCAGTGAAGGCAACAGTGACTGAGTGTGAGGACCATTAGCAAGCTTGCCAGGTGCTCCTTAACCAGTTGCCACCGAGTTTAGTCTGACTCGTGGCGACCCCATGTGTGTCGGGGTAGCATTGGGTTCCATAGGGTTTTCAAGGGCTGATTTTTTTGGAAGCAATTGCCAGGCCTTTCTTCTGAGGGTTCTCTGGGAACTGGAACCTCCAACCTTTCGGTTAGCAGTGAGTGCGTTAACTTTTTGCACCGTTCAGGGACAGGGGCTTGTTAAAAAAAAAATGTTAGGCTATCAAAAAAAAAAAAAAAAAAAAAGAGACCAGTAGCTAAAACTCAAGGCAGAGCATAACTGAAAGCTGAGTCTCAGAGTGAGGGCCTTCCTTTGTGTGCGTGCGTCTTCTGTAATCTGACCAGGGTGGCCCTGCATTTTGGTGCATCTCTGTTCACATAGACGTTAGTAACAGTCAGATAGGCCACTTTGCTACTCTCCTCGATGGATGTGTGGATTTAAGTCCAACCCAAGTCAGTGTTAGGGTTTGTTTCTTCTCTACACAAATTCAGACCATGGTGTTTAAGTCAACTTTGGAGAAAGACGTATTAAGCACTTTCTTTCTAAGGGCACCTGAATGATCCCCGCCCATCTGTTTATCCATCAAGCCTTTGCCATATGCCTACTGCTCCAGGTGTGCATGAACTCAGGTGTGACTTGTCCACCTATGTCTAAAGTTAGATTCTGTGTGTCCACCTCTCCAGACACCTGTGTAAAGGCCGAGTGGAATCAAAGTCTCCATCTCTCCTGTTTATTCTGACTTCACTGGAATGTTTAGCTTTCTTTAAACTGTAATTAAAATAAATAGCATGAGGAAAGCCTGCATAATCAAAGAGATTGTCTGTGATAAATCTAAAGGAAGAAAGTGATATAACCCCAAGTGTTATTTTAACATATGCATAATAAGGTAGCCCTGAACGTTCAATCCTACACTTTCTGCTCAGCTGACTGGTTGTTCTGTCTTGTGGTTTATTATAAAATGCATTTATTCATGAAAATGGATATGCTGTGGAACCCATATAAATAACACACACGTCGCTTCCCCCCGCAAAAGACAGTGATCCCTTTGAATGTTTGAAAGCTATGTTTAAAAGCTCAGCATGCTTGCCTTTACCATTTCAGTTTCTAGAATATAAATTTCATGATAGGACATGCAAAATTATAAATCGAAGGCACCATAAGAAAATGTAGGCATGTGTAAACTGTTGCCTTCACTAAGACCAGTTACTCACTTAGCTTTAAAACTCAAAGCAGACGCTGTGGACGGATCTGCTGCAGTTTTTGCAAATGTTGTATGTAATTCCCAAACGAAAGCAATAACATTCAGGAGACAGACCCTGTGTTCAGAAGTCGCTCCTCCATTTATGTATGGGCAGAGTGCTTTATGAAGTGTTCCTGCTTGGGGGTACCACAGTTAGCTCTTTGGCCTTCGTCAGCACTAAGTATTTTAACATAGTTTAAAAGATTTTCATTTGCACTGCGGCTCATGAGAGCTCAGGTTTCCAGCTCAAGTATAACACTGTCATGGCTAAAACCTACAGACAGGACCAGGTACATAACTTGTGGGGCCTAGTGGAGCCCTGGTGGTGCAGTGGTTAAGAGCTCGGCTGCTAACCAAAAGACAGGCAGTCTGAATCCAACAGCCGCTCCCTGGAAACCCTATGGGGCAGCTCTACTCTGTCCCACAGGGTTGCAAGGAGTCGGAATTGACTCGACAGCAATGGGTTTGGTTTTTGGTTAGAGCAAAATGGAAGGAGCCCTGGTGATGCAGTGGTTAAGTGCTCGGCTCTTAACCAAAAGGTTGGCAGTTCAAACCCACCAGCCGCTCCATGGGAAAAAGATTTGGCAGCCTGCTTCTGTAATGATTACAGCCTTGCAAACCCTCTGGGGAAGTTCTCCTCTGTCCCGCAGGGTCACTATGAGTTGGAATTGTCTCGATGGCATACAGCATCAACAAAAACAGTGCAAAATGGGAGTCCCTGGGTGGCACAAACAGTGAACACACTTGTTGCTAACTGAAAAGTTGGAAGTTTGAATCCACCCAGAGGTGCCTTGGGAGATAAGCCTGGCCATCTCCTCCCCAAAGGCCACGGCCTTGCAAATCTTGTGGAGCAGTTCTAGTCTGCACACATGGGGCCATCATGAATCGGAATCAAGTGGACAGCAACTAACAACAAGTGCAAAATGAAAATTCAGGGAAGGTAGTTCAACAAGTATTAAGCATTTCAGCATGGCGACCACAGAACATTGAACCGAGTGTGGGCCCTTCTGAGCACATGGTGCTGTACGGCTGCACAGGCCACACGCCCACGAAGCCAACCCTGCTTCCAGTTGCCATCGACTCGACTCTGACTCATGGAGACCCTGTGTGTGTCAGCATAGAACTGCAGTCCATGGGGTTTTCAGTGGCCGAGTTTTGGGAGGTAGATTGCCAGGCCTCTCTTCCGAGGCATCTGTGGGTGAACTGGAACTTCCAGCCTTTCTGTTGGCAGTGGAGCACATTTACCATCTGCACCACCCAGGGACTCAGCCCTGCCTACAGAACCTGTTTAACAAAACAGGTGTTTATAGAAAAAGACACCACAGTTCATTCTGTTGGCCTTCCTGATTTAAACTGTGTGAGGAATTACACACTAAGAGAATGTGCTTGAAAAAAGGGTCACAGGGATGATGGAACAACCACAGATGGTTGTCATTATAAGTCATTAGTAGAACAATCTCCACCTCACAGAGTCAAGGGTATGCACAAGAATGGGGGCGGGGGCAGGGTGGCTCCGTGGGTGCTGTGCAGGGGGAATCAAGCCTTGAGGTGTGTCTTTAGCAGGTTTACACATAGACACACCTGTAGCTGCGCTTATCTGTGTGCTCATTGTGATACTATGTTTCAGAACGTTAGATACCATGTTTCAGAACGTTTTAGATACCATGTTTCAGAACGGCAGGTATCACTTTGTATGAGAACACAGGTGGTTATCACTTGCCCTGCATTTGAACATGAGTGTGCACCAGTCTTTGTTTTTGGACCTGACTCAAGGGCACTGGGTTTTGGGTGTCATATCTATATCTGCATCCCGAAGCCCAGCCTTTTGGATCTCATCCCAGAGCTGGGGGGGAGGGGGAGTGGAGAGGGGGGAGAATCTCCTGCCTGCCAGGGTCTCAGAGCGCTGACCTTTACTGTTCCCCCTCCTCCTGCCCCCGGACAGACATCTAAAGTTGTGTATTGTAAAGGCTGAGTCCCTTTCTAGGGCGACCCTGGTTGGGGAAAGCGGACACGTGTGGGGTGGAAGGGAATGGGAAACGGTTTACAGGAGTGGACAGAGTGATTCCAGAGCTAACAAAGGCTGAATCTGGAGGCTTGGGGCAAATACAAGGGGAGATGAGAAGGAGAAGTGTAAGAAAGAATCCTGTTTTGAGTGATTCATTCACCCTGGGGGTGTGGCGCTCACTAGAAAAACAGACACTAGGGGAGACAAGGTGGGTGTGTCTGTTGAACAAATATCACTAGCTTTTTACTCAGATTGTTTCCCAGGTGGTGGTGGGCAGAGAGGGAAGAAAGGAGGGCGAGAAAGAAGGGCAGGAAGGGAGAAAGGCAGGGAGAAAAGAGGAAGGGATGGAGAAAAAAAGGGATGGAAAGAGGAAAGGAGAAAAGAAGGGGAAGGGAGGGAGGAGTAGAATGAGGGAGGAAGGGAGGGAAGAAGTAAGGAAGAAGGGATGGACAGAAAAAGGGAGGAAAGGAGGGAAGCTGTCAGTCAAATGCCTCTGCCCCCCTCTCGGCTTATCTTGTGTGCATTTCATTCAGGCACTTCTCTCTTTCCCAGTATTTGGGAAAAGTGGAATTGCGTTATGAGAAAGCATGAAGAAGCCGGGCCGGGGCAGTAAGCCTACAACTCAGGGCGTCTCGCGGCCCTTTTGGCGGTTCTAACGCCCCGGGGCCCCAGGCCCTCCTGCTGCTCCCCCCGCCCTCGGCCAGGAGGGGACAGCGCTCACGCAGGCCATGTTCACACCTGAGGACCCGGCGGAGCAGAAGTTCCCTGGAAGGGGAGGGGAGAGGGCCGTGGGGAGCCCGCGGGGAGGCGGCCCCCGGAGCCCCTAGACCGGCCCACGGCCCTCCCCCGGCCATGTCACTCACAATCCCTGCAGCCAATGCGCGGCCGCCTGTCACCCTCAGCCCACCCCCGAGGCGCGGAGCGGCGCGGGCTGGAGGAGCTGATTGAACTTTCCGCGGAGTTGCGGCCGCGCGGTCCCGGAGAGCGGCCGCCGAGCCCGGAGCCCGCCCGCAGCCATGGAGCCCGGCGCGTCCGGCGCCGCCCTGACCCTGTGCCTCTGGCTGGCCGCCGGGGGCTGCCTGGCGGCGCGGCGCCTGGACGAGTCTCTGGCGGCCGGCAGCGTCCAGCGCGCCCGCTGCGCCTCCAGGTGCCTCAGCCTGCAGATCACGCGCATCTCTGCCTTCTTCCAGCACTTCCAGGTACCGGGACCCCGGCACCCTGGAAACCGCGGGAGCGCACCGGGCTGTTCTCCCGGCTGTGGCGCCCCAACTTCTCGTCCGCCGAGGACCCCGGGCACCCCAGAGCCCCCGGGGGGCGCGCCGGGCTGCGCCTCCGGCTGCGGAGCCCCAAGTTACCGCCCTTCCAGCCGCAGAACCGCTTTCTCGGCGTGGATTTTCAAACCCGTGCGTGGGACCCTCTTTCCAGCGTCCTCTTGCTTCCCGGGCGCAAAGCAACCGGCAGCATCTGTCCCCAACTCCGTGCTTCCCTCTCGGCGGAAAGCGGAGGGCGGTGTCCTTGGGGAGGGGGCAGAGTCGTGATTTTCTGGGTGGGCATGCGAATTAGCGCGTCCCCCGGGGCGGCGAGCCAGGGAGACGCGCCCGTGTGCCCGGAGACCACGACCTGCCCAGCCCTGCAGGTGCCCCCGGGCGGCACTGTTGTCTCTCCGGGGTGAGGGCTTTTCAGCTCTGCTGCCCTGAGGTTGCAGCGCACTCTGAGAGCCCCCAGAAAGGCGCCTGGGCCACGTCATGTGTGTGTGTTGTGGGGTTGTCTGTACGCGCCCCACTGCTGAACCCCATTGCTTCAGGGCGCAGAGGGAGGGTGGCTGAGGGTCGGGGCACAGGATGGTGTGTCTGGGTGTTCCAGGGTCATTCTCGCCCCACACACCTAGGTGCTTTCAGCTTGAGGGTGAAAGCCGTGTGTGTGTGTGTGTGTGTGTGTGTTTGTGTGTGTGCGCGCGCGTCTGCAGGGCGCTCAGGGAACAACCCGATCGGTGCCCGCGTTTTGCTAGGGTCTTGCGGAA
Source organism: Elephas maximus indicus (assembly GCF_024166365.1). Taxonomy (NCBI): domain Eukaryota; kingdom Metazoa; phylum Chordata; class Mammalia; order Proboscidea; family Elephantidae; genus Elephas; species Elephas maximus. The sequence continues at coordinate 172,480,887 of NC_064846.1, forward strand.
GGCTGCCAGGGCGAGGACCTTGCGAGACTTGCGCGGAGACCCAAATGCGGGTGGGCTCTACCGAGCTGCGACAGTATTAGGTCGTCTCGTGCTCGGCACCTGCCTTTCCCAGCTCGTCGGAGCGCGCGAGGTCTGGAATCATTCCCTCCGACGCCTCATTTCTGCCGCCTGTCTTCACTCTCTCTCCCGTGCCTTCTCGCCTCCCCCTAGGCTGCCCACCTGTTCCAAGATCGCAACTTCTCGCCTCACGGGACCCTGCAACCCCAGGAGGAGCCCAGGAGCTCCTGGCGCAGGGCAGGGGTAGGGGTTTGGAGGCCGAGCCCTCTGCAGTTAGAGATGACCTGCGTCCTCCCGCCAGGGTGGGTGAAGCGGCCTCCCGCTGAGCCCCGGGGATTGAGCTGACCCAGGAGGCGCTTTAATATCGGGGTGGTCTCGGGCGATCTGCGTAGCCATTAGCGAGGTTCTGGCTTGTGTGCGAGCGAATGAAACCTCTCTCTAGAGGCTCACAGAGGCCTTAAAGTTGGGATGTTAAAGAGATGGAACCAACGCGCGTGGGACTGTGTCGTTTTGTGTTCTCAGTCAAAGGAGGAGCTCTAGCGGCTCAACCGTTAAGTGCTCAGCTGCTAACTGAAAGGTTGGCGGTTCGAACCCACCCAGCGGCTCTGCCAGAGAAAGCCCTGGCGATCTGCTCCAGTAAAGATTACAGCCTAGAAAACCGTATGGGGCAGTTGTGTTCTGTCACGTGGGGTCGCTGAAGAGTCGAAATGCGTTGAAAGCCAGCTCCACAGCACCTGAAGGACAAGAAGTCAAAGAAACAGGGTCAAGTAAGTTTCAGAGAAATTGACGTGCACTGCAGTCCTCCCGGGCTTCAACTCCTCTCTGGGTGAAATGAGGCCGGCCTCCAGGAGAGGGCTGGTCCAAGGCACCTGGTCTCAGATCGCCTGTCCTGAAAGCCATGCTCCTGAAGAGCTGCCCCTGCACTGTTGTTGAAACAACAGAAAGCAAAGCAAAGCCCATCTGGGAGAGGAAGAGTATCTTTTTTTTTTTTTTTTTTTATTGGATTGTCAGTTGGTGTAATGTATTTGTTTCACAGTTTCAGCAACTAAAGAAGCAGTTAGATCAAGCCAGCTCCCATGAAAGGCTTTTCTTGTGGTTTCTTGGCATCATTTCTGCTCCCAAGAAAAAGTGCTGACAGAACTCACATTGCCAAACCATGCTGATTACGATTTAATTAGCCGGGGTGAAATAAGCTGCAAATTACTCAGTTAGGACTTAATAACTGCTGTTTTGTAATCAATTGCAAAGCCATTCTTGGAGTGTTAACCCTCACCTGGTAATGCCTATCTGATTTCTCTAAATGACAAAGATTAAGCTTTCTCAAGATTTGAGGCAGCACGCACACACACAGGAAAATAACGAAACAGTGTGATCCCCCTTATGCGCTTCCCTCTTTTTGAAAAACTGGAAGAAGGGTGTGGGAATCAAACTGTGGCTAACCATTAGTGGGGGAGTAAGGCTGTAGGGTTGCTGTGAGTCAGGGGCTACTCGATAGCAGCAGGTTGCTTTTGTTGTTGTTGTTGTTACGGCTAGGCTAGAGTCCCTGGGTGGTGCAAACCGTTAAAACACGGGGCTGTTGACTAAGAAGTTGGCAGTTCGAGTCCACCCAGAGGCCCCTCGGAAGAAAGTCCTGGTGATCTCCTTCTGAAAAACCAGCCGCAGAAAGCCCTGTAGGACACGGTTCTCTCTGTCGCACACGGGGTCGCCTTGAGTTAGAGTCGGCTCGGCTGGACAGAAAGGCGGGCCAGAGGAAGCCTTAGGCGGACCTCTTCCGTCAGGGCTGCCCTGCCCTGCTGAGTGGGCCCTGTAGGACACGGTTCTCTCTGTTGCACACGGGGTCGCCTTGAGTTAGAGTCGGCTCGGCTGGACAGAAAGGCGGGCCAGAGGAAGCCTTAGGCGGACCTCTTCCGTCAGGGCTGCCCTGCCCTGCTGAGTGGGCCCTGTAGGACACGGTTCTCTCTGTTGCACACGGGGTCGTCTTGAGTTAGAGTCGGCTCGGCTGGACAGAAAGGCTGGGCCAGAGGAAGCCTTAGGAGGACCCCTTCTGTCAGGGCTGCCCTGCCCTGCTGAGTGGGCCCTGTAGGACACGGTTCTCTCTGTCGCACATGGGGTCGCCTTGAGTTAGAGTCGGCTCGGCTGGACAGAAAGGCTGGGCCAGAGGAAGCCTTAGGAGGAGCCCTTCCGTCAGGGCTGCCCTGTCCTGCTGAGTGGCACAGATGACTCCTGATCAGAACCTGGTTTCTGGAGCAGGGGCCTACTTGTGGCTTCTCTTGCAGAGCTCTGGGCCTCTTTGTAAGGAGGGGTGAGGCTTGCTGCAGCCTCGGTGCCAGTCAGGTCTGTGGACCTTCAGGTGGGACAGCTGCCAGGGCTTGCCTAGGAAGAACCCAACCTGGGTATTCATGGTGCAGGTAGAGACTAGGAGCCCTCGGGGCGTCGCTGGGCAGTGGAGGAGGCTGCCCTCCCATCTTCTCCACCCTGATCCTTTGTGCTTCCATGTACCTCCCAGCCCTGAAGTGTCTGGACTGGAGAGCAACAGGGCACACATCTGGTCCCTCCACACCTGTGCTAGTGGCCATCACCACGCCTGAAAGCACAGAGACACGCAGTGCTGATGGATGAGAGTGGTAACAGTGACTGGGGCCACCTGGACTACCCAGCTGCCCCAGACCTGGAGAGCTTAGGATTTAAAACTGAAAGGAAGATGAATTCTTAGGCACCTAGTGCTGCTGTAGCAGAATACCACAGGTGGATGGCTTTAACAAACAATTTTATTCCCTCACAGTCCAGTAGGCAAGGAGTCCGAATTCAGGGCTCCAGCCCCAGGGGGAGGCTTTCTCACTCTGTTGGCTCTGGAGGAAGGTCCTTGTCACCAGTCTTCCCCTGGACTAGGAGCTTCTCAGTGCAGGGACCCCGAGTCCAAAGGATGCGTTATTCTCCTGGCTCTCGTTTGGTGGTATGAGGTCCTCATGTTACTCTGCTCGCTTCTGTCTTTTATGTCTTGAAAGAGACGATTTAAAACACAATCTCATCTCGTAGGCTGAGTCCTGCCTCTTTAACTGCAGCTAATCCCACCTCATCAGCATCGTAGAGGTAGGATTCACAACACACAGGAACATCACATCAAATGACAAAATGGTGGACAATTACACAATACTGGGAATCATGGCCTAGCCAAATTGATACACATATTTTTTGGGGACAGAGTTCAATCCTTGACAAGTTCTAAACTCCATCATTTCATCACTGAATGCTGTCCCTCACTCTTTAAAAGTTTGTTGCTGTTGTTTTTAGCTGCCATGGACTTGCTTCTGACCATGGTGACCCCATGTGTGTCAGAGTAGAACTGTGCTGAGTTTTTGGAAGTAGATTTCCAGACCTTTATTCTGATCCTCAGGGTAGACTCAAGCTTCCCACCTTTCAGTTAGCAGCAGATTGTATTAACTGTTTGTACCACCGAGGGACTCCTGTAGATGCAGAGTGACTTGTCATCCATGTATGTATGTACGTATGTATCCATTATCTGTCTGCCTCGTGCTTATTTATCATCTCTCTGTCTACTTAGCATCTATTATCTGTCTGTCTATCTATCCATCTATGTATCTATCATCTATCTATCTATCTAATCACTGTCTACTTAGTATCTATCTAGCATCTGTCTATCTGTCTATCGTATATTAACTGTTTGCACCACCCAGGGACTTCCATTGGTTAGTTGCTTAATTTGCTTCAAGACTGTGTGATATGCAGAGCCCAGTGCAAAATGAAAATATGGGGCCCCTTGTGCAAAAGGAAACCCTTGTGGCATAGTGGTTAAGAGTTCAGCTGCTAACCAAAAGGTCAGCAGTTGGAATCCACCAGGTGCTTGTTGGAGACCCTATGGGACAGTTCCGCTCTGTCCTATAGGGTCGCTATGCGTCGGGATCGACTCCATGGCAACAGGTTTCAGGTTCTTGTCCAAAAAGCAAGAAGTGTTAAAGGGACAAAAGTATCAGCCTTTACCTTCCTTCTGCAGTCTCTCTCTAGACTCGTCATGGTGTTTAAATTTGCTGTTTAATTTCATTCTAAGTAAGGACAAATTACATTTTTTAAATTACTAGTGTGAATTTTACTGTTCCTGTTTATCTCACTCAGTGCCTGTTTTAAATGCAAATATTGGCGTATTTAACGTGGGTGTGGAATCACTAGCATTGCACAGCTGGTATTCTGTGCCTTGTCCCTGGAGGGTGCCTGGGGACAGCCAGAAGAGACAAGCCCTCAGGGAGGTTGGAAGGAGGAACAGAGGGTCCCCAGGGCACAGAGAGCTCCCGCTCCCCCGGTGGCGTGGGGTGCTGGCAGGGCGAGGGCGGACTTCCACAGATGCCTGGAGCCTCAGCACAGGCGTGCTTGCTCTAGTTCAGCGTCCACCAGCTTCCCCTTCTATCTCCTGTCTAAAGGATAACTAATTAGCTCAGATGTTTGCATTTATTTAGCATGCAACCAAGGCAGTTGATTGGCAGTTTGAACCTCTCTGAGGCACCGCGGAAGACAGGCTTGGCGATCTGCTTCTGAGAGGTCCCAGCCTTGAACACCCGATGATGGAGCAGTTCTGCTCTGCACGTGTGGGGTCAGCCTGAGTCGGAATAGACTTGAAGGCAACTAACAACAGCAACTAAACATGCAGCCAAGGGAACTGTATCCACTGGGCCCTTCAGTCACCTCTGTGTTCTGAAGCAATGTCACACATGGTTTCAGACAGGTGAGAGGAGGTGTTACCGGGCCTGGGATGGGCCTGAGGACTTCGAGCCAGGGATCTCCCCTTCTCATGGCCCAGCCGCCCCAGCCCACAGCAGACAGGCAATTTCCACGTGTATTGTAGCTTCTCAGTGGGACGGGCACCAGCATAGACTAGGTGCTGGGATCAGGGCTGGATGAGAAACTCGCCCCCATGGTATCTGGCCCCTGGAGGCCACCCACCAACCAGGCCATGGGGCCACCAGAATGGGGTGGGGACAGCTGCCCCAACACCTCTCAGGGCACATATGCCCAGCCCCACCTCTGCCCGAGCCCACAGCCAGATTCCTGTAGACAGCAGAGGGTGGCAGTGATCGTGGAGAAGGGAGTGGGGAGAGGAAGACCGGTGGCAGACTGGGGTGCTGGGGGCAGTGGAGTGGGCTGTTGAGAACGAACCTGGGAAGGTGAGGAGGTGGTGGGACAGGACCATGCATGATCCAAGGCCCACGCCCACAGTACCTGCTCCGCATGCAAAACCCAAACTCACAGGTACAGTTACTCACGATCTCACCACGGGGAGTGCAGAGCACGAGACCCCGCAGTCAGGTCTCCCTTTTGAGCGCGGGCCATCAGGGCCACGTGCCGCTGGACTGGTGCCACCCCATGAAGCCCACCCTGGTTTGCACGTACAGGGAACCCTGTGAGAGCTGGAACGCGGTGGGACTGCCTTGATTTTCCGGGTCTCAAAAGTTTCCCACCTTAGACAGGGTGCAGTCATATCACTTTTCTATTGCTTTTTATTAGTGGAAGATATTTGAGTTTTCCTTCTCTGACAGATTTCTGCCTTACACAGTTTCTGGCTTTCGTGGGTCTGTCTATCTGTCTATCTATCTATCTACCTAATCTATCTGTGTCAAGGGTGCAGAGAGCTTGAAAGGGCTTAAGGTCACCTAGCATGCGATTCATCATTGGGTCTTCCCTAGCGTTAAAGGACACGATGCTGACATATGCTCACTTGGTAATAAACCTCTCTATATTTTCTCAGCTTCACTGGAAGATTAAAGAAGGAGAGAAGGAAGTTTATGCCTGAAATAAACCTTGTCTTTTTTTTTTTTTCGGTGAATCTAGTGTAACTCAGGTGGCGGGGGGTTGGCAGTGGTGGTTCAGTGGTAGATTTCTTGCCTTCTGTACAGGAAACCCAGGTTCGAGTCCCGGCCAGTGCACTTCATATGCAGCCACCACCCGTCTGTCAGCGGAGGCTTGCATGGTGCCATGATGCTGAATAGCTTTCAATAGAACTTCCAGACTAAGACTAGGAAGAAAGGCCTGGCGATCAACGTCCAAAACTGAGCCAGTGCAAACCTTATGTAGCACAATGGTTTGATCCACAACTGATCGTGGGCGTGGTGTGGGACTGGGCAGCGTTTTGTTCCACCGTGCATGGGGTCACTGTGCGTTGGGGTTGACTCGAGAGCAGCTGACGTCAACAACAACAGTTTAACTTGAGAGTGGCGTCTCCTGCTGGAGATATCCCTCCTGCCTCCTCTGATTCTGCTCATGGTGGCAATGGCAGTGCTGAATCTCAGAGCCTTAAGGATAGAGTTTGCAGACTGGAACTTGCCTGTTCTCTGTGTTTTCTCAGTGGAGGTTCAAGAGAATGAGGTTTGAAGAAAAACAGTACCCTGTGTGCAGGGGGGAGTCTCTGGGTGATGCAAACGGTTATGTGCTTGGCTGCTAACTGAAATGTTGGGGGTTCAAGTCCTCCCAGAGGTACGTTGCAAGAAAGACCCAGTGATCTACTTGCAGAAAACCCTGTGCAGCACAGATCTATTCTGATATACGTGGGACCGCCATGAGTCAGACTCGACCCTACGGCAGCTGGTGTGCGAGAGAGGAGGGGGAGTGTGTCAGCTTCTCTGCCAGAATTCCGGAAAGCTGAGGGAGAAAGTGGCCTGAGTCCTGTGGGGAGATGCAGAGCAGGGGCTGGCAGCCTTGGCCCTGGGGTTCTAGAATTTTATTAGCATTAAGAGATTCTGGCTTCACGGAACATCCTTCACCCTATAAAGTACCACCGATAGGCTTCCACAGGTAGCTGATTGGGGATCAGAGGCTTTGCCTAGCAGGAATTGGAAGCTGTTTGTTTTGGCAGAAGAGAGAACTAAGCTGGTGATTAACTCATCCCACTTAGAAGACCAGCCTTGCCTCTAAGGAAAAGTAAACAGACAATTAGTGCATCAAAAACCTTAGCAGTTACAAAGCAGCCACAGACGCGCCGATTTCGGGCCAGCGACTTTGTGGTGAACATATTCCCGTCACAATGTGTCTCTTCGCCCTGCAGCCAACTTCATGCCAAACGCCAGGAGGCCAGGCGTTCGGAGCCGCCTTGGAAGAAAGGGCATTGTCATGTTTGGCCCATCTCCTCTCTCTCTCTGTTCCGGGGCGGTAGATTTTTGGCTGATTTTCTAGAAAGTTCTGAATTTGACCCAAACTAAACCTTATGCTATCCATTGCAAATCTTCAGGTTTTTAATAGTGGTTCTCTTCGACAATGGTCTAAAAGTCTGCCTTGTTGTGACTTTAGTAGAACATTATAAAAACACAGTAGAAAGTACGCGATTGACTCATTCATTTTGTTGTGCATGGGATCTTAAGTGTTTGGCTGCTAACCGAAAGGTTGGCAGTTCGAACTCACCCAGTGGCTCCTCGGGTGATTGCTCCTGTAAATGTAGAAAACCCCATGGAGCAGTTCCATTCTGTCACGTGGGGTCTCTAGGAGTCGAAATCAACTCGATGGCACCCAGCAACAACAGCAGCAGTAGAAGCTTGAAACCCATTGCCATCAAGTCAGTTCTGACTCATAGCGACCCTGCAGGACAGAGCGGAACTGCCCTGTAGAGTTCCCAAGGGGTGCCTGCTGGACTTGAACTGCCGACCTTTTGATTAGTAGCCGTAGTTCTTAACTGCTACGCCACCAGGGTTTCCGCAGCGAAGCTTATGCTGCCTGTGTTCTAGAATAGAACAATAATTCCAGCTCTCAATATTGTGCACTGTATCATTAGATGATATGACTGGGCACTGTTTCATTCTGTTATGTTAGGTAGCTGTGGGTCGGAGCTGACTGGACGGCAGCTAACAGCATCATCATTAGATGAGGAAAAAAAATATATATATATATAAAATAAAGTATATATTTGCATATATGTATCATATATATGTAATGTATGTGTATGCATACACGCACACGGACACACATACATACATATATACTACATATTTTATACATGTATGTGTGTTTCCGTGTGTATGTTTGTATTTGGAGGCCCCAAATAAAAAACTTAGAGCTGTTGTTGGTGTAAGTGTTCCCACTTTTAAGGAAGCCCAGTGGCACAGTGGTTAAGAGCTAGGGCTGCTAACCAAAAGGTCGGCAGTTGGAAACCACTAGGTGCTCCATGGAAACTTTATGGGGCAGTTCTGCTCTGCCCTGCAGGGTTGGAATCGACTCGACAGCAAAGAGTTATATTAAAAACTCACTAATAAATTAGGTTACTATACTTATATGTCAGTTTATTGTACTGTGGCGCTGCTGGAAGCTATGCCACTGATATTTCAAATACCAGCAGGGTCACCCATGGTGGACAGGTTTCAGTGGAGCTCCCAGACTAAGACAGAGTTGGAAGGAAGGCCTGGTGATGTATTTCCAAAAATTATCCAGTGAAAACAACAGAACATTGTCGGATACAATGCTGGAAGGTGAGTCCCCTTGGTTGGAAGGCACTCAGGATACACAGTGCCTGCACCAATGAACTCCAGCATACCAACGAGCATGAACATGCCACGTGGCTGGGCAAGGCTTCGTTCTGTTGCGCACGGGGTCACCGTGAGCTAGGGCTGACTTGACAGCAACTGGCCACAACATGCTCCTTTGAAAGGGACTGGTCAGATTTCACTGAATAACCTAGCATGGTATGTTGCAGTAATAGGTGTACGGGTTTAGGTTTAAGGTAGAGAAGCTTGTCAGTGTTGGTGGGCACTGCCCGTGTTAACTCAGAAATGGAGAAGTTCCTATGGAGTGGTTGGTATTGCTTCCCAGAAATCTGCCTCTGATACAACTTGGGGGGAGGGGGGGAGGTGGTCTTCCAATCAGTAAGCACGCACCCGTTGTCGTAAGACATTTTATACGTGACATAGGCCTGGAGGAGCTGAAAGTGTCTCCTCGCGGTGTCTGGGTAAAGCTACTGGAGAACATAGTTTTGGTGCACTCTCCTGGCTCACAGACCTATAGAGAGACAAAGTCGGCCACCTTCCGCCATTTCCAGTTCACTCACCCGGGACTCCACGGTTTGAAAGCGTGTTGTCTATCAGCACGTGGTTTTTATGAAGTCCGAGCTACTCCTTCATCTTCTCGTTAGTCAAGGATAGCCATGACCCTGTCGTGTTTCAGGCCAGCAGGAGGAGGCTGGCATCCCCAGAGGTGATGGAGAACACTCAGGTTCATTACATTTTAGTGGTCCTTTCCGCCGGCATCTCAGGAAAATGGACAGTTTCTGCTCGTAGTGTCTGAAATCTTGAATCCAAGTCATGGAGTCCAGTTCCTTCTCTCCTGGATGCTGCATCCACCAAGACCTACTGTTCCCTCTCTCTTCTTGAAGGACTTCACACAGGCTTTCAAAGAAGTAAGGGGAGATATTTTCACTGACGGTGGAGAGGGCTGGATTAAGGTAGTGATCCGTGGTAGCCAATAAGTAAAGTTGGCATCGACAGGAATAAGAAAGCAGTGCAGCACCTCACTTTAATGTGATTTCATGGAAAAGTAGGACTGAGGCAGTTTTTTTTTTTTAAAGCACTGATTTGTCATTTCCATTTCTGTTAGCTAATATCGGTGAATTCCTGCAGTTTCAAAGATAAAACCCTGCGCAGGAGGAACTTACAGTCTGGTGGGGACTGAGACTTGTAAACAGGCAACTTCAGCCCAAGAGCAAGTGCAGCCAAGAGATAGAATTACTCCTGTGAGACCTCAGAGGAAGGGACTTCTCCCTCCCTGTGTGTTTACAGAAAGTGTTCAGGGCAAATGCCCCTTGAACTGAACCCCCAAAACTGGATTATTTCAACCAGGACAACATGAGCAAATACAGGGCCCTCAAGGAGTCCCTGAGTGACACAGACAGTTACGTGCTGAACTATTAGCTGAAAGGTTGGCTGTTCAAACCCACCGGGACGCACCTTGGAAGAAAGGCCTGGGATCTGTCCCCCAGAGGTCCGAAAACCCTATGGAACAGTTCTGCTCTGCACACATGGAGCCCGCATGAGTCCAAGTTGGCTCAAAGGCAGCTAACGATGGCAGCAAGAGCACCAGGTGTCTGTTCTGTCTGGGACCCCCCCCCCCACCGCCGCCCCTCACGACTCCTTACAGGCGTGAAGTAGCATCAGCCCCTCAGCTAGCAGGCAGCCTTTGGGAGCTGGTTTGCCAGGGAGTGAGCTGTCACAGAGCTCGAGCCCCTGACTCTGCAGGGCAGGCTACGTATGCCCCAGCCATCACACTGAGAGGGTGTCTGCGCCTGTCCCTTCTGGCTTCTGCAGAGCTGGGGGAGTCTCGGGCTATACTACTGGCCGTTCTGCCACTTTCCAGCTGCCCTCTGGGACCACCCTCGCCCGCTCCTACCAAAGAGCCCCGGGAGGGTGTAAGATGGGGAAGAAGGAGGCTGCTCACCCCGTCTCCCCGTCACCTTGCTCTGACTTACATGCCCACCCTGGTTCTGCACGGGGGGAGGCCGGGGAGGGGTGGATCCAAAGGAAGAATAAAACAAAAACAAAAATAACCGGTTGCTTTCACGTGGACTCTGACTCACGGTAATCCCATACCTGTCAGAGTAGAACTGTGTTTCACGGGGTTTTCAATGGCAAAGTTTTCAGGAGCAGATTACCAAGCCTTTCTTCCAAGGCACCTCTGTGGACTTGAACCTCTAACCTTTGTTTGGCAGCTGAGGGCTTAATCGTTTGCACCAGGCAGGGACTCCAAGTAAGACAATAGTGGAGTACTGTCGTGAGCGTTGTTGTCCAGGGTCAGCTGCACTACTTGACCTCATAAAGGCTGAGTTTGTTGTCTGGGAGTGACAGGCGTTTCCGTAGGACAGCATTGCCCTTGCTTCTTGGCTCCCGTTGCTGCTGTGCACGGACGTATCCGTATTCGTAGGTAGTGATTGTAACTGGTGTGTGGATGACAGCTTCTTCCGAGAACTCCGCGTGCTTTGTGCCCTTGCCTTCTTGCCTTTTGTTTCAGTTTTGGGGATGCGTGTGTATTTACACTTTGTGATGACTTCTAGCATCTCTGTAAGAAATAAACGTCGGACAGTGAGGAATTCTGAGAAAAGAATTTAGAAAATTCTCAAGGCTGCACGTGAGAAGAAAACGCTAATGATATGAAGAACTGGACTTCTTTAATCCTCCAAACACTGAAGTCTGAATCCAAGCGGAATCTGAGAAAGAATAGCCTATCAAACAAAAACAATTCTAAAACTCTTAATTCTCATTCTATTCTTCCTTTCATTTTAAATTGTAATCTTTAGTCATTTAACAAGTTCTTTTGCTCTTCAAGTTATTAATATCCTGCCAACTTGAGAAAATAATATTCTGTTAGATTGGCCTCAGAAATGTACCATTTTGTTTTGCATGTTACCCGCTTTCTTTGAAAGGTAAGGCCAATTAGTTACCGCTGCTTAAAAAGTTACATAATGTGTGGTAATGGAGATTTTTATCTTAGGAAAGTGTATTTTCCTAATTTGTACGCACATGATCTCAAATTACCTTCGCAGAGCAAAAGTAGATTCCCTCAATTTTCTAGCCAGTTACCACCAATTTCATTTCAAATTCCATAGGTAATTTCTGGTTGTATCCAGAAAAGTGACAACTTCCTAAGGCTAGAGATGAAAACATGAAACAGAGAGTTGGTTTAATGAAAGGAGAAACATTAATTTTGCAAGGCAGTCCATCGCCTTCCCAAAATGTCATTAATCATATTCCTATTTGGCACAAGAGAATTGATGGGAGTTCATTTATTGAGGAAATTTAGAGGTGTTTTCTCCAGACTGTTGTTTTCAGTTTACACCTTTTTTTCAATTCCCGGTAAGACTTGAATGCATTAATAGTTCATCTCTTTGGAACACTTGGCATTATTTTGATGTTTCTTCACCCTCTGGAGGGAGGCCCACCACTCCTGGTACAAATGATATGCTTATCTAAAGGTAAACCAGATGGGCTACATTCTTACAGGGGAGAATACTGACAACTCTCAGAGAAAGACCGCAAGAGCTGAGAACTTCCAAAATGCAAACAAAAACCAAGCTTTCAGTTTACAGGGGATTTCGCCTGTTCACTCTTGGGCTACTTAGATGGCTCACCCGGTGAATGTTTGTCAATTCCTTTTAAATTCACCAATAACATGTAATTAAGAGAGACAGCCTTTTCTAGTCTGAAATAAGTGCCCCAGTTGCCTTTTAATAATGCATATACTGCTGGCAATAACAGCACTGTTTTGAAATGTATAGTGTTTGTCATACTTTTTTTGACTAGAAAGACAATTGACAAAGACTTGCAAACCTGAAATACAGAGAGCTTCTGAAGAGGATACAGATCTTATCCTGCCACATCACACAGATTCCCCCCAGGCAGGAGTCCAGTGCTGTTCTAACAAACCAAATATGCCAACTAGCCGTGCATTGAAGGGCCCTTAGCATGCTTTCCAAACGATGAGTGGACTCCTGCAGAATGAAAATACTAAGACCCTTCACCATCAGGAGGTGCCCTGCTGCAGAGCTTCAAGAATAATCCCCACATTTGAAAATGTGGAAATGTTTCTAGAGAAATCTCCATGCAAACACATTCTGTTGAGTTGCTTGGGTTTCCACTGCCTGTCCTGTGTGGGCGACTCCTGATTTTTGCCCTTGATTACTGATGTTTTAGCTCTGACTTGATGGCCTTTCGCCCAGTCAGTGGAGTTCTACTCACCTTAGAGATGGCTTGACATAAGAGCTGAAATAATGGACTCAAACATACCAATGATCATGAAGATGGTGCAGGACCGGGCAGTGTTTCATTCTGTTGTACATAAGGCTGCCATGAGTCACAGCCGACTTGACGGCAGCAGATAACATCGGAGTAACTACGAGTGACGCACAAGCAGCTGATGACACAGCCGTGTGGAGACTGGGCGGTGCTCAGGCATCGAGCTTCACTCTTTCTTGCCCAACAGTCCTGCTGTTTGCATGATTCCAATAAAGGCAAGTTTACAGACTGCATCATAGCATAAACTTGGGGCTTGCCCTCTGGAGTTGGGGTGACATCTGGTAATGATAAGAATGCCAAGTTTATATACACAAGGTACTGAATGAGATGGATTGATAAAATAGTCTCAGCAGTGGACTCAGACATCGCGGAGACGGTGCAGGACCGGGCACCGTTTCATCCTGCTGCACATAAGGCCGCCATGAGTCAGAGCCGGCTCCATGGCACCTAACGACGGTGATTACCTTCACCAAGGATGGCAAGAAAATAGGGAGTCAGTGGCTGTGAACGTGTTTTGGAAACTGTGCTTCCTTTTAGTTCTTTCGGTGTTGAGTACACATGGAGTCACTGTGAGCTGGAGTCAACTCAGTGGCAACCACCAATGACAGCAACGTCCACCATTAAAGATAGTAATTGTTTTAGGGATCACAGTAGAGGGTCCCAGACAGAGCTGGAGAAAAACGTAGAACTAAATTCTAACTTAAAAAGAAAGACCAGACTTGTTGGCCTAACAGAGACTGGAGAAACCCCGAGAGTATGGCCCACGGACACCCTTTCAGCTCCGTAACGAAGTCACTCCTGAGGTTCACCCTTCAGCCAAAGATTGGACAGGCACCTAAAGCAAAACCAGACTCAAGGGGCACACCAGCCCTGGGGTAAGGACTAGAAGGCAGGACGGGACGGGAAAGCTGGTAATGGGGAGCCCAAGGAAGAGAAGGGAGAGCGTTGACATGTTGTGGGCTTGTTAACCAGTGTCATAGAACAATATGTGTACTGTTTAATGAGGAGCTAGTTTGTTCTGTAAACCTTCATGTAAAGCACACACACACACACAAAAAAGCAACCAAAAAAAAAAAAACATCGTTTGAGGTGGAGGCTGTTCTCCATTTTCCCTCCCATGTTTTGGGCAATCGTAGCCCTTTAGAAATTGAACTTTGCCTTTACAATCCAAAATGTATACGGACCCCAGGGCTCTGCTTATGGTTCTTAGACATAGTAGGCCTTCCACAGGGGTTTGAGGGATGGAATATCCCTGTTTTATCTTTGAATAAAGATGCATTCTCTCTGCCCTCCTTCTTTGTCTCTCTCCTTCTCTCCCTCCCTAACTCTCCCCCCTTTCTCTTTCCCTTTTCCTCCCTCTCTCTGTCTCTCTCCTTCTCTTCCTCCTCCTGCTTTCCCTCTACCTCCCTCTCTTGCTGTCTCACTTAAGGGCGACATTTGGCTGTACCCTTTTGAAAGCAGCACAACCAAACCCATTTGCTGATCATTCCAGAAATGGCCGACATCTGCAAAGATATTTTCCCATTGGGCAGTCTGTAAGAAAGTAGAAAGCGTCTCTTTCAATAATGTTGCTTCCCCATTTTTGGATCCGGAGTTATGAGCTAATGTCCTCTCCCAGCTGCAGAGAAACTTAAAAAAAAAAAAAAATCTGGGCAGAATATGTTCACTGGTCGAGTAGCACCGTCAGCATAGAGAAAGCAGACATTTGACATTTGGAGGGGGAAGGACACTTAGGACAGGCAGCCATCTGTATCCGCTTTTTCTATTGTCCGGAAGTGGGGATTTGTGTCATATCTTTAACCTATTTTAATAGGTCAAGATTTATAAAAGATACCCCCATTTATTACTCTACAATCCTAAACTTTTTTTTGTTTAACAACCGTCTGAAATTAGGGCTGAATTTTTATTTCCATGTATTTGTCTGTATGCATATTATCTTTCCATGTATGTATCTATGTTGTGTCTCCAGTTCCAGGTTTCTTAACCTCAATGCATTTGGCGTTTTGGGCTGCATCATTCTTTGTTGTGGTGGGGGCTGCCCAGTGCATTGAAGGATGTTTACTAGCACCCCCGGCCTCTACTCACTAGGTGCCCATAGTCCCCGCCCAGGCTGTGACAACCAAAAATATCTCCATTTGTTGCCAAGTGTCCCTTAGGGGGCACAGTCACCCCCAGTTGAGAGCCACTATGTCTTCCTACTTCATGTCTCTCTGGATCTGTGTTTTCTGGTTCAGTATCTGTATTTAGAGATCTCTGACTATGTCTAGGAGCCCTGGTGGCGCAGTGGTTAAGAGTTCAGCTGCTAATCAGAAGGTTGGCAGTTCAAATCTACCAGCTGCTCCTTGGAAACCCTATGGGGCAGTTCTCCTCTGTCCTATAGGGTCTCTATGAGTTGGAATCGACTCAGTGGCAACAGGTTTTTTTGTTTGTTTGTCTAACTGTGTCTCAATTTACACCAATAAATGGTTCTTTTATTAAATGTTGTGTGTTGAGTCCATTCCGACTCATAGTGAACCCATGTGACAGAATAGAACTGTCCCATACGGCTTTCTAGGCTGTAATCTTTACGGGCACAGATCCCCAGGTCTTTTCTCCCATGGAGCCTCTGGGTAGGCTCGAACCACTGACCTTTGGTTAACAGCCACGTGCTTAACCAGTGCTCCACCAGGGCTCCTTAAATATTAAGGTATCCTATTTGAAAGACTAAACTTTCAGATATGAACCAATACACTGAATACATTATCATTCATCTCTTTTGCTTATAATTTGTCATTTGGAAAAGTGCATATTTATCCCTCCACTTGAAAATTCAGGAGAGAATAAAGCACTCGTTTTTATAAAAGGCAATTACAGAAAAAATGCTTTCTTCTTCCATATGGAGAAAGCGGTGGCCGTGGTGACATTATGCCGTTTCTTTTTCTCAGGAAATAGTATGCGGCTGCTGTGTACCAGGGGCGTTGCTGAGTGCTGGGCTTGCCGGGATGCACCAGGCCTGCTCTTCTGCCCTTGAGGGGCATGGTCCCGTGTTGGGGGACAGGGATGCTTGCAGCAGGCATCACGCCATGTGGCACAGGCTCAGGGGAGGCTGTGGGCAGTGGTGATTCTGAGCGTGAGCTCTGGATACAGACGGCCAGATCTCCGCCCCACGCCTGTCACCTGCTGATTGTTGGACCTCTCCTGGAAGTGACTCTGGTGGCCGCGCAAACACCGCGAACATCTCCTCTGTGGATAAACATGGACGTTGCAACTTAGAGTCAAAGGAGAAGGTGTGGGCCCTGAGACAGCCACAGAAGAGCAGGTCACCTTATCAAATGCTGTTGTTGGGGGCGGTGGAATGGATCTCAACTCATAGCGAGTCTGGGTGTGCAGAGTTGAATGGCCCCACAGGGTTTCCTTGGCTGTCATTGTCACAGACGCAGATTGCCAGGTCTTTCCCCTGCGGAGCTGCTGAGTGGGTTTGATCCACCGACTTTTGGGTTAGCAGCCAAGTGCTTGACTATTGTGTCACCAAGGGCTCCTTGTCAAATGCTAGTCTCCAAAATGGATGAAGCCCTGTACGGTTCTTTCAGCGGCTCTCTCCTGAAAGCAGACAGTCTGCCTCTGTGCTTAGCAATGTTGACTCTGAAGATAGGCCATGGTATGTGTGGAAGTAGTCGCAATCACTGAAGAAAATCGGTGTCATTCAGCCTCGGGCCAGCTGGTGTAAAGTTGGTAGTATTGCGTCTTTTCCTTTAAACCCATACGGAGCTTTTTATCTGGGACCTAGTCCTAAGGGAGGATTCCCTTGCAGCTTTTTTTGCAAATAAACTTATTTTCCAAAAACCATTGTCTCCAACCACTCTTTCAGACCATTTTTGCCTCAGTTTCCCACCTATAACATGGTGGCGATGGTAGTATTGCTTTATTGGGTTGTACTATGGGCTCAATGTAATTTACTTAGAGCAGAACCTGGCAGGTCTGAGCTCTACCTAAGTATTGGCCGTTATTATGACAATCAGGAGCCCTGGTGGCAAAACTGTTCAGGTCTTAGCTGCTAACTTAAAGGTTGGTAGTCTGAACTCACCCAGCAGCTCTGCAGGAGAAAAGACCTGGTGATCTGCTCCTGTAAAGATAACAGTCTAGGAAACCCTACGGGGCAGCTCTACTCTGTCACATGGCGTTATGGATTGAATTGTGTCCCCCAAAATGTGTGTCAACTTGGCTACACCATGATTCCCAGTATTGTGTGGTTGTCCACTATTTTGTCATCTGATGTGATTTTCCCATGTGTTGTAAATCCTTCCTCTATAGTGTTAATGAGGTGGGATAGGCGGCAGTTATGTTAATGAGGCAGGACTCAGTCTACAAGATTAGGATGTATTTTGAGTCAGTCTCTTTTGAGATACAGAAGGGAGATTGGAGCAGAGAGAAGGACCTCATACCACCAAGAAAGAAGTGTTGGGAGCAGAGTATGTCCTTTGGACATGGGATCCCTGCACCTGAGAAGCTCCTCGACCTGGGGAAGATTGATGACAAGGACCTTCCGCCAGAACTGACAGAGAGAGAAAGCCTTTCCCTGGAGCTGCTGCCCTGAATTCGGACTTCTAGCCTCCTAGGAAAAAAAAAAAGAAAAAGAAAACCAAACCTGTTGCCTTTGAGTCAATTCCGACTCACAGTGACCCTATAGTACAGAGTAGAACTGCCCCATAGTTTCCAAGGAGCGCCTGGTGGATTCAAACTGTCGACCTTGTGGTTAGCAGCTGTAGCCCTTAACTGCTACACCACCTCCTAGACTTCAGGAGAACAAATGTCTGTTGGTCAAAGCTATCCACTTGAGGTATTTCTGTTGTAGCGGCAGTAGGTACCTAAGATACATGGGGTGGCGATGAGCTGAAATGGCCTTGACGGCACCCAGCCACAATGATTATGGGAAGGGGAGTCAGGCATTGCAAATGGGATGGGAAGTGAACCGAGTGCACCCACCTTGGGGCTCCACAGGCGGCTCTGCCAGCCACAGGCGGAAAAAAACCCGTTGTCATTGAGTCCAACTCAGGACAGGGTAGAGCTGCCCCATGGGGTTTCTAAGGAGCACCTGGTGGATTAGAACTAGCCGACCTATTGGTTAGCAGCCAGGCTTTAACCACTACGCCACCAGGGTTATAGAAAGTAATAATGAAAAATTCACCCTTTGAAGTTTGTTTTAAAAGTGTTCAGTATTATAGGTAAAGAATGAGATTCAGATGTCTTGAATGCTGTGGTCATTTAAAGGTTTTCTGTTCCCAGCTGATACGTGTGAATAGCTGAAGCAGAGTTTTAAATGGACAGTGTAACTGCTGGGTAGGTGTTGTGTGAGGAGAAAGAGCCATTTCATCCTAGGTCACCTATTCCATTGTGAAAACATACCTGACTTCCTGGAGGCTGGGTGCTTCTAATTCCGCAGTGAACACATTTCTCTTGGAATTGTTTTTTTTTTTTTTTTTTTGCAAAGCAAGGTCTTTTCTTGGGCCGACTGCTCTTTCTCTTGTATGACGTTTAATTCACCATGATTTCTCAAGTGACCTCTCATGAGAACTTGCTATCTTGTGAAGGTCATATTAAAAACACATGGAACCATGACAAACGAGGTAGGAGACCACAGAAGTCAGGGTGTAATAGGCTAGAAGGAGCTCCTCTTTATTTTGATTAATTAATCAGCAGCTCTCTGCAATGAGGAGCACAACAAGACATCACACATCACAAGAAAACAATATGACAAAAATACCACACTTCATGAAGTCAGTGAGAAGGCGCAAAACATGTTTTCCAGTAATTCGTTTTTTTTCTGCTTGGATTTTCCTGACTACAGATGAAACTCAACCAAATAAACACCCCGAATCCTCTGGTTTATGTATATATCAAGGTGGTAGATGTAGCTTTACCATTAGTCGGTACTTCTAGGGCTTATCGAGTGTATTCACGAAGTGCTACTAAAATATTCTGTAGGAACATGTTATGGACTGAATTGTGTCCCCCCAAAATACCTGTTGGAATCCTAACCGCAGTACCTGTAGTTGTCATTCCATTTGGGAACAGGGCTTTCTTTGTTATGTTAACGAGGCCATGTCAGTGTGGTGGTGGGTCCCAAACCTAATCACTTCCGAGTTCTACAAGGAGCATATTTGACACAGAGGCAAACACAAACCGGGACGGG
Source organism: Elephas maximus indicus (assembly GCF_024166365.1). NCBI lineage: Eukaryota > Metazoa > Chordata > Mammalia > Proboscidea > Elephantidae > Elephas > Elephas maximus. The sequence continues at coordinate 172,499,880 of NC_064846.1, forward strand.
GAAGATAGATGCCACTGGGAGGTGGACAAGGAATCCAGGAATGCTAGGGCTACAAGAGACGAGGACCTTCCCACAGAGCTGACGGAGAGCCTTCCTCTAGAGCCAGGGCCCTAAATTCGGACTCCTAGGATCCTAAAGTTTGAGAAGGGAAGCCTCGTGGTGCAGTGGTTAAAGTGCTTGGCTGCTAACCAGAAGGTCGGCAGTTTGAACCCTCCAGCTGCTCCAAGGGAGAAAGATGTGCTTGTCTGCTTCTGTCAAGACTGACAGCTTTGGAAACCCTATGGGATCCCTATGAGTCGGAATCAACTCAACGGTAGTGGATTTGGTTTTGGGTTTAAACTATGAGAAAATGAATTCATTTCTTTAAAGCTGCCCACTGGTAGTATTTCTGTTACAGCAGTGCTAAGCAACTAAGAACAGATTCACATGGGTATCACCGTTTTCATTTATTGGCATTTTAAGGTTTTCCAAGTAGAGGTTTTTAAGGTGGTTCCAGGGATAACAGCAGTGGGTTCGCTCTAGTTCATGTTATCTGGAGACCTAGGCTTCACCAGCGCTGTTAATGCTTGTGAGTAATTAGCCTGATAACTGAATTAATCCTTAACCTCTGCAGGTCGGTGTGCCAGATATGAGGCATCGGTGTGCCAGATGCGAGGCATCACTGTGCCTTCTGGGAACAGCTCATTAACAACAACGGATCATGCCTGTCACACATCCCAGCTGCCAAGGGTTTACTCTGAAAAACAGTCAGGTGGTTTGCCCGTGCCTTTGACTGTCCGCATGAGCAATGAATGATATCTTCCTATAGTTGTTTTGAGGAGCTCTGGTGGCACAGTGGTTAAGCACTGAGCTACTGAGCAAGAGATTGGTGCTTCAAACCCACCAGCCACTCTTTGGGAGAAAGATATGGCAGTCTGCTTCCATAAGGATTACAGCCTTGGAAATGCCGTGGGGCAGTTCTATTCTGTGCTTTAGGGTTCTGTGAGTTGGAAGCGACTCAATGGCAATGGGTTTGATTTTTGGATTTTTAGTGGCACGATGGTTAAGTGCTCTGCTGCTAACCAAAAGGCTGGTGGTTTGAACCTATCCAGCAGCTCCAAGGTGGTGATCTGGTGATCTGCTTCCATAAAGATTACAGCCTAGAAAACCCTATGGGGCAGTTCTGCTCTGTCATGTGGGGTTGCTATGAGTTGGAATAGAGTTGGTGGCACCTAACAACAACAACATAGTTGCTTTCAGGTCCCTGAATATTGTTGGGAGCCCTGGTCGTGCAGTGGTTAAAAGCTTGGCTGCTAACCAAAAGGCTGACAGTTCAAGTGCACCACCTGTCCCTTGGAAACCCTATGGGACAGTTGTACTCTGTCCTACAGGGTCGCTATGAGTTGGAATCGACAGGAGTGGGTTTGTTTGTTTTGCAGGGGTGGGGGGTGTTGTTGTTATGTGCACACTCATAATGGTCGCATGTGACTGTACAACTGCCCTGTGAGGTCTTCTAGGCTGTAATCTTTATAGGAAGAAGCCCTGGTGGAGCAGCAGTTAAGGTCAGTAGTTTGAGCCAACTAGCTACTTCTGTGGAGCCGTTGGGTGGGTTCAAACTGTCAACCTTTCAGTTAGCAGCCAAGTGCTTAGTTGTTGTGCCACCTGAGCTCCTGGGTGGTACAAATGGTTAATGTCGTTAGCTGCTAACTAAAAGGTTGGTGGTTCAAGCCCACCCAGATGCATCTCAGAAGAAAGGACTGGGGATCTCCTTCCAGAAAATCAGCCATTGAAAACCCTATGGAGCATAGTTCTACTCTGACACACGTGCGGCCGCCATGAGTTGGGATGGACTTGATGGACCTGGTTTTACGGTTGAGTTTTATGTAGATGGCCGTAGACCAAGGTGAGGCCAGGACAAAGCAGAGACCCAGGGGGCCTAGAATGCAGTGGATGTCATCACCATGGTGAACTCCCCAGCTGCCCAAGTCCTCGATTGAAGGTTCAGAAGGAGAAACACACTCAACTTGGCTGATAATTATACACGTACAAGCACACATCCAAATATCACGTATTGCCGTACGAAGAGGATCATCTTCCTCAGTGACTGAATGCTGTGATGTACCTGAAAAGTTGTTTGTTAGTGGCCGTCCAGTCAGTGCCGACTCATGGAGACCCCGTGTATGATAGTATGAAATGTTGTCTGACCCTGTGCTATCTTCATGATCACTGGTATACTTGAGTCCATTGTTGCAGTCACTGAGTATTTTGGATGCCTTCCAACCCAGGGTGCTCATCTTCCAGCACTATTTTGAAAAATATTCTGTTGTGATCCATAGGGTTTTCTTTGGCTGATTTTCAGAAGTAGATCTCCAGGCCTTTCTTTCTAGTCTGTCTTAGTCTGAAAGCTCTGCTGAAACCTGTCTGTCATGGGTGATGCTGCTGGTATTTGACATACCAGTGGCACGGCAACAGGCAAGCCACCACAGTAGCTCAAACTGACAGACGGGGCGAGAGGGCCGGTAAGTGGATGCATTTGGCTGGATGAACATGGGAGGTGTTGAGGAGGCCAAAGCTGAGGAATCAGTACCGAAGCAAATGGGGAGAAATCCATGAAAACAGGAAAGCAAGGATTCTCAGTTGTGGGACAGGTTGGAGGTGTAGTTCAGGCAATGTAGTGTTTTGGCCCATCGCTTTGATTTCTTTTCGTCACTGTATTTCATTTTGAATTTTAAATACTATTCAAGAATAGGAAACCCTGGTGGCGTAGTGGTTAAGAGTTATGGCTGCTAACGAAAAGGTCAGCAGTTAGAATCCAGCAGGCGCTCCCTGAAAACCCTATGGGGCAGTTCTCCTCTGTCTTAGAGGGTCACTATGAGTTGGAATCGACTCGACGGCAACAGGTTTTTTATTCAAGAATAGTATTAAAAACTATTGGATTTTCATGGTTTCCAAAAGGGGGTTATGGGGGCCAACTTTAATTTAGTGCAACTGTGCGTTAAAGAATTGTTCTCTGTGTCCAGTGGCTAGCACCGCCTTGGCAAGGCTTGAAACAACCCAATGATGGGGAAAATCATAAGACTGCTCTTATTCAGAAGCAACCGGAGATCATTGTTGTATTACTATATCAAAACTTATCGAGGGCTCTTGGAATCCTGACTTCTCTGCAGATCATCACATGAGGCAGGTAGGACTCCAGACCTCTCCTGGCTGTTTTTCTAAATTAACCTCTGTCATTTCTTCTGGTCAAAGCATTCATGTCAATGGACTTTGCATCTTGACCTCTCAATTGTAGCCTTGATTTTAGATGACCATATGCAGTCCTCATAAACATCTCTGGGACCATCTTAGATTAAAATGTTGTTGTTGTTGTTGTTGTTAGGTGCCATCAAGTCGGTTCCAACTCATAGTGACCTTATGTACAACAGAATGGAACACTGCCAGGTCCTGCACCATCCCCACAATCGCTGCTATGTTTGAGCCCACTGTTGCAGCCACTGTGTCAATCCATCTCATTGAGGGTCTTCCTCTTTTCCGCTGACCCTGTACTCTGCCAAGCATGATGTCCTTCTCCAGGGACTGGTCCCTCCTGATAACATGTCCAAACTACATGAGATGAAGTCTTGCCATCCTTTCTGAGGAGCATTCTGGCTGTACTTCTTCCAAGACAGATGTGTTCATTCTACTGGCAGTCCATGGAGTATTCAGTTTTCTTTGCCAGCATCACAATTCAAAGGCATCAATTCTTCTTCCGTCTTCCTTATTCGTTGTCCAGCTTTCACATGCGTATGAGGTGATTGAAATGGTTTGATTAAACATTAGTAAAACATTATTCCTCTCATTTTAGAACTGAGGAATGGAATTCTTCTGAGAACTTACCACTTAGAATGGATGCTTGAGCTATAATGTGAAGTTGTTTTTGACTCCAAGTTAACTGCGTTTTCTGTTAAAGTATTCTTTATTCTATGAATCATAAATTTTCTAAGGCAAAAGTTTAGGCTTCCTGGACCCCAGTTTCTTCCTCTACAAAGAGAAAACGTTGACCTTGAATCTCTAGTAACTATCTAGAACTTCCTTCAGAATCCTGTGTTGTCACTATTGCTTATGACTTTCACATATTATTCAAATCAGTGACAATGAGTAACTGATATGGCCCGACAGTCCTAGACATGGTATTTCTGGGTCTTAGTGCTGTCCATAGACATGGTTTTCTCCCTCATTCTCTGCTTGTCCTTACTCCTCAGACATTAAAAACCAGTTGGTGTGGATTTGAGTTGACTCATAGTGACCCGGTGTGTGTCAGGGTAGAACTGTGCTCCACGGGGTTTTCAGTGGCTGATTTTTTAGAAGTAGATCACCAGACCTTCTTCCTCTGGTTGAACTTGAACCTCCAACCTTGCGGTTAGCAGCCGAGCGCAGTAACTGTTTGCATCACCCACAAACTCCCCTCAGGCATGAGTGAGGCAGTTTTCAGAGAGGCCCCTTGCCACACTCCCTGGCCAGATGCAGACCATTTGCATCATTCTCCTGGTCCAGCCCTTGCGTGTTACAGCATTTCAAAGCTCTGTGGGATCGTCCTTACTAATGCTCAGACCGGATGCACCCTGAGCAGGGTCTGTCTCTTCTGGTTTTGACCTTTTTCTCAGAAAATCCGAATGTTAATAACGTGTAACTCCTCAACCCTTTGCTCTTTAATGGGTTCGAGAGATTTCGCTGAGAGCTCATGGATGGAAAAGTCAACAAGGCTGAGTAGTAGCATGTCACGGGGGCACTGTAACCTCCTTCCCTTGGAAAGTTCCTTGTGTTCTGAGACAATGACATATCATTACCGAGTCACTTTTGTCCTGTTTTCAGCAAGAAGATGGATTGAATGACCTCGAAGGTCCTCTCTGATTTGTAATTACGTGACATCTGAGTCAGACTGCTGCAGTTTACAAACACCTCGAGTAGGTATGTGGGATCACACGCTGGGACCTGTGTTCTGTTGTAGTTGTGTGTAGAGAACAGGCTTGGCCGTGTTTGAATCGATCTGGTCTTTTTACGAGGAGGGGCTGAGGAAATGCCACACTGATGCGAATGTTCTGCCTGGAAGAGGTGGTTGTTGTAATTTAGTAGACGGTCCCAGGGGAAGTCTGCAGTTCTATGTGGCTCAGATGATTAACCATGGAGAAGTCAGAATTCCGAGCACCTTCAACACGTTTCGATAAAATAAGGCAGAAAGTGGTTTTCAGCTGTTTATCAATAAGAGTGTCTCACGTAGACTCTCTCTCCCAGGTAGGACGAGGTCGGATACTGATGTCGCTAGAAGGCCTTTCCAAGTCATTGTTGCAGCAACTGGTTACGTAGCTTTAGGAGTCTCTGGGTGGTGCAGATAGTTTGCTCTCTGCTATCGCCAAAAGGTTGGTGGTTCAAATCTGTCAAGAGGTGCCCGGGAGAAGGTCCTGGTGATCTGTGACCAAAATGTCGCAGCCACTGAAGACCCTGTGGAGCACAGTTGTTCTCTGACACACACAGGGTTGCCACGAGTTGAGAGTGACTCAGCGGCAAAGTTTTTTATTTGTTTTTTTTAAGTAGCTTTAGTTTTTCCTGAAATTATCCCGGTTGTTTTTCTCCTCAACTCACGCGTCAAACAATCTACAATGAGAAGAAAGTAGCAAGGGCTCGAATTAAGGACAGAAGGCTCTAAGAAGACTCCTCGACGCTGCCAGTCATTACATGCCACTTAAAGCTTACTTAAAAACCCAAAAAACCCGTTAGTGTCGAGTCAGTTCTGACTCAGCAGCCCTGTAGGACCGAGTAGAACTGCGCCAGAGGGTTTCCAAGGCTGTCGTCGTGACGGAAGCAGACTGCCACACCTTCTCCTGCAGAGCGGCTGGTGGGTTCGAGCCCCTGGCTTTGCAGTTAGCGCTTAACCACCAGGGCTCTTCAAAGCCATTTGTAGATTTGCAGTCTCATCCTGGACTTTGCAGAGATTGCTGGTGAACAATGTAATTAAGACTTGTGTAGTGCTTTTGAAATTTTTTTTTTTTTTTTTTTTTTTGTGGTAGTCCTGCATTTTTTTCTTCTTTGGTAATGATTTTAATTCTTCATGGGAGCTTTGGAATGAGGCTGACATTTGTTTTTTTAAGAACAGTGTCTACTGTTGTTCCTGTCAGTTGTTTGGTTCACAGTCTTACACTAAAGTTATTTTAAAAAGCGTACGTGAAAGATAACTGGCCCCAACATAGCGAAGCCCCGATATAGTCTTCCTGGTAAATATCTTCAACAGGATGCAATTCTCGCAGTTTCCGTGGAAGTCTGTCAACCTGAAGGGAATTGTTGTTTGCTGTTGGCCAGTCGATCCCGACTCTTGGCAACCCCACATGCGGAGTCGAAGGTGCCTCTGTGTAGGTTCCAGCCACCAACCTTTCTACTAGTAGTTGAGCGCTTAACTGTTTGCACCACAAGTGGATTGTAGTTGCACCCAAAACCAGCTCAGCCAATTGAGAAAGAGCTTGGGACTTGGACTGAGGAGACGTGTTCTTGGATTAAAGCGCTCGCAGGCTAACCAGCTGTTTGATGTGATTCCGCCTTTGTCTTCCACCCCTGGAAGGGCTCCAGGTCCACGGAGCTGTTTCACCCAGCCACCATAGGCTAATTCCCCTAACACCCTCACCTTTTCCACAAAATAGGCCTCTCGTCTTCTTGCCTTTCCTGAACCTTGGCTTTTCCCTAAACTCTCAGTTGGAGGAGACAGCTTCTTCTCTCCCATCTGACATAAGCGTGCGAGGAGTGGTTTTCACAGCTTGTGTTGTTCACAAAATAAAATCTCTTCCAAGAGTTAGAGATTTGCGTGCAGGAAGCTGTCGGGCAGCGTTTTCAGGATCAACACCTGAGGGGAAGGGAAAGAAGTAGCATAGGGCGGAAGGAGGACCTGGATCACCATGAAGTTGCCACAACACTGCAGCTGACCCCATAGCATACTCTGATGTTGGAAATACCTTGAAAGTTGTCCCGAATTGGGGCGAGAAGGTTGTTCTTCATACTCTGGCATCAGTGAGTCATTGGGTATTGGCTGCCCCCTAAAGAAGGTGGCATTTGGGTAGCTAATGAGCTCTCTTGAGCCAAGTGCAGTTCTATCCTGGGAGGATAGCTGTGAGCAGTCCCGTCTCAACACTCCCAGCAGCAGGGAGAACCTTCACTTTGGCCACTGAAGGCAGGGGGCATCTGGGTGGTACACCACATTATCCACTACAGTGGTGATGGTGGGTTGTCGTTCTTGCTCCCGGTTTCTTCCTAGAGAATTCCTCTGTTACATTGTGTAACAAAATCGTCCTTCTCTAATGCAAATTAAAACTATGGTGAGATTCCATCTCGCTCCAACAAGGCTGGCATTAATCCAAAAAAACACAAAATAATAAATGTTGGAGAGGCTGCGGAGAGATTGGAACTCTTATACACTGCTGGTGGGAACGTAAAATGGTACAACCACTTTGGAAATCTATCTGGCGTTTTCTTAAAAAGTTAGAAATAGAACTACCATACAACCCAGAAATCCCACTCCTCGGAATATACCCTAGAGAAACAAGAGCCTTCACACAAACAGATATATGCACACCCATGTTTATTGCAGCTCTGTTTACAATAGCAAAAAGCTGGAAGCAACCAAGGTGTCCATCAACGGATGAATGGATAAATTGTGGTATATTCACACAACGAAATACTACGCATCGATAAAGAACAGTGACGAATCTGTGAAACATTTCATAACATGGAGGAACCTGGAAGGCATTATGCTGAGCGAAATGAGTCAGAGGCAAAAGGACAAATATTGTATAAGACCACTATTATAAGATCTTAAGAAATAGTATAAACTGAGAAGAACACATACTTTTGTGGTTATGAGGGGGGGAGGGAGGGAGGGTGGGAGAGGGTTATTTGCTGATTAATTAGTAGATGAGAACTACTTTAGGTGAAGGGAAGGACAATACTCAATACAGGGAAGGTCAGCTCAACTGGACTGGACCAAAAGCAAACAAGTTTCTGGGATAAACTCAATGCTTCAAAGGTCAGCGGAGCAAGGGCAGGGGCTTGGGGACTATGGCTTAAGGGGACTTCTAAGTCTATTGACAAAATAATACTATTATGAAAACATTCTGCATCCCACTTTGAAATGTGGCGTCTGGGGTCTTAAATGCGAATAAGCGGCCATCTAAGATGCATCAATTGGTCTCAACCTACTTGGATCAAAGGAGAATGAAGAACACCAAGGTCACACGATAACTATGAGCCCAAGAGACAGAAAGGGCCACATGAACCAGAGACGTGCATCATCCTGAGACTAGAAGAACTAGATGGTGCCCGGTCACAACCGATGACTGCCCTGACAGGGAGCACAACAGAGAACCCCTGAGGGAGCAGGAGATCAGTGGGATGCAGACCCCAAATTCTCATAAAAAGACCAGACTTAATGGTCTGACTGACACTAGAGGAATCCCGGTGGTCATGGTCCCCAAACCTTCTGTTGGCCCAAGACAGGAACCATTCCCAAAGACTACTCATCAGACATGGAAGGGACTGGACAATGGGTTGGAGAGAGATGCTGATGAAGAGTGAGCTACTTGTATCAGGTGGACACTTGAGACTGTGTTGGCATCTCCTGTCTGGAGGGGAGATAGGAGGGTACAGAGGGTTAGAAACTGGCAAAATTGTCACGAAAGGAGAGACTGGAAGGGCTGACTCATTAGGGGGAGGAGTAAGTGGGAGTATGGAGTAAGGTGTATATAAGCTTATATGTGACAGACTGACTTGATTTGTAAACATTCACTTAAAGCTCAATAAAAATTATTAAAAGAAAAAAAAAGATCTTCTAAAACAAATTGTCCTTCTCTGAGGCTGATGCTGCTCCAGCAGTTGACATGCCTTGAACCTAATCACCAGCCAGAACTTTGGTACCTTAAATAGTTTAAATGCCAATTTCCCGACTCCGAGTGCGAACACCTACCACTCTAGTACTTGCGTTGGCTTTCTACAACGCCACTGCGTCTTTGATCATGAGATCTTCATTCCTTGATGCCTCAAACGCCAGATACTCGATTGTCCTCATGTTTGGGGCATCGTAGGAAACATCTGGGCCTTTGTTAATCTAATTCCAGGGTCAAGTCTGGATCCACTGAGTCTGTCCCTGGGAGCCTCTGTGTCTAGCAAATTCCACAGGTGATTCTTTACACTACGAAGTTTGGAAGCACTATTACATTGGACCTTTTTGACTTCACTTCTTCCATCCTGTCTGGTTTCCATGATGCATCATTTCAGTCACTTGTTTTCTTTTTTGTCAGTGATCTCATCTTTTTGCTCTCTGGTTACTCTCTAGCGACAAAATTCTACCCCTGAATCCTTTGAGCTATAATAGCTGCCTACTTGGACGTGTCTGGGCGCTGCCAAAGAAAATCACGCAACTGTATGGAATGATGTTACAACAAATCCATAGTTCTCAGCCACAGCTCTAACAAAACCCTCATATCCACAGCTGTAACAAAATTCTTCCCCACTACCCACGAGTCTGTGTGATGTTCTTCTAGTCAGCTCCCACCTCCCTGACCAGATTTTCACTTCACTCTTTAAACTCCCTCTACCGCTAGCTCCCTTCTCTTGGAAAATTACCTCAGTTCTGGCTTCACTGAGAAGATTGAAGGGCACAGGAAGCCCTTCCTGTCAAGTCATGTCAGTAGAAATCCTGTGTACATAGTCCGTGTGGAGATCATCACAACTGATACTGGGCTTACTTTAGGTGTTTGTGGTGTGGGCAGACTACCACACATCCCCTGACAATACCCTGCCCCTTTTAATTATAGACTCGTTTTTAATGAAACGTCTGACTGTTGAATATGTCACTTAGAATGAGTTCAGGAGTCATTTCCTGGATGTAGGCTGGAGGAAAGTGGAGCAGCCCTCAAAAGAAGATGTACCAAGATGTACCAGTGTTGAGAAGAAAGGGGGTTTGTGGGAGCCAATAAAAGTGTATTTATTGTGCTTCAGTGGATCCAGTAAGTCATGGATAGGACTTTCGTTTTTATGTAACTTTCAGAAAAAAAAATCACCAATTAACGACACACAGCTTAATGATGCTCTTCCATGAAGCATCATTCGATCAAATGAATATCTTGTTGCTTTGTAGTATCTTTCAGGTAGCCCAGAGGATTTGGTCATTTCTTTTTTGCCTTCCTTTGCATATTCTAGCATGATATTGAGGAGCCCTGGTGGCACAATGGCTAAGCACTAGGCTGCTAACCACAAGGTTGGTCATTCGAACCCACTCAGTGGCTCTGTGGGAGACAGACCAGGTGATCTGCTCCTGTAAAGATTAAGGACAAGAAAACGCTATGGGACTGCTCTCCTCTGTCGCAGGGGGTTGCTATGAGTCGAAATGGACTGGGTGGCACCCAACAGCAACACCGACAACAGCACGTCGTTGGCAGTCCTTTTGTTCATATGTCAGTAGTAAACGATAGCCCAGCTTCATCTACTCGTGCGTATATTCCTTTCTTGAACGCTGTAAAGTATTGGTTATTACTTTGCAAGAGGATAGGGAAGTTCAGTTTCCCTTTAATGAGTATTTACCACACCTCTTTATTTCTTTGCTTTTCTGTGCACATGATAATTTTCCTTTTCAGTGCCAAATCCCAGTCTAATTACTTCAGTGACTTTTTAAGTGGCAGTTAAACACAACATATATAATAGCAGCAGCAACGTACACAGTTCAGTTTAAACGGTGACAGAGTGCACAGGTACAACCGAGTTCACACGTATGGAGGGATGACAGCTGTGTCGTGACTATCATCAGCCTGAATGACTGCATCCCTTGTAAGATGCACTCTGATACCAATCAGATTGTATGTCTCAGTGAAATAAGGTATCAGGATTTGCGTCTCAGTGAAATCCACTGTCTGAGGATTTTGTTGAAAATTCTGTCTTTGTTTCCTAGGACTGTCATAAAAAAGTACCGCCAAGTGGGTGGTTTTCAACAACAGGAAGGTATTGTCGCACCATTCCAGAGGCCAGACGTCAGATCAGCACGTCAGCTGCACCGTGCTCTCTCCAAAAGCCTGAAGGGGAGATCTCTCCTGGCCTCTCCCAGCTTCTGGTAGCTCCAGGCGTTCCTTGGCTGGCAGCTAAGCATAACTCCATCTTCCCATGGCATCTCCCCCGTCTATCTCTCTTTTCCTTCATATGGAGTTACCGAGGTTAGATTAAGGAGCCCTGGTGGTCCACTGGTTAAGAGCTACGGCAAGCTATGGCTGCTAACCAAAAGATCGGCAGCTCCAATCCACCAGCTGCTCCTTGGAAACCTTATGGGGCAGTTCTACTCTTGTCCTATAGGGTTACTATGAGTTGAGATTTACTTGATGGCAATGAGTTTTTTCTTTGATTATGCAACGGTTAAGTGCTCAGCACTTATGGTTGGCAGTTCGAACCCACTCAGCAGCTCCACGGGACAAAAGCTTTGCAATCTGCTCTTGTACAGACCACAGCCTAGGAAACCCTATGGGGCAGTTCTGCTCTGTCACATGGAGTTGCTATGAGTCAAAAATCGACTTGATGGCACCCAACAGCAACAACAGATTAGATCAGGACTCACTCTAATTATGTCCTCATGTTAATTGAAGTGATAACATCTGCAAGGACTCTCATTTCCAAACAAGGTCACATTCCCTGAGACAGGGATTAAGGCTTCAGCACACCTTTATGGGAGACACAAGTCAGTCTATCGCAAGGTCCAGTGAAGTGGATCCTGGTCATGAACCTCTTTTCCAGAACTCATTGTCCGTCTTCCTTCTGCCAACGTTTTTTCTGTCCTCTGTCTCCTGTTACTGCGGATGGTGGGTGTAGCTGGGAACGTCAGTGTTAGTGGCAGCGCCAATCCCCAGTCAGACAGTACTGATGGCTGCCGTGACGCCTGGGCCAAAGCTGGACTGTTAGGCTTGGTACCCTGTTGTAACCAACAGCTCCACATTGAGATGCCCACTGGTGGACCATTGAGACACATCCCCTGAAAGCTGCCTGCCATCCTCCTGCCTCATGTTCACATCGCTGGGCTATCAGAATCCCAAACCAGGCGGGAGATCTGCCTTGGCCTCTTGATAACAAAAGCAGGTGTGCTTTTATATTTGGCTCTAAAGGAATCTTTAAATTTCATGTTTATGCTGAGAGACCCGTTATGCCATTCACACTAGACTTTTGGGACCCTTTCTGTCTCTTTTCCCTATTTGATCCCCTCCTGGTCCTGCGGCCGTTTCCCTTCTCCCTGTCCCTGTCTTGTCTTCCTCAGCGGTATTCAGACACAAACAAGTTATTAAACTGAAAGAAAAGGTTTGAAGCAGTCGTGTGTGTAGCCAACTGCAACTACTCACCTTGGAAGTGACCTTTGCAGCAGATGTTTTTATTAATAGTAGTAGCTAGCATTTATTGGGGAAACCCTGGTGGTGTAGCGGTTAAGTGCTAAGGCTGCTAACCAAAGGGTCCGCAGTTCAAATCTGCCAGGCACTCCTTGGAAACTCTATGGGGCAGTTCTACTCTGTCCTATAGGGTCGCTATGAGTTGGAATTGACTTGACGGCACTGGGTTTGGTTTTTGGTTTTTAGCATTTACTGAGGACCAGTCTGTGCTAGGTGGTTCACATAGAGTATTTCTTCTCTTTTTTATTGTGGTAAACATATAGGTGCTGCAGGTGGTTGACTGCTTGGCTGATAATCAAAAGGTTTGCACTTTGAACCCACCCAGAGGTGCCTATGAAGACAGGCCTGGCAATTTGCTTCTGAAAAGTCACAGCCTTGAAAACCCTATGGAGCACAGTTCTACTCTGCACACGTGGGGTCGCCATGAGCTGGGAGCAACTCCACAGCGACTGACAGCAACAACAGCAAATATATAAGTAGCAAAGCACTTGCCCTTTCTGCAGTCTTCACACGCACGGTTGAGTGAAACTGACTACATTCATCACATAGTCCCGCCGTGGCCAGTAACCGTTCCCAACCTCCCAGCGACCCGAAGCAGGTGGCCCCCTGACCTACGCCCTTCCAGGCTAGTCCCTCTGTTCCCTAAATGTTTACAGTATAGAGAAGAAGCAGATACGGCGATTGGGGAGAGGCTCCTGGAGCTGGGGGAATCCACACGGCGTTGACGAGAGAAGGCGCTGCTTTGGGGGGATGTCTGGGCTTGCGGGTTTTCACGGCCTGCGCTCGCTCGTCCGCAGGCGCCCCGGCCCTGTGCTGAGGGAGCAGCTGAGCGAGGACGAGTTGGGCCCAAGCCCTTCTTTATTCCCTGGGTTTCCTGCGAACAATGCGTGAGCTGTTTATTTTGCAGGCGGCCTGCATGGTTCAAGCGTTCCTCATTGTGTTATGCAAGTCATTTACTAAATTCTAGTTATTATAGCCAGTGCTCTCTCCAAACCTACTTAAAATAGGATTCGTTTCAGCACAGCTCATTCCTTCCGCCTTGAAGTCTTCAGGGCTTTAGTGATTGTGTGGACAAGGTACAATTTATCAGAGTTTTCTCCTGGGAACATAAGTTTTAATCTCAAATATAGATTAGAGGTTACGTATCTGAAATCATTACTGTAGCAAGAATGAATCGAGGATGGACCTACCCTCCCGGAGGAGATTAAAGTTGGAAGACTAAAGGTTAAAAGTCCTGGGAAAAGACCAGTGTTTCTGGTTCTGCTTTAGTCCCATCATCCTAATAGGGACCAGAAGACGCCGTTGGCCGTCGAGTCAACTCTGACGCATAGTGAGCCTATAGGACAGAGTAGAACTGCCGCATAGGGTTTCCAGGGAGCAGCTGCTGGATTCAAGCTGTCGACCTTTTCCTTCTTAGGCAAGCTTTTAACCACTTAGCCATCAGGGCTCCATCATTCTCAGAGGGACCAGAAAACAACAGTGGCCATCACATCGACTCTGACTCACGGTGACCCTATGTGTGTCACGGTAGAACTGTGCTCCATAGGGCTTTCAGTGGCTGATATCTCAGAAGTATATCGCTGGGCCTTTTTTTGTAGGTGCCTCTGGGTGGATTCGAACCACCAACATTTTGGTAAGCAGCTGAGTGCATAACCTGGGGACCACCAGATAATCACTAGCAAGGATGTATTTATTAAAAATTTTCTGGCCATGGAAATAACTATTTTCCATTTTATTGTTTTGAACTCTTCTATTATTTAGCTTTTGTTCAATAAATAAGAAACTTCTGATATCTTGACAAGAAAAAAAGATATCCTTGTAATAGTAAAGGAAACCAATTATGCCACAGTTTCAAAATATTATGGATTAAAATGAAACCCTAAATTTTAACCTATCCCTTCATTTTTTGGGAGTTCCTGGGTGGCACAAGCAATTAACACGCTCAGCTGCTAACCGAAAGGTTGGAGGTTGGAGCCCACCCAGAGGAGTCTTAGAAGAAAGGCCTGGCAATCTGCTTCCAAAAAGTCAGCCCCTGAAGCCCCGTGGAGCGCAGTGCTACTGCGACACACGTGGGGTCGCCCTGAGCCAGAGTCAGCTCGGGGGTAACCTAAACAACTTACGTTTAACATGAAAACAAAAGCATCAACTCAGAGCCACAGCTGATCTCTTACAGAGCCCCCTAGGTGACTGGGGTGCTGAGATCAGCTGCGGGTTTTCTGGGGTAGTTGTCGTTTCACACGGTCCGCCCTGCTGTTGGACGACAGTTCCGTGTTATAAGCGGCCTAGTCCTTGACCACTGTTCCGCGCTGTCCTCAGCCTGCACCTGGCTACGCTCAGGGCAGTGTGTGGGTACGCCTGGCTACGCTCAGGGCAGTGTGTGGGTACGCCTGGCTACGCTCAGGGCAGTGTGTGGGTACGCCTGGCTACGCTCAGGGCAGTGTGTGGGTACGCCTGGCTACGCTCAGGGCAGTGTGTGGGTACGCCTGGCTATGTTCAGGGCAGTGTGTGGGATCGCCTGGAATTCTCTTCTCTTGGTGGCTTCGTCTTCTGCAAGAAGTGCCTTTCAGCTGGGTGTGTATAGACAACTGGTTTCCTTTTATTTCTCTCCTTCCCTTTGTGGGCTGTCTTTCAGTGAACAAACTCTTTTCTTTACTTGAATCTTTTGAAGAATTATTTTTCTTTAAGGAAAAGAAAAATCAAAAGGCTGCAAGTGGAGAGACATTGAAAAATATCATTGAATTAATGCCGAGTGCAGTTGTCTGAACTTAAATAAACTCTTCGGAAGTTGGATTGACTAGCGTTCATGTTTGATCTCGTTAAACCAGTAAAACACAGGATGTGATCTTTATATAATTACAAAAGTCCTGCTGTCTGATCCTACCTGCGAGTTACACTTAGTATCTCTAAAGGCAAATGTCTGTGTAGCCTGATGGACTTCATCTTTGCTGGCTCTAAGCCAGAACAAGACTTTATTGCAAATACTGCGTTTTATTTTTGTTGTCAAGCGGCTTAGCTAGGGAAGGCTATTGTAATTCTGCTAAGAACTTGCCCTCAGGCAGGATGTTGAAATGTGCTCGATTCTTGTATTTTTCCTTTGCTCGCCTGCTCAAAGAGTATTACAGGTAAGCAGGATAGGTGGATGGTGCAGTGTTCACGCACACCCAGATCGTGGGCTTACAGATATCCCCAGTGCCGTGAGACGGGCCTCTTAGAAGGTCTTTGTAGAGATGAAAAGCATGGTAAACTGTGAGTGAGAAAGGCGAAATCACAGAGCAGCAGCAAGGCCTTGTCGGGGGAAATCGTTTTAAGAAAAACAGCAAATCCAAAAGCCATAGAGGAAACAGAGACACATTTTGAAGGTAAAATTGGTGTGTGTGTGTGCGCATGCACAAAGAAAATTTCTGCAAAAAAAGTTGTGTGACTAAATTCAAAAGGCAGATGGTACACTGGGTAGTTTTTTGACACCTATTGCAGGTGAATCATTATTAAGCCCAGTTGGTGCTAATGGTGAGTATATTATTACTAGTGCTATTATTGTGTTGTTATTAGTTGCCATTGAGTTGGGCCCCGACTTGTGGTGCCCCCATGCACAACAGGATCCGTAAGGTTTTCCTTGGCTGATTTTTGGACGTAGATTGCCAGGGCTTTCTTCCTAGTCTGTCTTAGTCTGGAAGCTCCACTGAAACCTGTTAGCATGAGAGCAACACACAAGCCTCCGCTGACAGACGAGTGGCTCTGCTTGAGGTGCACTGGCCAGGAGTCGAACCTGTGTCTCCTGGATGGAAGGCAAGAATTCTACCACTGAGCCTCCTGTGCCCCCTCATATTATCATTATTATAATTGATAAGAAATGTAGAATAGGTTTCTTATCAATATACAATCTACAGGCTATATAACAGTCTACAATCAACATAGAGTGTAGACTAGAAATGGGAAAGAGACAGACAGCTCACTGTAAAGGAAATATAAATAGACAACAAAGGAAATTGCAGCAAAGATTCCATACCACTGCCAACCCATCATATTCGCAAACGCTGAAAGATAGCTAGCGTCCACGGAGAAACCATCAGGAGCCCCCGCTCCTGACCTTCATTCATAAGAGCAGCTCAGTTGGTCTAGGGCAAGCGTTATCCATAAGAGCTGGGAGGTTTTCGGTCCAGGTTGAGCCCTCACCCCCAGTAACACTAGCAATGTCAAATAACAACAAAATAACATCTTCAGTAACAACCAGCTTTTTTCTGAGTGTAACCGTGTGCCAAACACTTTGCTGAATAGCCTGCATGGACTATCTTTTTAATCTTCCCAACAATCCTATGGCCAACCCTCTTCGCTAATAAAAAAGTCATTATCATCATCATAACCTTTCATGCTTGCACACGATTGCCCCACATATTTCTTAACAACAGAGCTTTTCATTGGACGATTAGTGGAAAATTGCGCTTAAAATGAAAATGCCTTGGTTGAGATAATGCGTTGATATTAATTCCCAGTAAAATGTAAACAGCTGAAGACGGTAGCGATGGGTTGCTTTCTCTTTTGATAGGTGTCTGCCCTATCAGTGGCTGGGGGAGCGTTGGGATTCGGAACGACAGGAAAAGTACCACAGAAGGTCGTGGTTTGCATCTGGGAAGTGGAGGGGGGTTGAGGGAGTCTTCAATGGGCTGATCATTTTTCTGAGGTTTGGCTATTTTCCCTAAAGCGAAAGAAGGGCTGAGAGCTAACAAGGCGGGCCTTGCACAGGACTTCTCTAACCTCCCGACTTTTCTTTTTAAACCTCTGACATTTACTAAATAATGCATTTTAATTCCAGAGATAGCCCCAAATCCCCTGTAACCTGCTTTCTATCCGCTTATTCATCTCTCCTCGGCTCCAGCCCATCAAACTGCTCTGCTCTATCCTCAACATAAGGCACCCAGGACTGCCCTGGATCCATTTGTGGTTTCCTTCCCAGATGATGAACCTGGATGTTCCTTCAATGCCCAGTGCAGACATGACCCTTCTGTTTAACTGCGGTTCACCCAGTGATCTTGTCACATCACTGGCCTTCTGGCTGTAACATTTTACTTGGCTTCTGTGACTCAGTTTTCTTACCTGTAAAATGGGTAAATGGTGCAGTGGTGCTCAGGTTGGTGCTTCAAGAGAGTTGGATCATCTCCCTCAAACCAGGCAGGACAGGCCCCTGCCTCAGGCCTCAGGCTTCAAAGGGCCATGCCCTGCTGTCCTCTGTTGGACCCTCTCCATGAGACAGAGTCTGTGGGGCCGGGGCCTCTTTAGAAGGAGCTCAGAGCTTTGCGTTGTTAGTACTGGGCATGGGCATGGAAGGTGAAGGTGGGGGCAGAACGTTCGTGGACAGACCTGGGCCCCGGAAGGCCTGCAGGAGCCAAACCTACAGCATCCAAGGAGGGGAGACACCCCTTGGCCCCCCGGGATGTTCACAGTGGTCACCAGTTAGGAAGTGCCACAAGTGCCGTCTCAACCCGGCCCCCAGCTTGTGCATGGTCCGCTCCTCAGTGTCTGCTCCCCGCTGCCCCCAGCTTCCCCAGGGTCCCGTCCTCAGTGTCTGCCCCCCAGCTTCTGCAGGGCCCCCTCTTCAGTGTCTGCTCCCCACTGCCCCTTTGCAGTCAGGACCGTGTTCTTGCCACACCGCACTCTGCGTGAACCCCTGTGAACTTGTAGTCTGTGAGTGATTGAATTGTGTTGAAATCCTAAAGTCCTATACCTGTGGATGGAATCCCGTTTGGGAATAGCACCTTCCTTCTTATGTTAATGAGGCATAACACTGTAGGGTGTGTTTTAAGCCCATCACCTTTGAGACATAAAAAAGCAGATTAGGCCTGGAGAAGGGAACACAAAGGGAGAGATTCATACCCCGTGATGATGGCCAAGGGACCTTGGAACAAGAGCTGAAAAGAGACAAGGACCACTCCCCCAGAGCCCACAGGTACCCTGAATTCAGGCTTGTAGCCTCCTCAACTGTGAAAAATTAAATTTCTTGGTTAAAGCCACCCATTTGTGGTATTTCTTGTTATAGCAGCCGTAGAAACTAAGACAGTCACCAAACCAAGGATTCTTTGTTTAAAATATCAGTCTGCAGGTAATGCCTGTTTCTTCTGACACCTTGATTTCCAGTTATTAAACCAAGCCTGGCATTCTTCCAGTGTGGCCTCTGCCTAGTCTAGTTATTTCTCTGACTTAAGCGTTGCCAGAAGTCATATTTAGCTTCAATCCAGGCTGTTCATGTTCTTCTTCAGCTTCCATCCCCAGTGATCTGGGTGATGAACGTTGATATGTAGGGAGAGATTCCAGGCCAGGTGTGGGGTGAGTGGAGCTCAGGTAGGTAGAGACCAGAGTGGTTCAAACTGTAGGAAGGTGTAGGTATTACTGGGAGTCAGGCTGCGAAAGAAGGTGAGGGCCGCAGGAAAGTGGTGGGCCTTAGGATTGAAATTTTATTCAGTGGTGTTTACCAAATTAAGATATTTGCTCTTGTGAATGGATAAACCAAATGTGGTGTCTCCATACGGTGGCATTTTGCAATAAGAAGGAGTGAGGTACTGATACGTGCTAAAATATGGGTGAACTTTGAAGATATTATGAGTGAAAAAAGCCAGACACCAAAGACCATGTGTTGTATGATGGTACAGATAGCCCCATACTTGCGACATAACCAAGTTCGGGCAAACTGCACTTACGACCGTCCTTTTTTTCTTTCGTACACGTTACCATTGGTAATACGTACTGATATGGTGCTGGAGTGTGTAACTTGCTGCTGTTACCACTCTCAGACGTTCACTCGCAGGTGTTCCATTTTATGATACTGTCCTTAACACTGCCATATAGATTTAGTTTTCTAAACTAAATCAGGGACTTCTGTTGCTTGAAAACATGGACCCAAACACCGATCGCTTTACTGAAGTCGAGAGGCAGAATCAGGAAGCAGTGAGATGTCTGTGAAATACGTGAAGAATAAAAGAAAAGGAGCATACAGACAACTCTCACTGGTTTTCTGACTAGAAACGCCGTCCCCATTCCCAGGGAGAAACCGTGTAATCCAGAACCTTCCGTAAGTGGAGTTATCACCACAGCTGACAAAATGCCAGTGTCGTCCAACTCTTCTTCTTCATTCCAGTGAATTTTTATGATCTGTGTATGCGTTGATGTATGTATGTATGATTTAAAATATATCTGTAAGTTTATATATGTTTCCAACCCCCAAAGACAAATAAAGATTGAATTTATAAAGATACTTATTATAAAAGGCAATAATAATGAAAACTAGAAAAAAAAAATGAGGTATTCGATTTACATCAGAACCAACTTATGATGGAGTTGTGAGAATAGAACCGATGAGAGCTATCTGTGTTCATACCGAATAGCAAATCCATAGAGTCAGAGAGCAGATGAGTGGTTGTAGGGGCTGGGGGAGGGGGTGGGTATGAGGTCCGTTTCTAGAGTGGTGCCACCACCTTGTGAATATACCGAGGACCCTTGGATAGTACACTTTAAGTGAATTTTATGGCACGTGAGTTATTATCAATAAACCCATTATAAAAATATTTTTAAATATATCTTTTACATTTTTAAAAGATACAGTGTTGGCTCAGTTTTATTTTCTCAACACCACAGGTGAATGTGATACTGCTCTACCCCTGCTGCTGTTCTTAAATAATTAAATTTCAGAGGTTCAGACAGGAGACAGGCTACTTTGTTTCATCTGCAACCTTGAAGTTCAGAGAACTGGGGGCCAGAGCATCTAGTTTATTGCGTGATGCTTTCCATTAGCTCTACCGAGGACCGCATCCTACCTGATTTAAAATACCACAACCAGAGGAAAAACCGTGACCAGCATTTTAGTCGTGTGGAGTCGGAGGCCCCCCAGCAGCAATGCTGGCGTTCAGGATCGTACATCATAGCCGAGGTCCTTGTTATCTACTGAGCGCATGGCAGACTCCATGCTAAGTGGTTTGCCTGCGTCTTAGTTACCTAGTGCTGCTGTAACAGAAATACCACGTGGAGGTGGCTTCAACAAACAGAACTTTATTTTCTCACAGTTCAGGAGGCTGGAAGTCCGAATTCAGGGCACCAGCTCTAGGGGAGGGCTCTCTCTCTGTCGGCTGTGGAGGGAGGTCCTTGTCTCTTTTCAGCGTCTGTTTCCTGGTTCCTTGGCGATCTCAGGTGGCGTGGCATCTGTCCTCCACCATCTTTGTTTGCTTGCTTGCTTAATGTGCCCTTCTGTACCTCAAAAGAGATTGATTTAAGACACACCCTACACTAATGCTGCGTCATTCACGTAACAGAGAAAGTCCCGTTCCAAATGGGATTGTAACTGCAGGGGCAGGAGTTAGGATTTACAGCTGCGTTGAGGGGATGCAGTTTGGTCCATGAGAACCTGCTTTATTTCATTTAGTCCTCCTGAGGACTCATGCAGCAGGTACTGATGTGTGCATTTTACAGATGGACAGACCGAGGCACAGGGAGATTAAGTACTTGTCCATAGTCACAAGTCCAGGCTTCACACTTGGGGTCTGACTCCCGAGCTCAGCGTCTTGTCGCTGTGTGTTGGTTGAGTCAAGGACCTCCAGGATGCCCAACTTGTGAGTTTACCCAGACTGCTCCCCGTGTGCCTTTGCTGGCTAGTGGGCATCGCACTTCTCTGCACCCCGTGAGAGCCGGCGTGGACGTTTCCCCTTTGGAGGCAGCTGGGGATCTCTGTTGTTCTCTGTGCCTTTGCTAACATCAAGAAGTCAACGGCGGAATAGCGGTTACATTTCAGTCAGAATTAACTTTTCTATTTTAACCCTATCAGGGATTGCAAGATTGGCTTTCTGTTAATGCAAAGAGTTAAAAATCATACTCACATGCACACAGACATACGTGTGCATGTGTATATATAATTTTTTGAGTTAGAAAAATATTTCATGAGTCAATGTTTCTTTTTTTGTTTGTGTTTTGCAGAATAATGGTTCCCTGGTTTGGTGCCAGAATCACAAGCAGTGTGCTAAGGTATGTTTCGTACGTGTGTATCAATATTTTCAAAAATATTTTTATTTTGAAGTATTGTAGATTCACAGGAAGTTGTAAAGATCGTGCAGAGAAGTTCCCTGTACCTTTCACTCAGTTTCCACCCGTGGTTCCGTTTTACGGAATTACAGAACAACGCCAAGACCAGAAAGTTGTCATTGGTACAGTGTGTGTTTACAGTTCTGCTCCGTTTTATTATATGTGTAGATTCGTATAACCAACAACCCAGTATTTCTACAAATAGCCTATTTTTTCTGTTTATTTTGTACTTTTTAAATCATTTTTTGGAGGATAAAGCTATCTTTCTGTTAGACCAGAAGACTGAATGCAGCCTAGTTACATGTAACTTATTTTGTGGTTTTAGCTTGTTTGTAGGAATTGCCGGTAAATAATTTGGTTCTCAAATAAACAGTCGAGGAGCCTTGGTGATGTCATAGTTAACGGCTTGGCTGCTGATCAGTAGGTCAGCCATTCAACCCACCAGCCACTCCTCGGGAGAAAAGACCCGGTGATCTGCTCCTGTAAAGATTACAGCCTAGAAAACCCCATGGGGCAGTTCTACTCCGCCCTACAGGGTCTCTCTGAGTCCATATTCACTTGATG
This sequence comes from Elephas maximus indicus, assembly GCF_024166365.1. Taxonomy (NCBI): domain Eukaryota; kingdom Metazoa; phylum Chordata; class Mammalia; order Proboscidea; family Elephantidae; genus Elephas; species Elephas maximus. The sequence continues at coordinate 172,521,911 of NC_064846.1, forward strand.
GTATACAATAATAAAAATTAAATAGTTTGATTTTTATTTTTGAGTGTTTCTTGTGGCAAAAACTTTTTCTAAACTGTCGTTTTACTCATTTATATAGTTTATACGAGATAGTACTTTAGCTATAGTTGGGAAATAGGTCTCATAATCAGATTACATACACGAATTAATACAATTTACAAAGCTTGGTAAAATACTACAGCAACTTTTGGTATCATAATGGCATTTAATGAGATTTATTTCCTGGACCTTACTAATAGGCTTGAATGTACAGTATTCCTTCATTTTATAACCAAAATTGTATCTGAGGAATTTGTAGTATTATTGAAATTGGACATTTATGAAGAGCATCATTATCTTGAAAGGCCTTTCAGACACATTATCTCAAAATAACTGAGTGTAGAGTAATATTCGTAAGCAGAAAACTCCATTAGAATGATGCATTCCTGCAGTCCTGCCCACATTATGTCATTTAATACACACGAGTGTTATTAAAAATAGAGCACAATTCTTATGTGAATTTGAAGTAATTTGGTAAAGACCAGCTTTGCTTACCTCCTGACCTGGGGCAGAAATGAAATGTCTGTTTGACTATCCTTTGATCCGATTTTTTACATGATAACATATAAACATTTTTGCTGTTAAGACACTGGTATCTATTATGTTAATTGTTTCTCAACTGAAGTTTTAGGTGACTCGTTTATGAAATCATTGCAGGCAAATCTCTCTGATTATATTAAAAAAATAATGCTGTGAGGCCAACTGAATTTCATAAGTAGTACTTTTCATCCGTTGTGTATTACATGGATGCTTTGTTATATCAGTTCAAGGGTTAGGCCCTTGTTTGCTAACCAAAAGCTTGATGGTTTGAGTGTACCCAGAGGTGCCTTGGAAGAAAGGCCTGGCAATCTGCTTCCGAAGGGTCACAGCTGTGAAAATGCAACGGAGCACAGTTCTACTCTAACACACATGGGGTCGCCGTGAGCTGGAACACAACAGCAACTGGCTTTTGTTTGTTTGTTTCTCCTTTTCTCGTCAAGAAACAAATTCTTTTCATAGACTTAAAAGCCATTTGAACAGAAGAGGTTCATTTGAACTATTTTTTTTTTCACATCCTAATGGAAGCAGATTACACCTGCAGAGATTACAGTCTCCTAAATCGTATTTTATAAGTGAGTGATCAAGGATGACAAGGACAGACGTTGAATTTCACGAGAAAAGAAATCGATTCCTTTTACCTGAGAGCAAGGACGAGTCAATACATCACAGCTCACTCCAAAAAATGCCGTAGAATATATTAGTAAGCTGACATAATTGTAGGGGTTGTCTTCAGTCTGGCCTCTTGAGAATGAATGTTACATGTTAATCAGAGTTTATCTCCTTTGGGTGTTATCACAGCTGGGTACACTGAGATAACTATAGTTTGCATTTCTTTTGAGCTTCGTGAAGCACAATGTACACTTTCCGTCTTAATCCTTAGATTAACAAGGTTCCTGGGAAGAGACAGTAACTCCATTTTACAGATGGGGAGATTTGGGCACGTGCATATTCGATCTACCACCCGTCTGTCAATTTGTCCTACTTTGGTGGCTTGTGTGTTGCTGTGATGCTGGAAGGTATACCACTGGTATTTCAAATACTGGTGGGGTGGACAGGCTTCAACAGAACTTCCAGACTAAGATGGACTAGGAAGAAAGGCCTGGCAATTTACTTCTGAAAATTAGCCAGTGAAAACCCTATGGGTTGAAAAAGAACACTGTCGATTCACTTGTTTTGGACACATCATCAGGAGGGATCAATCACTGGAAGAGGACATTGTATTTGGTGAAGCAGAGGGCCAGCAAGGGCCAGGGAGACCCTTGGTGAAATGGATTGACACACTGGCTGCAACGATGGACTCAAACATGCCAGTGGTGATGAGCGTGACACAGGACCGGACAACGTTTTGTCCTGTACATGAGGTCAGCATGCGTCAGAGCCGACCCGATGATGGCTAACACCACCACCACCACCAGATCTGATAATGGTTCTGGAATCCTTAGCAGATCCGTCGGGGAGGACTAGTGTTTGCATTACCGTCCCCTTGGTTGTCTTCCGTCGTGATCAGCAACTTTAAAAACCACTTTGAACAAATACTGGGGCAGAAGAGTACAAATACTCAGGAGCGAGGCCAATGATACTGTTTTGTGACTATGTACTTTAAGATGAGGTTTACATAACAGAAGCCACAGACTTCCTTATCATCTCCAGGCGCCGTCTGCTATGCCCGTCAGCCCTCTTCTTCCCATTTCACTGCCCTCGGTTGTCCGACCTGCCATCACCTCTAGCCTGGACCAATCCAGGAATGTCCCGATGGGCCTCCCAGCTTCCACTCTTGCTCCAAACCATCTCGTCTCCACATGGCTGCAGGAGGCCCTAGAAAGTACACATCGACTCATGCTGCTGTCTGACTCAAACCACAAGACGGTGTCCCACCTCGTTCAGACGAAAACCCAAAGTCCGATCGTCCCGATGGGCCTCTCGTGGCTGCCCTTGCCTCTGTCTCCAGCTCTATCTCCTTCTACTCTGTCAAGGTTGCTCTGCCAGCCGCCGGCAACACTCCTTCCCCAGAGAGGCACCTAGCTGACCCCTCTCCTCACCCATCAGCTGGTTGTGCACACCGTGCCCTGCCATCACCCATTAGCTGGTTGTACACACCGTGCCCTGCCATCACCCATTAGCTGGTTGTGCACACCGTGCCCTGATGTGCCATTGTACGTTACTCCCTCATCTGCTTACCATCAGTCTCCTGCACCAGAGAGTAGCGTCTCGGACGCATGGGCTCTGTCCTCGTTGTTCACTGTGGTACCCTCAGAGCCTAGAAGGGTATTTGGCGCATAGCAGTTGTTCATCAAATATTTGTGATGAATGACTGAATAAAACCTGTACATCTTTCTTCTACCAGAAAGTACATCGTTACCGCATTACCTGGAGGAAAAAGTAGTATATAAGTTGGTCTTGCATGTCTATAACTTAGGACGGATTTTTGCTATTCACTGGGGAAGCCTGCTGCTTTCCCCTGTGCTAGGTTTCACATACTTAAATCAGCATTCTATGTAGAAGGCGTATTTTTACTTTCTCAAATAGGAACAAATTTCCCTCTTATTTAGTTAAGGTTCCTAGGTGGCACAAATGGTTTGTGCTTGACTGCAAACCCAAACATTGGCAGTTCATTGGTACGGCAGAAAAAAAGGCCTGGCCATCCGCTTCTGTTAAGATCACAGCCAAGAAAACTCTGTGGAGCGGTTCTACTCTGTAACACACAGGGTCGCCATGAGTTGGAATCAACTCAGCGGCACCCAACAACAGCAACTCTAGTTACTGCTAAAACTGAAGTCGCTGAGCCAGAGTCTACATGACGGCACACAACAAGATTGAACTACTAAAAATATTCTAAAGGCGGTTTTTTAGTGGAGATCTATCTATACTTAAAAGGTTTGCCCTTAATCGTCCTAGACTGACATTTAGCCCAGGTACCAATTTTTGCAGATAGCTTGGTATTTGCTCTTCCTTTTTAACTTGCTGAGCAAAGCACCAGCTGCTCGTACTTCATCCCATTTACAAAATCCATGCAGTCTCCTTTATGAGTCTCCGAGACCGTGAGGATGGCCCACGACCACCTTCTCATCTTCCATCGCCTGTAAGAGTACTCCTGCGCTTTTAGGACCTATCTCTGCTTGTCTCTTTGCTGGCCTCACATCTCTTTCCCGTTTAAGTTCTTTTCCCTTTTTGCTCTTTCTCTGCACTCATCCCACCCATTGGTGAATATCCACGTGGCCACGCCCCTTTCAGCTTCTGCTCACTATCCTGACGCTCAGGTTTCCTGTCCCCAAACCTATTTGATACACATTCCAATGGAAGTGTTTGCCTAAGAGAGAGAGATGTAGTGTAGTGTAGTGTAGTGTAGTGTAAAGAGAGACACCAATGTGTGCAAGTTATTGTTGTCCATTGCATCAAGTTGGCTCCAGCTCATGGCAAATCTGTGTATGACAGAACGTAGCGTTGCCCCGTCCTATACCACCTTCACGATCGTCAGTCGTGGCACAGTATTTTGTTCTGATTCATAGAGACCTTACCAACCACTTGCTGTCAGCTCTGACTCCTGGCAGCTCCGTGAGTGTCAGAGTAGAACCATGCTCTGTAGGGTTTTCAATGGCTGATTTTTTGGAAGTAGATCACCAGGCCTTTATTCCAAGGTGCCTCTGGATGGGCTGGAAACCCTACTGGCGTAGTGTTTAAGAGCTGTGGCTGCCAACCAAAAGGTCCGCAGTTTGAATCCACGGGACACTCCTTGGTAACTCTATAGGGCAGTGCTTCTCTGTCCAATAGGGTTGCTATGAGTCGGAATCTATTTGACAGAAACAGGTTTTTTTTTTTTTTTTTTTTCCTGGATGGACTTGAACCTCCAACCTTTCAGTTATCAGCCTAGAGCATTAACCATCCGTACCACACGGGGGCTCCATGTGGACCTTAGGACTAGGGGAAGAGTGAGGTGGCCCCTGGGGAGGGAACATGGGTGACACAGGGCAATGAGAGTACTGTGGAGGCAGGGTGAAGAGAGGGTGCTGAAACCTTAGGACTAGGGGAAGAGTGAGGTGGCCCCTGGGGAGGGAACATGGGTGACACAGGGCAGTGGGAGTACTGTGGAGGCAGGGTGAAGAGAGGGTGCTGAAACCTTAGGACTAGGGGAAGAGTGAGGTGGCCCCTGGGGAGGGAACATGGGTGACACAGGGCAGTGGGAGTACTGTGGAGGCAGGGTGAAGAGAGGGTGCTGAAACCTTAGGACTAGGGGAAGAGTGAGGTGGCCGCTGGGGAGGGAACATGGGTGACACAGGGCAGTGGGAGTACTGTGGAGGCAGGGTGAAGAGAGGGTGCTGAAACCTTAGGACTAGGGGAAGAGTGAGGTGTCCCCTGGGGAGGGAACATGGGTGACACAGGGCAATGGGAATACTGTGGAGGCAGGGTGAAGAGAGGGTGCTGAAGGTAGAAAGACAGCACATAACCCAGTGCCACTCTTTCATTGTATAGTTGAAGAATCTGGGGCCCAAAGCAATGACAAAACATGCCCAAGGCAACCTCCCTTAGACTTGGAGGAAGGGCTTATTGCTGGACTTGGTACTTCCCTTGCACATAAGCTCAATAAAGCCCAATTTAGGAATGATTTTGGAGCGTTTGGCAGGAGACTTGATTGAATGGTAAGATACCCTGGTATTTAGTCACAGAGCAGAAGTCAGGATATGTTAGTGAACCCTCTGGCGTTGTTAAGGGTACCTGTTTCTCTTAGTGGCTTCTCTTTTCCAAATACCATTCCATTAAGCCCAGGGTTGCATGCCAAAGGTCAGCAAGCCATTTCTTTAGAGGGCCAGATAGTAAACATCTTCAGCTTTGCATCCCATAACATCTCTATGGCAACTACTCAACTCTGCTGTTGTAGCACTATAGACATACATGTAAATGAACGCGCCTGACTGTGTGCCAATAAAACTTCATCCGTGGACACCAAAATTTGAATTTCATAGAAGTTTCACATGCCAAACAATTTATTTTTATCCCAACCATTTAAAAATGTGAAAAACATTCTTAGCTCACCAGCTGAAAAAAAAAAAAAAGGTTGCCAACCAGATTGGGCTCACAGCCAGAGTATTCTGACGCCTGTTCCATGGCATCGCATTCACATATGCAAAACTCCACAGAACTGTACAGTTGCCTTCCAAGGTCAGTACAAAGCCATATCTCCATGTCCTTAAACCAAGCAAAAATGGGGAGCTTCTGACTCATTCATGGAACTTTGTGGACCATCTGTAAGATTAGATGAACGAGTGAGTGATAAACAATAATATAAAAAAGCAAAATTAACCCCAATTAATCTTAGAATATGCAGCATTAAAGTGCAATTATTAGAGTCAGGGAAAATTCTGAGAGGCTTCAGAAGGGGCAGAGGAAAAGATTAGTGGGTGTCCGGCCTGGTACACCCTCCGGATCATCCCCACTGTTTGTTGTTTGGGCTGCTTTCCGGCTGCGTAAGTGATAGAAAGCTGGTGGCAATAGGCATGATTCCCATCCTTGCAAATGCAAACAAATTGTGTCCAATGGGATGCAAGCAATACTTACCCCGCGAACAGAGTGTTTCTGCATCTACGTGCAAATTCATCACCGCCTTCTTTTTTTCCTTCTGCACAGAGTCACGTTTATGTTTATTTTTCCTGGAATTTTCCTTCAAATTGGTTGTAAGGTATTACTAGCTCCTTCCACATTTCATGAGTTAAATCTTCGAATGTTCACTTGGATTTTTTGAGAGCTACGCCTTTACTTTAAAAATTTGTTTTGAAGGGTTGCTTTGCAAACCTTGCGACTGCCCCTGTTTCTGTTGGGCGCGTGCACGCTCACCTTCTCCCTTTGGGTGCTGGAACTCACTCTCTGACTTTTGTTTTCCATTTGGTTTTGAGTACATGTGTTGAAAAGCTGTAATTTAGGGCCCAATCCAGGTGCCATAGAATGGGGCTTTGATCTCAGTAGGAGTTGGGTTCTTATAAGGGCTACAACCCCAGAGTCTTAGTAATTTCCAAGGTGTCCTCAGAGCCAAATTTAGAGGTGAGGAAGATTGGTTTGGGCTGCGTAACTGTCTGGATGGCTTCATTGGACACCTGTGAAGTCTACTGGGTCAAACCTCGGAAACAAAACCACATGTGACTGTTGAAGGCTTTTGTTTTGTGTTCCATGCTTTCTGAGTTTCAGGTGGTAATGCCTGTAAATCCATAGAGCCCAAGGAAAACATACCATAAGGAGAAAAATGGAAACTCAGGTATACATTCATACACACTTCAACGCAGGCATAGCAGTGCACTCTGTCCTAGTACCCGAGAACCAAAGTGAAGCGGTGTTTATGTCCTTGCATCTCTAATAAATAATGGATCAAGATTTCAGATCTCTTATATAGTATGCTGTGGTCGTTAGTTGTCATCACATTACCTCCAGCTAATGGCGACCCCACGTACAACAGAACAAACGCTGCGCAGTCCTGCACCGTCTTCACAATCGTCGGTATGTTTGAGCCCATGCTTGTCGCTGTTGTGTCAGTCCATCTCACCGACGGTTTCCCTCCATAAACCAAACCCATTGCCATTGAGTCAATTCCGACTCATAATGACCATATAGGACAGAATAGAACTGCCCTATAGGGTTTCCAAGGAGCAGCTGATTGATTTGAACTGCTGACCTTTTGGTTGGCAGCTGAGCTCTTAACCACGGCGCTACCAGGGCTCCATTCAACTTCAACAGCAAAATCAACATGCATCAAGCATCTCTTGTCTTCGGGGAGCTACCAACTCTTTCATGGATGAACACATTCTGACAGTGATTGTCAGAAAGTGCAGCTTTGTGGCAGTGGACGGGATGTTTTCTTAAAGAAATCTTCTCAAATGGTGTAGTTAATTCCCCTTTGTTTCCGATACCACTGCCATTATTACAATGAGTAATGATCTCATGAGCGTTTCTCAGGAGAAAATAAATATGATTTGATGGTCAGGGAAGAGAAGAGAGAGAAGTATTCTGTTATTTCCTTGGAGCCCCTGGTTGGTGCAAAGGTTAACACTATTGGCTGCTAACTGGAAGGTTGGTGGTTCAAGTCCACCCAGAGGCACGTCAGAAGAAAGGCCTGGTGATCTACTTCCAAAAACTCATCTATCGAAAACCCTGTGGAGCACAGTTCTACTCTGAAACACATGGGCTCTCCATGAGTTGGAATCAATGGCAGCTGGTATTTTATTATTTTCTTAAACCCGTTAACAAAACCATTAACCCATTGCCGTTGAGCTGACTCCGACTCATAGCGACCTTATAGGACAGAGTAGATCTGCCCCGTAGGATTTCCAAGGAGCAGCTGGTGGATTCGAACTGCTGACCTTTTAGTTAGCAGCCATAGCTGTTAACCGCTGAGCCACCAGGATTTCCAGAGTGGAGTTAAAATGCCTACTGAATGTATAGACATTATTAAGAGTGTGTGGAAGTTCAGCAAGCGTTCTCTTGAGGAAGAAGCCTACACGTACAATATTGCATTAGCGTGCCTTAATAACAATTCTCGGATACCCATTTGTCTGACTGTCCTATACCAACACGCCATGAAAGCACATGATTTCAAGCACCTCGGAGACCACCAGGTCAGCCTTGGTGACATGGAGAGAGACATGGAATCTCTCTTAAAGGAGCCCTCTTGAACTTCACAGTCTACATGCAGTTGAAATTTGAATGACCCACAGACCCACGTCACGGCTACTGTTCCAACAGCATTTGAAAGTACTCCATCCAACGTTGCTCTGTGGCCGTTGTTAGCTGCCATCACCCTGCTTCCAACTGGTGGCAACCCCATGTACAAGGGAATGGGATGTTGCCTGGTCCTGCACTGGCTTTGCAATCATGGGTCTGCTCAAGTCCATGGTTGTGGCCACTGTGTATTGGGAGTGTCTTCCAACCTAGGGGGCTCATCTTTTAGCACTACATCAGAGATGTTTGAAGATGTCCATATCAGAGAATCTTCAGTTGTGATCCGTAGTATTTTCACTGGCTGATTTTCAGAAGTAGATCTCCAGGCCTTTCTTCCTAGCCTGTGTTAGTCTGGGAGCTCTGCTGAAACCTGTGCACCGTGGGTGACCCTGCTGGTATTGGAGATACTTGGTGGCATAGCTTCCAGCATCACAGCAACATGCCAGCCACCACAGCAGCACAGACTGACAGAAGGCTGATGGTGGCTGCACTACCGTAACGTTAAAATGGATATCATCTGTGATGCAAAGGCAGAAAGGGGGGGGGGGCGGAGAATGAGAGAATGTGAAACAGCCCCCAGAGGGAACTTACAAACGGGGTAGCCAAATAGACATGGAGTTCCAAAGCAGCATTTCTTAAATGGTGAGCAATCAGCCCCGAGGACATTGCTGAGGAACTGCTGCAGGACTCCAGCTGGCTCTGCACTTCCAGGAGAATGCCGGTGGGTGTGTAAGTTAAGGACGTAAACATTCAGAGACTCGCTGGACCCTTCCACCTGTCATAGACTCCTGGGATGGGAACTGGGTTCTCCTTTGAGCCTCCAGCATCCTCCAGCATCGAAAGCAGACTGAAGGGGTGCCAGGACTAGCACCCCCCAGTCCTGACATTCTTCGGGCAAGTGTGTTCTGCCCTCCTGCTGAGAACTTTTATCACACGTATTAGTGCTCCTGGGGTGATCATTAGCCTGTGGTAACTGGAACATCGCAGGTTTTTTTATTTTAGCCCAGAAACTAGCCTCTCTGCCGAAAGACCGTGCAAAGCTTCCCGCTAAGCACACAGCACATCAACGTGGAAGGAAAGAACAGGTTTTTATTGAAATTTAAGTCCCATATGTGACACGCTAATAGCGCAATGTGTTTCTGATTTTCCGTCTCAGTTTTACGGGTGGGAAAGTCGCCTCCACCTGCTGGAAGCTTCAAAGGCAAGAAACGGGAAGGGGGAGAAAAAGCCAATACCGCTGTGTAAGTCTTTATCCAAGTCCTTTTCCCAATCCGTTAGGATTTATTTCTCCCACCATCTGATGAAGGAAGATACAGACGAAGGTGTTTTTTTGGCTCACCATTGAGGAAGGGGTCCCTAGGCTGGCTTCCGGGAGGGAACGGGTTTGCAGCATGTGAGAAACACCTGTGTCCAGATGCATTCGACGGTCATTGTTGCCTGACAGATGTTCTGAAGTGGGAATGTGTCCATCAGAAGGCACACAGAGCAGCGATGAGCACCGATTGTTTGAAGCTGTTGGGGTTTGACCTCGGCTCGCAAACAGCACCTATGTTACTGGAGATTTTAGAAGACAGACATCATCGGATTTCAAGAGCTGGGTGGGCCAGTGTGCAGGCTTCAAAGGCTATGTGGCCTGACTTCCTCAGTGGAAGACGCAGCCCGAATATGCTCTCCTGGGTGGGAATTCTCATTTCCGTTTAGGCGGTCAGAGTCCACTTTGCTGTATTCTCAATTTTGACCCCATCCCATAGGCAATCCTGTGTGTGATGTTCAAGTTTTTGGTACTTATTCTACCTAATTACACACAGGGATTCCTCTTAGAAAACGGGATTCATGTTTGTGCACCGTCTACCTTGGAGACTCTAGGTATTATTTCTCTGTTTTTAAAGCCATTAGTCATTTGACAGTTTGTCATGCTGTGGTGGCTGGCGTGTTGCTGGGATGCTGGAAGCTATGCCACCAGTGTTTAAATATCAGCAGGGTCACCCAAGGTGGACCGATTTCAGAGGAGCTTTCAGACTAAGACAGACTAGGAAGAAAGGCTTGGTGACCTACTTCCGAAAATTAGCCAACGGAAACCCTATGGTTCGGAACACATTATAGCCTGACTGAACTTAAATATGCCAGTGATTGTGAAGATGGTGCAGGACTGGGGGACATTTCATTCTGTCGTACACGGGGTCACTGTGCGTCGAAGCCAACTCTGTGGCCACCAACCACAACAACAGGCTTTGAAAAGAGCAGTACTTGCAGGAAAATAAATTTTACTTTTAGTCCTGCTGGGTGAACACGGACAATTTCTTGCTGTCTAACTGGCCGGAAGCCCTGGTGGTGTAGTGGTTAAGTGCTACAGCTGCTAACCAAGAGGTCGCCAGTTCAAATCTGCCAGGCGCTCCTTGGAAACTCTATGGGGCACTTCTACACTGTCCTATAGGGTCGCTATGAGTCGGAATCGACTCGACAGCAGTGGGTTTGGTTTTGGTGTTTTGAACTGTCCTGAAAGAAGAGGTGCAGAGTAATGACTGCACACTAAAATGCTTTTCCTTTCTCCCTGTGTCCTACCTTTCACCTGTGCGATGGAAAGACCTCTTTCATCCCATAAATAATTGCGTTTAACTACCTTGGGGCATCCATTTTTCAACTAGCTTGCTTCAGAAACATCCTTGTAAGATTCATTGCTCAAAGCTAGGTGTTCCTTGGGTAATTTGAAGGGGTGTGTGTGTGTGTGTGTGCGCATCTCTATGTATGCATGTACATATATTTGTGTGTGTGTGCATGTATGTATATGTTAGCACACATACGTGTGTCTGTGTGTATGCATATTTGTATAGTGCTTATGCATGTGTGCCTGTATACATGTGTGTCTCTGTGTGTGCATGTGTGTGTACGTGCGCATGTACATGCGTATGTTAGCACACGTGTGTGTCCGTGTGTATGCATATTTGTGTATGTGCTTATGCATATGTGTGCCTGTATACATGTGTGTCTCTGTGTGTGTGCATGTATGTGTTTGTGTACGTGTGCGTGTACATGTATGTGCGTATGTGTCTCTGTGTGTGTGTTTAATGGCTAAGCTGAGCATGTTTTAAACTCCTCTCAAGCCTAGAATTATTGCAACTGAGCTGTGTGAGATATGCTGTTGAGTTTGCATCTCCTATTTTCTTTTGGGTTTGATGAGAAAATAAGTTTTTCTCAGAGGGGCTGTGTCACGTACCCTCCTTGCTTCCTGGATGCATGCCTAGGCCGAGGTGGTGTTGTGACCGTTGGGTGCCGTCGAGTTGATTGCAGCTCACGGCGACCCTGTGTGTCACAGAGCAGAACTGCCCCATAGGGTTTCCTAGGCTGTAATCTTTACACCAGCAGACGGCCAGGCCTTTCTCCTGCTGCGCGGCTGATGAGTTTGGACCTCTGGCCTTTTCATAGCAGCCAAGCACTTAGCCCTTGTGCCACCAGGGCTTCTAGGGAGTGGCAGGGTTGCCTTTTTATTCAGACAGATGTCCTCACTAGGAATTTCAGTTTTCACAATGATGTTAGTCCTCCTGGCTATGAAATGACAATGAAGCATCAACACAATTGCCCACCCTCAGGCTTGCCAAGGAGTGGAAGATCAAACTCATTGCCTGCTTGTGGTACCAAAAACCCTCAGAGGGAAGCAATGTTTTGCTACGGGCCTGACGGAGGGGTAGTTTCCAGGCTCTCCAGAAACCTTGCCATGGTTACAGGGCTGAACCATGTACCTTTGCCATCTCAAGACAGCGCTTTGAAGAACTCTTGTGCTGAATCGCAGGTTGCTCCGTGCCGCTGCTATACGGTGTGGAGTATCCTCGGCAACCACCTCACCAACGAACTGTTGAGGCTCGTCTGGGCAGCTTGTTGAGGACGCGGCTCTGTTATTACATCAGCCTTCCGTAGGCGCAAACTTGGGAAGACATCCATTCCGTGTGCATTATCAGGACTCATTGTGCTTCCCGGAGAGACTGGTAGATTTTTAGTCCATCAATACAATGGATTTTGTTCCTGATAGTGTTTTCCTCTTAGAATCGGCTGTTGGAAAGCTAAGAGATAAATAAAACAGGCTGACTTTGGCAGCATCCCAGGGTGTACAAACAGCTAATGCACTGGCCTGCTAACCAAAAGGTTGGAGGTTCAGGTTCAACCAGAGGCACCTCAGAAGAAAGGCCTGGCAATCTACTTCCAAAAAATCAACCACGGAAAACCCTATGGAGCACAGTTCTGCTCTGACACACATGGGGCCACGACGAGTCGGAGTCAACTCGACAGCAGTGGGTAACTGGTTTAACAACTGGGCTCAAGTTAATTGCATCTATTTTGTGAACTAGCTTTTATGCCTTTTTATCCTTTCCCCCACCCCCATTTTTAATTTTCCTTTATCTCATTGTCTCACCTACCTAATAATACTTATTTTCTGGCTGTTTCATATGAATGGTTATAAATTGCCTTGGATCTTCTTAAGAACAAGAAAGGCCATGAATAAAGACGTAAATCCATTAAATAGTAAATAAGTAGAATGGCAGCATATTGTGGTTGAAACTTCCCACTGATGAGTTGCTTAGTGTCCTGAATGCCTTCCTCCACAATTTCATGGTTAAGGAAGAATAGGTGATGTGACATCTGTATTGACACGGAAGGTCCTCCCGCCGGGATGGAAGGATAACGGCATCACACGGAACTTGAAATCTGATAACCGGGGTGGGTGAGTGCAGTACAGACGTGTTCTGGGGAGCAATGAGGGAGTGGACCAGGGCAAAGGGCCTTTATGCGTGTGTGCCGTAGGAGCCAAAGGGGTTTGGCCTCCGATCCACAGAGCCTGAGCCATGAAGAGCAGAGGTCACAGAATTGTCTCTAAAACTACACAATGAAGAGAGAGCGTCTCTCGCTTGGGCCTCTTCAGAGCAGAGCAATCAATGTGCTGAAGTTCATTCTCCATTTGTATGGAAAAAAGGGCAAAGCGTGCACTTCGTGAAGCCTTTCTTTCCTCTCTCGCTCTCTTTTTTCTCTCTGCAATTTTTACGATAAATGTGTATGTTGATTTCTGAGAAGGGCCTCCTCAGTCTGCCTTAGGTTGTGGGAGTCGCTGCTGAAAGTGTTCAGCAGAGAGAGAGGTGCCGAGCCGCCTGGTTCCAGCTGCTTTAATGGCAGTAAAATGACAAGAGCCGGAGTGGGAACAGACCCGCCGCTTTCCGTGTACCGTCGGTCAGTTCGTGCGCGTGCGTACATGCAAGTTGGGAAAAATGCCGCATTTTACCGGGAGAAACTGCATGGCGGTTGGAGAAATGGGACCACAGGGCTCTGCCTGATAAAATGATCTGTCTTAGTTGTCATCAAGTCGGCTAACTCATGGAGGCCCCGTTTACAGCGTTGCCTGCTCCTGTGCCATCTCCGTGATCACTGTTGTGTTTGATCCATTGTTCTGGCTGAATGGTCATCTCTATAAATACGGGAACCCGTGGTGTGTATATATGTGAAAATTCACTTCTGATGTGACACTTGACTATCCAAAGACAGTTAGCAAGCAAAAGATTGAACACAGACCCTAAAGGAAAGGATACATGGTCAGGGAGATCCCTTGAGCATCTCTAGGCACATAGTAAACCCTGCTGTAAAATGATTAAGACATCGCTCAGTCCTGTGTCATCTTTAGGATCGTTTGTATGTTTGCACCCGTTGTTGCAGGCATTGTGTCCAGTTCAATTAATTACAAGTGATGTTGCTTGTGCCCATTCTGCTTACAGAACACTGTTTACAAGAAAAAGTGTGCCAGCCGCCAGGGCCGGGACAAGCCCTGTGCTAAGCAGGCAGAGGTCCCTTCCTGAGCCTGGAAGCCTGCAGGTGTGCCTGACCCCGCCCCGCAGACCCTTCTCATGTCCTCCACAGGAGCTTTGATGGGAGCGAAGGGCCAATGCCCCGCTCTGCCTCGGGCCCTGTGGTCCCAGTTCCGCTGGCTGATGAAGGTGGGCCTTTGATGGCTGCGGGCCCCGCGTTCTGTTCTCACAGCTCAAAGGTTGAACTTGGTCAGTCCAGATGAATGGGCCGCCTTTCCCAAGACGCTGCACAATGGCCGGGGGACCATTAAGCTGTGAAGATTCATGCGTTCACGTTTGGGAGCGTGCGTTCAGCAGCTTTTCCTGGGGAGGGGCCGGGGAGGCCAGCGTTTTGGCTTTTTACACCCAACTGTATGCACGTTTTCCCTTTTTGTACAAGGAAATAATGCCTGCACTGAGGGTAACCCTCCCCTCCTCCTAAATCCTTCCACAAAAAGATACTTACTAAGGCCGGCATTCTGCAGCCCTAAATGCTTCTTTAGCTTTGCTTTATCTGCTTGGCTGAGCACAGTGTACTGGAGTCCCGGGAACTCACATTACGGCCCGCGAGCCCCGCTCTCTATTCTCCGGGCCTCTTTGGGCACAGACATAATCCCTTCCTAGAATCTTTAGAAAAGGCCACTCAGCTCTGCAGGCTAATCAACTGTAAATCTTGGCCATCTCCAAAGTCTCAGGGGAAGCAGCATCACACAGTGCTCCGATCACCTCTATAAAGACAGGCAGAAGTTCTGAGACCCAGTGCAGATTCTCAGCAGACGTTCGTTCGTTCACTGTGCGTCAAAGCTTCAGAATGCAGCCCCCTCTGCACCCATCCGCCATCGCACTGGGGGGATGTCCCCCTACTTTGTCCCTTTGTCATTTGAAACACAAAAAGGCAACGCGCGCCTCCTCAGGACTTTTGTTTTCCAATTGGTAATGGAGAATATTATAAATAGGAACCAACGCAGAGGGAATGCTAAATCAGGCCAGCAGGGGAGCCTTCCTGGATCGCTTCTAAACCACTTTCGGCTCACTCCTGGCACCATATTTGGCAGGAAAATGTAATCCAGGCTGCAGTGTGCCACTGCGCTGACATCCCCATGTTACGACACTCGCTGGGTGGTGCAAACCTGAAGAGCTCGGCTGCTAACTGAAAGGTTGGCAGTTCCTGCCCACCCAGAGGTGCCTCTAGAAGAAAGTCCTGATCATCTACTTCTGAAAAGCCAGCCATTAAAAACCCTGTGGAGCACAGTTCTACTGCGACACACATGGGGTCGCCATGAGTCGGAGTTGACGCAACGGCAATTAGTTTTTGGTGAGGGAAAACCAAGATTCCAGCTTCTCCGCTCCCCTCTCCCATCTGTGTACGCAAAGGAGTCCATAGGTGTTCAGCGCATGCATGTGTGTTTGTGTGTGTGTGTGTGTGTGTGGGGCTACGAGGTTAGTGTAATCATACCGTATGTCTTTTAAAGACACATGTTTGTTTTATTTAAACTCCTCGCCATTGTCGAGAGGAAGCTTGGTGAGACAATGTCATCGTTTACCCTCAAGGACTCTTGAGTTGAGTCTGCTTGTATGAATGAACGGTTTTAGAACTATTTCTGGCCCAATTGGAAAGCCCTTGAACCTAACAGATGCCTGAGAGTTTCTGTTGAGTAATTGAAGGGAGCTGTTTGTTATGCTCTCTTTTAGTAGCTGTTGACATAGGGAGACACGTTCTCCCCACTTTATGTGGCCCCTGGAGCCCCACATGCTCCCACAGTGAAGGGTTTGTGTTTCCGTTATAAACCGCTTTCATCTGCGCCACCATTTGGGCGATGTGTTTATGTGTCTGTCTGCTTGGGAAGAAGGGCTGTTTTACAACCTCTGGGGCTCCTGGGTGTTCCTGGGAGGGCAGAGCAGTACTCGGCTCTCTTCTTTATCCTGGAGGCAGGCTCCAAGTGGGCCATCTTCAGGAAAGCCCCTTTACTCAAGCTTGTTGTTGTTGTTAGCTGCCATCAAGTGGACCACGCTCATCACAACCCCTTACACAATGGAACGAAACTCTGCCCTGTCCCACCCCAGCCGCGCGGTTGGTTGAGGATCGGACCGTTGTGACCCATAGGGTTTTCATTGGCTGATTTTTGGAAGTCATTCGAGAGGCCTTTCTTCCTCGTCCACCTCAGTCTGGAAGTGCCACTGAAACCTGTTCAGCGTCACAGTAACACACAAGCCTCCACTGACAGCTGGGTGGTGGGGGCACATGAAGTGCATTGGTCGGGAGTCGAACCCAGGTCTCCTGCACGGAAGGCGAGAAGTCTACCGTTGAGGCACTACTGCCCCCTTTAGTGGAGTATATCCAAACCCAGACCTGTTGCTGTCCAGTTGATTCTGACTCATAGCAACCCCACAGGACAGAGTAAAACTGCCCCATACGGTTTCCAAAGAGTACCTGGTGGATTCGAACTGCCGACCTTTTGGTTAGCAGCCATGGCTCCCAATCACTGTGCTACCGTGGAGCTTACGACTTGCTTAGTCAGTTCTTGTCAGTTCTCACAACAGCCTGAGGAGGAGGGGCCATTATTTCCTCATTTAACAGTTTAAAAAGATGGGGTTCAGATGGAAGTGTGTCTTGTTAAAGCTTCCAGAAATTCGCTGAGTGGGGCCAGATTGCAGGATTGTTTGGCCTGAACGCCCCTGCTCTTCCTTAGGGCTTTAAATTCCTGTTCCTGAGGCCAGAAAACTTTGGAAAATTCTCTCTCCAAATAATCGGAAGAGAAATACGATAAAATTTGAATGTTTCTCGCCATACTGCATATCGTTTATTTCAAACAATATACACACTTTTCTTTTTGGTGGTGGTACAATGGTTAAGTGCCCAGCTGTTAACCAAAAAGGTCGGTGGTTCAAACCTACCCAGCGTCTTTGCAGGAGAAAGACCTGCTCCCATAAAGATCGTTCTTGTTAGGCACCCTCGAGTTGGCTCCGACTCATAGCAACTGTATGTACAACAGAACAAAGTACTGTATGGTCCTGCGCCATCCTCACAATCGTTGCTATAGTTGAGCCCCTTGTTACAGCCACTGTGTCAGTCCATCTCATTGAGGGTCTTCCTCTTTTCCACTGGCCCTCCACTTTACCAAGCATGATGTGCTTCTCCAGGGACTGATCCATTCTGATAAACATGTCCAAAGTGAATGAAGATTAAGTAAAGATTACATCCTAGGAAACCCTGTGGGGCAGTTTTACTTTGTCACATGGGGTCACTATGAGTTGGCATTGACTTGATGGTACCCAACAACAGTAACAACAGATATATATACACACATATATGTACATATACAGGAAACCCTGGTGGCGTAGTGGTTAAGTACTCTGGCTGCTAACTAGAAGCTGGGCAGTTCGCATCCATCAGGTGCTCCTTGGAAACCCTGCTCTACTCTGTCCTCTAGGGTTGCTATAAGTCGGAATTGACTTGACAGCAGTGGGTTTTATACGTATATACTATAAATAAACAGGTGCCATTTCAGTATATTTTACATGTATATCTAGCTACCGTTGTCGATGAGTCAGTTCCGACTCATAGCAACCCTGTAGGACAGAATAGAGCGACCCCATAGGGTTCCCACGGAGTGCCTGGTGAGTTAGAACTGTCAACCTTTTGGTTACCAGCTGTACCTCATAACTGCCACCCCAGCAGAGTTTCCGATTTTACATATACAGTAGGAGTCATTAGTCACATTCATCACGGATGTTTGCGCAGCGTACGTTTCTTGAAAGATAGAATTAGAAATGAAGACATTTGGTTGTCAACACTGGGCTTTACTCCCTTTGAATTTATGAGGGAGCCTTTTTTAAAAAAATTTCCTTTGACCTTGGGGTACTCAGTAATTTAAAGGATACCCTAACCTACCTGTTTATTTTATTTCACTAGCGATTTTTTCTTTTTTTTTGCTCGTCAAATAAAAGTTGGTTGTTACTAAACTTTTCAAAGGCTTGGAAGTGACCGTGTGACCATATTAAAGGGTCCAGGTTTGGTGCAGCGTCCAGCGGGGGAAATGAGAGGTGTGCTGACAGCCTGCCTGGCCGGACCCCTCCCACGGTCAGCCAGGAACAGGCCAGACTTGCCTGTGGGTGGTGCGAGGCTGCAGGGTGGGCTGTGGCTAGGGCAGGGCCCTGCAGGAAAGGCCTGGGGTGCTCATGGCTCTTAGTTTCTCTTTGGTTCTGGGCCCTTCCACTGCGGGAAATCTGTCCATGTCATTATCTCCTCCCTGGGGGCAGGTATGGATAGAGAACCCCTGTGGTGTTTGTTTCTCCCCTTTTTATGATTACCTTTGTACCGTTTTACACATTTCTACGTCATGATCTCTGTACTGCTCTGGGTTAAAGGCAGCAATGGTGTGTAAAGAGGATAAACACTCATACTGTTTAACCTATCTTTAGCCCTTTCAGGAAAAAAAAAAATTCTGGACTTTCCAACATATTTGTTAACTGCCACACCTGGCCTTTCCTAACAACCTCGGTAAGCTTTAAGGTAACTCTTGACAATGTGGTAGCCCCTAGTGACAATACTGCTAACTAGTTATTTTAATATTAAGTGTATCTAATACTGTTTGTATTTTGTTGTTGTTGGGACCTATAAGGTTTTCTTTTTTATAATTTGTTTTATTTTCACTGTTGTTGTTGAGACTATACACAGCAGAATATACACCAATTCAGCGGTTTCAACATGTATGATTCAGGGACATGGGTTATATCGGTTGAGTTGTGCAGCCACTCTCACCATCCTCTTCTGAGTTCTTCCTCTCCCATTAACAGAAACTCACTGCCCCTCCAAGTTTCCTATCTAATATTTTGAGTTGCCGTTGTCATTTTGATCCCATATAGATAGATCTTAAAAGAACACAATGCTCAAGACAGACATTCTTTATAGTTAAGCTAAACTATGTTGTCGCTGGTCTATTCTGACTCAAAGTGACCCTATAGGACATAATAGAACTGCCTCAAAGGGTTTCCAGGCTTCACAGAAGCTGACTGCCACATCTTCCTCCCGCAGAGCACCTGGTGGGTTCAAACCACCAGTCTTTCAATTAGCAGCCAAGTACTTTAACCATTGAGCCACCACGCTGCCTTCCATTACGAGTGCCAAGAGCCCTCATGGCACAGTGGTTAAGCACTCGGCTGCTAACCAAAAGGTCGGTGGTTCAAACCCACCAGCTACTCTGCAGGAGAAAGATGTGGCAGTCAGCTTCCGTAAAGTTCTGCTCTGTCCTATAGGTTCACTGTGAGTCAGAATGTACTCCACTGAGGGGTAAGCTAAACTATACCGCTATATAAATTCAAATACAATTAAAAAGTCAGTTCTTTAATGACACTCACCCAGTGGTTCTCACTTGAGGGTGATTTTGTCCCCCAGGGGAGATCTGACAACGTCTGTGGACATTTTTTGGTTGTTTTTGGCATCTTATGGGTGGGGCCAGGGAAGCTATCACTTAATACCCTAGGTATTAAGTGCCGAGGTAGAAGTGGAACAAGTCTATGCTAGCGACATTTCAGGTGCTCCCTGTTTACATGTGACTAGTGGCTACCATATTGGACAGCACAGATGCAGAGCACTCCCACCTATCACGCCAACAGCTGTACTGGACAGCACCGTCTAAGAAGGGAGAGAAGACAGAAGTAGCAGTGAGATAAGGAAGAGTGAGACTTGGGAAATGATGATCTCATGAAAATTGATTTCTTTGAATGAGGTTCTGATGGTTAAGGTTGTGTGTCAACTTGGCTGGACCATGATTCTCAGTGGTTTGGCAGTTATGATGTAGTTTGGCAGTCACAGGATGATGTAATTGCCTCCATGATGAGATTTGATATAATGTGATCACCTCCATGACGGGATCTTCTGTGAGCAACCAATCAGTTGGAAGGGAGTTTCCTTGGGGTTATGCCCTGCATCCAATATAGGTGGACTTTCTGGCAGTGCTCAAGGGCTTTTGCTCACTCTGGATCCTGCAGCTGGCTCCTATTTGTCTGACCTCGGCTTCTTGGCCACTGAGCCAGCAGCTTACCTACTGTCTCATCTGCCTGTCTTGAGATTCCTCAGTCTTCGCAGCCTGTGAACCAGAGCCCTGCTCTCTGAACTGGCCCTCTTGGATTTGCCAACCCCTGCGGCTATGTGAATCAGGAGAGGCCTCTATCCTGAATCAGGGACTTGGGACTTTCCAGCCTCTACAGCCACGTGTGCCATTTCCCTGATGGAAATCTCTCTCTATATATATACTCTTCCTGGTTTTGCTTCTCTGGAGAACCCAGCCTAAGATCCTGGATTTGTTCTCCATAGACAATCTCTGCCTTAGGCTGGGGAAATTATGGTTGTCATTGAAGCCATACTGTTACTAACAGTACGGTGTGTTTATATACTACTCCATGGTTGACAGATACTCTCACATAAATTGTTCATTTTTTGCAAAAACCCTGTAAAACCAATAAGCTCATATTTTTTTCAGATTACATAGACAAGAGCGTCAGTGATTTATTTGGCTGTCTTTAATATGTGAGTGGAGCCCCTGCGTGGTTAAGTGCTTGGCTGCTGACTGAAGGTTTGGAGATTTGAGTTCACCCAGAGGCTCCTCAGAAGAAAAGCCTGGTGGTCTACTTCCAAGAAATCAGCCGTTGGCAACCCGGTGGAGCTCAGCTGTACTCTGACAGACCTGGGCTTGCCGTGAGTTGGAATGATCTTCACTCTGACAGACCTGGGGTTGCCGTGAGTCGGAATGATCTTCACTCTGACAGACCTGGGGTTGCCGTGAGTCGGAATGATCTTCACTCTGACAGACCTGGGGTTGCCGTGAGTTGTAATGATCTTCACTCTGACAGACCTGGGGTTGCTGTGAGTCGGAATGATCTTCACTCTGACAGACCTGGGCTTGCCGTGAGTTGAAATAATCTTCACGGCCACTGATGCTGGTATAATATGCGAATAAATAAATACGTTGTGAAAGAAGCCCTGGCTTGACCACACCCAAGTTACTGGAGTGGAGCTGGGTCTTCTGGCTCATGGGCAAATGCTCTTTCTGCTCCATGACTGCCTTTTCCTTGGTTCTTAATTGGTCCAAGGAAAACATTAGAAATAGGCTGACCTTCAAAACCCAAAGTGCGTTTTACATTCCAGCCTTCCACCCTGGAAGGGGCAGGAAGGCAGATGTATAGCAAGCCTGGTTCTGTGTGTCTCACCAAAAGATTGTCAGGCAACCCTGGATCTTTATGAATTTACAGGTCATGCTTTCAAAAATACACTTTTCCTGGCGCATCCTGACCCCCCGCCAACAGTTTTGACGGACAAATGAAGCATCGTTTTCCAGCAAGCTTCAAGACCTTTTATCTTTCATGCTGGGAAGGGCCATTTTGCCCAGATTAGTCTGTTATTAGTTAGATGCTGTAATGTCTGTACGTTGATTTTCTTTACTTTGTACTTAAAACAAAACAGAGGCCCAAATTTCTTTCAGCAGTTATAGTTACGCTGTCTCACCTGAATGAGCTATCTTGGGGAGGAAATAAAAATAAAGCATTAACCCAGATACCTAAGAACTCCGTACTGCACCTTCATCCATTTGCTGACACTATAAACTAAAAGTGGCTAGTTTGCCCTTTGGGTTAAATCAATTTTTTAAAAATCAGCTAAAAAAACCATGTTGCTAATAAAAGCAAGGAGTATAAATTTAGGGCATCCAAAGAGAGACTCTTCCTAAGTATTTCTAAGCTGGATTGTTGAGATAGAAAACGTTTGATTTTAGCGACTGGTGAAATGGGCGTCTTATGCAGAAATATCTTAATGAATGCACGCTACCGATGGTTAAGCCCATGGAGATTTTTTGGTTTCGCTCTCAGAGAGAGACTGCTGTTGTCCTTGATTCCAGGGCGTTGCCATCCGTCTGGGTGGACTACCTTTGGACGACGTCACAGAGGGAATGAGCTCTGGCGAAACAGTTAGAAGCCTTTCTTGGAGTGGAGGATTTGGGGAGGCCCTTGGAGATTCAGCTTGCTGCTCTGAAAGGTGCCGGTGGCACATGAACAATGTTTTGGCTTAAAGATGATGCCTGTGAAAATGTGGAATACTTTATGTTACAAAATCCTTGGGGATCTCTTTCTCAATGTTTGAGAGGGAATGCATGCTGGTTGAGGTGTGCCAAATCCATAGCTTTTGGGTTTTGAAAGCTCCTTCTTTGTATAGGGTCATACAGTAGCCCAAGTACACGGGCCTTAGTACCTAGACCTCCGTCTGTGGCCCACGTGTATGTTTCAGATCATTCCTGAGAAGAACGACTACAACCTAAAAAGGGCTGAGGAACTGAGGATTCGCTGTTTTACCAGCCAGGGAAGAGACGTCCTAGTAGGGAGGTAGATGGCTCATGGGTGTTGAGCTGACTCTGAGTCACGGCTACCTCGTACAAAAGAAGGAAACCTTGCCTGATCCTGCGTCAGTCTTACAATTCCCGGCATGTTCGAGTCCATCATTGCTGTTGTTGTGCCGATCCATCTAACCAGGGGTCTCCCTCGCTCTCGCTGGCCTTCTGCTTCACCAGAGATAATGTCTTGCTCCAGCAATTGATCTTTCCTGATGACGTGTCCAAAGCAAGCGAGTCGAATAACGTCCTGTTGTGATCCGTAAGGCTTCCATTGGCTGATTTTCAGAAATAGATTGCCGGGCCTTTCTTCCTAGTCTGTCTTAGCCTGGAAGCTCTGCTCAAACCTGTCCACCATGGGTGACCCTGCTGGTATTTGAAAGGCCCAGTGGCATAGCTTCCAGCGTCACAATATGCAAACCACCACATTAGGACAAACTGACAGGTGGGTGGTAGGTAGGGCGATAAAATATATAAGTATTATAGTTTGCCTGAGAAAATCCATTTGGAACCTCTCTGTCTTCCTGGCTCCACCAAAGTGTAGGGCTGAGTCAGAGGTCCCCTTCTGTGAATTAAGACTTTGACATGAGTGAAGCACGTGTCCATTTGATTATGAACCCCTTGGCCCAGAGTTTCATCCTTATCGTGTATGTCCTGGCAACCACAAAGTAGGTGAAGCAGCCACGTCGCTCAGTATCTTTTGTTATTTCAGGGGTGACTCTTATTTGTGAAACCTGTTGATTTTATAAGGCTAGGACTACTGGATCACAGAAACGCTAACATGACACCAACAGGTAAACAAGGTAGGCATTTTTTCCACATTTCTGAAAAAAAGTACTGAGTGTAAATTTTGTTGGAAACCTAAATTAGCTGAGACATTGAGGAGCTATTTTCTGCAGTCCGTCAATAGATTCGTACTTTGATTCTGCTTTTTGGTTCTTTTCTGCCACATAAATGCGAAGTGGCCTCATAGCTTCTTCCAGGTTAGAACAAAACAAAAACAGAAAAACCCAGACCACAGATTTCTTGTTATAAAAAGAGGAAAGAAACCAAAAGGCGTTTACCTTGGTTTATGGACCCTTGTCAGAAGCTCGCGGTCTTTGCTCTGGCATTTGGTGTGTGATGGTGGTCCGTCAGAATACGGAGCTGCTGGGTGACACCTTGGGTGGGTTCACGGAGCCCTTTGGGATCTAGAGCTCAGTGGGGGGCTGGGGCGGGGAGGGGAACCACCTGCGGAGGCCGGCCTGCTGGTCAGGGTGTCAGATTCAGGACAGCTGCCTGGTTTGGGGCCCTGCTGTTTGAAGCAACTCTCTCACATGTCAGCCGTGCTCATTCTGGAAAGTGAATTAAGGTCGTCTGCTAATGGATCAGTGGTGAAGAGCTGTGGTTCCTAATCAGAAGGCTGGCGGTTCAGATCCACCAGCCGCTCCTTGGAAACCCTATGAGGCAGTTCTGTCCTCTCCTGTAGGGTTGCTGTGAGT
The DNA here is from genome assembly GCF_024166365.1 of Elephas maximus indicus. NCBI lineage: Eukaryota > Metazoa > Chordata > Mammalia > Proboscidea > Elephantidae > Elephas > Elephas maximus. The sequence goes on from NC_064846.1 coordinate 172,545,887, forward strand.
TAGAATTGACTCCACAGCAACAGGTTTGGTCTTTTTTTCATTATGGATCAGAAGGAGCCCTGCGGGGGGGGAAGTGGCGAAGTGCTCGGCTGCTAACCGAAAGGTTGGCGGTTCGAGCCCACCATCCACTCTGCAAGAGAAAGATGTAACAGTCTGCTCCTGTAAAAACTGCAGCCTTGGAAATGTTATGGGGCAGTTCTACTCTGTCCCACATGGTTGCTTTAAGTCAGAATTGACAGCAAAGGGCTTGGTTAGGGTTTGTTATGGATTGAATTGTGTCCCCCCCCCCAATATGTGTTGGAATCCTGACCCCCTGTACCAGTGGATGTGATCCCATTTGGGAATAGGCTCCCCCTGGAGCCACACTCTAAATTCAGACTGGTGGTGCAGTGCTTAAAGTGCTCAGCTGCTAACTGAAAGGCCGATGGTTCGAACCCACCAGCTGCGAACCCCAAGGGGGAGAAAGGCCTGGTGATCTGTCCCTGTAAAGATGACAGCTTCGGAAGCCCTATGGGGCAGTTCTACTGTCCTGTAGGGTCGCTATGAGCCAGAACTGACTTCAGGGCACCCAACAACAAGCCTCCTGTACTGTAAGAAAATAAATCTGTGTTTAAAACCACCTACTCGTGGTAGTTTTGTTACAGCAGCACGAAGCGGCTAAGACATCCTGTATGTAGCAATTTGGGGATACTCAGCTAAACACGATCCTCTCAAAATAGGAGTTAACGTCTCTTTACATTTCAAGGCATAAAGGAACCCACCATCCATGTCTTCAAAGCCTCCGCACACAGAACCGCGGGGACAGCCTGGAAATGGATATAGATGTGTGTACTCTTGGGAGCTCGTTGTGGATGTCATCCCGAGTCTCGGGCTGGCCTGCCATCTGGGCTGCTCTGAGCTCACTTTGCACAAATTAAGGTGCGATTTTGAAAGCACCTGGAAAATCCCTGTGGCCTTGTCTGGTGGAGAGTTGCCTTCCCAACAGATGCTATAGTAACGGTCAGCAGGACCTGGAGAAGCCGCCGAGTTTCACAGCTCAGGAAGATTTTGAAGCCCCATTCCACTGTGTAAAATCCCTTGTCTGTCTACGAGAAATGCACGACCAAAACATCCGTCCTGCTGACATCTGTGGATACACAAAACGGCCAGGTTTTAGTTTCACGTGCCAACTTTAAAACATATTAACTGAAGGGTTGTTTGTCATGCTCAAAGCACTGTGCATTGTTTACCAAAATAATGCCAGAAATGGATTTATCGTGGCGGCACAGTGACAGTTTTAAAATACAGATTTTACCTTAAAATCATGTTAAGAAAACAAAAAAACAGTTGCCGTGCAGTGGACCCTTGACTCGTGGCAACACCGTGAGTGTCAGAGTAGAGCTGTGCTGCAGAGGGCTTTCAGTGGCTGACTTTTTCTCAGTAGATAATATTTTAGTGTTCAAAGACGCCCAAAACATAAATGATTTCAGTGGAACAAATTGCTGTGTCTTGCTGTAGTTGTTTTATATCTAATGTGAGTGTATAAGTTTAAACAGTTCACTGATTTTTTTTTAATATTAGGTACATTACTATTTATTTAGTCATATGCCATGGAAACAAAGGTTTAATTTCCTTGTTAGTTTTATTACATCACGAGGTTTTGTTTTCCCTCGAGCAACTACGAAAATGCCTTTCACTCTTGATTTTTGCTTCCGGGAAGGATGCAGGTGACAGTGCTGTTATCCTCCCCATGAGATCAGACATGCTCTGATTGGTTTGCTTGCCTGTTAGAATCCGGATATCACTGGTGTTCAGGTTGAAGACCCCGTTGATGAATTAACAGACTTGTGGGGGCTTCAGTGGCCGGTTGAGTAGGGAGGGTGTCTGGTTCTCAGAACTTCACACGGCGGACAGGAGATAAGCCCCTCGCCCACCGCTCCGGGGCCTTTGAGAGCAGCGAGCTCGTTATGAATGAATGGCTCACATTCTGGGGACAAGTGCCCCGCTGGCAGCCCGTAGAGATAATAACACTGACCTCCGGTCACTTTACAAGGGAACGCTCTTGCGTGGGTCGGCTTCCCACTGCTTTAAACCCAACCTAAATAGACTATTCATGGGGAACACGGCTGGCAGCTTAGGGATTTATGGGCTCAAATATGGGCATTAGCAGCAAGCGGTCTTCAGTGTAGAGGCGTTTACATGGAGCCACCACTGAGAACCTGACATTTTCCGGGTGTAAAAGTAGGTCTGTGAACGCCCCTTGGCGTGTCTGGGTGGGTTCCAGTGTTAAGTCTTTCTCATGTCCGGGGAGGGATGTGGCGGAAAGAGGGCTGCGGGCGGGGCGTGTGGACAGCAGCCAACTTCTGTGATTCCTGTGGGGGGCGATTTTTTTAATGGAATTTAAGAAAATGAATTACTGTCTGATTTTTTCATGAACGGTCTTCTGTCTACACATAGCGTGGAGGTTGTTGTTGTGAGCACCTGTCGAGATGCCACAGTGATCCCATGCATAGAGGAACACTGCCCGGTTCTGTGCCATCCCCATGACAGGTTAGAGATCGGACCATTGTGATCCATAGGGCTTTCACGCATGTGATTCTGAATCGGTGTCCAGTGTGCTGCGGCAGCCTTTATACTATTGTTGTTGATGTCGTTAGCTGCTGTCTCGTCGGCCCCCTCATGGCCACCCCACACACTGTTAATGAAACAGTGCTCAGCCCTGTACCGTCCCCATGATCGCTTGTTCATCGGACCGTCGTGATCCGTAGGGCTGTCGTCTTAGTCTAGAAGCTCCGTGGAAACCTGTTCAGCATCGCAGCAACTTGCAAGCCTCCGCTGACAGGCGGGTGGTGGTGCGCACGAGATGCATTGGCCAGGAGTCGAGTCCGCGTCTTCCACACGGAAGGCAAGAATTCTACCCCTCAACCATGACCGTCCCATCACATGTAGATAGCAAACTGTAAAAGATGTAGACATGTGAATGTATTTGACAAAAGGTTGATTTGTATAAGCCTCCAGAAATATTTCCTGAGAAATAAAAACACACGTAACTTGTCTTAGTCATCTAGTGCTGCTATAACAGAAATACCACAAGTGGCTTTAACAAGGAGAAATTTATTTTCTCACAGTCTAGTAGGCTACAAGTCTAAGTTTAGGGTGTCAGCCCCAGGGGAAGGCTTTCTCTCTTTGTTGGCTCTGGAAGAAGGTCCTTCTCATCAAGCTTTCCCTGGACTAGGAGCTCCTCTGTGCAGGAACCCCGGGTCCAAAGGATGCGCTCTGCTCCCGGTGCTGCTTTTTTGGTGGTATGAGGCCCCCAACTCTCTGCTTGCTTCCCTCTCCTTTTTATCCCTGAAAAGTGGTTCAGGCCACACCCCAGGAAAACTCCCTTTACACTGGATCAGGAGTGTGACCTGGGTAAGGGTGCTACATCCGCCCTAATCCTCTTTAGCATAAAATTACAATTACAGGATAGAGGGCAACCACACAGTATGGGAAGTCATGGCCCAACCAAATCGATACGCACATTTTTTGGAGGACAGAATTCAATCCGTGACAAAACTCATGGTAGACGTGGACATTGATTCACTTCTCCATCACTGCTAAGTACTGGAACTTCATTGTGATAAAGTGGACAGGAATTTGTATTCAGAAAATTTGTATTCTCCTTCGGTAACAACTAGAATGGAAATACAATCTACATGTTAACAAGATCCATGAGAATCACCTGGGGAACTTGTTAACATGTAGATTCTGATTCAGTATATCTGGGGCGGGAGGTTGAACCAAAATGAACTGGGTGGAAGCCCTGATTACCCTCAAGCAGGATGCATTTTCTCCCAGGCTGCTCCTATTGTGGACACTTGCCATGTTTGCTTGGGGCAGGGAGGGAGAGGGTGGCTGTCCAGCGATGCCCTCAGCTGTCCATATTCCCTGGACCTCCTCCAGGCCACACAAAGTGAACAGAACCACGTGAAGGGGTCATATTTTCCCGTTACGGAGCTGCCTATAGACAGAGAGAGGCACAGAGCTAAGGGCTCTCGTTGCACCGTCACAAGTCTCCACACGTCTTGGGTGGGCGCCGCCCTTTCATTGTGTACAAGACCAGTTTGTCCATCTTTGCTTCTTGGGTGTTTGGAGAATGCTGAGTATTTCCTGCTGAGCTGATCATTGTGGATTAGACACCATTTCGTATTTTGGGGTGTAAAATTCTGCTTTCCTGTATTTCCTTTGCAACCAACTGTCGTGATGCACGAACACTTTAAAGTTAAACCTTGAAAACGTACTTCACAACTTGGCAGGTTTTATGATTCCATTTGTGTGCCTGTGTGTGTAAGTTTTCTCTCAGGACACAGCAGTGCTGTTTTATTTTTTATGTCATAACTACGATACAGACAAACTGAAATAATATTACCTTGGAAGTCATAGGATTGCTAATATGCAAAGATAAACATGGCAGACGTTTTTCTGGAGACCCGGTGGTACAGTGGTTAAGAGCTCGGCTGCTAACCAAAGGTTGGCCATTGGAATCCACCAGCCGCTCCTTGGGAACCCAATGGGGCCGTTCTCCTCTGTCCTGTAAGACCCTTCTCTTCCCCATTCTCCCATAGGAGTCCTTGCTGCTGCTGTTGGTTGCCATTCAGTTGATTCCCACTCACGGAGACACTGTGTGTGCAGAGTAGAGCTGTACTCCATAGGGCCATGAACGGCTGATACAAAATTTATTGCATTTGAACAAGGAGACTCTTCATACTGTTACACGTGTCACAAATTCTTCCTCTTTTTCTAGTGCAGTGTGCATGAGTTGGATTGGATCAATATTGGTGTTTTAATTTTGAAGACTGTTATAAAAAATGGTCTACATTGTCAAAAGGAGCATGTTAGATATTGCCACAGTTACTGCCTTTAAAGTTTTGAAGGTCAAACTAAATGAGCATTTGTTTTCCATTACTAGTAACTTATGTAAAAAGAGGATTAAAAAAATGTGTGATTGAATCGGGCCTCTGGCATTTGAGCAAGTCCTGAAATATCCGTGTCTGTACTGGGTAGTCTCGGAAACCCTGGTGGCGTGGTGGTCAAATGCTACAGCTGCTAACCAGGAGGTTGGCAGTTCAAATCCGCCAGGCGCTCCTTGGTAACTCTGTGGGGCAGTTCTACTCTGTCCTACAGGGTCGCTATGAGTTGGAATTGACTTGATGGCAGTGGGTTTGGTTATTTTTTTTACTCAGTAGTCTTAATGCAAGCCCCTGCATGGTGCGAATGGTAAATGCACTCGCTTGGCTGCTAATGGAAAGGTTGGAGGTTCAAGTCTACCCAGAGGCACCTTGGAAGAAAGGCCTGGCAATCTACTTCTGAAATATCAGCCATTGAAACTCCTATGGAGCACAGTTCTACTCTGACACACGTGCGGTGTCCGTGAGGCAGGGTCAACTCAGCAGCAACTGGTAATAATTAAATAATTTGATATTTTAGACGTTAGCAATTGTCAATGAATTCACAATACTGTAAAAAATGCTGTTTTCATGATAAAGACGATACACACCCACTCAGAATATTTAGAGAGTGGAAATAGCTGGGGAGGAAAAAAAAAGTTGCCCATATTAACATTTGGGGCGGAGGGGGGCCGTTTCCCTCCATTATTGTTTTTCTTAAGCAGCCCTGGCAGTGCAAGGATTAAGTGCTCAGCTGCCCACTAAAAGGTCTAAGATTCCAACCTATGAGTGGCTCCTTGGGAGAGAGACCTGGTGGTCTGCCTCCTGAAAGATTGTAGCCTTGGCGACCCTACAGGGCAGTTCTACTCCGTCTTAGAAGGTTGCTGTGAGCTGGAATTGACTGGACAGCACAGAACAGTAACAACATTCTCTAGGAATAGAAAGCTCCCGGTACTGACTGAACCTTTTCACTGTGGTTGAGACAGCGCTGTGGAGACGGGGGGTTTCCCACCCCCTGAGCGCAGCTCTGTGACAGGCCAGCCCTGGGAATGGCCGGGCCCTTCCTGCCTCACACCTGGGGGCATGCAGGGCTGGGACGGGACGTAGGCGGGTTTTCTCGGTGCAGCAGACCATCGCTCAGTCACCTGTCGCAGCCTTACAGGTGAGCCATTCCGGGTCACAGCTAATTTTCCCTCTGTGTATGAGGGCTCACTGGGTGTTTTTTTTGTGTGTGTATGTGGTGTGTGTCTTTAGGTTATTATCACACTATAACCCTACTGTAGATAAAATTAGTCAGTTTTACATATTTCCATTTAATCACATTATCCACATTAATTTCATTTAAGTGGCAAAGCCGTCAGTGCGTCTAGGTGCTCTAGTTTACTTAGTGTTGATGAGGACACTGCTGAGAGTTTGAACTTCTGCGTCTGCCCCAGATGGGGACAAGCCGACCCCTCTACGCTGACACCCCATTTGGCTTGTGGACTGCTCTGCGTATCCTGTGGTGTGTTATTTCCCTGCTGTCTGAGTCACCTAGTGCTGCTGAAGCAGAAATGCCACAAGTGGGTGGCTTTAACAAACAGAAGTTTATGCTCTCACAGTCTAGGAGGCGACAAGTCTTAAATCAGGGCACCAGCTCCAGCGGAAGGCTTTCTCCTTCTGTCAGCTCTGGAGGAAGGTCCTTGTCATCAGTCTTCCCTTGGCCTAGGAGCTTCTCTGCACAGGAACCTCAGGTCCAAAGGACACGCTCTGCTCCTGGAGCTGCTTTCTTGGTGGCATGAGGTCCCCCTGTCTCTCTGCTGGCTTCTCTCTTTTATATCTCAAAAGAGATTGTCTCAAGATGCTGCCTAATCTTGTAGATGTCATCAATATAACTACCACTAATCCATCTTACTATATCACAGTGATAGGATTTACAACACGTAGACATAGGGAAATCACATCAGAGGATAAAGCGGTAGCCCATCATACAGTCATACGAGGCAATCGTGATCTGGCCAAGTTGACAGATTTGGGGGGACACAGTTCAGTCCACGACACTGGGCTATATGGTAACCCTATGTGTCTCTTACTGAGGCCTGCTGAATGATTTTCCAAAGCAGGAGCACGGTTTTACATTTCCACCAGCAGTGTATTACGTACAGTGTTCTAATTTATCCGCGTCCTCACCCAATACTTACTATTTTCCTTTAAAAAAAAAAAAAGTTTAGCTCTAGCTTTTTGACTTGTAGTTAGATCAAATCCTTTTATAAATATCAAATAAACGATATAATTTCCAACAGTCTTCCTGGTGCCTTACCATGTCTCACCTGGCTGACTGCCCCCTGCCACAGTCTGTGCCATATTACTCAAAGTTACTTTCACTTGGCCCTTCCAGTTTCTTTCTCTTGTCCCGTCTGCCTGCTGCTCAGCTTCCAGGCCCTGCGCTGACTCTGATTTCAACTAAGCCGTTGAAAACCCTGTGGAGCACAGTTCTACTCTGACACACATGGGGAGGCCATGAGTCAGTCAGTTTGATGGCCACTGGAGTTCCATTTAGTTCAATAAATATGCATCGGGGGGTTACTATTCACAAGACTCTCTCCACCTCTCATGAGGCATACATGTGTATGAAACATGCAGCACAGTTTAAACATTGAGCAAGATGACAATATAGTTGTGGGTGAAGAAGATACATATCTCTCGATAATAAGACATACCTGTACGAGAGACCAGCTGTCTTTTTGTGTGACGTACCATGGTGGCTTACGTGTTGCCGTGATGCTGGAAGCTATGCCACCGATATTTCAAATACCAGCAGGGTCACCCGTAGTGGGCAGGTTTCAGCAGAACTTCCAGACTAAGACAGACTAGGAAGCAAGGCCTGAAAATCAGCCGGTGAAAACCGTACGGGTCACAACAGAACATTGTCTGATACAGTGCTAGAAGACGAGCCCCCTAGGTTGGAAGGCACTAGGAATACACAGTGGGCACCACGGTGGACTCAAGGATGCCAGTGACCCTGAAGGTGGCGCAGGACCAGGCGACGTTGCGTTCCGTTGTGCGTGGGGTTGCCATGAGTTGGAATCAACTCCGTGGAAACTAACACCCACCCAGAAAAGTAGGTGCCCCTTCAACATTGTTGGGCAGCACTGGGGAGTCTAGTTAGTCCCCACTTTACAAGGAAACTGAGGCAGAGAATGGCCACCCAGCGTGCCAGGCTCACACTGGTTTTCACAGCGTGGTAATCTGGCTCTGCAGCCAGCGCTGGTGACCCGCGCTGCTCTGGGGTACACACAGGGCAGGAACAGCCTTGCTGCAGTGCAGGGAAGGCATTTCTCTGAAAGGGCCTGTTGCCCAGGTCCGCTTCTTCCACTGACACTGTCTGTGGCCTGGGTTGAAGGACACCCCTTCTGATAAAACCACCTCTCCACTCTGAGCTGGGGAATTCTCCAGGAGGGATAAACTTGCTTCCGAACTACCAGGACCCTGCTTTGCTGATGGTATTGAAAGTGTCTCCGGGGAGAGAAGAAATAAATTGGAGGGCTTAGACTGTTTCCCAGGGCAGACGTCTGCTGATAGTTTCGGTTCGTTTTAAGAGACATTCGAGGAACACTGTTGTGCTCTAGTTCCCTGCAGAGTTTTTGGAAGGAGGGGATGAGTTGGACCAGGGGTCTGTGGGCTCCTTCTCTAAAGAGCCCAGGTAACAGGTTATTCTCATTTTGTGGGCCATACAGTCTCGTTTGGAGACCCTGAGTGGTGCAAATGTTTGACTGTTAACTTATAGATTAGAGGTTTGAATGCACCCAGAGGTCCCTTGGAAGAAAGGCCTGGTGATCTAGTTCTGAAAACTAAGCCGTTGAAAACCCTGTGGAGCACAGTTCTACTCTGACACACATGGGGAGGCCATGAGTCAGTCAGTTTGATGGCAACTCACAACAACAACAGGAGGCTATTAGCATTCTTTTTTAAGGAAAAGGCCATGAGAAGATCATTCTCTTGGGATCGGGGTACTTGTGGTTTGGAGGTGAAGGGATTCCTAACGCAGAGGAGCGGGAACCCTGGTCTCTGCTGCCAGGCCACCCTCTGGGCGCCCGCCCTCGGAGTTCCCAGGGTGTAGGCGACTGCGCAGGGGTCTGTGAGTTCCCGCATGCCACCGCGTCCCGTCCCGTCATTCTCCAGTCCTGGGACACTGAGCTTTCTTTCAGGTGTCAGTGAGGATCAAAGCCATCCAAAGCTATTTGCATGAGAATCCGTGGAATGATTAATTAGCAATGGGCATTAGTAATTTTTCTCCGCAAGGCTTTGAAATGTCTTTCATTGATAAACTAGTCCTGTTGAACCCTGACTCCTTTTCAAATCTCTTTTCAGCCAGTCCTCTCTCTGTGCCTACAAATTGGATCCTTTCCCCCTCCCCGCACCGCCCCATCTACGCGGCTCCTTCTACTTTGATTTGGCAGCGTGGTTAAAACGATGGCCTGTTGTAGGCGATGTTCACCAAGCATCCAGACGTGTACCGTTTTCAGACTACATCTGGCAGTATACTGTCTTCTGCTCTCGTCCTGAAATTCCTAAAGCTGTTCTATTTAACACACGCTCTAGCTCTCTCTGATTCCTGACAATGGTGTTCCCCTTTACAAATACAATCTGATTTGATACCTTCTCTTAAGAGCTACGGCTGCTAACCAAAAGGTCGGCAGTTCAAATCCACCAGGCACTCCTCAGAAACTCTATGGGGCAGTTCTACTCTGTCCTATAGGGTCGCTATGAGTCGGAATCAACTCTACAGCAACAGGTTTGTTTTGAGTTTTAGTTCGTCATACAACATTAATGTGCTTGGCTGCAAACCAAAAGGCTTGATGTTTGAGTCCACCGAGAGGTGTCTTGGAAGAAAGGCCTGGCAGTCTACTTCTGAAAACTCAGTGGAGCACAGGTTTACTGTGACACTCATAGGCCACCAGGAGTCATAGTTGACTCAAGGATAACTGGTCCCTCACATGGGTCTTCATGATTAGCTGAGAGCCCACTGGGGTGTCTTTATACACAGAGTGAATGGTAAGTGCGTCAGTAGACAGGCTTTTGACCACGTTCTGAAGCAAAGCACAGGGATGCCACAGTGTCTTCAACTGCTTGGGAAACTCTCAGGAGAGACCTAGGCGACATGGTGCCTCTGGAAAAAGTCACAAGTCTCGTAAGGGGAATGTACTTACAGTGGAGCACGTGGCACGGCACAGCCAGCCAGCCATTATGGCAGAAGATGTAACACACAGCCACCAAGCCTTCGCCGTAGTGCCTGTAACCAGTGTGGGATTCAGGTGTGTGTGGGACAGATGCTCTGGAGCTTGCCAGTCCCTCTTTAAGAAAAGTAAATAAAACTATCTTATTTTTGCAATCTTTCTAAGTCAATATATTTCTGGCGCCTGAACCAGGACCTTGGAGAGGCTCGTGCGAGCAAGGAGCCCTGAAGCTTCAACTTGGTTATCTTCAAGGAAAGTATACTTCTGTCCCTAGCCTAGTGAAGGCTCAGTAGCCTGCCAAGAAGGTGGGTTTCCGTGATGCATGGTCCTTGTTGGAGCGCCATTTTGGGCAGGCAGAAGCTGAGATCACCTTCTTCTTTGTGAGAAGTTTTAAATTCTAGGATTTGCTGGTGTGCTGAGGGCTCAGGCTGATGGAGTTTTATCGCTGTATTCATTCATTGAGTTGTTAGCTGCTGTCCAGTTGGTTCCCGACTCATGGCGACCCCAGGCACAACAGAACAAGATGTTGCCCGGCCTTGTGCCATCCCCTTGATCGGTTGTGGATGAGATCATTGTGATCCATAGGGCTTTCTCTGTGGATGACCTACTCTGAAAAATCAGCCATTGAAAACCCAATGGAGCACAGTTCTACTCGGACACACATGGGGGTGCCCTCAGTTGGAGTTGACAGCTCCTGGTAGAATGTATCAGGTTCTGTGTAGTGTTGTTTACCATACACTAGGGCCGATGTGTGTGCTTAGAGAAAGGCGGAAGATATAAATGTCAGTGAAAATAAATAAGAATGTACATTATGACTGCTATTTCATACGGTAAAACTTCTGAGGGCAGGAACTCGACGGGACTGCCTGGTTTTTCTGGGTCTCTCACGTTTTTTGCCTTTACCAGGGTGTAGACTTACCACTTTTCTATTGTTCTTTGTTAGTGGGAAATATTTGAGTTTTCCTCCTCTGACAGGTTTCCACCTTACACAGGTTCCAGCTTTCACAGGCTTTGCTGTCACAAATCTGGACCTCCCAGAGATTCATGACAGTGTTTAATTTTAATGTTTTTACTTGATGTAATATAATAACCAATTTCTAACCCAGTGCCGTCGAGTCGATGCCGACTTGTAGCGACACTATGGGACAGAGGAGAACTGCCCCATGGAGTTTCCAAGGAGCGCCTGGTGGACTCGAACTGCCTACTCTTTGATTAGCAGCCGTAGCACTTAACCATTATGCCACCAGGCTTTCCAACCAATTTCTAGGGCCCCCTAATTTTATGAAGTCGCAATATATAGTCAACATAAAGAATATAATGCTAACGGATATTAAAGACTTTCACTCTTCAACTTGATTTAATTGCAGCAAAATTATAAAACTGCTGACTTTTTCTTTTTTAGTTATTTTGATTATTTTAGGTTCCAGGATTATGGAGAATACTTATGTAGTTCAAATGCTTACTGGATGTTTCCTTTTAGCATTTTCTTGGCTCAAATAAATTTGCTTCCTGGTTATAGAGTTATCTTTAGGAAATCTGTTTTAATATATCATGTTGATTGGCTTCAGAAACATATACATCATTTACAACTATGAAAATTAACCTGGGAAGCATTATTTTAATTGGCTCTTCTGTCAGTTTATAACATCATGGTATTTTAGTGAACTTGACTGGATTTCAAATGCCTTGTGTAAATGGGAAGTTTTGATAATTTTATTTACCCCCAATTAGGTGGCTGAGCTGAGTAGACCATGTCAGGGCTTTGAAATGAAGTATAATTGAAATTTATGTGTTCAAAGTGTTTCTTTGGCTCGGAAGAGTCTAATGAGGGGATTTGGGTAATGGAAGGTTTCCTTTTTTGCCCTGTCGTTCATCTTCGTCAAAGTCTTGGGCCTTTTCTCAAGGAGGTTGAACGCAGTAACTGTATTTCCTTATAGCTTTAAGGGAACGCTGTTTCTAAAATAGCTTCTAGCTAGAAACATAGTCAGCCCACTAAAAAGTAAACAGATTGAGTTCTGCCTTTATTTTACATAAATATTCCAAAAATACCACAAGAATATGATTCAAAGCAGTGATGATTTGTGGCGGTGCTTTGTAAGCCCTGAGGTAATTTCCAAATGTTAGCTATAACTGCTATTTGTTTTCCTTTTCTCTCATCCTTTGATTTGTTGTGATGGTAAATTGCTTCTGTTCTCACACGCTTGTCTCGGCCCCATGTCAGAATTTCAGTCTGGATTATGTTATTGAGAAATCGATACTGTGGAGCTGAAGGTTTGGACTCTGATAATCGGTCGTCGTTGTTGTGAGCTGCCTTTGGGTCGGCCCCTGACTTAACTCATGGCTACCCTGGGCACGACAGAATCGGACTGTTGTGATCCACAGGGTTTTCTTGGCTGATTTTTGGAGGTAGATTGCTGGGCTTCTCTTCCACTTGGTCTGGCAAAGTCATTTATTGAAACTAAAACGAACTGAAAATCCAGTTCGGAGTTTGAGGGCCCATGCAAGAGGCGCTTCTTCCGGAAGGCCAGCAGTTGAAAATTTTAGTCAACAGTGTCCCACCGATGGCTGCAGAAAGCCCCGCTGTTCACCTTCCTGATACAGGCACGGACGTTTCTCCTGTCTGCTGGCACCGCGAGGCCCTGACCCCCTCCACCATGTGGGGCTGGTTGCACGCAGCTCCCAGCCAGTAGGAACTCACCCAGCTTGTGTGTTTGGAATGGAGTCAGTTTCTGGTAAAAGCATTTCATTTTGAAATTACTTCTGGGAAAGACATCTGCTAAGATAGTGTTAGAGCTGAATGGCGCTTTGCATAAATGGTATCCTCTTGAGCTTAAACCTTAATCAGAAGCTGAACAGAGTAAGTGCAGAATAACTGAGGATGGGAGTTATTTTGCAGTTCGTTAGTGTCACATAGGAATTAAGCTTAAAAATTTTAGTCAAAGCTGTCTTGGGACGATACACCACTGTGTGAAATCGACAGATTAAAAAAGGGCACGATTACAAGTTGCAAACATGTCATTTTTCCCCAACATAATGACCTTCTCTAGATAAACCAGGCACTGTGAGTAATTGGTAAACGACTGCCAACCCTTGCATTGCTATGTCCAGAGTTTACTAAGTTTTCGAGAAAGTCATTAAGTTTCCAAGAGGTCATTTTGTCTAGGTGACAAACGCATAGAGAAAAAGTGTTTCAATTGCCCACTAAATTTTAAAATAATGTAACTGTTTTCTAGCATTTTCTGGACTCATTCCTTCTGGATTGCTAAATACGGTGCATGAAAACTGATTGTTCAAAGTTAACATGAAAGGAAGAAACATTTAAAGCTCTTCATGACCTTCCTGGCTTTTATGGGGCCCCGTTATCTGTTCCTACCCTGTATGTAAATTGAAATCATCTTTTAGATGGTGGTTCTCAAATTCAGCCTGCATAAAGGTCACCTGGGGTGCCCTCCAGTGCGTTTTCCTGGGTGCTCCTTCACACCGAGGGATCCCTCTTGGTGCAACGGTTAAGTGCTCAGCTGCTAATCAAAAGGTTGGTGGTTTGAAACCTACCCAAGCAGCTTGTCGGGAGAAAGACCTGGTGATCTGCTCCCCTAAAAGTTACAGCCGAGAAAACCCTATAGGGCAGTTATGAGTCACATGGCGTCGTTAGGAGTCAGAATCGACTCGATGGAACACAACAACAACACTTCAGACCTACTTAACTGAACCTTGGTGGGGTGTGAGGACCCAGGCCACACCATAAGAGATCTGATACACATGCTTAGTCCACTGAGTGGAACGGACTGGTTTGAAAACATGAATCTAAGTATTGAAAATGAGACATTTAAAGGTCACCAAATTTTGCTCACTTACATGAAGTACATTTGAAGGTTTAACCCCCAAAAGTTATTTTTTAATAATTGTGCATTATAAATTAATAGTGGTGAATATATATCAATATATATAGTGAAACCCGTGAGAGCTGGAACTTGATGGGACTGCCTTGTTTTTCCACGTCTCACAAGTTTTCTGACTTTGACAGGGTAGAGTCTTAGCGCTTTTCTATCACGTTTAAGAATCCTACCTCATAAACACCCAGTGAGTTTTCCTTCTCTGACAAGTTTTGCCTTACGTAAGTTCTGGCTTTCGAAGGTTTGTGTATACATATATATTTAAATACATAAATACATAAAAGCCAAACCAAACCCACTGCCGTTGAGTCGATCCTGGTGGCATAGTGATTAAGTGCTACAGCTGCTAACCAAGAGGCCGGCAGTTCAAATCTGCCAGGCGCTCCTTGGAGACTCTGTCCTACCCTGTCCTATAGGGTCGCTATGAGTCATAAATATGTATCTATACTTAAATAACAGCTTTCCTGAGATAAACTTACATGTCATACAATTCACCTGTTAGTCTTTTGGCATTGCTGTGCAGCCATGATGACAATGAATTTTAGGACATTTCTATCACCCCCCCAGAACCCCACTACTGGGGCAGTTCTACTTTGTCCTGTAGGGTTGCTATGAGTCAGAATTGACTTGACGGCAGTGGGGTTTTTTTTGTTTTTGTTTCTAGGTTTTTGGCAATAATGAACTCCTTAGCTGACAATGCATTCCTTTGTTCTTGTTTGTGTGTGTGTGTGTGTGTGTCTGATTGTGTTTAAAATACACCCCAGATTCATAAAGTATTTTATTTTTTGTTGCTTTTCCCTTGTTAAATTCCTTACTCTTTGGGCACCCCATATGTCTGACTGGCCTCCTTATTTCCAATTTTCTTATCATTTTAAAAGGCTTATTCTTCTGCGTAAAGACTGAACTACTGAGGTAAATATCTAAGAGGCTGACGGTGTAGGAGGAAGTATAATGCTGCTACAGTGAGAAAACCTTGCTTTACATAAAAAAAAAAATAGATCGGCATTATAGTAGAAAAGCAATTCGGTTGACTTGGGTCATATTCAAAGACTTAATTTTTTTCAGACGCAATCTCTGCCCATTTGTTTCTTTCGGAACAAAAAAATCGAGTCTATAATCTATAACAGAGAAATAATAGCTATAAATGATGCCTGCTAAAACTTGTTTTAACAGAGACTTCTTTAAATAGAATGAGTTCTTTACTAGCCTTGAATAGTCAACGTTTCCTAGTAGAACCATAGGTTTTCCAAATCCTACCTAAACTATTAATTTCAAAGCTCTATGATTTCATCCCAAGTGAAAAAAAAATTAGAAATACATCTGCAATCTTTCTAATTTGATAGTTTCTCACGGATCCATTATGCTGATAAAAAGTCTGAGTAAGATGGCACAGCCATTGGGGAAACCAGCTCAGCGGTTCCTTAAAATGTTGAACATAGAGCTACCATATGACCCAGCAATCCCACTGCCAGGTATAGCCACAGGAGACTTGAAGTCAGGAACACAAACAGAAATCCAAACACTACTGTTCATTATAGCACTTTTCACAATAGCCAAAAGGTAGAAACAACAGACATGCCCATCAACAGAGGAATGGATAAACGAAATGTCACACAGCGGAATACTACTCAGCCATGAAGAGGAACGAAGTCCTGATACGTGCCACAGCGCAGATGAACCTTGACAACGTCATGCTGAGTGAAGCCAGTCAGCCTCCAAAGGACAAATACTGTGTGATCCCACTTACAGGAAGAAGGCAAACGCTTAGGAACCAAAGATGTTTGGTGCTTACCAGGGCTGGGAGGGTGGGGGATGGGGGGTTTTGCTTAGGGGGAAGTGAGTTTATATTAGTGGTGGTGAAATAACTCAGAAGAAGATAGCCACCAAGGTGTACCACTTGAAGAACGGAATCACTGTTGCTGAATTGTACTGGTAGAAACTGTTGAACTGGTGTATGTTTTGTTATGTATACTTTCAACACAATAAAGTTAAAAAAAAAAAAAAGCCCAGCAAAGGCTCTGGCTCTCAGCCCCTGAGGGCCCGCTAGCCCTCTCATGCTTAAAGGAATTGACTGGGCATGGCCCTCGGTGCGCGGCAGGTTTGTATGTGCCGACACCTGGTCAGAGGGTAGAAGGGAGCTGGTTTTCCAAAATGGGCCCCTCTTCCTCTCCTTTCCTTCCCTCCCCCTGACAGGAGACAAACAGCTGCCTGCTGCCCAAACGCCGTCCTAAGCCTGACCTTCCACCAGGCCCTGGACGCAGGGCCTTTCAGGTCCCAGAGAAGTCGCCCTGCCCTGGAGCAGTCCGTGAAATCGGCTGTGAAAAGCCCCGGCCTGGGGCTGCTCAGCCATGCGCGATGCAGGGTGCTGGGCTGGGAGGGAAGCAGGGAGCCGGAGAGACAGGCACGGTAGCAGCTGGACAAAGACCGCCTTCTTCTGCGTCTGTGATTGTTAGGGGGTCTCCGAGGCCCCCGCGGGACAGTGGATGCGGGGCGCTGGCCCGTTCCGTCTCCTGGGTGGGACGTGCTGGAGGGGTGGTCGGGAACCATCAGAGAGCCCGAGTGCACCAGCAAAGCTCATGAATAAAGAACAACAGCGACGACACTCACAGGAAGGAACCGGCTCGCCACTCCGTAGAAAGGCCTCATCAGACAGACACCACAACTGTAGTGACGTCACTGTCCTGAACACACTGGATGCGACATTTCAAATAGACGATGCCATTGGGATGCTTGATTTTGTCATGTGATCTCTCTGCAATAAAGATTTTGCATATTAGCCAATCACATTTCTTATTAAAATTAATATTGAATGTTCTATGGACTGCCAGAAGAACAAACAAATCTGTCTTGGAAGAAGTACAACCAGAGTGCTCCTTAGAAACAATGATGGTGAGACTGCATCTCACATACTTTGGACATGTTGTCAGGAGGGATCAGCCCCTGGAGAAGGACATCACGCTTGGTAAAGTAGAGGGTCAGCAAAAAAGAGGAAGACTCTCAACAAAATGGATTGACACGGTGGCTGCAACCATGGGCTCAAGCGTAACAACGATTGTGAGGATGGCGCAGGGCTGGGCACTGTTTTCGTTCTGTTGTACACAGGATTCCTACACATCAGAACCGACTTGATGGCACCGAACAACAACAATTAAAATTAATAAATTGGTTGTGAGTTTCTCACGTTACACATGCATGTGTAGATGTTTGTATTTGTATCAAAGAAATAGAAGGAAAACGCTCATGAAATTATAAAGCACATTAAATGCCGAGAGGAATAAAGTAGTTACGTTTTGCGTTCAGTGAAGTGGCTATATTATTGCCAGTTAGCAATGTCTTGGTTGAACTTGGCTGCCACATTATTCTGGGAATGTTTGAGTCCCTGGGTGGTACAAATGGTTAAGTGCTCGACTACTAACAGAAAGGTTGGAGGTGCGAGTCCACCCAGATGTGCCTCGGAAGAAAGGCCTGGTGACCTGCTTTTGAAACACCAACCACTGAAAACCTGTGGAGCACAGTTCTCCACTGACACACATGGGGTCACCATGAGTCAGAGTTGACTCCAAGGCAGCTGGGTGTTTCGGCCACTATTATGGATACATACGTGTACAGTAAACTGAGTTGGGAAGGAAGGAATAAACCTTATAAAAGAAATGTCTCTTACTTCTCTGTGTGTGCTTGCAGAGTTATACTGTTAAATGTAGTGATATTTAGTCAGACGAAGTCAGATTTGCAACTTTTTTATTCCTTACCTAAAATTTCCAAGATAATTTTATCTGTAAGTGAAATTATGTTTAAGCTCCCTAAGAGTGAAAAAAGCAGTCAATTTCCGACATCATCTACGTCATCAGTATCCTTGTGTTGACTGTAATATACGTGTAACCCGATATAAAGTTCGTTTTAGTTGCATGACGTTTTCCACAGGGAACTTTACCATTGGGTCAGGCAGCCCTCTCCACATCATTTTTGTGAGGTTGGTAAATGGTGTGGAGATACCGAGGCCGGGTCACTTGTCTCTGATAAAGAGAATATGGCGTTGGTGTCACTAGGGTTGGTGTCCCCCCCCATGGATCTGCTCCTGTACCTCATGATACAGAATCATTAGTAATGGTTTTTGTGCTAATGTTACTCATAAATCATTAATTCCCATATATCATTCCTTCTTTCCCTTCAATTACTACTTCATTCTCAAAAAAGTTATTGCTACAGATTCACAAATACGAATTACCCCAATATTATATCTAAAACAAGAGAAAATTTGACAAAATCAATGCCTATAAAAACACTAACTAAACATAAAAACACTAGCAGCCACGAACACATGCTTGTGGAGCGTGCAGACAAAACCACGTGGTTTGTCACTGTAACTGAGTCATAATGACAGCTCTGACTGGAGTGCGTTAGAAGGTCCAGAAAGTAAATTAACTTACGGAGTTTAGCCTTGTAGGCGTATTGGTACCTGTAAGCTGGGCTTACAAAGCGTTTTTGTGGTTATAACTAACTACAGGGTTATTTTTCTAAAAAATAATGAATTTCTACTGAAACACTGCCTGAAAATTTTATTTTTGGTGCCACTCCCTCAGATAGTGTCACCTGGTGCAGCTTGTACCCCCCTCCCTCAGAGACATCACTGTAATATAGAATTCTTCAGTAATGGTTGTTTTCTTTTGTCAGTTTGTTTGACGCTTCTGGAAACACACTCAGCGATTACTCTAAGGATTGATAAGAACCGAGCTTCCGTTTCAGCAGAGCTAAAATTCACTCCAAGTCACCTGTGCCCTATAAATCATTTATGCCTCCCATCTCAGAGCAGAACAGAAACCCTTGGGGGTGGGTCTGTGTTGCTCAGATTTACAGCTTTATTTTCATGCTCAAAAGGATCAAATCTGCCTGGAACCTATCTTCTTCCCTTCTGCCTGCTTCTGCCTTGTTAATCCTACTCTGTGTTCCATTCGCTGCCTGTCCACAGAGAGCTCTGTGCTTCTCTTCATCTTTCTCCATGGGTTGACCCCACTGTGTTGTAATGGCTTGATTAATGATCTCCTCCGTCACACTTTAAGTCTAAGAAGGCAGACTGTCTTATGTGTCCAGGAATTTAATACAGGGGATTAGTTGCTCATAAAATGATTGGCAGGGTTGAAGGTATAGGTCCTTGGACTCCAGGAATGACTGAGAATAAGCCTAAGGTGACCCTGCTGCTCGCTCTGAAATCTGTCTGGGGCAGCTTTGTCAGAATCAAGAAGCTTCGCTCGATGAAGCCATCCTGCACAGCCAGGACGCAGGAGAGGGAGACTTGAGAACCATAGCAGCGATTCTTCACACATTCACGCTGGTTGTGAACATCAGAAATGGTGAACAGGGGACAGGCAGCAAAGCACCTTCTGCTTCATTTCTCCTTTCAGATCTTGCATAAGCACATCGAATTGGCATACCTGCTGCAAAGGACCTCTTTAAAGTGTTGAGAAGCAAAGATGTCACCTTGAAGACTAAGGTGCGCCTGACCCACGCCATGGTATTTTCAATCGCATCATATGCATGTGAAAGCTGGACAATGAAAAAGGAAGACGGAAGAAGAGTTGACGCCTTTGAATTGTGGTGTTGGCGAAGAATATTGAATATACCATGGACTGCCAGAAGAACGAACAAATCAGAAGAAGTACAATCAGAATGCTCCTTAGAAGCAAGGATGGTGATACTACGTCTTACATACTTTGGACATATCAGGAGGGACCAGTCCCTGGAGAGGGACATCATGCTTGGTAGAGTACACAGTCAGTGGAAAAGAGGAAGACCCTCAACGAGGTGGATTGACACAGTGGCTGCAACAGTGGGCTCAAGCATAACAAAGATTGTAATGATGGTGCAGGACCAGGCAGTGTTTCGTTTTGTGGTGCATAGGGTCGCTATGAGTCGGAAGTGCCTTGACGGCACCTAACAACAATTAAATTCAGAATCCTTGTGGCAAGGTCATCTGGGAAATGTAATTTTTACTTTCTACTCTTTCCTCCTGGCGCAATGGTTAAGCGCTGGACTGCTAGCTGAAAGACTGGTGGTTCAAACCCACCCAGCTGCTCTGTGGGAGAAAGACCAGGTGATCTGCTCCCGGTAAGATTACAGTCAAGGAAGCCCTATGGGGCAGTTCTGCTCTGTCACATGGGGCTGCTGTGAGCTGGAATCGATTCAGCGGCACCCAATAACAGCAACAACCCTCTCCTGCTAGAAAGACCGTGGGATGGATGTTAATTGTATACTTTAGCGATTTTCATTTAAAGCTCTCAATCTGCTCTCCAATATGGTACCCACTAGACACACATGGGGAGCCCTGGTAGCGTGGTGGTGAAGAGCATGGCTGCTAACCAAAAGGTTGGCAGATGAAATCCACCAGCTACTCCTTAAAAACCCTATGGGGTAGCTGTTCTTTGTCCTATAGGGCCGCTATGAGTCGCAGCCAACTCGACAGCACCCTACGGCAACAACAGACACACATGGGGTCACCATGAGTCGGAATCAGCTCAATGACAACTGATTTTTGTCCCACTGGGTGGCACAAAGTGTTAGATGCTGGGCTATAATCCAAAGGTTGGAGATCTGAATTCACCCAGAAGGCCCTCAGAAGAAAGGCCGGGTGATTAACTTCCCAAAGATCACAGCCATTCAAACCCTATGGAGCGCGGTACTACTCTGACACATATGGAGTCACCGGGAGTCAGAATTAACTCAACGGCAGCTGTTTGGTTTTATTCTTTTTAGCCAAATCTGGCTCTTCAAGTTTAAATTAAGTAAAATTAAATATTTAGTTTCTTCTCTGTTTAAACTGTTTCTTGAGTTCTTATGATAGTGGTCTCATACAATATTTGTCCTTTTGTGACTGAGTAATTTCACTCAGCATAATGCCTTCCTGGTTCCTCCATATTATGAAATGTTTCACGGATTCATCATTGTTCTTTATTGATGCGTAGTATTCCTTTGTGTCAATATACCATAACTTATTTATCCATTCGTTGGTTGATGGGCACCTTGGTTGCTTCCGTCTTTTTGCTGTTGTAAACAGTGCTGCAGTGAACCTGGGTGTGCATATATCTGTTTGTGTAAAGGTTCTTATTTCTCTATGATATATTCCAAGGAGTGGGATTGCTGGATCGTATGGTAGTTCTATTTCTAGCCTTTTTTTTTTTTTTTTAACTTTTATTGAGCTTCAAGTGAACGTTTACAAATCAAGTCAGTCTGTCACATATAAGTTAATATACATCTTACTCCTTACTCCCACTTGCTCTCCCCCTAATGAGTCAGCCCTTCCAGTCTCTCCTTTCGTGAAAACTTTGGCAGCCTCCAACTCTCTCTACCCTCCCATCCCCCTCCAGACAGGAGATGCCAACACAGTCTCAAGTGTCCACCTGATATAAGTAGCTCACTCTTCATCAGCATCTCTCTCCTACCCACTGTCCAGGCCCTTCCATGTCTGATGAGTTGTCTTCGGGAATGGTTCCTGTCCTGGGCCAACAGAAGGTTTGGGGACCATGACCGCCAGGATTCCTCTAGTCACAGTCAGACCATTAAGTATGGCCTTTTTGTGAGAATTTGGGGTCTGCATCCCACTGATCTCCTGCTCCCTCAGGGGTTCTCTGTTGTGCTCCCTGTCAGGGCAGTCATTGATTGTGGCCGGGCACCAACTAATTCTTCTGTTCTCAGGATAATGTAGGTCTCTGGTTCATGTGGCCCTTTCTGTCTCTTGGGCTCTTAGTTGTCATGTGACCTTGGTGTTCTTCATTCTCCTTTGCTTCAGGTGGGTTGAGACCAGTTGATGCATCTTAGATGGCCGCTTGTTAGCTTTTAAGACCCCAGATGCCACATTTCAAAGTGGGATGCAGAATGTTTTCATAATTGCATTATTTTGCCAATTGACTTAGAAGTCCCCTTAAACCATGGTTCCCAAACCCCCGCCCTTGCTCCGCTGACCTTTGAAGTATTCATTTTATCCCGGAAGCTTCTTTGCTTTTGGTCCAGTCCAGTCCAGTTGAGCTGACCTTCCCTGTATTGAGTGTTCTTTCCCTTCACCTAAAGCAGTTCTTTTCAGCTAATTAATCAGTAAAAAAACCCCTCTCCCTCCCTCCCCCCCTCGTAACCACAAAAGTATGTGTTCTTCTCAGTTTATACTATTTCTCAAGATCTTATAATAGTGGTCTTATACAATATTTGTCCTTTTGCCTCTGACTGATTTCGCTCAGCATAATGCCTTCCAGGTTCCTCCATGTTATGAAATGTTTGACAGATTCGTCACTGTTCTTTATCGATGCGTAGTATTCCATTGTGTGAATATACCACAATTTATTTACCCATTCATCCGTTGATGGACACCTTGGTTGCTTCCAGCTTTTTGCTATTGTAAACAGAGCTGCAATAAACATGGGTGTGCACATATCTGTTTGTGTGAAGGCTCTTGTTTCTCTAGGGTATATTCCGAGGAGTGGGATTTCTGGGTTGTATGGTAGTTCTATTTCTAACTTTTTAAGAAAATGCCAGATAGATTTCCAAAGTGGTTGTATCATTTTACATTCCCACCAGCAGTGTATAAGAGTCCCAATCTCTCCGCAGCCTCTCCAACATTTATTATTTTGTGTTTTTTGGATTAATGCCAGCCTTGTTGGAGTGAGATGGAATCTCATCGTGGTTTTAATCTGCATTTCTCTAATGGCTAATGATCGAGAGCATTTTCTCATGTATCTGTTAGCTGCCTGAATATCTTCTTTAGTGAGGTGTGTGTTCATATCCTTTGCCCACTTCTTGATTGGGTTGTTTGTCTTTTTGTGGTTGAGTTTTGACAGAATCATGTAGATTTTAGAGATCAGGCGCTGGTCTGAGATGTCATAGCTGAAAATTCTTTCCCAGTCTGTAGGTGGTCTCTTTACTCTTTTGGTGAAGTCTTTAGATGAGCATAGGTGTTTGATTTTTAGGAGCTCCCAGTTACCGGGTTTCTCTTCGTCATTTTTGGTAATGTTTTGTATTCTGTTTATGCCTTGTATTAGGGCTCCTAGGGTTGTCCCTATTTTTTCTTCCATGATCTTTATCGTTTTAGTCTTTATGTTTAGGCCTTTGATCCACTATTTCTAGCTTTTTAAGGAAGTGCCAAATCGACAAATGTCAAATGTACCATTTTACATTCCCACCAGCAGTGTATAAGAGTTCCAGCCTCTCCACAACCTCTCCAAAATTTATTTTGTGTTTTTTGGATTAATGCCAGCCCTGTTGGAGTGAGATGAAATCTCATTGTAGGTTTGATTTGCATTTCTCTAATGGCTAATGATCGTGAGCATTTCCTCATGTATCTGTGAGCTGCCTGAATATCTTCTTTAGTGAAGTGCCTGTTCATATCTTTTGCCCATTTTTTAATTGGGTTATTTGTCTTTTTGTAGTCGAGTTTTTGCAGTATCATGTAGATTTTAAAGATCACATGCTGATCGGAAATGTCATAGCTAAAAACTTTTTCCCAGTCTGTAGGTAATCCTTTTACTCTTTTGGTGAAGTCTTTGGATGAGCATAGGTGCTTGATTTTTAGGAGCTCCCAGTTATCTAGTTTCTCTTTTGGTGTTTGTACATTGTTAGTAATATTTCATATACTGTTTATGCCATGTATTAGGGCTCCTAATGTTGTCCCTATATTTTCTTCCGTGATCTTTATCATTTTACATTTTATATTTAAGTCTTTGATCCATTTTGAGCTCATTTTTGTGCATGGAGTGAGGTATGGGTCTTGTTTCATTTTTTTGCAGATGGATATCCAGTTATGCCAGCACCATTTGTTAAAAAGACTGTCTTTTCCCAATTTAACTGTTTTGGGACCTTTGTCAAATATCAACTGCTTATATATGGATGGGTTTATGTCTGGATTCTCAGTTCTGTTCCATTGGTCTATGTGCCTGTTGTTGTACCAGTACCAGGCTGTTTTGACTACTGTTGCAGTATAATAGGTTCTAAAATCAGGTAGAGTAAGGCCTCCCACTTTGTTCTTCTTTTTCAGTAATGCTTTACTTCTCTGGGGCCTCTTTCCCTTCCATGTGAAGTTGGTGATTTGTTTCTCTATTTTATTAAAAAATGGCGGTGGAACTTGGATTGGAATTGTGTTGTATCTATAGATCACTTTTGGTAGAATAGACATTTTTACAGTGTTGAGTCTTCCTATCCATGAGCAAGGTATGTTTTCCCACTTATGTAGGTCTCTTTTGGTTTCTTGTGGTAGTGTCTTGTAGTTTTCTTTGTATAGGTTTTTACATCTCTGGTAAGATTTATTCCTAAGTATTTTATCTTCTTGAGGGCTACTGTAAATGGCATTGATTTGGTGATTTCCTCTTTGATGTTCTTTTTGTTGGTGTAGAGGAATCCAACTGATTTTTGTATGTTTGTCTTATATCTTGATACTCTGCTGAACCCTTCTATTAGTTTCAGTAGTTTTCTGGAGGCGTCCTTCGGGTTTTCTGTGTATAAGAGCATGTCATCTGCAAATAGAGATACTTTTACTTCTTCCTTACCAATCTGGATGCCCTTTATTTCTTTCTCTAGCCTAATTGCTCTGGCTAGGACCTCCAGCACAATGTTGAATAAGAGTTGTGATAAAGGATATCCTTGTCTGGTTCCCAATCTCAAGGGGGATGCTTTCAGACTCTCTCCATTTAGGATGATGTTGGTTATTGGCTTTGTATAAATGCCCTTGATTATGTTGAGAAATTTTCCTTCTATTCTATTTTGCTGAGAGTTTTTATCATGAATGAGTGTTGGACTTTGTCAAATGCCTTTTCTGCATCAATTGATAAAATCATGTGATTCTTGTCTTTTGTTTTATTTATGTGGTGGATTATGTTAATTGTTTTTCTAATGTTGAACCATCCCTGCATACCTGGTATGAATTGCACTTGGTCATGGTGAATTTTTTTTTTTCATATGTTGTTGAATTCCATTGGGTAGAATTTTGTTGAGGATTTTTGCATCTAAGTTCATGAGGGATATAGGCCTATAATTTTCTTTTTTTATGGTATCTTTACCTGGTTTTGGTATCAGGGATATGGTGGCTTCATAGAATGAGTTTGGGAGTATTCTGTCCTCTATGCTCTGAAATACCTTTAGTAGTAGTGGTATTAACTCTTCTCTGCAAGTTTGGTAGAACTCTCCAGTGAAGCCATGTGGGTCAGGGCTTTTTTTTTGGTTTGGAATTTTTTAATTAACACTTAAAAAAAAATTTATTTTTTATTATTGGACTGTAGATGAAGGTTTATGGAACGAACTAGCTTCTCATTAACCAAACACACAATGTTTTTTGATGTTGGCTAACAACCCCACGACATGTCAACACTCCCACTTTCTTGACCTTGGGTTGCCTATTACCAGCTTTCCTGTCCCCTCCTGCCTTGTAGTCCTGGCCCCTGGGCTGGTGTGCCCCTTTAGTGTGCTTTTGTTTTATGGGCCTGTCTAATCTTTGGATGAAGGGTGAACCTCAGGAGTGACCTCATTACTGAGCGGAAAGGGTGTCCGGGGGCTAGAGTATGGGAGTTTCTCCAGTCTCTGTCAGGCCAGTAAGCCTGGTCTTTTTGTGTGTGTGTGAGCTAGAATTAGTTTCTACATTTTTCTCCATCTCTGGCCTGGACCCTCTGTTGTGATCCGTGCCTGAACAGTCAGTGGTGGTAGCTGGGCACCACCTAGTTGTGCTGGACTCAGACTGGTGGAGGCTGTGGTAGTTGTGGCCCATTAGTCCTTTGGAATAATCTTTCCCTTGTGTCTTTGGTTTTCTTCATTCTCCGTTGCTCAAGATAGGGTGAATCTAGAGGTGTTTCTTAGATGGCTGCCCAGAAGCTTTTAAGACCCCGGACACTACTCAGCAAAGTAGAATGTAGAACATATTCTTTATAAACTATATTGTGCCAATTGAGCTAGATGTTCCCCAAGACCATGGTCCCCAGAGCCGTCAGCCCAGTAATTCGATCCCTCAGGGAGTTTATGTCCATGGAGCTTCTATGACCTTGCCTTGTACAGGTTGTGCTGGCTTCCCCAGTATTGTCTCCTGTCTTACCCTTCAGCAAAGTTACCACTAATCTATTGTCTATTTAGGACTCTTCTGTCACCACCCCTCAAAGATTGTTTCTTTTTGTATGTAAACCTTTTCATGAGTATTTACAGCAGTGGCCCCATACAGTATTTGTCCTTTTGTGATTGACTTATTTCATTTGGCATAACGCCCTCCAGATTCACCTATGTTGTGAGATGCTTCGCGGATTCATCATTGTTCTTTATCATTGCGTAATACTCCGTCGTGTGTATGTGCCACAGTTTGTTTACCCATTCATCTGTTGATGGCGATGTAGGTTGTTTCCATCTTTTTGGTATTGTGAACAGTGCTTCGGTGAACATGGGTATGCATATATCTATTAGGGTTATGACTATTATTTCTCTAGGATATATTCTCAGGAGTGGAATTGCTGAATCAGATGGTATTTCTATTTCTAGCTTTCTAAGGAAGCGCCACATTGTTTTCCAAAATGGTTGTACGATTTTGCATTCCCACCAGCAGTGCATAAGAGTTCCAGTCTCCCTGCAGCCTCTTTAACATTTGTTATTTCCTGTTTTTTTGATTCGTGCCAGTAATGCTGGGGTGAGATGGTATCTCATTGTGGTTTTAATTTGCATTTTTCTAATGGCTAGCTGTTGTCAAGAGGGATCAGTCCCTGGAGAGGGGACATCATGCTTGGCAGAGTACAGGGTCAGCGGAAAAGAGGAAGACCCTCAACGAGGTGGATTGACGCAGTGGCTGCAACAATGAGCTCAAGCATAACAATGATTGTAAGGATGGCTCAGGACCAGGCAGTGTTTCGTTCTGTTGTGCATAGGGTCACTATGGGTCAGAACCGACTCGACGGCACCTAACAACAACAATAACAAATGGCTAGTGATTGCGAGCATTTCCTCATGTGTTAGCTGCTTGAATATCTTCTTTGGTGAAGTGTCTGTTCATTTCCTTTGCCCATTTATTTGGATTATTTGTCTTTTTGTTGTAGAGGTGTTCGACTTTATTGTAGTTTTTAGAGATTGGCCTTTGTCTGATTTGTAATAGCCAAATTTTTTTTCCCAGTCTGTAGGTTTTCTTTTTCCTCTTTTGGTGAAGTCTTTTGATGAGCATAAGAACGTCACTTTTTTTTGAGGGACAAGGGAGAATGAAATTAAATATCCAAGTGAAGTTGCACAAGTTCCGCATAGGGATAAAGACCAACGAGGTCCTATGATAAACAGACGTTCCCATCCATAACTAATGTCTGTTCTCCACTTCAGCGTTCCCTTTTCAGCTTCTGGGAAGTTATGAATATTCCTTCTCATTTGTCAGTTTTGAGCAGGCCTACCACAAGGTGCCAAGTTGAGTGGGGCTGGCCAGGACTGCGTGGACGTCCTAGGAGGGGCTTTCCTGTTGACAGTGCTGGTGTGATTCCATCTGGCAGGAAGACAGGAAATGTTTCAATCCTCCCCAAACCCCAGTCCCCCTGTCCTTCCAAGAGCATGGGGTGCCCTTCCCAAGCTTGACACACCAGACAGCCGTACCACACAGACAGACATCAAGCTGTCAGTGTTGCAAGCCTCTTCTCCCCAGGAAGGATTAGTGTTGACAGTCTTGCTGATTCTTCTTACTGCAAGGACGTGTTTCATAGTGGGCTCTTCCTTAGAACATACTGCAATCAGTCACCTTGGAGACAAGTAGATTTAATTTGTCAGAGGAAATAGGCTGACAGTATGGATTCTCTGAGTGGTACAATGGGTGAACATGCTCAGCTGCTGATTGAAAGTTAGAAATTCTGTTCCCTCCAGAGGTGCCTTGGAAGAAATGCCTGGTAATCTACTTCTGGAAAACCAGCCATTGGAAACCCTATGGAGCACAGTCCTACTCTGACACACGTGGGAGGTGCCAGGAGTCCGAATGGACGAGGAGGCAACTGAGTTTATGTGTCTTCTATGTCATTTGTATAGATGGCTGATGTAAACAACCTTATTACCCCACAGGCATATATTATAAGTAAGTCAGGCTCAAGAGTAGCTCTGTCAGATTTAACAAAGGGACAAGTAGGAAAATCCAGTTCTGTGACGTAGGCCACATTTTATAATGCCAGCAACATGGGGGTGAGACACCTGACCAGCCAGCTGGGGGACAGGGTGGACATTGTTCTCCAGAGCTCTCAACTACATGATTTCTTAGGAGTCACATGATGTCAAGGAGAAGTTTGGAAGGATACCTACGGAAACAAGGATCAAAGCTAGACCTGCACAAGCTCTCCCACTAGCATGAAGTGAGAAACCGTCATCTCCGTTCAACTTGTAGCATGTCACAGAGGAGGTGTTCTGTCACCTCTGTGCTCAGTGATGTCAAAGCTTGCTGTGCACGTTACATTCCAGATTGCACCCAGGAAACGGGCTCTGGCTCTTGAAACCCACAGAAAGCTGGGACTGGACAGTCCAGCTGAGTTATGCAGTCTGATCTAGTGAACACTGGTGATTCCAGCCCACATGATGCATCTCCATACAGCCTCTAAGGACTGGCTAATGGCTACGTCAGGCCTTTTGAGTTATTTAGGTTTTCCTGGGAAACTGGAGAGAACCCATTGCTCTGGAGTCAATTCCAACTCCTAGTGGCCCTATAGGACAGACTAGAACTGCCTCACAGGGTTTCCATGGCTGCAATCTTTGTAGGAAGAGACTGCTGCGTCTTTCACCCACAGAGCGACTGGTGGGTTCCAATTGCTAACCTGTTGGTTAGCAGCCAAGCACCTCTTTCCAAAGGATAGCTAGAGCCAAAGAATTAAAAAAAAAAAAAAAAAAAAGGCAATGTGTGTATGTGTTACACTTTTGGGATTTGAAATAACGCTTTCTTGGCATTATTGACCTCGTAAGCACTCTGATTAAATACTCACTCTCTTTCTCATCGTGTGTGCCATTTTATCAGACTGTCTACTTTCCAATGCATTTCCCACTGAGGCTCAGGTCTTCAAGAGTCTTTAGGGAAGTGTTTGCATTAGGATGTAAGCTTCACGCCTTACTGATTTCTCTGCTTCGGTCAGACACCTCCATGCGTTTTTCCTCCGGAGACTTTCGGTAAACATTGATGATTTCTGCTGATTTTGGAATTCCTGCGTGAATCCAGGCAGAAGGTGCACACAGTACTGACAGTCGATAACCATTCAGGGCATGCCATTCCATAGTTTACAGCTGCAGACGCTATTTTCCTATTTTTGCTGTGAACAATATTTTGTTTTGATATAGTAATCCACTGCCGTGGAGTGGAGGACAGAGTAGAACTGCCCGTAGGGTTTCCAAGGCTGTAAACCTTTACGGAAGCAGGCTGCCACATCTTTCTACAAAAGAGTGGTGGGTGGATTTGAACCACAGACCTTTCGTTTAGCAGCTGAGCACTTAACCACTGCACCACCAGGGCTCCTTTTCGATACTGTAAAACTAAAAACCAAACCTGCTGCCGTTGAGTTGATTCTGACTCATAGCAACCGTATAGGACAGAGTAGAACTGCCCCATAGAGTTTCCAAAGAGCACCCAGTGGATTCGAACTGCCGATCTTTTGTTTAGCAGCAGTAGCTCTTAACCACTACGCCACCAGGGTTTCCTTTGATGTTGTGGGAAGGGCTTATCTAGTACACAGGAGGAGGGATCCTTTAAGAGGCCGATTGGCCCAGAGTGCTGGACAAATTTGTTTCCTGTGCGTTTTGCAGTAGAAACCAAGACAGTGGGGCAAGAGGAGGGGGATCACTGTTAGCCTGGAACCTCCAGGAAGCAGAGATCCTGTGCCCTAGGGTTCCTGAGGTTGTGATGAAGCCATCTGCTTACAGGGCCTATTAGATCCAGCTTTCCGGACTCTACAAGATTCTAGGCTGTGCCGCTTTCCTGTTAAGTCCCTCTGGTTCCATGGTAGTAGGGCCCTTGACTCCTTTCTTTCCTCCATGTGTATTTTTTTGTTATTGTTTCTAAACGCCCTTCCACTGAAGCTAGAAACTTCTTGATGTGGGAGGTGCCTTTGCTGTGAAAAATTGTGGTGGTAAATGGGCCCAGGTTTCTTGATAACCATCACGGTTGGAGAGCAATCATCCTGACTGTTGCAGAGACAGTCGATTTGTGATATGAAACGTCTTGGGCGTTGTTGCATCTTTTTGCTGTGCTGGCACGCTAATCCTCTGTGGTTTGGGCCTGCCACATTTGTTCAGCAGTGCTTTTGTGGGCTGCCGGCCAAAAGATTTTGTTATTTTGGCAAGACACAGTGCACTTTTCGACACACGGGATTGTAACAATTTCTATATCAATTTAGAGCTGGAGGGAGTCCATGGATACTTCTCGAGGCGGTAGGGTGCGTGTATTTCAGGAAATGTATTGGACAGAAATACCCACTTGCATCTAAAAAACAGATTTGCTGCTTCCCAGAGAAACTTGCTGCTATTAATTCAGAAACCAGAATGTTCTTTGGAAGCTTGTGTTAATAATGTTATTACAGACTATGGATATATACCTGCCCAAAATGAAAAGGTTGATTTTTATTTTTATTTTTATAGGCTCCAAAGCTTATTCCTTACCTTCAGGCAACAATCCAGGCAAAATGGAATATAAATCATTTATTGGGTCTATTTTTTATTACCCAACAGAAAATATTTTTGGGAAAGCATAACACATATCCTACAAAATGAACAGTGACCTAGCCTTGAATTTTTCCTTCTGATTCTGTCTTCTGGCCACACACAAAGATATTGCCACCCACCCCACCAACCCCCAACCATAGTAGTTGGAATTTTGGCAAGAAATTGGCATTTTTAAAACAATTGTTGGAACATGCCTGGAGACTAGATTTAAAAGAAAGTTTACCTTCTTCTACAATTGAAAGAGAAAAAAGGGTGAATATTGGGGAACTCTATGAGAAAACCAAATTTAATTCTGCTTATTGTCCCTGGGTGGTACAAAAGTTTTGCACTCAACTAATCTAAGGGTTGACAGCTTGAACCCAGTCAGTGGCTCCATGAAAGAGAGGCCTGGTGATCTGCTTCCAGAAAGATGGCAGCCAAGAAGACCCTGTGGAGCAGTTCTCCTCTGTAACACATGGGGTCGCCATGAGTCAGAATTGATTCAACAGCAACAGGTTGCCTTTTTTTTTTTTTTTTTTACTGTTCCTCTAGAAATGGATGGGAGGAGTCCCTGGGTGGTGCAAATGGTTAAGCGCTCGACTATTAACCAAAAGGTTGTAGATTCGAACCCACCCAGAGCTGTCTTGGAAGTCAGGCCTGGCGATCTGGTTCCGAAAGGTCCCAGCCTTGAAAAGCCTATGGGCCAGTTCTACTCTGCACACGTGGGGTCGCCATGAGTTAGAATCAACTCTACGGCAGCCAGCAACAGCTACAGAAATGGGAGAGAACCGGCTTCACCGAGCCTCTGCTACATGCAGATACTGTACAAAGGTTGTCTTCGTGAAGTTGATTTCCAAAGAGTCCTCTTGGGCAAATATTGTTCCAGTCTTCTAAGTATCAGAAACCTGTGGTGCAGAGAGGCTGGAGCAGAATTGAGTGGAGTTCAGACCATCTAATGAGGGGTACTTCAGGGATCAACTTGATGGCAACAGGCTTTAGTTCACGGATTCTTCTCCAGTCCTGTCTAACGCCAGTGCCCTGTGCTCTGTGTCTTACCTTCAGACCTAACTAGAATCCAAAGTTTGTGTGTCCCTCATTTGTGAGGTCACCCGAGTTTTCTGTTCACTCAAGGCCACTCAAGCTTGGCCCAAAGAATTGTACCTGGAAGGGCACACACACCTAATGAGCAGTTTCTCCCCACATTGAAGAACTGCAATCAGACAGTTTATGTTTGCGATACTCATAGTCATTGTCATCTCTCCCCAGTCTTTACCCACATGCCAAACTTTGTATTCTCTGAGCTGAACGTGGGAATCTCACGGCCTGTTTCCAACCACAGATGGAACCATGGACCTACACCCTGCCAGCCAGCGTTGCCTCTAATAATGACGTAATGACGTCTTAATTCCCAAGTCTGGAAGGTGTAGGGTTGGATTAGATGACCTTGAAGATTCCTTGCCTCTCTGAAGTTCTGTGTTTCTATGTTCTACCCCCTACAACATCTTTGGGACCTTGATCAACTCTTTCCTCTTTCTCTTGCATCTTCAGTCAGACCCTGCCCACCAGGTCTTTCCTTTCTACATACCAACAAGTTCTAGTCTTCTCATTTTAAAGTAGAAACACAAAAAAGGAAAAAAGCATAACAAACAAACAAAAAATTGCTGGACAATGACATCCTTCAGTGTTACCTTTCTGGAAGCTTTCATGTATCCCAGCTCCCAAAATTCCCAACACCCCAATCTTACTGTTTCTGTACCTCCTCATTGACATATGTCTTGGACTTTTGCTTATAAACAAACGGGCCTTTTTTACCCTTATAGACTGTAGTGTGTTAAAGGCAGGTCTGTGTGTTTTATATAGATTCAGCTGATCTATGACTTAGCATGACGGTACCGAAACAGAAGTCAGCAGATTTTTGTGAAAGGAATGAATGAATGGTGTAGAGAGAGAGAGAGAAAAAAAAGCTTTTAAATGTTCTTCATTAGCTTTAGTTTTTTCTCCTGAATGCTATATCATCAGTTCCAGTAGCGTGTGGGGCACCACTTCCTGTGTATCCATGGACACCTCAAGCTCGTCTTGTTAAACACTGTATTCCACATCTTTCCCTATGTCTGCTTCTCTGGTGTCCTCCATCTGGGTGACAACATCGCTTCCTTTCAGATCTGGGCTGGAAACGCTGGTATCTTTTCCCATCCACATCTTACTCTTGTTCTCGTCTTTCAAAGCTAACCAGGAACAGTGTCTATTAGCTTGCCTTTACACATTTTCTTTCTTAGGTTTATTTTCCTTTTCTTGCCACTCAGTGTCCTCTGCCACACAAATGACATATTGACACTAGAGATGGTGGAGAGAAGATTTGGGACCCTGGTAGCATAGTGGTTAAGAGCTCAGGCTGCCAACCAAAAGGTTGGCAGTTTGAATCCACCAGGCACTCCTTGGGAACCCTATGGGGCAGTTCTACTCTGTCCTATAGGGGTGCTATAAGTTGGAATCGACTCAACGGCAACAGGTTTGCTTTGGTTTTTTTTATAATGACTTAGGAGCCCCTGAGTGGTGCAAATGGTTGACACGCTCACCTGCAGGTTTGAGTCCACTCAGACGTACCTCAAAAGAAAGGCCTGGTGATCTGCTTCTGAAAAATCACAGCTATTGAAAGCCCTGTAGAGCACAGCTGTACTCTGACACACATGGGTTCACCGTGAGCTGGAATTGACTCAACAGCGACTGGTTTTTACAAAGACTTCTGCTTTGTTTTCACTCCCTGCAGTTTCTTACTTCTTTCTAAGCCATCTTCCATCTCAACACCCAAGTCATCCTAAACATAGACTGGAGGAAGCAACACCCATTAAGAGTGTCAGCGGTTCCTTATTGACGTCCAAGGGACTGTAATTCTAGCCTTGCTTTCTGCAGCCTCTTCTCCCCTTTAATCAGTCACACATCACCCTCTCTCAACACGGTATTGTGCAGCCCCCAAATCTACGTACTCAAGTCCTGCTTATCCTTCTAAGCTCATTCATGGTCCCCGACTTGATGAAGTCCTCTCCAATTATCCCATTTGGAATGACAGTGTTACTTTCAGTTTGCTTGTTGCTTACGGCACGCTATTCTCCTATCACTTATTTCATTGTTTATAGCTTTAGGCTGACTTGTCTGCCTGCTTTGTCCTGTAAGAGATTATATACCGCATCGGGCCAGAGTGTAACTTTACCACATATCGCCCATCCTCTGTGGCTAGAAGAGTACATTGCACATAAGTCAAACCGACCCGTGGCGACATAGGAGGTGTTAACTGACATTGTTGACTTCACAGATGTCGATTTGGACAGGTCGCAGTGTACGGAGAGCTGGATGCGTTGCGTTGGTGAGAATTCGCTGTATTTATAACATAATTATGGGCTGAAGGAGCATCTGGCTGCTAACTGAAAGACTGGCCGTTCAAACTCACCAGCTGCTCCAGGGAGGGAAAGACCTGGTGATTTGCTCCCATGAAGATTACAGCCTAGGAAACCCTGTGGGGGCAGTTCTCTGTCCTGTAGAGTCACTATGAGTCAGAATTGACCCAATGACACACAAAAATTTATGGGTTGTATTTCCTTGATTGTTGGGCTTGTATGAAAACTTAAATTTGGTATGAACCTTTTTTGGTTTAGAGCTTCCTATGACTGCTATCTTAGCTATGTCATTTCCCTTGTTTCACTTTTATGAAAGTGTTTGGTTAAATATAAGGTGTGGAATTTCATGCTAAGTTTGCTGGAGGGTAGTTTGACAAAACAGAAGCAACAACTTCTTTCATTATCGGTACATTAGCTCATAGAGCTTGGAGGCCTCTTTCTGGGGTATGAAATAGTCCTATGTTGTGACTGCATGAGTTCCTTGGAATTGGTAGCACCTGTAGGGTCTCTGGAAACTCTGGGGGCGTAGTGGTTAAGTGCTACGGCTGCTAACCAAAAGGTTGGCAGTTCGAATTCACGAGACGCTCCTTGGAAATTCTGTCGGGCAGTTCTACTCTGTCCTATAGGGTTGCTATGAGTTGGAATTGACTCGATGGCAATGGGCTTGGTTTTTTGGTTTATAGGGTTGCTCTGAGTTGGAATCAACTCAATGGAATGGGTTTAGGGCATCCTGAAATAGGGTCCTCTCCTGGATCATAGTAATTTAGTAATCCCATAGATTTGCAAAGTACTTTTCAGTTTACAAATCCCTTTTGCATATATTACACCCCTGCAGTCATGAGACATAAATAGTTCAGTGCTTTCTAATGGAACCAGCATTCCAGTATGCCAAAGCGTAAGCTCAAATTCTCACTAGCTTTGTTTCATCTTCTCTACACCATGGGTTTCCCCTCCCTAAACTGTTAGTGGAGCCCTGTTGGCACAGTAGTTAAGAGCTCGGCTGCTAACCAAAAGGCTGGCAGTTTGAATCCACCAGCCACTCCTTGGAAACCCTATGGTGCAGTTCTACTCTGTCCTATAGGGTCACTGTGAGTTGGAATCGACTCGACGGCAATGAGTTTGATGTTTGTGGTTTTTAAACTGTTAGCACATAACATTTACAATCTAGATTTATAGTACACAGTTTTACTTATCTTCATAGGTCTGTTGGTATGAGGCTTTATTTCATAA
Organism: Elephas maximus indicus; assembly: GCF_024166365.1. Classification (NCBI taxonomy): domain Eukaryota; kingdom Metazoa; phylum Chordata; class Mammalia; order Proboscidea; family Elephantidae; genus Elephas; species Elephas maximus. The sequence goes on from NC_064846.1 coordinate 172,581,160, forward strand.
ATATTTATAAAAGTTTTCCATAATCTGTAAAGTTTCCAGCACCCTTCACATATCCGGTAATATCTTAAGTGAATATGGAAGATTACCTTCTTGTATTTCAATTACTGAACCGAGGCTAAGTAATCAATTTGATTTGGTCACAGCTGAGAGCAGGTACATGGCATAGTCCAGCCGCAAACCAAGGCTTTCTGTTCCTCGGTTCCTCTCCGTTCCGGAGGCACAAGTGTTCTTTAGAGCCCGCTCTCACATCTGCGTTCTCAGTCTCATGTGCCTCGTATTCACTACCTGATTCCCTACTAAAGAGGGGTAGTTTGTAGTCTGTCACATACTCTGCCCTCAATTTGATGGTTGTTGGCTAGTTTTATCAGGGACCTCACATTCTCAAAGCCGTATTTTAGAAGGATGATTGTGACTGAAATACATGGAATTGATACAAGATTGGAGGTCACAGCCCACAGTAGCGTTTACCCCTCTACCCTGGGAGAGCTGTTTCTCAGGATTGCCTTTAGCGCTATGACTAATTCACTGCTTTTCTAGTGTGCTCAGTCCAGGGTTTTACTGCGTCAACACGTTTGACATTTGGGGCCACGCAATTCTATATCATGGGGGGCGGGGGTGCGGGGGAATCTGCCCTGTGCATTGAAGGGTGCCTAGCAGCATCCCTGGCCTCTGCTCACTAGATGCCAGTCTCTCTTCCTCCTCTTAATGTCTTACAAACAAAATTGTCTCCAGATATTGCCAAAAGTCTCTTGGGGTGTGCAAAATCACACCAAATTGATAGCCACCGACTTAGAGCAAAAATAAATAAATAAATAAATAACTGTTGTAGTTAGGGGCCGTTGAGTTGGTTGCAACTCATAGTGGTCCTGTGTACAAAAGAAGGGAATACTGCCCTGTCCTGCCTCATTCTCACAATCGTTGGTATGTTTGAACCCATTGTTGTAGCCACTGTATCAGTCCATCTCGTTGAAGATCTCCCTTTTTTTTTTGCTGATCCTCTGCTTCACCAAGCATGATGTCCTTCTCCAGGGACTGGTTCCTCCTGATAACATGTCCGAAGTACAGGACACAAAGTTTCGCCATCCCCACTTCTAAGGAGCATTCTGTTTGTTCTTCTGGCAGTCCATGGTATATTAAATATACTTCACCAACACTGTAATTCAAATGCATCATCTCTTCTTTGGTCTTCCTTACGCATTGTCCAACTTTCTCATGCATATGAGATGATTGAAAATACCATGGCTTGGGTCAGGAACACCTTAGTCTTCAAAGTGACATCTTTGCTTTTGAGCATTTTAAAGGGGTCTTTTACAGATTTTCCCAGTGCAGTACGTTGTTTGATTTCGTGACTGATGCTGCCATGGGCATTAACTGTGGATCCGAGTAGAATGAAGTCCTTGACAACCTCAGTCTTTGCTCCATTTATCATGATGTTGCTTATTGGTCCAGTTGTGAGGATTTTCGTTTTCTTTATGTTGAGGTGTAATCCATACTGAAAGCTGTAGTTTTGATCTTCATCAGTAAGTACTTCAAGTCCTCTTTGCTTTCTGCAAGCAAGGTTGTCTCATTGCTTATCACAGGTTGTTAACGAGTCTTCCACTAATTCTGATGCCACACGTTCTTCTACATATAGTCCAGTTTCTTGGATTATTATGTTCAGCATACAGATTGAATAGGTATGGTGAAAGAATACAGCCCTGACACACACCTTTCCTGATTTTAAACCACACAATATCCCCTTATTCATTTGTCCAGCTTTCATATGTGTATGATGTGATTGAAAATACCACGGCTTGGGTCTGGCACACCTCAGTCTTCAAGGTGACATCTTTGCTCTTCAACACTTTAAAGAGGTCCTTTGCAGCAGATTTACCCAACGCAATGCATCTTTTGATTTCTTGTCTGCTGCTTCCATGGCTGTTGATTGTGGATCCAAGTAAAATGAAATCCTTGATAACTTCAACCTTTTCTCCATTTATCATGATGTTGTTTATCGGTCCAGTTGTTAGGATTTTAGTTTTCTTTATGTTGAGGTGTAATCCATACTGAAGGCGGTAGGTAATCTTTGACCTTCATCAGTAAGTGCATCAAGTCCTCTTCACCTTCAGCAAGCAAGGTTGTGTAATCTGCATAACACAGGTTGTTAATGAGTCTTCCTCCAATCCTGATGCCCTGTTCTTCTTCATATAGTCCAGCTTCTCGGATTATTTGCTCAGCATACAGATTTTTTTTTTTTTTTTTAAGTATGGTGAAAGAATACAACACTGATGCACACCTCTCCTGATTTTAAACCATGCAGTATCCTCTTCTTCTATTGGAACGATTGCCTCTTGGTCTGTGTACAGTTTCTGCATGAGCACAATGAACTGTTCTGGAATTCCCATTCTTCGCAATGTTATCCATAATCTGTTATGACCCACACAGTTGAAGGCCTGAGCATAGTCAATAAAACACAGGTAAACATCTTTGCCATAGTCTCTGCTTTCAGTACATACTTAGTATATTATGCCGTGATAGGTGGTAAGTTTCAAAGCCATTATTTGCCTGTAGTATTATTACGTCTCTCACTTTTTCTTCTTTCCTGGAAGACAGACCTGGGACTGTCCTTTTTTGGCGTATTGTTTTTATTATTTGAAGAAATAGAAAGTGTTTTCTTCTTTTATCAAGCATGAGAGAGATGGAATCATTTTAACTGACTAAGAGAATCATAAAGATTCCCCAAAATAGAGTTTGGCAAATTTATCCTGCAAAGATTTATTCTTATGTCTGCAGCCAGGCAATTCTTGTCAGGTAGTTTCATAGAGGATTATTAAAAGAAAATGTTTGCTGTCATTAGTAACGTGTTGAGGTGTGTCTTTAGACGTTGCGGATCGGGGTTATTGGAAATGAGGTGAGCGTGCAATTAAAATAGAGCTTTAAGTGAATTGTATATCCCGATGGAAGTGATTCTGGATTAACGAGAAGACAAGTGTGGTATGTATTGCTTCCATTAGAGTGTCACAAACATGCCCAAGTTTTTCTAAATGATATTTGTTTCATATAAATTATTTGCCTGTTCCACAAGCTTTCAAGGAATAGATTATGTGTGATTGTGGAGATCTCAAAGGATCAAGGCTTTTTATGCACGTATAAGTCTATAGTTATGAAAATGCAATTATATACACATATTTTCATGGCTTATGTTTTTACCAGTGGTAGAAAACAAGAATTGCATAATTATAATGACATGCTGTTAGTCACATACACTTGTCTTAGTCATCTAGTGCTGCTATAACAGAAATACCACAGGTGGATGGCTTTAACAAAGAGAAGTTTATTCTCTCACAGTCTAGGAGGCAAGAAGTCCGAACTCAGGGTGCCAGCTCTGGGGGAAGGCTTTGTTGGCTCTGGAGGAAGGTTGTTTTCATCATTCTTGCCCTGGATCTAGGAACTTCTTAGCGCAGGGACCCCAGGTCCAAAGGACATGCTGTACTTCTGGTGCTGCTTTCTTGGTGGCATGAAGTTCCCCATCTCTGCTCCCTTCTCCTTTATCTCTTGTAAAATAAAAGGTGATGCAGGCCACACCCCAGGGAAACTCCCCATGCATCAGATCAGGGTTGTGACCTGAGTAAGGGTGTTCCATCCCACCCTAATCCTCTTTAACATGACCTAATCCTGCCTCATTAACCACAGGCAGAGATTAGGATTTACAACATGTAGGATAATCACATCAGATGACAAAATGGCGGACAATCACACAATACTGGGAATCATGGCCTAGCCAGATTGACACATATTGTGGGGGACACAGTTCAGTCCATAACAGCACTTTACAGTTTCATAAGGAATAAAGGGTTGCTGGGTATTTCTTGAGCGAAATGACCAACACTTGACTTCGGAGTAGCCAATCTTGTGGATGGGTGCGGCTGTCATAAAACACAGTTTAATCTCAAGCTAAATAAAACTTCACGATATTTTGAAGGCGTGCTATTTATTTATTGCAAATGACCTTGAGAAGAAATTAGTTCAAGCAGACTTATTAAATGACTACTAATCTTTTTTGGCTAAGAACCAATGTCTTAAAAAACAAACAACAACAACAATAACAAAAAAAAAACAAGGAGTCTTGAAACTCAGGACCAAAGTGTTACAAGAATAATAAAAACAAGGATGAGATATTGACCTCCCTTTAGGAAATAAACCTGATAACTCCTTAAGGATTAGCGAAAGATGTAAGATAAACAAGTTATCAAACACCGCTTCACTGCTATTAGAAAATGGTATTCTTTTAGAAATATTTTAGTGGAGATAAATCATACATTTGTTCGGGTCATGCTTGAGGGAGGGAAGAACTCATAAGCTTGGGCCAAGCTCATGTTACAGCTTGGGAAGGTATCACTGAAGTACTCAAGATTCTTGTATTTAAAATAATTAAGAATGAGTTGTTTACATGCAACATTAATGAACAGTTGGACTTTACGGACCTTTGGTTTTTATCAAATGCCGTAGCATTTCTTCTGAAAGTGTAGCGAGCACCCAGAGTTTCCTGCCAAAGGCATCCGGGGAGATCCCTGGGCCGCGACTTTGTAGGTATGTGGAGGGGCGTGTGTTTCTAAAACTCCCGGGGATGCGGACGCTCATGGCCAGAGATCACATCCAGAGTCGCACGGTCAGAAATGCCTGACACTTGGTGCAGGAGCACCGCCGGTTTTCGTATGCATTTCTGATTGAAAACTGGCAATGGTTATTTGAAAATCAAATTTCACCGTACGGTCTTCCCGTGTATCTTTACACTGTAGTTTAATTTTATAATGCGGGGGGTGGGGTTACTAGAAAACAGAATGACAAGGCAGCGTAGGTATGTCATCCATCCTGAATTTCACATTATAAATGTTTGAAAATTTAAATGATAAGTCTGATCCTAACAGGAAAATTTACTTACCATCAAAAACAAAAAACCAAACCCAGTGCCGTCAAGTTAGAGGAATAAAAATCGCACAGAGAGAGTCATCTGCTTTTTAGAGTGAGTCATCAGGAGCTTACGAGAGTCAACGGTATGCCAATATTTAGAAAACTGACATTGGGCTACATAGGACTTCACTTTTATATTTGCATTAAAAATATAATTTGAATAATCAAATCTCCATGGATTTGAATGTAACATTTTAGTTTCAACAAGGAGTCCTGGCCGTTATCTTGGATATACCTGTATCTGTATCTATATCTATCTATACATACATCAAAGTTCATCTAAGCATATTATGTGTGTGTGTATATATAACTTATTACTATATCTACACTACAAAAAAAACCGTTGCCGTCGAGTTGATTCTGACTCATAGCGACCCTATATTTACACTATATAGTAATAATTATGTTATATACATATGTATAATTTGTTTATTCAACAGTGCTGTTTTTTTATTACAAGCAATTTCTACAATCGTTTTCAACACTGGGGCCTGGCTATTTAATTTATAACTGTGTATATGTGTGTGTGTGTGTGTGTGTGTGTGAGAGAGGGTCAGAACTGACTCAGTGGCAGCGGGCTGGGGCTTTTTGTATGTATGTACGTGTATAATACGCATATACCACGGCGTTATCGTCGTTGTCAGTTGCCGTGGGGTCAGTTCTGACTCATGGCAGCCCCACCTGTGCAGAGTAACACAGCTGTATAGGGTTTTCAAGGCTGTGACTTTTTGGAAGCAGATCACCAGGCCTGTCTTCCAAGGCACCTCTGGGGGGTTCGAACAGCCAGCCTTTCAGCTAGTAGTCGAGCGCTTAACCGCTTGTGCCACGTAGAGACTGCATAATCTGTCTAAGTACACTTCAGTCTCTATTTTGAAACATGGGTGTGGAAGAATCTAATGTTGAGGTTTGTTCAGTATATTTTAGCAGAGGGGCTTTTAGTTACGTGATCAGTGGTCATTACAGTGGGTGAATTCTATGTGGTTGGATCAACTGAACTAAATACGTAACATATCTATATATCTGTTTTATATACACACATACATACCTTTGTCTATTCATGTATTTAGCATGATGCAATTCCATACACACGCATAGCACACACACGTGTATGTACACGCGTACACACACAAACACGCACACACCCCTGCCACACACTTGCATATCCACGTATTTAGAACGGTGCAGTTCCACTCGATCACCTGTAGAAGGGTATAACAAAGAAATAACACTATGCTGCCAATTTAAAAAAGGAAATTAATACTGAACATTAAAGGTTTGAGAAAAATGATTCCCCTGAAAGAAAATCTTTTTTAAAAAGTACTTCTTATTGAATAAAAGTATTTTTTATCCCAATTATTGAGTCTACAGTGAATGTTGTTGCCTCTCCTGTAAGCTGCCTCCAAACTAGGCAATCTTTCTTTCAGTTGTGTAAAAAGAAAAAAATGTATCTATGTCTATGTCTACTCTATGTCTATATGTCTATGTCTATATGTCTATGTCTAGTCTGTCTATGTCTAGTCTGTCTATGTCTAGTCTGTCTATGTCTAGTCTGTGTCTGTGTCTGTGTGTGTAGTCTATGTCTACGTCTAGGTCTAGTCTATGTCTTTGTCTAGTCTATGTCTATGTCTGTGTCTATATGTCTATGTCTATATGTCTAGCCTATATGTCTGTGTCTATATGTCTATGTCTATATGTCTATGTCTAGTCTGTGTCTGTGTCTGTGTGTAGTCTAGGTCTAGGTCTAGTCTATGTCTTTGTCTAGTCTATGTCTAAGTCTATATGTCTGTGTCTATTTATATGTCTATGTCTAGTCTATGTCTTTGTCTAGTCTATGTCTAGTCTATGTCTAAGTCTATATGTCTGTGTCTATATGTCTGTGTCTATATGTCTAGTCTATGTCTAGGTCTAGTCTATGTCTAGGTCTAGGTCTATGTCTAGTCTATGTCTGTATGTCTATGGCTATATGTCTAGTCTATGTCTATATGTCTTTGTCTATGTCTGTGCTATATATAGTTGTCCTGGCTCTGTAGTGACACCCTTGCTTAGTTCACATTATACGCAGCTAGAATAATCAACTGAGATGTTTGGTTTTCTAAGCCGATTAGGAAAGATGGGCACTGAAGGCAATGCCCACAGGTAGAGTTTCTCTTGGTTTTGTGCCTTCTCCCTGGGTGATTTTCTCTTGTTTTCCATCTCTCCCAGTGTCTGGAGCCCTGCAAGGAGTCCTGGGACCAGAGGAGGCATCAGTGCCAAAGCTTCTGTGAGGTAAGAAACCACGGGGCAGGTCCGGTGGTTCTCAGTGTTGACCACAACCTGGCAGTGCCCGAGGGGGACCATTGGCAGGGAAGGGCACCCTTGTTCTTGTGCAGCCTGGGGATTTCACTTCACTGCAGGAGAAACAGAGGCAGAGAGAAGGGTGTGGGGAAGAGAGAGAAAGAGAGGGAGGGAGAAAAGAAGGAGAGGGAAGGGAGAGAGAGAGGGAGAAGAAAGAGAGGAGGAGAAAAAGAAGAAAGGGAGGAGGAGGAGAATGAGAACGATTAACTAAATTCACACAAAGAAAAAAAACTGTTCTTAAGACCTAGCCACTCAGTGCTTCCATTTTCCATTAATCAGACACACACACAAATAAAATTTATGACTCACACATGACAGACTAGACGTTTTTAGAAGTACAAACTCTTGCCATCCCCCCCCACCCTGTTGTTTTGATTAGGTTCCAAGTTGATTCTGACTCGTAGCAGCCCTGTAAGACAGAGTAGAGCTGCCCCATAGGGTTTCTAGGGAGCGGCTGGTAGATTCAAACTGCTAACCTTTTGGTGAGCAGCCGTAGCTCTTAGCTACTGCACTTCCAGGGCTCCACAACAACTACGTATGTATATAAAACCTACTGGTGTCAAGTCAATTCTGACTCATAGAGACCCTATAGGACAGAGTAGAACTGCCCCATAGGGCTTCCTAGGCTATAGACTTTATGGGAGCAGATCACCAGGTCTTTTCTCCTACAGAGTGGCTGGGTGGGTTCGAACCACCGACCTTTCGGTTAGCAGCCGATCGCTTTAACCACTGTACCACCAGGGCTCTTCCCCCCTGCTCCCCACACTGGGGCTGTTCTGTGTGTAGTCCTCTGCGTGATGCTGAACCTTTCATGCCGTTGTGGAGGAGCATCCCCTACTGCTGGAAGCAGGGTTGCTCAGACACTTCATCTCATGGCTCACCCTGGGGCTCCTCGTACCCTGTTTCCGCATGTGGAGTTGTGTGGCAGGCATCTCAGACCACCCGTGCTGTCAGGGAGATAACACACAGACCATGTCGTCCTGGAAGACCTCTGTCTAAAGTCACCGCTAGCGCCAAAGCTGGGGAGAGCTGCCTTGTTGGACCGGCTGTCTCCTTGAGCGAAAACCAGGGCCCAGGCTGTGCCCCAGCCTGCGGTCTGCTAGGATGGAGCCAGGGAGACAAGGGGACCAGGAGGACTGCCCTGTTCCAGGCTTGGTGGCTTCTAGAAGTAAGGAGAGTCTGAAAGTCCCTTACAGCCTGCTTCCAGACCTGCTTGTTGTTAGCTGCCGCCTAGTTAACTCATGGTGACCCATGCGTGACAGGGTGAAATGCTGCCGGGCCTTGTGTCAGCCCACGATGGGTTGCACGTTAGATTGCCGTGATCCCTAGGGTTTTTACTGGCTGATTTTCGGAAGCTGATCACCAGGCCTTCCTGCCAAGTCCATCTTAGTGTGGAAGCTCTGCTGAAACCTGTTCAGTATTCTGGCAACACCCAGCCTCCGCTGACAGATGGGTGGTGGTTGTGCATGAGACGCACTGGCTGGGAACTGAACCCAGGTCTCTAGCACGAAAGGAAAGCATTCTATGCCTGAGCCACCACTGCCCCCCAGGCACGGTAGCCTCCAGAAATACAGAGAACCTGAAACTCCATGAGGACCAGTGGAGAAACCGCAGTTGGAAAGTCCACTGTGGCAGTTCAGGAGGCTCTGTTGATGGTCTTGGGACAAAGCCAGAAGAGGTGATCGACGGCACCGGGATGAAATGGAGCTGTGAGGTGGGGCTCCTTGGAACTGAACTAGAGCTGGGCGGGGACTCTCCCGGGGTGACCCAGACAGACATAGAGCTTGGTCTTCCCCTACTGCAGCTGGTGCTGGTGTGACCCTGCTGTCTGGACTTTCCTGTGGAAGGCAAGCGGACTCGATCCTAAGGATACGAGCCATGGATGAGGGGTAGTGATAGTGCTTCTTCACTTTGTATGATGCGTCAGCCGTCCTCGCGTTCATGATTTCACTGACCTTCCTAGTAACCCTGGAGATAAGCACGGTGCGTAGTAGGTCCTCAGAAGCTGTGTGGGGAAACCACAAAGGGCTGCGGAGTCAGATGGCCTAGCCCAGGGCCAGCCCCCGAGGTGGGGAGGTTGGGTCTAGAGCCCCATCTTCTGACTCCTCCCCAGGTGCCCTGCCGGTGGACATCCCATGGGCAATTCCAAGGGGTCAGAGTGTTAAGTGGAGTGCCTGTGGCTCAGACGGTTAAGGGCCTGGCTGCTAACTGAAACGTTGGCAGCTTGAGTCTGCCCAGAGGTGCCTCAGAAGACAGGCCTGGTTGGCAGCTTGAGTCTGCCCAGAGGTGCCTCAGAAGAAAGGCCTGGTGATCTGCTCTGGGAAAGTCTGCCGTTGAAGGGGGGCGGGAAGCTTGGGAGACAGTGAGTTTAAGATCATGTGGGTGGAATAATTTGGGAAAGAGCAGTGAGAACAGTTGCACAACTGGAAGAATGTAACCAGTGTTACTGAGTTGTACTTGTAGAAATTGTTGAAACGGTGTGTCTTCGGTTGTGTAGACTTTCATCAAAATAAAAAAGTTTTTTTTTTTTTTTACATCAGCCATTGAAGACCCTGTAGAGCACAGTTCTGCTGTGACACACATGGGGTGGCTATGAGGTGGAATTGACTCGACAACCTTTTCTGCTTTTTGGCTATAGCGTTAGTTTAGGAAAGCGTATAATGCTGCTTTACGGAAGTGGGAGGAAGGTGTTTCCCAGTAACTAAAGTGAGTAAGGTTCCATCTTATCTCAGTTTTAATTGCTCAGCAAGTTGCTGCTCGGCATTTTGTGACTGGCTGGAGTATCGGTGCTCCGTCAGCTTCTGCACGACGGTGTTCTGTTGTTGCCGGAGGCACTCTGGCCTGATGGTTGCCGTCAGTGACGTCCTGGAAACATGTTGTAATTGTGGACATGAAGATGCCTAAGCAGTACCTACAGCTCCCGGCAGATGATCAAGGCTGTGAACTCAGTTGTTCTGGTACCGACCCCCGTGGCTAAGACGTGAATTCGTTATCAACCAAACAGAAGAGTAACTCTCAAATGCCACTTTTGTAACCAGCCCTTTGTTAGATGCTGGGGAAGATACACTTTCTGCCCTCCCTCAAGGGAGCTGCCATGTTATCCAGCTGTTTTATCAATATATATTGGCTTCTTCAGGGACCCAATCAAAACTTTGCATTGTTGTTGTTGTTAGGTGCCATTGAGTTGGTTCCGACTCCTAGCAACCCTGTGTACAGCAGAACAAAACACTACCTGGTCCGGCGCCAGCCTCAACGTGGCTGCCACACTGTCAATCCATCTTCCTCTCTTGCGCTGACCCTCTGCTTTACCAAGCATGATGTCCTTCTCCAGGGACTGGTCCCTCCTGATAACACGTCCAAAGTCTGTGAGACGTAGTCTTGTCATCCTCGCTTCTAAGGAGCATTCTGGCTGTATTTCTTCCAAGACAGATGTGTTCATTCATTCAGTTGTGACAACCAAAAATGTCTTCAGAAATTGTCAGATGTCCCTTGGAGACAGAATCACTATCCTAACCTATGGGATCTTCCTTACACTTTTATAGTGTGGAAATAATATCTTATTTACATTAATTTTAATTTCGCTTTGTGATGATCCAGAAAGTCCAAAACAGGTATGATTTGGGTTTAAAAGAAGATCCCTAAGAAGGTAAAAGTATATTTATTTTTAGAAATATATTTCTCCTTGTAATGTGGGTGTGTGAACAGAGTTTGTAGAGTTGGATAGTAAACGAATAATTTCTTTTATGAGGGTCAGCACAAAGCTGGTTCCTATGTGGCGGAGGTTGAAGGTGTCCCCAATGTCCAGCTTTTCCCGAGACAAGTGAGTACTTCTAGCGCTGCGTCCATTTGTTGAAACATCTCAGCTGGTGTTCCATCAGGCCCCGTAGCCTTGTTTTTCACCAGTGCCTTCAGTGCAGCCTGAACCTCCGTCCTTCAGTACCGTTGGTCTCTTGATCATCTGCTACCTCCTGAAATGGTTGAACGTCGACCAGTTCTTTTTGGTGTAATGACTCTGTATTCCTTCGATCTTCTTTTGATGCTTCCTGCATCATTTAATATTTTTCCTATACAATTTTTCAATACTGCAACTCGAGGCTTGAATTTTTTCTTCAGTTCTTTTAGCTTCAGAAATGCCAGGCATGTTCTTCCCTTTTGGTTTTCTAACTCCAGGTATTTGCACATTTCATTATAATACTTTGTCTTCTCGAGCTGCCCTTTGAAATCTCCTTTTCAGCTGTTTTCCTTCATCATTTCTTCCATTTACTTTAAAAAAAAAAATTTTTTTTTTAGCTGCTCTATATTGAAGACCAAGTTTCAGAGTCTCTTCTGACATCTGTTTTGGTCTTTTCTTTCTTTCCTGTCTTTTTAATGATGTTTTGCTTTCTTTACGTATGATGTCCTTGATGTCATTCCATAATTGGCTTGGTTTGGTCATTAGTGTTCAATGCGTCAAATCTATTCTTGAGATGGTCTCTAAATTCAGATGGGATATACTCAAGGTTGTACTTTGGCTCTCTTGAACGTGTTCTAATTTTCTTCAACATCAACCTGAACTTGCATATGAGAAGTTAATGCTCTGTTCCACAGTCAGCCCCTGGCCTTGTTCTGACTGATGATATTGAGCTTCGCCATCATCTCTTTCCACAGATATAGTTGATTTCATTGCTGTATGTTCCCTCAGGTGAGGTTCACGTGTATAGTCGACATTTATGTTGTTGACAAAAGATATTTGCCATGAATAAGTTGTTGGTCTTGTAATATTCTATCATGTGATCTCCACCATTCCATTATTGGCACTCAAGTTATTTTGCTGTACAATACTTGCATTTTATACCAAACAAAATGAAAGTAATACTGTCTTATTTTTAAGTGTTCTAAGAATTGATATTATTTCTTCTGTCCTGTATGCATTTTTCCCCTTGTTCCATTCAACTGGCAAATTCTCATTAGGATTAATTAACGAGAAGTGTTTAATATGATTAATAACATGGAGAGAGACCCAGTGGTACATGTACCATGTGTTCTCCAATTTGTATCAGACCATTAATATTTTTTCAGCTGAGCCCAAGATAATCGATAGTGGCCATCCAATTTTCCCTTTGATAAATATAAATAATAAAACAATAAACAGCATCTCTCTGTAAGATTGGTGTACCAAATCCATATTTTATCACAGCAGTTTACAACTTTCCTGATCCTTATTTAAGTACAAATGTTAGACTGTTTTTTTATTACGAGTTTGAACAGGGCACAATTCCCTATAGGATCATTACAGTGCTTAACCTGGCAATAGCAAGTAGAATTATAGTGGACAGTCACATGATACAAGAAGCAGAATCAGTATTTTGTCTTCGGGTATTACAAAACTTCTGTCAGAATAATGGAGGAATTTTGACATGTTAAATAGTAAACTTGTAGCAGCAAGGGGAAAAATACACCAGCTTAATCTTTATTGAGCACCTAAACCAAACCAAAACCCATTGTTGTTGAGTCATTTCCAGTTCATAGCAACCCTATAGGATAGAGTAGAACTGCCGCATAGAGCTTCCCAGGAGCGCCTGGTAGATTCGAACTGCTGACCCTTTGGCTGGCAGCTGTAGGTTTTAACCATTATGCCACTGGGGTTTCCTATTGAGTATCTATTGCTGGCCAACTTTGTATAGTAGTGCTTAGTTCTTTGTGTACATTATCCTATTTAATATTCACAATGTTATTTGCATTATTTTAAGGTCACATACTGGCCTGGAAACCCAGAGTGCACACATTTGTTTCCATGATCCTCAAAGTAATGAAAGGAGCCCTGGTGGCGCAACAGTTGAGGGCCTGACTGCTAACCAGAAGGTTGACGGTTCAAACCTGCTTAGCGGCTCTTCAGAAGAAAGGCCTGGAGATCTGTTTCTGTAAAGGTTACAGCCTAGAAAACCCTATGGGCCTGTTCTGCTCTGTCATATGGGGTCACAATGACTTGAAAATCGATTCAACAGCACCTAACAACAAAGTAATGACAAAAATTGTTTTTGAATCTTCACCAAAGAAAAAAAATGTAGAATATCCATACAAAAGGACTCTCACATCAACAGGAATATCAGAATTATTGAGCTACTTTCGATCATTCTTCGTTTGTGCTCATTGGCAACAAATGGTTAAGGTCTGCCAAGGCCACTGTTTTGTTCCTTACGTTTAAATTCTGCCATGTTAGCTTAGTGAGCAAGTATCGCCATAACTAGGCCTTCTCTGTGCCTTCCTGACCAGTTCCAGGGTGTGGCAGTTGGCACATAACTAATTATAACAACTTGTCAATAGCAAGCCAACACTTTATCTGATTTTTGAGTCATCCCGTTTTCATATGTGAAGAATTTTGAGCTGAGTTGATTTGATTATACCACGGTCCAGACTAAAGTCACTGTGGTTTCCAAGTTAGCAAACAGTAAACACTTGCCAGATTTAATAAAAGCTCTCAGTCCACACATGTGGCAGGGGCCACTGGTTCTGGTAACTAAGCGTTTCCTTTCAATGAACATAATAACGTATACTCTTAGTTGAAAGAAGAAAGATGGTAAACTCCATGTAATTCCTACGGGTCTGTTAGCATCTTTCTCTGATTGCTAACTTAGGTTTGAGTCTAAATTTAGAACTTTAAAAGCCAATAAAGTAAAACACGTATAGCAGCCAACAGAAAAATGAACTGTGAAATGGAGTGAGAGAGAAAAGCCTTGAGAATTGATGATGCTTTAAATGCGTGTGTGTGTGTGTGTGTGTGTGTGTGTGTGTGTGTGCTGGTGTATACACGTACGTGCAGAGTTTAATTTATATATATGGTGTGTAGAATTGATTTAAAGATATATGTTTGTGTGTATATGTATTGTGTGTGTGTGTGTGTGTGTGTGTATCTAGGGAGAAAGATGTGGCAGTCTCCTTCTGTAAAGAGCACAGCCTTGGAAACCCTATGGGGCAGCTCTACTCTGTCCTACAGGGCCACTATCAGTCAGAATCGACTTGACGGCTGTGGGTTGGTTTACATATATTTATATATATATACACATATATATGGAAACCCTGGTGGTGTAGTGGTTAAGAGCTACGGCTGCTAACCAAAAGGTCAGCAGCTTGAATCCACCTTGGAACCTCTGTAGGGTAGCTCCACTATAGGGTCACTATAAGTTGGAATGGACTTGATGGCAATGAGTAATGTTAATACATATATATACACACACATACACCACATATATGTAGAGTTGATTTAAATATATATATGCATATATATATGTATGTGTCGTATATATAATTTAATTTAAATTGACCAACTGGAAGTTTGTAGTAATTCAGTATTTGAACTACAGCCTTTCTTCTAAGTTTTATGTGTGAAGTTGTTAAGTAGAGATGCAATTTTATTCCATGGCATTTATACTAGTTTTAAATTTCATACATGGCTAAATATTGTTCGTCATTAGTAGCCACTGGGTTGGCTCCAACTCATGGCGACCTCATGCATAACAGAATGAAATGTTGCCTGACCTGCACCATCTTCATGATCGTTGGGATGTCTGAGTCCGCGTTGTGGTTATTACGTCAATCCATCTCATGGAGGGTTTCCCTCACCTTCGTTGGCCCTCTACTTTGCCAAACATGATGTCCCTCTCTAGAAGTCAGTCTTTCCTGATGACATATTCAAAGTAAGCCATCCTTGCTTCTAAGGAACATTCTGGTTGCATTTCTCCTAATACTGGTAGTGTTGGTATCAAGAATTCTACGTCAGACCTTGGAACCATACTTATTGTAGTTAATGTTGCTAGTTTTCTTCTTTTGTTAATGAATCTAAGAATAAGAGATAAAATATTTCCCTTGTACTTAATCAAGTATTAATGCTTTGATGTGCCTTGAACTTAGAAGTAAATATCAGATAGATGATTGTAGCTATAAGATGACAATATTGTTTGATGCTGCAAACATCCTTCTCATGGTAGATAAAATTTCTAGCTCTTATACAGATTTGTAACTCAACATTGTCTGGGCAAAAGAACCAGTAGAGGCACTAGAGATCAATTTATACCCATATACTAGTTATCCCAACGGAATGACTGGAATTTCTTCTTGTTGAAGTTATCATGTTTTGTGTCCCAATGACATTTCCAATTTTTATTAGCATAAGAAGTAATAGGGTCTATTGAATGAACTTGGGTTTAATCCACTTTTTGGAAAGTGGGTACAGACGTTTCTTTCTTTTTTTTCCCTCCTTAGGGACTTTGATAACTGCGAGTTTTTATCTTTTTCTTTCTCCCTCCACCCCTTAACATGCCCATACCATTGTGTGAAAATCTCTGGTTAATAGCCCTAACTGTGCACCAACACTGGCTCCTACCATGGCACCCAGGTGTAACCAGGTGGTAGAGAGCCAAAGGTAGTCATCAGTAAGGAGCAGCTGGCAGCACACCAGCAGGCATTACCAGGTGTTACCAGGTGATAGAAAGCCATATTCAGTTATCAGTGAGTGACAGCAGGCAGCATGCCATTTGGTGTTACCCAGGTGTTACCAGGTGTTAGCCAGGTGTTACCAAATGTTATCCAGAGGTTACCAGTGTTACCCAGGTGTTACCAGGCAGTAATGAGGCACAGTCAGTCATCAGCATGGAGCACCAGGCAGGCAGCATGCTGGTCTCCATGTCTATATTCTTCTTCTGGGTCTGTGTCCCCAGTGCGACCGCATTGGTTTTTTTATACCACTAATGGATTTGGTCTTGAGTCATAAACAGAAAGTGCCCTCCTGTTCATCCCCCATGTGCACCATAAGGAAGCTACGACAGGCCTTGATTGGAACCACATTTAGACACTGGTCTTTGCATCAGCTAGGGTAGATAGGGCTGTTGGAGCAAACAGACCCCAAAATATCTGAGAGTTCAAAGCCATGCAAGCTTACTTTTTGTTCATGGAACAGTTCAAGGCAGGCATCCCTGCTGTTCTCCTCCACGTGGTCACGCAGCATCTGATTTCTTTCTTCTCATGGCTTGGCCATCCCTTCGGGCTGTGGCATCACCCACATCCAGCTAGTAAAGGAGAAAATGCCACCTCCATTCTCAAAAGCCTAGACCTACAAGTGGCAGCAGACTTTTCTGGTTTTGTCCCACTGGTAAGAACTGGTCACATAAGCTCTCCTAGGTAAAAGAAGGCTGGGAAATGTTCCCTGACTGGGAGAGAAGGTTCCAGGTGAGAGCAGATTTGGAGGGGCAAGAGTAGGGTCTGGGGAGCTGTCTTGGCCACCATTTTTTATTAGCCAAAGGGGGCTAGAGTGAAGGTTAGTCTTAGGGTACCTGCCTTGGTCACCATCTCACCTAAGGCAAGGAAGGTTAGAAATAGTGTTGGCTTGGGGGTTGTATCTGGGGCTGGTGTCAATGTCTTGACCACCTTCTTCCACAAACAAATGGAGGCTTAGGGTGAAGCTTATGGCTAGAGTGGCTCTCTTGGCTATTGTCTTACCTAAGACAAAACTACATTAGGGTTTTGGTTGGATTTGGGCTTTGGTTGCGTCTGGGCCTGGGCTGGGGAAGGTGTGGGTGTCTTAGCCTCTTCTATAAGGCACAAGGAGGGTGAGAGCGTAGAGAATGAATTTCCTTTCCCCTCCTTGGGTGGGTACTTCTAGAAGCCACAGGAAAAATATGCAATGGATCAGTGATTTTTCACGTTACTCATACTTTTTCAATAAGACATCCCTCTACTTAGTCGAGGACTACCTGCTGTCACTAATATTTGATCGATTAGGTGTTTAACCAAAATGCCATCAGCAAGATGCTATTCAGGACCTGACTCTTTCACGGGTAACGTATGGGTATGTTGATTTTCAAACAAAATTCGTATTCTTTTACTGCATAATTCACTGACAATTTAGTATTGATAAAAGACTCTGCACAGTAACTCAAGTCTGGATCATATTAAAATACATTCAATTAACTGAGGCTTAGAAAACTTTGTGGTAGAATAACGATCAATGCATTACCATTGTGAGGTGGCAAGAGTCCCACAGGGTACTGCTAAACTGTTTTGGTTAGTGTTTCGAGTATGTGGAGGAAATAATAGGGGGGCTTGTCAGCAAAGAAATATTATATACACCTTTGTTTGCTAACAAGTCGTTCTAATACACATACATGGTGTGCTAACAAGTCACTGTAATCTGCATATGTATATATATAACCAAACCCCTTGCTGTCGAGTCGATCCTGACTCATAGCGACCCTATAGGACAGAGTAGCACTGCCCCGTAAGGTTTCCAAGGAGCACCTAGTGGATTCGAACTGCCAACCTTTTGGTTAGCCGCCATAGCACTTAACTACTATGCCACAGGGTTTCCATATACATATATATATATTCCCTCACGTGTCCATCAGTTTGTCGTACTGTGGGGGCTTGCGTGTTACTGTGAGGCTGGAAGCTATGCCACCAGTATTCAGATACCAGCAGGGTCACCCATGGAGGACAGGTTTCAGCTGAGCTTCCAGACTAAGACAGACTAGGAAGAAGGACCCGGCAGTCTACTTCTGAAAAGCATTAGCCAGTGAAAACCTTATGAATAGCAGCGGAACATTGTCTGATATAGTGCTGGAAGATGAGCCCCCCCGGGTTGGAAGGCCCTCAAAAAAAAGATGACTGGGGAAGAGCTGCCTCCTCTAAGTAGAGCCGACCTTAATGATGTGGATGGAGTAAAGCTTTCGGGACCTTCATTTGCTGATGTGACACGACTCCAAATGAGAAGAAACAGCTGCAAACTTCCATTAATAATCGGAACCTGGAATGTACAAAGTATGAATCTAGGAAAATTGGAAATAGTAAAAAGGAGATGAAACGCATAAACATCGATATCCTAGGCATTAGTGAACTGAAGTGGACTGGTACTGGCCATTTTGAATCAGACAATCATATTATATGGTCTACTGTGCTGGGAATGACAACTTGAAGAGGAATGGTGTTGCATTCATCGTCAAAAAGAACATTTCAAGATCTGTCCTGAAGTACAATGCTGTCAGTGATAGGATAATATCCATACGCCTACAAGGAAGACCAGTTATACGACTATTATTCAAATATATGCACCAACAACTAGGGCCAAAGATGAAGAAATAGAAAGTTTTTATCAGCTGCTGCAGTCTGAAATTGATTGAACATGCAATCAAGATGCATTGATAATTACTGGTGATTTTAACGTGAAAGTTGGAAACAAAGGAGGAGGATCAGTAGTTGGAAAATCTAGCCTTGGTGATGGAAACAATGCCAGAGATCGAATGATAGAATTTTGCAAGACCAGTGACTTCTTCATTGCAAATACTTTCTTTCACCAACATAAACGGTGACTATACACATGGACCTTGCCAGATGGAGAACACAGAAATCAAATTGACCGTATCTGTGGAAGGAGACAATGGAAAAGCTCAATATCATCAGTCAGAACAAGGCCAGGGGCCGACTGTGGAACAGACCGTCAATTGCTCATATGCAAGTTGAAGCTGAAACTGAAGAAAATCAGAGCAAGTCCACGAGAGCCAACATATGACCTTGAGTATATCCCACCTGAATTTAAAGACCATCTGAAGAACAGATTTGACGCATTGAACACTAGTGACCGAAGACCAGACGAGTTGTGGAATGACATCAAGGACATCATCCATGAAGAAAGCAAGAGGTCATTGAAAAGACAGGAAAGAAAGAAAAGACCAAGATGGATGTCAGAGGAGACTCTGAAACTTGCTGTCAAACGTCGAGCAGCTAAAGCAAAAGAAAGAATTGATGAAGTAAGAGAACTGAACAGAAGATTTCAAAGGGCGTCTCGAGAAGACAAAGTATTATAATGACATGTGCAAAGAGCTGGAGATGGAAAACCAAAAGGAAAGAACACGGTCGGTGTTTCTCAAGCTGAAAGAACTGAAGAAAAAATTCAAGCCCCGAGTTGCAGTAGTGAAGGATTCCATGGGGAAAATATTAAACGATGCAGGAAGCATCAAAAGAAGATGGAAGGAATACACGGAGTCATTATACCAAAAAGAATTAGTCGATATTCAACCATTTCAAGAGGTGGCATATGATCAGGAACCGATGGTACTGAAGGAAGAAGTCCAAGCTGCTCTGAAGGCATTGGCGAAAAACAAGGCTCCAGGAATTGATGGAATATCAACTGAGATGTTTCAACAAGCAGATGCAGCGCTGGAGATGCTCACTCGTCTGTGCCAAGAAATATGGAAGACAGCTTCCTGGCCAACTGACTGGAAGAGATCCATATTTATGCCTATTCCCAATAAAGGTGATCTGACCGAATGTGGAAATTATAGAACAATATCATTAATATCGCACGCAAGCAAAATTTTGCTGAAGATCATTCAAAAGCAGCTGCAGCAGTATATCGACAGGGAACTGCAGAAATTCAGGCCAGTTTCAGGAGAGGACATGGAACAAGGGCTGAAAGCAGAGAACACCAGAAGGATGTCTACCTGTGTTTTATGGACTATGCAAAGGCATTCGACTGTGTGGATCATAACAAATTATGGATAACACTGTGAAGAATGGGAATTCCAGAGCACTTAATTGTGCTGATGAGGAATCTTTACATAGATCGAGAGGTGGTTGTTCATACAGAACAAGGGGATACTGGTTTAAAATCAGGAAAGGTGTGTGTCAGGGTTGTATTCTTTTACCATACTTATTTAATTTGTATGCTGAGCAAATAATCGGAGAAGCTGGACTATATGAAGGAGAACGGGGCATCAGGATTGGAGGAAGACTCATTAACAACCTGCTTTATGCAGATGATACAACCTTGCTTGCTGAAAGTGAAGAGGACTTGAAGCACTTACTAATGAAGATTAAAGGCCACAGCCTTCAGTATGGATTATACCTCAACATAAAGAAAACAAAAATCCTCACAACTGGACCAATGAGCAACATCATGATAAATGGAGAAAAGATTGAAGTTGTCAAGGGTTTCATTTTACTTGGATCCACAATCAACAGCCATGGAAGCAGCAGTCAAGAAATCAAAGGATGCATTGCATTGGACAAATCTGCTGCAAAGGACCTCTTTAAAGTTTTGAAAAGCAAAGACGTCACCTGAAGACTAAGGTGCGCCTGACCCAAGCCATGGTGTTTTCAATCGCATCATATGCATGTGAAAGATGGACAATGAATAAGGAAGGCTGAAGAAGAATTGATGCCTTTGAATTGTGGTGTTGACGAAGAATATTGAATATACCACGGACTGCCAAAAGAACGAACAAATGTGTCTTAGAAGAAGTACAACCAGAATGCTCCTTAGAAGCAAGGATGGCGAGACTGCGTCTTACATACTTTGGATATGTTGTCAGGAGGGATCAGTTGCTGGAGAAGGACATCATGCTTGGCAGAGTACAGGGTCAGCGGAAAAGAGGAAGACCCTCGACGAGGTGGATTGATGCAGTGGCTGCAACTATGAGCTCAATCATAGCAACGATTGTAAGGATGGCGCAGGACTGGGCAATGTTTTGTTCTGTTGTGCATAGGGTTGCTATGAGTCGGAACCGACTTGACGGCACCTAACAACAACATATATAGATTACCCATTTATGTTTATCCATCTATCTGTGCATCCCTCCATCCCTCCATCCCTGCATCCACCCACCCACCCACCTATTTCAAGAGTAAAACAGAATCAGTCACTAGGATTCTTAGCAGTCATTCTTCATTAAAAGTAGAGGGAGTAATAGATTCGCCTCTCTTCTATACACACACACACACACATACACACCACATTTATATTATTTTTAAATACTAAAATTAAAAAATATATACATGAGTGAAAGACTACCAGTAATACCGGTTTTGAATTGCGTGCTGGCCAGCTATTTTTAGAAGTTCATCCTTATCTTCTGTTTAGTTACCTAGTGCTGTTATCTAGTGACAGAAATACCACAAGTGGGTGGCTTTAGCAAATAGAAATTTATTCTCTCACAGTTTAGGAGCATAGAAGTCTGAATTCAGGGTGCTGGCTCCAGAGGAAGCCCCTATCTCTCTGTGGGCTCTGAGGGGAAATCCTTGTGTCTTCTCAGCTTCAGTTTCTTGGTTCCTTGGTTATCGCCATGTGTCTTGGCAGCTACCTTCCCCCATCTCTGTTTGCTTAATCTGCTCCTTTTATGTCACAAAAGAGATTGACTCAAGACACACCCTACACTAATCTTGCCACATTAACATAACAAAGAAAACCTGTTCCCATATGGAATTACCACAGGTATGGGGGTTAGGATTTACTTTTTTTTTTTTTTATGTTGGGGAGAGGGGAGATTAGTCAATCCATTATACCTTCATAGCAAGTGAGATCTCTCCAAAGCAATGTAGCTGCCCAATTTTGCTCTTTCTCTCTCCAGAAGTACTCAACGTGTTTTGTGAATATTTGAGGTCAGTCCTTTGATGACTTAGAGCTGAAAGGGAAGGAATCATCCATGACTGTGTGTGCGTGTAGATGGTACCTGGGTGTTTGATGCAATGTAGAGGCGTAAGCACGGGTCATGTTCCTTGGTGAGATGAGCATCAGCGTTACTTTTATAGGGAAGAGAGAACAGATCCGTTCACTTTGTGACATACTCCAGGGGGACTTTGACAGTCGGCGCATAGTGGGCTGCTTTGCAGATGCGTGGAGGTCAGCTATCTGTGTCTTTAATGGGAGACAGTTTGTATTCTTTGCTCCTGCAGCCTCTCTTCCCCAAGAAGAACTATGAATGCTTGACCAGCTGTGAGTTCCTCAAGTACATCCTGTCGGTGAAGCAAGGAGACTGCCCAGCCCCGGAGAGGGCCAGTGGCTTCGCCGCCGCCTGCGTGGAAAGCTGCGAAGTGGACAACGAGTGCTCCGGGGTGAAGAAATGCTGTTCCAACGGGTGTGGGCACACCTGCCAGGTGCCCAAAACTCTGTATAAAGGTAAGGCGCCACGCTGCGGGCTCCAAGGGACTTCGTCTACACAGGCGTCCTTGTGGGCACTGGGAGGGCGCACATCCCCGGGAAATACAGAGCCTGGAGAATATTTATCTTGTGTCACATACAAGCATCTAAAATATTAATGTGCCGTAACTGAAACTGAGACACAGAAAATTGGATTGTCCATTTGAATTCATCTTTTAATTGGACAGCAACAATTCAGGCACTTTGTTTTTCCCCAGTAAGAATGAATCATTTAAGCACACTACTGAGTACACTGGTGTAAATGGGCTTTAAGTTCTTGGAAAAGAGCGGCGGGGCGGTAGGGGTGGGTGGGTGGTGGGGAGAGGACAGGGACACCCGTTAAAATGCTTACTAAATGTACCAGTGTTGTGTTTTCCTTCTGGTAGACTCTAAGAACCTAAATGTCATGTATAGACTTTGGATATTTTGATTAGGATGTTGAGTTCAGTGTCTGGGTGGTACAAACAGTTAAGCGCTCAACTACTAACCAAAAGATTGGCAGTTGGAACCCACCGAGAGGTGCCTCAAAAGACAGGCCTGGCCATCTGCTTCCAAACCATCCCAGCCTTGAAAACCCTACGGAGCGGTGTTCTACTCGGACACGCGTGGGGCCGCCGTGAGGTGAAATCAACTGAAGGGCAGCTAACAGCAACAACAACATCTTGAGTTCACAGGTGGGGGAAGAGCCTTCCTCCAAAAGATGAGGATTGCATTCAACAATTTAGGAGATGCAGTAGTTGGAGGTCAAATGCAGTTTCTAGAGTGTTTAAAAATTCTTTGATGCGAGACGTCACTTGCCTTTTTCTGTAAATCTGATTAAGCTCTTTTATGCCAAACCAGTTTTGTTGAGTTGTGTGTGGTTTTGGATGCTATCAAATTATGCTAAGATGCATAACATTTGGGAAACCTTGGTGGCATAGTGGTTAATTACTACGGCTGCTAACCAAAAGGTCAGCAGTTCAAATCCACCAGGCGCTCCTTGGAAACTCTATGGGGCAGTTATACTCTGTCCTATGGGGTCACTATGAGTCGGAATTGACTTGACGGCAATGGGTTTTTTGGTTTGGCATAATGTTTTGTTACATTTTTTGTCTAATTTCAATTGTAAAACACAATCAAGCACTAGCGGTCATTCTTCATTAAAAATAGAGGTGTTAATAGAATTTTCTCCTTCTCTCTCTCTCTTACACACACACACACACACACACACACACTCACAGGCCCCAGATGTATATTACTAACTAGTGATATACTCAGTGCCGTGATATACTGATTTTTTTATTACATGTGGTAAAAGAAGACTCACCAGCCATACCAGGTTTGAATTACGTGCTGGCTGACTATTTTCAAAAGTTCATCCTTGCCTTCATCGCAGGTCAGATCTCTCGAAAGCAAAGTAAAAACCAAACCCACTGCCATCGAGTCAATTCCAACTCATAACCACCCTGTAGGACAGAAGAGAACTGCCCCATAGGGTTTCCAAGGCTGTCATCTTGACAAAAGCTGACTGCCACATCTTTCTCCCACAGAGAGGCTGGTGGGCTCAAGCTGCCGACTTTTCAGTTAGCAGCTGAGGGCTTAACCACGGCGCCACCGGGGCTCCTTGAAAGCCATGTAGCTGCCCCATTTTTCTCTAGCTCTCCTTTGGAAACACCATCATCTGAAGTCTATGCAAGTCATCTGGTTTTTTTATTTTTTTTCCTTAGGATTCTGAGAAACCTAGCGTTAAGTATTATGTCTCAAATTCAAAATAATTGCTGTTTTCCCCTTTTTACCCAGTGACTTTTCTATAATGGATTTAAAGTGTTATTGTTTTCACGCCTGTTACTATAAACGATATTCAGTCAGTTTTGCAAAATCTAAAACCTTTTAAGTCTTTTTTAAAAGGCTGTTATTAGGAGACCTTGTGTTACTGTGAACTGCGCTCTGTTTTACTCTCGGCATTCACCATGAAATGGGATGCGTTTAGAACTATCGTTGGAAGCCACTTGTAAAACATGCTGTGTTTTTAAAAGAAGGAACCTTTAAAGGGGTAACATAAGTTAAAATATGCTATTTATATAAAAGCATTATAGAGTCAGTATGAATTTCAAATGGGGTTGGCTCACCGAGAATATGGGAAATATTTTAGGAGGAGATAGCATTAATGGTTAATTATGAAAAGACACTGACAATTTAACCCTACGCTCAGCCAAATAGGGTAGAATTTAGTTTTTTAAGTGCTGAAGTCACTCTTCTACTTCAGAGTAGCTCTTAACTTGTTGACCTGGCCATGACTTTTGGATAGTGAACATATATAATATTATACTGTTTAAAATGTGTGTGCGTGTGTGTGTGTGTGTGTGTGTGTATTCATTGCCATAGAATCGATTCTGAGTCATAACAACCCTATAGGACCAAGTAGAACTGCCCCATAGGGTTTCCAAGGAGCAGCTGGTAGATTCGAACTGCCAGCCTTTTGGAAAGCAGCCCTAGTTCTTAATAACTGTACCCCTAGGGCTCTCTCTCTCTATCCACGTAGGCATTTCTCCCCCTTGCTTTCTCAGTAGCCCATCAAGGAGACTGGGCCCGGTGTTCGGGAACGTTTGAGAATGCCAGTAAACAAGTTAGCATGTGTAACGAACCACTTAAACTAGTTGCCGTCTAGGCAGCTTCAACTCGTGGCAACCCACGTGCGTCAGGGGAGACCTGTGCTTCCTAGGGTTTTCAGTGGCTGATTTTTCAGAAGTAGATAACCAGGCCTTTCTTCTGAGGCACCTCTAGCTGGACTCCAACCTCCAGCTTTTCCGTCAGCAGCCGAACATGTTAACCATTTGCACCACCTGGAGGCCCCAAGTGTAAAAAAGAGGAGGGCAAATAGAGCTTCTTGCCACCTTTCAATGGAAACCCTAGGTAATTAGGCACTCAAATGTGGCCACTGGTGTTTCTAACCAGGAGTCAAGCTGTTTACCTACTCTTGAGAGAGGAGAGGGTGCCGGTGGCCCAAAGCTCTCTGGGAAGGCAATCCTTTCTGACCCAGCAGTTGGATTTATGAGAAGCAAAACATATGCCCAGACAACTTGAAAATCAATCTTGGCAAACCTTGGGGTACCAGCTGCCGTTGTTCTCACCTCCAAATTACCCCCATGTTCCCCAGAACAAACTGGTGAAAAATAAACTTGCCTTTTTCTTTTCATGTCTGCCAGATTTGTGTAATCCTAGTCCTCATGAGAAGCCCTGGTGGCATAGTGGTTAAGTGCTACCGCTGCTAACCAAAAGGTTGGCAGTTTGAATCTACCGGGTGCTCCTTGGAAACCCTATGGGGTAATTCTCATCCTATAGGGTCTCTGCGAGTTGGAATGGATGGCAGTGGGTCAGTGGGTCAGTACTTATGAACAGGGATGTTGATGGTTCAGTGGGAGAATTCTCACGTTCCATACTGGAGACCCGGGTTTGATTCCCGGCCAGTGCACCTCATATACAGCCACCACCCGTCTGTCAGCGGAGGCTGTCATGCTGAACAGGTTTCAGTGGAGCTTCCAGACTGACTCAGACTAGGAAGAAAGGCCTGGCAATCTAGTTCCAAAAAGCAGCTGGTGAAAATCCTCTGGATCACAATGGTCCGATTCCATTGTCCATGGGGTCACCATGGGTCAAGGGCCCACTTGAGGGTAGCTAACAATGACAGTCCTAAGGAAGAGTGAAGTCCAAAGTCTGTTGGGATTAAGTAGCCCTTGCTCCCAGTTCACAGATGCTGAAACTGAGGTTGCAGGTGGTATCTAAGGTGGTTTTGGTTGCTAATTCTAGTAAATGCAAACATTAATATAGTTGTGAGATGCTTAAAAAGCCATTCATGATTCCATATTTTCCCTTTGATTCTCTTCCTATCCTACTTGAAGTTCATTTCACAGCTTGGTTATACCATCTTCCCTCAGAAGACTTTACTGACCAAACACCCTGTTTCTCCTAACTCCCAGTGGTGGCAGACGATTTGAGTAGGGAAAAAGAAAAGTTAATTCTTTTTCCCCAAAGGTAAAGATTCAGACTAATTTGTGGCTTTCATTTGTCTGTATTTTCCCTTTTACCATGGACAAACCAAGAATTTAACCACGTTACTGATGTGTTTCTTTTCCAAAAGTTCTGATGATGGAGTTGATTTAATTTTTCCACCGGTATCTCAGTATATGAACTATTGAAACTCCAGTGCTTTGTAGAGGGACTAACACAATTTCTCACAAATGAATGTTTAACGTTTCAAATACAGTGGTTCAATGTCTTCACTTTATGCAAATACAAGTTCCTCAAGAACTGACTGCCTTTATGAGAGACATTAAGTAGAGATTAATTATTTCATCGTGGAACAGCACAACTCCTGAACTGTCAGACTCACGGCCGAAACGTTTTTACAGGGATCATCAGGCCAGAAGATGCACACGCAACTGCCGACTGTCTGTCGTCATTGATTTTCCTGTGAATTTATTGTCTACAGTTTTTAAGGCATTGCCTGGTGCTTGCTTTGATTTCACCAGAAGGCTTGTTTTGTTAAACTGCAAAGGAAAAAAAAAAAAAATGCACTGATATTGTCACATTCTGTGGGGTACCCACACCATAGCAGTTTTGAATTTTTCCACAGAACAGTTTAGATTTCAGAAGACTAATTTGTTCAAAAATAATTTTAAAAAAGAACAATTCTGATCATTTACATACTACGATGAGGAGAGACCTAGTCCGCACATCTGGTTATGCGATTGGGTCACTGGTCAGCTGGAAGGACCGCGAGCTGGGGCGGTGGGGGCCGGAGAGCTGGGGGGCTGAGCCCATCTGCGCACAATTACAGCCGAGCCCGGGAATTACTCCCAATCAAGGGAAGCCAACTGACCCTAATGCAAAGCAGATGGACCATTTCTTAACTTGCAAATGGCAGGATTACGGTACATCGTAATTAAAGAGACTTCTAAATGAAGAAATTTGAACTGACATCACCCCGATGCTCATTATGTTCAATTAACGGTGCTGGTAGTTGAATGATATTCAAGATTAAAGCCTTTTAGCGCGGGGATTCAGATAGTCGGGTCTGCTTCTGATGAGTACAGTTTACTTCACTGGCCAGCGTTGATGTACATTGAGGAGCCCAGGAGAAAGGTGGCCCAGAAGACTCAGAAGCTGCTCTCTGAGTTTACAGAACTCACAGGTCAGCTTCTCTTGGCCATGTGCAACGAGATGAAATGAATGTTGAAATGTTCTCAAAGGCCACCCTCTTTTCCAATATCCGCACATCCCCCCTCCGTAAAACTGTTTTTCTAGCACCCACATGCCGTCTTGAATACGAGATATAATCATCTTGTCGAGACTGGCTTTTCATCCCTCCAGACAAATTTGGGAGTCCCCAGGTGATGCAGATGGTTAAGCACTCGACTACTAGCTAAAGGCAGTTCAACGCCCCCGCCCCGAGGGGCACCTCTGAAGACGGGCCTGGTGATCAGCTCCTGAAAGGTCACAGCCTTGAAAACCCTACGGAGCGGTTCTACTCTGCACACATGGGAATGCCATGAGTTGGAGCTGACTCCGAGGCAATGAACAACCACCACCAAATTTTGGTAGCATTTTTCTGGGGCGAGGGGGTGGGGGACGGAATGCTACTTGTAGATTAAAATGATCAAGACTTAACTTTGCAAATTCCATCAGACAAGAAATTGGCCTTAAAAAAAAAAAGGAAATTTTCTATTGTCAATACAAAAAAACTGTTCTATCTTATAAAAGTGTATATTTCTTCTTTTATTATTTGGATTTTGCTGTTTTCAAAAGGACTATTTGGGTGCAACGTAAAGTAAACAAGATGGAAAGAGATCTGTATGGCTTTTGGCAGCCTGGTGGTTCCAACAGCGTGCCCCCAACTGCTAACCTGAAGGATTGCGTTTATTTCCACGTGTGGGATCATTTGCTGAGCATCTCATTCTCAAGTCGACGTCCAATCTCCATCTGGGACTAAAACCTCCTTGTCCACCTGTTTGCTGAGTTTTTCCACACAAGTCCCATCTCAAATTCCCCTCCCTAAAATATGCCCCTTCTCTTGTGGTATATACCTAAATGATGATTCAGTTTTTTAGACACCTAAGGAGCCGTGGGTGGCGTAGTGGTTAGTGCTATGGCTGCTAACCAAAGGGTTGTCAGTTCGAACCCACCAGGCGCTCCTTGGAAACTCTGTGGGGCAGTTCTGCTCTGTCCTATAAGGTCGCTATGAGTCGGAATTGACTCGACGGCACTAGGCTAGGCTAGGTGAGGAGCCTTGGAGCCTTGGACTTTTTTTCACATCTACCAACATCTACTTTTACTGCATATGGTATTTTCAGGGATGCCGTAAACACTGTCTCCATGGCAACCTCCCTACCCTAGGCCTCATCATCTCTTGTCTGAAGCTTCCCAGGAGCCTTCCAACCCATCTCCCTGAATGACAATCTCTTTCTCTAATTCCTTCTTCACAGTATTTTGTGCTTATTTTCCCGAAGTAGACACTAGACTCTCACCTTCTCTAACGCTCCAATTGCATCCCATTTTCTACAGAGCCAGGAGTCTTTGGACACTACAAACCGTTTACTCACTCGGCTCAAGAGAAAGGCCATATTTTGGGGAGAGAAATTTTTTAGAGGGGACTTGTGTGGAAAAATCCACCTAGCGGCGCTGTGGAACAGAGGCCTGGTGATCTGCTCCCATAAAGACTACCCTCAAGAAAACCCCATGGAGCAGTTCTACTCTGCAGCACACGGGGTCACCATGAGTCGGAATCAACTTGACAGCAGTGAGTTTGGTTTTGGTATAATTTATTGCAGCCCCTCGAGGGAATCTATCCACTGAGAAGATAGCAGTGAATACTTGCAAAAAGTCTTTTCCCTCCCAGGTATTCCTGAAGTGACTTAAGCAGAGAAGGTCTTTCCGTTGTCACAGCAGTTGGTGTAAAAGTTCCAACGTCTCCATTCCCCAGAAGTATTCTTGAGTGAAGAATGAGAAAGCAGGCTAGCCTATTCCTTCAGCAAACATTTACTGACCGTTTGCCATTGCAGCATGTTTTGTGCTGGGGCCTTCTGAGGTGTGGGAATGAGTGAGACTTGCTTCTTGACCTCGGTAGGGAAGACAGCCTTCCTGAAATGAGCCCACTGTCGCGCCTGGACAGTTATAGGGTGCGCTGAAGAGTGGCAGGTGAATGCAGTCTTTATTTCCAACTGGGAGTGTTAGGAACCCCTCCCAGGGGGGCGGCATTTGGTGTGAGTCTGGACATATTCAAGAGGCTGTCATCAGGAAAGGGAAAGAGAGACATTTCAGGGTGAGAAAAATGGCATTGACGGGTCAGGGTCGGAAGAAGTACTTGGTGGTGTGTGTTTCTACGAAAGCCAGGGTTTAAAGAGTGTTTGTAAGACAAAAATGTGAGATGTGCCAGGAGATAAACTAAAAGAAAAATGGGGGCAGATCTTGAAGATAGATGCCTCGAATGAAATGCAGGGAAGTTTCCCTTGGCTCTATAGAGAAAACCAGTTGTCGTCAAGATGACCCCGACTCATGGAGTCCCCATGTGTGTCACAGTAGAACTGTGCTCCATAGGGTTTTCAGTGACTGATTTTTTTTTTAAGTAGTTTACCAGGCCTTTCTTCCAAGGTGCCTCTGGGTGGACTTGAACTTCCAGCCTTTCAGTTAGCAGCTGAATGAGTTAATCCTGTGCACTGCCCAAGGACTCCTGGCTCTATAGAAAATGGGATGCTATTGGAGAGTTAGAGAAGGTAAGAGTCTAGTGTCTACTTTGGGAAAATAAGCACAAAATACTGTGAAGAAAGAATTAGAGAAAGAGATGTCATTCCTGAAGATGGGTTGGAAGGCTGGCTCCTGGGCAGTTTCAGACAAGAGATGATGAGGCCTAGGGTAGGGTGGTTGCCATAGAGACAATGTTTACAGCATTCCTGAAAATACTGTATGTAGTAAAAGAATTAGATGTTGGTAGGTGCAAGAAAAAGTTAAAAGCTCTAAGACTCCTTAGGTGTCTGGAAAAAACTGAATTATCACTTTAGGTATATAACATGGCACAGAGAAGTGCCATGTTTTGGGGAGAGGAATTTGAGATGGGACTTGTGTGGAAAAATTCAGCAGAGAAGTGGAAAAGAAGATTTCAGCCCAGACAGGGCTTGGGGTAGATTTGAGAATGAGCTGCAAATGCAGTTCCCCTTATGGACTGAGGGGAGTCCCAGGGTAGCACAGATAGTTAATTGCTTGGCTACTAACTGAAAGGTTGGAGGTTTGAGTCCACCCAGAGGCACCTCAGAAGAAAGGCCTAGCAATGTGCTTCTGAAAGTCATGGCCTTGAGTACGCTTTGGAGCAGTTCTACTCTGCGCACACGGTGTCGCCATGAAGCAGAATGGACTCCGCGGCAACTGGTCGGCCCTGGTATGGACTGAGGAAAAAAGATTAAGAAGCAAACTTGAAAAGCATTCACTTGGTGGCAGAACAGGAGTCAGCCGAAGACAGACTTAGAGAATTACGAGGTCAACTAGGAAAGTTGAGGACAATAAAGATGCCCAAGGGACCTGCAGATCTATCAGCGCCACCTCTTTTTTCTATCTTTCTACGTAGCTTCTCCAAACTCGTCTGTGGGAAGAGCAGAGAATTCGGAGAGAAACCTGAGATCAGATCATAGCTCCAGGCAACTTACTTAATCTTCCTCAGACTCAATTACCTGTTTCAGAATGTAGATAATTAACCCTTCACCCTTGTCACAAAGCCAGCGTAACAATCAAGCGCAACCAATTTATGGTAAACTGGAGGCCAGGGTGCAGATGTAACCCCTCAGCAAATCAAAATGGAGAACACAGTAGGTGTGGTGGACGCATTCTCTTAAAAATAATTTTTTTTTTAATCAGTGACTTTTTGATTAGATATGAATATACTATTTTTAAACTATCCAACTCCATCTTCCTAACTAAACATTTGATGCCTTGTTTAAAATTTTCCCAAACAAGACGTAACATGAACTCAGATCAAAATGCAGAAAGAGTTGAAATTCAGCCATGTTACTACTGTGCATCAAATCTTACTTACATTTTTGTATTTGTACTTTTTCCAGTTGCTTGTCTGTTCAAACCTAGGAAATGGGAAGAGAAATAGGGCATTGTGAACTAACGTTTTCAAACTGGTGTTCAATGCTTTAGGCAAATACTCGTTCTCAACAGAAGATCACAGCAATCAATGGGGATTGGTGTTCTTGGTGTTGATGGTGTTGAACCACGAGGTACTATAGCCCACTGCCGTCGAGTCGATTCCGACTCATAGCAGCCCTATAGGATGGAGTAGAACTGCCCCATAGAGTTTCCAAAGAGCACCTCGTGGATTTGAACCGCCAACCTTTTAGGCAGCACCCGTAGCACTTAACCACTATGCCACCAGGGTTTCCATGAGGTGCTATAGAGTCTACCTAATTCAGCGAGTTTTGCACATTCTGTTGGTATTCTAGATTTGTCCTAAAATCCGATTTCCATAATGGCTACTGTTTTGAACCATGGCTCTTAAATATTTCAGTCCACAGACAACTTATGTGCACTGTAGGGGGAGAAAGAAATCAGAATGATTAATTACTCTAAAATGAGACACCTGTGAGGGACTTTTGAAGCAATCCACTCACTCATGCCAAAACCGGACATTATAAATTCATCATTTTCACGTATTCAACCATGACTCTATACAAGAACATCCAAGCAGCCGACTGGGGAATCCCGGAAGACTCCGGCTTGGAGAATCCTTCTTGTAAGGTTTGACCAGATGAGAAAGTTTAGCACTGAAATTTTTTCCTTAAAAGGAGAATTCCCTGGGACAGAAAGGAGAGCGAACCTGGAAACCTTGTTAAAATAACCTTATAATACGTCAGTAGCATGAGAGGAGGGTGTTATATGGAAAAAATTATTCAAAACTCCTTATGGGTATCTCCTGTTTGAGTTTCATGTTAAGCTCCAGTGATAGAACTTGGTAACATTATTTGTTTAGAAGGATGCCCCTAAAAGATTGCTGTTGAGATTGTTGTTGTTGGATGCCATGGACTCGATTCCTACTCACAGTGCCCCCATGTCACAGAGTAGATAGAACTGCCCCATAGGATTTTCTTCGCTGTGATCTTTCTGGAAGCAGGTCACCAGGTCTTTCTCCTGAAGAGCCGTGGGTGGGTTCTTCAGAATCAGGAATGAGGTTAAATCCCTCAGTGCCTAGGGCACACTGAGTCCCTGTTAAGGGTGATGGAAAATTTTGGGAACAGAACTTGATGATGGTCGAACATGGTGAACATAATTAAAGTCACTGACCGGCTGAAATGGCAAATGTTTAGTTGTGTATGTATTTATTATTGTTGGGTGCCCTTGAGCCAGCTATGACTCACAGCCCCATAGGACACCATAGAATTGCCCCGGAGGGTTTCCTAGGCTATATTCTTTATGGGAGCAAATCTCCAGGTCTTTCTTCTGTGGAGCTGCTGGGTGGGTTCAAACTGCCAACCTCATAGTTAGCAGCCAAACGCTTTGCACCACCAGGGTTCCTTGCGTATATATTTACCACAATAAAAAAAAAGGGAAAAGCTTAAAGAAGAGGGGCTAATACTTTTGAAATGTGATGGGCTGAACTCTGTGTCAGAAGATTCCAATTGTGAAGCCCTGAGACAGAGAGGCCACATTTAGGAAAGGAAATAGGGTATCAGTTGTCGTCTGAGGAGATTTGTCTCTTCTGTGGATTTTCCTCTTCGACTTTCACCTCTGTTAGAGTCACCAACAGATTGTTTTAATTGACATGGTCCCATTGCAGGCGTCCCCCTGAAGCCCAGGAAAGAGTTACGATTCACAGAACTGTCATCTGGACAGCTGGAGATTAAGTGGTCCTCGAAATTCAATATTTCCATCGAGCCTGTGATCTACGTGTTGCAGAGACGATGGAATTACGGAATCCATCCAAGTGAAGATGATGCTACACACTGGCAGACTGTGGCTCAGGTTAGTGCTTCAGCTATTTGTTTCTTCCCTTTGAGGTAGTGTCTAGTACTCACATGAAAATTAGCCTACTATGCCTCAGTCAAGAATTTTACTACCAAAAAGCAAATCAAACCATTGGCCGTCGAGTTGCCTCCTCCTCCTGGCACCCCATGTGTGTCAGAGTAGAATTGCACTCCATGGAGTTTTCATGGCTGTGACCTTTCGGAAGTAGATCATCTGACCTCTCTTCTAAGGTACCACTGGGTGGGTTCAAACCACCAATCTTTTGGTTATTAGTCTAGCGTTCAACCATTTAAGCCACCAGGGACTCCAGTTTTTCTACAGAAATAACTTAATGGCATGTGGAAACAATATCATACCGGAGAAGAGAGAATGAGTTCTACAGATATAACCCAGTAGACCTAGAAACTTGGCTCTTGGCTTAATTTGCTGAAAACCCATGCACAAGGGAGATAACTTTTTACTCTGTCTGCTTACATTTATGTTTCTCCAAGAATTACATTTCCTTCAGATAAACTCAAAACCGATTTGAGGAAGGGAGGTGCAACCTAGGCAGGAGCAGTTAACTTGATATTCTGTCACCTCAGTGGCGTCTCTTCTGTTTCTTCCACATTCAAGCCTTTATGACACACAAGGGCCTAAGGAGCAGGGAGTAAGATTCATATCACAAACCTACGCAGGGGGAAGGAGCCAGCAGCTCATCATAAATCTTCACTAAGTGCTTTCTTCTTCATCGTCGTCGGCTTAAGCGCTAACATGCCACCTGCATGACGGCACTGCCAGGGTTTATCTTAGCCGTGCTTCCTCCTCTGCTGTCTCCTGGACGAGAAAAGCAAAATATTTTCTTTCTTTTTAAGAGCTGTTAAATGGACTACCAGGTGCAAGAAAATACGTGGCTGGAGAAAAACAATCATTCTTACTGCGGAACGCCTTCGTATTTTTCAACAACCAAAATGCTGCCTGCACATTTCTGTCTACAGAGAAAAATTCTCACCTTCAGTTAATCAGATTGTTTTTCTCCATGGACTAGAGCCCCATTTTTAACAAGTAAACATAGACTAGATTTCAGCGTCCAAGTGTTTAGAGGAAGAATTTAGTTCTTTTCTCAATGGGAGTATCTCAAAGGAGTAGGCACTAACATAATTTACAAACCCCTGCAATGAGTAAGTGAGAAGTTAGACGGAAAAGAAACTTCTTAAATTAGAAAAATCCTGGCCCAATAAATTTATTGTCGTGAAAACGTATTTGTGTTCTATACCTATTTGGTAACAAAGAATTAGCTTTCATAAAGCATAAATCTGCACAGATGCTGCCTAAAATTCAATGTCATTTGCCTGGCATGGTCTCTTCAACAATGGTAGTTTCATTTGTGAATATTCAAAATTATCTAAAACTTGATGAACCAAAAATAAAAACTAAACCTGTTGCTGTCTAGTCGATTCCAACTCATAGTGACCCTGTAGGACAGAATAGAACTGTCCTGTAGAGCTTCCAAGGAGTGGCTGGTGGATTCGAACTGCAGACTTTTGCGTTAGCGGCTGAGCTCTTAACCACTGTACCACCAGGGCTCCAAGTAACTGGTAATAAGATCACTTTTTTTCCCTCCCTCTCTTTTTGGAGAGAGGAAAGAACTTGAATTGTTATTATTTTCTGTAATTAACACCACAATATGTACGTCCAGTCTCAGGCTGTTAATCCAGTGGATATCACGCTGACTTTGGCTTTTGAAATTCACAGCTAAAGCTCTGAGCAATGAAGTCAATGAGGGTTTTGTCTCACATTCCCCTCTATGAGGCAGACAGCACCATTGAAGTGTTCACGTCCTACCTTTGATCTCAGCACTGGGTAGCTTCTTTTAGATATTGAAAGAAATGTGACACTCATTCTCAGTAAGTTATTGTAAACTGAGGGTTTGGGGCCTTCCAGTTTGGTTCTGTTTCAGGAGCTGATTCACCGAAAGGCACTAGGCATAGCTGAGGCTGTCCGTGGACTGCTGAGATTTACTCCTTGAAAGTCAAGGCAAAGGTTTGGAGGTCTAGCATTGAAAAGAAAGCATAGAACATTCTTGAAAGTAGGTGTATTTCCCCTTAGGTTGATGAAGGAGGAAAGTATGAAGACTGTTAAAGTTACCTGATTTCTTGGGACTGTGTAGCAGTAGAGACAGCAAAGCCCAGTGACCTTCCTCAGTGACCTAGCTTTCTTCTTTGGACAAGCCTTTCTCAAAGGATAGATCTCTCCCTTCAGGACAAGAACTGGGTCCGTGCATGTTATGTGACTTCTTCAAAGGAAAAAAAAAGTGATGGCTGGCCATTTACTCTCTAGAAATTACCAGCTTTCATTTAGTGTGTGGCTTCTTTCCATATCTATTTTGGAAATTATATCTGACATGCAAGTTATAGAACCACGCTCTTTGTGTAATTTAAAAGTGACTTCATTTTGTCTATAACGTAATCATTAGCTTACTTTATATATATATAAAAATACATATACTAACAAATATGTGTGTATATATATAAATATCACCCCCCCTCCCCTTTTTGGAGCCCCTGAGTAGCACAAACAGTCAATACCTTCAGCTGCTAACTGAAAGGCTGAGGTTTAAGTCCATGGACAAGCATGGTGAACTACTTGCAAAAAATCAGCCATTGAAAACCCTGTGGAGCACAGCTCTACTCTGACACACATGGGGTCGCCACGAGTCGGAATCGATTCCAGATTGACTGGTTGGTTTGGTTATATAGTCTCTGTTAATCAGAACCCTTGAATGCTGTATGTGATCACCCAAAACCCAAAAACCTACTGTCGTCGAGTCGATTCCGACTCATAGCAACCCTATAGGACAGAGCAGAACTGCCGTATAGAGTTCCCATGGAGCGCCTGGCGGATTTGAACTGCCGACCTCTTGTTTAGCAGCCATAGCACTTAACCACTATGCCACCGGGGTTTCCAGGTAATCACCAGATACAAAAACTTGCCCAAGTATTTGCCTAAAATATTGATTTCCAGAGATCTTTAAGCCTCTGAGTTGAAAATATCCACGAATGGAATTGGGTGATCAAAATTGTCCCTGCATGTCCTGCCTTTGTAGAACTTCCTTGACCCCTGACAACTCTTCATAGTTGGCAGGATTAGATGCAGTTCTCCAGAAGGGTAGATGGAGGTCAAGGCTGAGTTGGGTTGGCCATGAGTTAGTGCACGTTTTTATACAGACCCGATTGACGTATCAGAATAAAAGGCTGCTCTGTGCTCTGTGCCATTTCCCTCCAGACCACAGATGAACGGGTTCAACTGGCGGACATCAGACCCAGCAGGTGGTACCAGTTCCGCGTGGCTGCTGTCAACGTGCACGGGACCCGGGGCTTCACCGCACCCAGCAAGCACTTCCGCTCCTCCAAAGGTCAGTGTCCCTTCTGCCCCCAGCAAGCACTTCCGCTCCTCCAAAGGTCAGTTTCCCCAGCCCCAGCAGGTACATCCTCCTCCCGAAAGGTCAGTGTTCGTCCTTGCCACAGATATTCAGGCTCCACGGGGTACACGTGGACGCACTTTCATCATCAGCACATCCATGTTTGTGGTTTGCCAACAGGTGCCTTTGCTGTTCTAGCCAAAGGGCCCAGCTATGTTTGAAGTCACTGTGTGAATTTGTGGTTCAGGGTATCAGCGGGCCTATCTTCAAGACAGCTCAGAAGATAGCAAAATGGGGTTTTCTAAACTTTCAGTGGAATTTTCTATGACAGACGTCTGTTGAATCTTTCCTCAAGATAGTATGCTTCAAGTACCGGTCATTTAATTTTAGGAAAGAAAGGTTTCCTTTTAACTACGTTAGACCATGTCCCTCTTCTTAATACAATTGTTAAATTTATGGTTAGTTGCAGTCAAGTCAGCTCCAACTCATGGCAACCTTATGTATGATGCTGCCCGGTCCTGTGTTAGCATCATGATCATTGGTGTGTTTGAGCCCATAGTTGAGGCTGTTGTGACAATCCATCTCATTAAGGGTTTCCTGCATTTTCATTGGCTCTCTACTTTACCAAACATGATTTTATGAGCAAAAAAATTAAATGACACAGGAAACATCAAAGAAGATGGAAGGGATACACAGAGTTGCTGTTAGGTGCTGTTGAGTTGATTCCAACTCAGCGACCCTATGCAGAACAGAACAACCCAGTCCTGCGCCAACCTCACAATTGTTGCTATGCTTGAGCCCACTGTTGCAGCCACTGTGTCAATCCATCTCGTTGAGGGTCCTCCTCTTTTTCGCTGACTCTCTACTCTACCAAATATGACGTCCTTCTCTAGGGACTGATCCCTTCTGACAACTTGTCCAAAGTATGTGAGATGCAGTCTCTCCATCCTTGCTTCTAAGGAGCATTCTGGTTGTACTTTTTCTAAGACAGATTTCTTCGTTCTTTTGGCAGTTCATGGTGTATTGAGTATTCTTCACCAACACCACAATTCAAAGGCATCAGTTCTTCTTCAGTCTTCCTTATTCATTGTTCAACTTTCACATGCATATGAGGTGATTGAAAACACCATGGCTTGGGTCAGGCACACCTTAGTCCTCAAGGTGACATCTTTGCTTTTTAACACTTTAAAGAGATCTCTTGCAGCTAATTGCCCAATGCAGTGTATCTTTTGATTTCTTGACTGCTGCTTCTGTGGGTGTTGATTGTGGATCCAAGTAAAAAGAAATCCTTGACAACTTCAGTCTTTTCTTTGTTTATCACGATGTTGCTTCTTGGTCCAGTTGTGAGGATTTTTGTTTTCTTTATGTTAAGATGTAATCCATACTGAAGGCTGTGGTCTTTGATCTTCATCCGTAAGTGCTTCAAATCCTCTTCACTTTCAGTAAGCAAGGTTGTGTCAGCTGCATAACCCAGGTTGTTAATGAGTCTTCCTTCCTCCAATTCCGATGCCCTGTTCTTCTTCATATAGTCCAGCTTCTCGGATGATTTGCTCAGTATACAGATTGAATAGCTATAGTGAAAGGATACAACCCTGACGCACACCTTTCTTGACTTTAAACCATGCAGTAACCCCTTGTTCTGTTCTAACGACTGCCTCTTGATCCCTATACGGATTCCTGATGAGCACAACTAAGTGTTCTAGAATTCACATTCTCCATTCTCCACCATGTTATCAATAATTTGTTATGATCCACACAGGCAAATGCCTTTGCATAGTCAATAAAACACAGGTAAACATCTTTCTGGTATTTTCTGCTTTCAGCCAGGATCCATCTGACGTCAGCAGTGATATCCCTGCTTCCATGTCCTCTTCTAAATCCGGCTTGAATTTCTGACATTTCCCTTTCAGTATACTACTATAAAAAAAAAAAAAAATAGCTGCTTTTAAATGATCTTCAGCAAAATTTTGCTTGCATGTGGTAGTTAATGATATTGTTCGATAATTTCTGCATTCGGTTGGATCACCTTTATTGGGAACTGACATATATATGGATCTCTTCCAGTCAGTTGGCCAGGTAGCTGTCTTCCAAATTTTCTTGGCATAGACAAGTGAGCACTTCCAGTGCTGCATCTGTTTGTTGAAACATCTCAGCTGGTATTCTGTCTGTTCCTGGAGCCTTGTTTTTTACCAATGCCGTCAGAGCAGTTTGAACTTCTTCCTTGGGTACCGTTGGTTCCTGATCATGTTACCTCCTGAAAAGGCTGAACCTCAACCGGTTCTTTGTAATACAAAAAAAAAAAGTGACTGTATATTTCTTCCGTCTTCTTTTGATGCTTCCTGCATCGTCTAATATTTTCCCTGTAGAATCCTTCAGTATTGCAACTTGAGTCTTGAATTTTTTCTTCAGTTCTTTCAGCTTGAGAAATGCTGAGTCTGTTCTTCCCTTTTGGTTTTCTATCTCCAGGTCTTTGCACATGTCACGATAATACTTTATCTTCTCGAGCTGCCCTTTGAAATTTTCTGTTCAGCTCTTTTACTTCATCTGAAACTTGCTCTTGCACGTCAGGTAGCTAAAGCAGTCGTCGTCATGCCAAAAGTAGTCAACGTTCGTTAAATTTAGTGTGGCTGAATCTCTTAGTTTTGTTTCATGACGCCCAGAATATAAACTGCTCCGGAGTCACGTTATTGTTGCTATAATTTGGTTCAGTTTCTATCCTGTTCTTTAAAAATCTCTGTGGAACCCGCTGATTTCTGTGTTGCGTTAGTGGTTAGCTTAGTCTGTGACAGCTGAAGGACGTAATTCGACCAGATAGGAACAGTATTTTCATATTTTCTTTTCCAAATGTGTCTTTATGGCTGTGCGCCTCCTAAATTAATTATCATCTGCTTGGCTAATCATCAAGATCCAGTTTCATGGATACCAGTTAATCAGGTTGTTCACTTACTTGTCAGGAGTTATCTTCTCTCATGGAAGCCAGTTTAAATTTATTGTAAACAAAATGCAGGGTGATAGTAATGCACAATATGGATGTATCATTAATCATTTGTCTTTCACTTTTGAAAGGTTTTAACTGGGTGCAATACATTCCAATTTCTGTTCCATGAGTGGGAAAGCTTGTATGTCTCAGATAGTCTGTTCATCTCTCACTTTGTAATATTGCTGCCACATTCTCTACGTAATCATATGATGTAAGTATAAAACATGCAATCAAAACAATTTAATGTTTGGTTTTTATTGTAGTGCGTGGTGTGGGTGTTTAACTTTGTCTTTTAAACAGCAATTTTTAAAAAAGGAAAAGGGTGCCTTCCCCCGCCCCTCCCCCCAGGAGGCAAATACATTAACCAAGCAAGCTGAAAAATGAAATTATAGATGAAGCCATCAAACCTGTCTTAAGATTGCATCTCCAACTGGTCTGACGTGTTTTAGGAAGACGACCGAGATAAATAATTGATAGCGAGTGAGAAGCCGGGATCAATTAATGGCTTTAGGATCCTCACCTGGAGCGTCACGGTTCACATGCAGTCCAGACATCTGGTGGTCAGAATGTGTCACCATCTGCCCAGTTGCCTACATGCTGTGGCCTGGTGATCCCAGCACGAGTCCGACCTCAGACAGAAGTGGTCCCTCGTCTCCGGAGGCAGACACCGAATGTCTGTAAGAGCTGAAGCGCATCCTGCCTCGTGGAGGCGGGGAAGGTGGCTTTGCGCCCAGGAGTCTGCAATTGCGTGATCATCAGAACCTGAGCAGAGGTGCTTTGAAAGCCCCCGGGGCTGGCTGTGGCTGCTTGCTGCCTCGGTGGCATCGTTTCCAGGGAAGCAGTAAGGCCATGCCATCCCAGTCCTTCCCAGTTGACCCCGAGCACCTTCAGAGTCTAGAATTAGAGTTGCATTCCCCGAGTTTAGTTGCCAAAGACATTCGCTCCTTCTTGTATTCACCAGATATTTGTTGAGCACCTAGTATGTGTCAGGCCAGTGAAGCAGAGGACAGTATCTGCTCTTATGGAACACATACACACAAACACACATACATACTGTCATGGATTGAATCGCATCCAACCGAAATATGTGTCTGCTTGGTTACGCCATGATTCACAGTGTTGTGTGGTTGTCCTCCATTTTGTGATTTTCCTATGTGTTGTAAACCATAATCTCCGCCTCTGATTAAAGAGGATTAGGGTGGGACGTTAACACCCTTGTTCAGGTTACCTCCCTGATCCAATGTAAAGGGAGTTTCCCTGGGATGTGGCCTTCACCACCTTTTATCTCTCAAGAGATAAAAGGAAAGGGGAGCAAGCAGAGAGTTGGGGACCTCATACCCCCAACAAAGCAGTGCTGGGAGTGGAGCACGTCCTTTGGACCCCAGGTCCCTGTGTGGAGAAGCTCCTAGTCCAGGGGAGGATTGAGGACAAGGACCTTCCTCCAGAGCCATCAGTGAGAGAAAGACTTTCCCTGGAGCTGGTGCTGTGAATTTGGACTTGTAGCCTACTAGACTGTGGGAGAATAAACTTCTGTTTGTTAAAGCCATCCACCTGTGGTATTTCTGTTATAGCAGCACTAGATGACCAAGACATGTACTCGTACTCGTACACGGACATACGTGCACATACACACACATACACACACTCATGCATATACATGGACATACATGCACAAAACACATGCACACACATACATGGACATACATGCACACATATACGTGGACATACACATGCACAGTCATATACAGACATGGACAAACACATGCACAAAACACATACACATGCACAAACACACATGGACACTCATATACAGACATGACACGCATACAAAAACACAAAAACATACACACATACATACGTGGACATACATATGCAGAAAATGCATACACACATGCAAACATATACAAACTCATACCCATGTGTGGACATACATTGCACAAAAACGTGCACGTGCACATACATACTCATACATATACATGTGCACAAGAGACACACATACATACTCATACAAATATAGAGATAAAAACACATGCACAGGCGCACAGATACATGTGCACAAACACATACATGGACATACACACATATGCACAAAGACATACATACTCATAGAAATACACGGACATACAAACATACATACACATACACAGGTATACACACATACATGTGCACAAACACATACACACATACATGGACATACACATGCAGAAAAGACGTACAGACATATGTACTCATACAAATACACGGACAGACATACATGCACAGGCATACACACACATACACGTGCACAAACACATGGACATACACACATATGCACAGCCACGTACACACATACACACTCGTATATATGCACATATACACACACAAACACACATGCACACATACCCAAACACACACATAAACACATTCTGATTGAAAGGGGGAAGAGACAGTCAGTAAACAAGTACAGGAGCCCTGGTCTCGAAATGGTTAAGCGCTCCGCAGTTCAAACCCGCCCAGCGGCTCTGCTCCTGTAAAGACTGCATCCTCTCACAAGGCCTTGGCTATGGATTGAAAACGAACTCAGCCCCTAACACCACCACCACCCTCCTATAGTCAGGTTGTTAGTGATAACTAATGAGGGCAAAAACGAAGAACGGAAGACAGGAGATGTGCGGGAGGGGTGCAGTGTTAAGGAGGGTGGTCGGTGAAGGTGTGCTGAGGAAGAGATGTTGGTATGAAGGAGCCTGCCCTGTGGCCGTCTGAAGGAAGAATATTGCGTGTGCAGGAAGTGGTAGCTGCAGACGGGCCTAGGCAAGAGTGAGCCGCCATATTTGTAGGATAGCAGAAGAGTATGGGGGTTGAGGAGTCCTTGGCCGTGCAGGTGGGTAAAATGCTCAGCTGATAACCGAAAGGTTGGCGGTTTGAGTCCACCTAGAGGTGCCCGGGAAGAAAGGCCTAGCCATCTATTGCTGAAAACTCAGCCATTCAAAACGCTGTGAAGCACAGTTCTACCCTGACACACGTGGGGTTGCCGTGAGTTGGATCCACTCCAGGTCGAGTGGTTTGCTGGTGTGAGTTAAGCAGGAGAAGGGAGGAGGGGAGTGGGAAAGGAAGCCTGAGAGAAAGGAGGAAGCGATGTTTTGTAAAGAGCGTGGCTTTTCCTCTGAGTTAGAGGGAGGAGCCACTGGGAGATGCTGAGGAAAGAACTTCCATGAAGTGACTTAGGTTTTTATAGGATGGGACTGTGAACCAGCAATGTGGTATTCCTGGTGAAATGATGGTGAGTTGGATAAAGCCAGAAGGCAGTGGATTCTGGACGCACTTTAAAGATAAATGCGATATGATTCGCTGGTGGCTTCTAGGAAATGGCTGGAGTTAGGAATAACTCCAAGGTTCTTTTGTCATGAGCTGCTGAAAGAATGGCACTGCCAATGACAAACCTGAAGGTGACCGGAAGAAGAGAACGTTTAAGGGAACTCCTTTTTTTTTTCTTTGAGATTATAGAAATTTCCAGAAAGGGTGCAATCGTCTATACTTCAATGTGGTTGATACAGTTTGGGCCTTGTTATGGGTTGAATTTTGTCCCACCATATATGTATTATAAATCCTAAACCTCCGTACCTGTGGATGTAATCCCTTTTGGGAATAGGACTTTCTTTTTTACGTTAATGAGACCCTGTCAGTGTAGGGTGTGTTTTAGGCAAATCACCTTTGAGACATAAAATGAAC
Organism: Elephas maximus indicus; assembly: GCF_024166365.1. NCBI lineage: Eukaryota > Metazoa > Chordata > Mammalia > Proboscidea > Elephantidae > Elephas > Elephas maximus. The sequence goes on from NC_064846.1 coordinate 172,624,462, forward strand.
AGATGAAGCACAGAGTTGTTGTTAGGTGCCCTTGAGTTGGTTCCAACTCATAGCAACCCTATACGACAGAGTCATAGCGACCCTATAGGACAGAGTAGAACTACCCCATAGGGTTTCCAAGGAGTGGCTGGTGGACTTGAACTGCCAACCTTTTGGTTAGCAGCTGAGCTCCTAACTACTACACCACCAGGGCTCCAAGCACAGAGAAAAAAGCGCAAATGGAGGAAACGATACATGCTACGTGAAGGTTGTCAAGGAGCCCAGGAACAGAAGCTGGAAAGAGACAACCTTCCCCCAGAGTCCACAGAGAGAGAGCTTCTCCCTAGAGCACCAGCTGAACTTGGACTTCTAGCCTCCTGAGCTGTGAGAGAATAAACTTGTGTTTGTTAAAGCCGCCCACGAGTGGTATTTCTGTTATAGCAGCACTAGGCAGCAAAGACAGGCCCTTTTCCGTGCACAGCCTGTCCTAAGTAGTAGATGCCCAAAAATTCTGATAGAATTTAAGTTGAGAAAAACAGGTAATGAAGGGAGAAGCCAAAGACCCCAAACGGAGCTTTATTGGTACCTTTAAATTTTACCATAGGGCGCAAAGGATCTTAATGGGGTGATGAAATCATTCCCAAACTGGATGATGGTGATGGACACACAACTCAGTAAATACTAAAAATCATGACGTTATATACTTAAAATGAGAGTTTTTATAGCATGGAAGTTATATTTAAGTAAAGTTGTTAAAAATGTTTTTCCCAGTAAAGGACTTTATACATCTAGTGAGATTAAGTAGGACGGACAAGATTCGATACCATCCTGCAAGAAATTAAATGTCCTTTAGATATGTTCTGTGGAGCCCTACTGGCACAACCGTTAAGAGTTTGACTGCTAACCCAAAGGTTAGTGGTTCGAACCCACCTAGCAGCTCTGTGGAAGAAAGATCTGGCATTCTGCTTTGTAAAGATGGCAGCCTAGAAAACCCTAACGGGCAGTTCTACTCTGCCCCATGGGGTCACTATGAATCAGAAGCGACTCGAGGGCACCCAGCAACAACAGATATAACCTAGAAGAACAATCTTGGAGCATTTCGCTGGTCTTCTATGCTCCCATCATTCTGTCAGGCATCTCCTCTGAAAACAGAATCGATTATGAATTGTATGCAGACGTGTTTTTTGCGAGAGTATAAGATCTAAAACCTGGCAACGCCTCTCACAATGAAATAGATGGAAATAAGGACTTCAGGCGTATTTATAAGAGCAGGCAATAGAACAGATGGGTTACTCGTGACCGCGGTGTCCAAAGGTGGTGCACTTCCATGCGATAAAAGTGCCTTTATCCCTGGTATACCCCAGAACTGAAACGATACCAGTTGCAAGCGTTCTAATGGTTTGAAATTGCTTTAAGAAAGAATTACTGCCTTGGAAACAACAGTCTATACCAAGAGCAAGCAATTTGCTAATGTATTTGGGTTGGGTGGAGGGCCAGCCTTGATCACTTAAAGCTGGCTTGGGAAAGGGCGTGGACTTTGTTCCACCGACCATGAACACCTCTGAAAATAAAAATTCAAGTGAAAGTGAAGAATAAAAAGGATAAAATGAGTTTTCATTTAGTTGAGGCTCACTGGCTGGTTCTCATGGGCTCGAATCTTGATTTTCATGGAAAAACCAAACTCTCCGTCATTATCTCCTTTCTGGCTATGTTTAAATACCAAATCGCTCTTGTGGTTTTCCAGAGAGGACGGGCTACTGTTTTAGCTTCACTTCCTTCTAACTAACTTCTTTGCCCTTCACTTAACCCTAACCCCTTAAAAACCCCTTAGTGTCCTTATTTTTATAGAGAGTTCTAAGTTGCTCATAAATGGCTACCTCAGTTTCATCCTTTTCCCCCTCCTGTTGAACAGCATTTTTACTGCTAATCCCCACTTCTCCAAGAAGCCCTGCTGGCGCAGTGGTTAAGAGCTCGGTTGCTAACCAAGAGGTCGGCAGTTCAAATCCACCAGGTGCTCCTTGGAAACCCTATGGGGCAGTTCTACTCCGTCCTATTGGGTCGTTGTGAGTCGGAATCGACTCAACGGCAGTGGGTAAACCATCCTTTAGTTATTATTCATTCCCTCCAAATTCTAAATTTTGCACACATCTGTTTTCCCCTTATTTCCCATGTGCACAGGATCCGTTAAAGAGGAAGAGGGAGCAGGCAGCGTTGTTTTGCCAGCGTACTAGCACCCCCATGGATGTTGTCTCATGCGTACGTTAGGCAGTATTAGCAAAACCAGAACAGATATCCTGGCAGTCATAAAGTTCCCCTCCTCGTTGTGCGGGGACCCGTGACTTCTGCTGCTGCCCACAGCTGCTCTGGATGTGCCGTTTCCAGTGGCCAGGGCAGGGCTGTGCGTGTGTCCTGAAACCATTTCATAGTTGGAAATTTGCCCGCAGTGCAGATTCAGATACTGCAGGGTGATTTTTTTTTTGGAGGGGGGACGAAAACTAGTCTATTTAATTCAAGAATTTGTGACAGAGTTACATCATTGCTTTAAAAATATCATTTCTCATGATCACAAATACCTTAAGAGTTATTGCTAGGATGCATTTCAGTGGGAAATTTGATCTCTGGACAGGATTTGTGGAAAGGAGTTAAGTACAATCGACATTTATTTTCTTGAAATATTTATCGTGCCTCTATACATGTACTGGAAACCCTGGTGACGTAGTGGTTAAGTGCTGTGGCTGCTAACCTAAAGGTCGGCAGTTCGAATCCACCGGGCACTCCTCAGAACCTCCATGTGGCAGTTCTCGTCTGTCCTATAGGGTCGCTATGAGTTGGAATTGACTCGACAGCAACGGTTTTTTTTTTTCTTTTTTTTTTATACTTGTTGTTGTTGGTTACAGCTGAGTTGACGCCGACTCATGGTGACCTTGTGTGTAACAGAAGGAAACACTGCCCGGTCCTGTGCCATCTTCACAGCTGTTGCTATATTTGAGCCCCTTTTTGCAGCTGTTGCGTCAATCCATTTCACTGAGAATTTCCCTCGTTTTTCTTTTCCCTCTGCTTACCAAACGTCACGCCTTTTCCTAAAGATTGGTCTTCCCTGAGGAGGTGTCCCAAGTAAGCAGGAGCCAGTCTCGCCATCTTGGCTTCTGAGGAGCATCCTGGCAGCTTGTGATTACTTGACTAAAATACCACAGCTGTTGTTTTAATTTGCAGGGGAAGGGTTTCGCATTTAACAAACAGTGCTTTCTGAAAACCTGGAGGAGCGTGCCTCACGGCAAGTGATGGGGTTTCTCCCGGGACAGATGGGAGAGCTCCTTTCTCATGAGATAGCCCACCAGGGCAGTGACGGACCTGCATTGCTCGGTGGTGATAAGTGGGCTTTTTGGGTGCAAAGACATTCCACTGTGCCAAACCTTGGCGTGTGTGACTTTCTCACTTGGGGCATGAACCACAAAAGGCTACGTAGTGAAACCTTAAATCTGTCAGAAACCCAAATGTTTCGTCTTCCCTGCTGAGAGCACCCATACAATTGTTAACCAAAGGAACTGTTTTTCTCCAAGGCTGCACTTGCCTGTACAAATCAGTATTCAGTGTGTTTTGTGTTGGCACCCAGATCGTACACAAACGGGAGGATGATATAGCCCTCCCATTTCAGCTATCTTTGAGAGCATGCTTGCTTTCTGCAGCATGCTTCTGCAGGTATCGCCAAGTTGGTAAAGAGAGTGCAGTGAAGCAAAAAGAGAAGTGAGTTGGGGATGGGGGGGGTGCTCTGACTTCAGACTCAGAGGGAAGCTGGGAGAGCACTGCTTTTGGACCCAGTTTCCTCTTCACCCCACCTTCTTGACAAGTGAATTAAACTATCAAATCCTCATCTGTAAAATGGGAGTAACAATGCCAACATTTAATCAACAAAACACAAATGTGTGTTTATAAAATAAAAATAAACTTCATCCTCATGACAAGCTTCCTAAAGCTAAGGGTGTCATGACTTTTGAAATCCATTAGACCAGGGCTTGGCCCCCTGCCTGCTTTTGTAAATAAAGTTTTATTGGAATAGAGCCACGCTTATTTGTTCCTGTCTTGTTTGTGGATGGTTCAACCTCCAGTGGCTGGACTGAGTAGTTGCCACGGAGACTGCATGGTCTGCAAAGCCAAACATCTTTAACCCCTTTCCACCGTAACAGAAAAAGTTTGCCAATAGTCATTTTTCCCATAAAGGGGAAATTAAAGGGCATTAAATCTTTACGTTCTGTGGGGACGTTGGTCCATCGTTATGATAATGAAATATAGCAGACGGAGAGCACGTAGCGCACGTAGGTGTGTGCTGTTGATGCCTTAAGTACTTCTGTCTCCCTTGGTTACGTTCTTGGTCCTCAGCCACAAGTTGCCTGAATGACTTGGGGCAAGTCACTTTGCCTCTCTAGGCCTGATACCCTTGCCGTTGAAAAGAAAATACCAACCAAAATCAAACCCAGTGCCATCGAGTCAATTCCGACTCATAGAAACCCTATAGGACAGAGTAGAACTGCCCCATAGAGTTTCCAAGGAGCGCCTGGTGGATTTGAACTGCCCACCCTTTCATTCGCAGCTGTAGCACTTAACCACTACGCCACCAGGGTTTCCAAAAAGAAAATAGATAAATAACCACTAAGGTTGCTATGAGTCAGAATCGACTCGATGGCAGTGGGTTTAGTTTTTTTGGTTTCAGGGCTTTGCCATAATATGTGATTGTTTTGTATGTATGTGTATATAAATGTATATGTAAGGAGCCCTGGTGGTGCACTGGTTAAGCGCTCATCCGCTGGCTGAAAGGTCAGTGGTTCATATGTACCAGTCGCTCCGTGGGAGAAAGATGTGGCAGCGTGCTTCAGTTCTACCCTGTCTTACAGGGTTGCTATGAGTCAGGATCGACTCAATGGCAATGGGTATAGTATACCAGGGAAGCCTGTGAGAGCCAGAACTTGATGGCACTGCCTTGTTTTTCTGGGTCTTGCAAGTTTCCACCTTTGACGGGTGTGGTCTTAATACTTTTCCCTCGCTCGCTTTAGTGAAAAATATTTGCGTTTTCCTTCTCTGACAGGTTTCTGCCTTACACAGGTTCTGGCTTTCACAGGTTTTACTGTATATATATAACAGTTGTTGTAGAGTTAACTCCAACTCATGACGACCCCATGTGTGTCAGAGTAGGACTGTGCCCCTTAGGGTTCTCAGTGGCTGATTTTTCAGAAGTAGGTCACCAGAGTTTTCTCTCAAGGTCCCTCTGGGTAGACTCAAACCTCCAGCCTTTCAGTTATAAGTGAGGGCATTAACTGCACTCTCCAGGAGCTGTGTGTGTGTTTGTGTGTCTATGTGTGTGTGTACACACACACATATATATACACATATGATAGTATGTCTATATATATGATTATTTGGGGGGACAAAGCACATGGGAGTGTTGCATCTTGACAATGTTTTATAGACAGTCAAAATGAGTCCTACTTTTAAGTTAAAAAAAGGCAAATATTATTAATTCATATTTTTCTGAGCAGTATGTCCTCATATACTGTTTCATTTTTGCAAATTAGATAATTTTACTGGGGATTATTGTGCCCACACCTGTTGTTGATGTGAGGTGCCATCCAGTTGACTCCGACTCACAGCGACTCCTTGTGACAGAGTAGAACTGCCCCACAGGGTTTCCTAGGCTGAAATCTTTACGGAAGCAGATGGCCAGGTCTTTCCCTGTGGAGCCACTGGGCGGGTTGGAACCACCAACCTTTTGGCTAAGAGCTGAGTGCTGAACTGTTATGCCACCAGGGCCTACTCTGATCACATCTAGGGCGTGAGAAATTTTTCCAAGGCCGTAAATAATGGCGGGTGGATGAGGTACATTAAGGAAGAGAATGAAATACTGAGGACTGTTTGACTCTAAACGTTGGAATTTATTTAGAGGAGGAAGTAGTTTTGAGTTTCTCCTTAGGAACGGACAACACGTGGAAAATTCCCATAATGACTTATTTTCGGCATGTGGATGTCCAGGTGCATCACCGAAAACATGAATGGCTGGTATTTTCTTTAGGTATTTTCATTTCTTTCCTTCCTTGAAGTTCATTTGCAAATGAGGTCCGTAGCTCCTTTTCGTAGGTGACTGCACGGCTCCTACCACAGAAGGAGAGAAGTTTTGCATTTTGATGCCCTTGTTTTGGAGCTGGGAATAGCACCCCTTTGACTTGGCAGTTCACTTGATGGTCCTGTGATGACTTAGCTATGCCAGCGGGCAGGGTTAAAAGCCGGAAATCTCAGCTCAAAAGTCAGAGTTAACATTTAGGAGAGCCCCGTTATCCATTCATTCCTTTACTGAACAGATGTATACTGAGCACCTACTATGTACTAGGCATGCTTCTCAAGTCTACGAACACAACAGGGACAAAATGGATAAAATTTATTCCCATCATGAAGCTTCATTATAGGGAGGGGGCAGACAGTAAGTGAGTAGACAGCAAAGTATAAAATAACCTGCTGGGGGGATCGGAATCATCCCAAAGGCCGATGGTTTAAAAGTCCCTAGGTGGTGCAGATGGTTGATGTGTTCTGCCTCTAACCAAAAGGTCGGCAGTTCGAGTCCACCCAGAGCCACCTCGGAAGAAAGGCCTGGTGATCCGCTTCTGAAAAATCAGCTGTTAAAAACCGTGTGGAGCACAGTTCTGCTCTGACCACAGAGGGTTACCATGAGTTGGCATTAATTTGACAACAACTGGCTTTGTGTAATAAGTCAGTTGATAAGGCTGTGGATAACAACACAGAGGGAAGTCATGGGGAGATATCTGGGGGGCGAGGAGAGGGCTTATAGCTGTTGAACACAGGGCGACATTTGAGAAGAGACCTGAAGTGGATAAGGTCCCATCCACGGAGTTATCTGTGGGGAACGTATTCAGGCAAAGCCAGGGCGAGAGCCCCATTGTGGCATCGTTTCAAAGAGTATCACGGAAACCAGTGTGGCTGGAGCGGAGGCATCAAGCGGGGATTGAAGGCAGGAAGGTTTGGGAGCTGATGCATGTACGGGGAAAGACCGTGTAGGCACTGGGACGATGGCGGGCACTTTGGCGGGCACTTGGGTTCTAAGTGAGCTCACTGGAGGCCTCCCAGCAGAAGACAGACTTGGTGTGGTTAGTGTAGTAAAGAACTACCTGGCTCCTGCGAGGAGGCAGCGGTAGGCAGGCTGGACCGACAGTTAAACGACAGCTGGTAGGAGCCCCTTGCAGGAATCGGCGAGAGATGCTGCTGGCTTGGGCCAAGCGTTGGAAGTGGCCAAAAGCAGTTCGATTACAGATCTGTTCTGAAGGTAGAGCTAACAGGATTTGCTCAAGGGATCTGAAAGAAAAAGAAATATACCACCCCAAGGTTTTGGGGGTGCACAGCTGGAAGAAAGGAACTTGTATTTACTGAGAATGGGGTCATCTGGGATGGAGCATGGGGGGGGTGGGGGGTGGGGGCATCCTGATTTGGGCTTGGACACGGCTGTTTTGAGATGCCTGTGAGATGCCCCAGCGGAGCCAATAGGAAAGCACTGGAATCCTACAGTCTGAGTTTAGGGGCTCAGTCTACGGTGAAGGCAGAGATTTGCGAGTCCTCCACATGAAGATGGTTTTACAGTGAGAGACTGGATGAGATCTCTAGAAAGTGAACGAAGACGGCAAGAGAAGAGGTCTGAGTTCAGACGCTGGGACCTTCTCCTGCTTAGCGATGGTGGCCTGGGGAGTCACCGTTGCTCTTGATTGCTGCGGAGTGGATTCCAACCATGGCGACCCCGTGTGCGCAGAGTAGAACTGTTCCACAGGGTTTTCAAGGCTGTGCTCTTTGGAAAGCAGATTGCAAGGCTTGTCCCCTGAGGCACCTCTGGGTGGGTCTGAACTGCCAACCTTTTGGCTAGCAGTCCGGTGCTTAACTGTTTGCGCCACCAGGGACTCCTGGGGAGGAACTGTGGCCTGGAAGCCAAGAGAGCAGTGTCTTTTGAAGGGAAGGAGTAATCGGTGGTGTCCATATTGCTGATCAAAGTGAGCCCCTCAGAGGGCTCTGCTGAACCTGCAAAGCAAGGAAGCCTGTATTTCTCATGGCTGTAATATCAGCAACAGGCGTTTTCCTGCTTCTGTGAAACTAAGTGATATTCAGATGTCTTGGTGTGTTTCCACAGACGCAACGCTTTTCAACTCCGTCTGCTTCAGAACCCGTGTGTTTAACTAAAATATCTATCTTCCTGGGCACAACCTGGACTCGCTGATGACTTACCATGTCCCAGAGCGAGTCTTGGGATCCCCCCAAGAGATAATTAATACTGATGATCTGAGAATCCCATGATTAAGCTAATCTTGTAATATCATTTGAACTTAACCCCTTACCTGAAACTTACATAATCAATATGCTTTGAATTTAGCTCCTTTGCTGAAAAACCAAGTACTAAACCTTCCCATTTTTAAAAACAAAGTGATTAACCAAAATTTCAGGTGTTACATACCTTAGAGAAAAATACAACATATATATTAAAAAAAAAACGACTGTTTCCATCATTCGAAAAACGCAAGCTTTCCTGAGAGGAGGGTCATGGACCATTTTCCTCCGGTCTTCTTTATTTGTATCAAGTTAGGTATTTTTTAAGGCCACCACGTGGTGCAAATGGCCTGCACTCGGCTGCTAACCTGAAGGCTGGTGGTTTGAGCCCAGCCAGTGGGACTGAAGAATAAAGTCTTGGTGGTCTGCTTCTGTTAAGATTACAGCTGAGGAAACCCTGTGGAGCACAGTTCTGTAACACACAGGGTTGCTGTGAGTTGGAGTCAACTCAATAGCAACTGACAAGATAGTCTTTGCACCTCCACGCAAGTAGTATTAAAGTTATTGACAGCACTTTTTTTTTTTTGGTGCAGGTGTCTTGAAAACAAAACCTTTGTGAATCATCTGTGGCGAGAGGCATCCACACTTGCTCAATCTGTGGCAGAACAAGCTTAACACGTATTCATCATCTTAATGTATATGTATTTTAAATGGGGATTTGTAGAGTAATAATTCCAGAACTTACTGTGTCTCTTGACAGCTGAAAAGGCTTTGGCTTATGAGAGAAACCAGAAATGGCAAAATTACAAAAATGGGTGTTATCCATAAGTCATCCCATTTGTAATGTGGGTACAAAATGGCGCCATGTGTTTTCGCTCATCAGTCTTTGTTGCTCTTGGCTGATGCAAGGATCAAAAGCTACTAAGATGTAAGCAGTTGTTTGTCTGAACTGGATTTCTGTCTTTTTCTTTCCAGAATTTACCAAAGTGACTCAACGTTGTATATCTATTTAGGTCAACTAACCTACATTGAATTTTAATGTGTTTTATAGAAAGTTATTAATTTTAAGACAATGAAAGTTTGCCTGGATTATAGTGATATGGAAAGGCCTAGAAGGATCATTCTATATTACACAAGTGGACCAAAATATTGTATCTTATGACTTTATAGGCTGTATTTTATAAACTATATTAAGATCCCATTAAAAGGAGAATCTTGCTCAGTACTCGGAGTCCCTACGTGGTACAAAGGGTAACCACACTTGGCTGCTAACTGAAAGGCTAGTGATTGGAGTCCATCCAGAGGCACCTTGGAAGAGAAGCATGACGATTTACTTCTGAAAAATCACCGCCCTTGAAAACCCTTTGGAGCACAGTTCTACTCTGACATACATGGGGTCGCCACGAGTCGGAATCAATTCCATGGCAACTGGTTTTTACTGAGGGCTGATTTTCAGCTTTGACAACATTGTCACCGCCTATCAACTACTTCGGTTTTGTTGTCATCCTTAGTAGTTGAGTAACACGGCTTGTCCTTTGACTGGGATTTCAGATCCATCCGCACCCCCAGCTCCAGCTAACCTCCGGCTTGCCAACTCCACCGTCCACAGCGACGGGAGCGTGACGGCGATGATTGTTTGGGATGTGCCCGAAGACCCAGATATCCCTGTGCATCACTACAAAGTGTTTTGGAGCTGGACGGTCAGCAGCAAGGCCCTCGTCCCCACCAAGAAGAAGCGGAGAAAGACTACGGAGGGGGTAAGTAGGAACCAGAAGGAGAAGTCGAGCCCGTGGTGGTGGGGACATTTCAGCTCACAGCAGATGACCTGATAGGTAGTCTTTGCTGAGCTAAAAGAGGGAAGGGTTGAAAGATTTCCATCCTATTTGCTTTGAGTGGGAAAATTCAGAGAGTGGAGAGCGTTTCAAAGGTTTTGCCTTTTTATAGTGAAAACCACTAAATTTAGGTCCTTGGCCTGTCATTGTTGTGGTTAGTTTCTGTCAGTCAACTCCGACTCATGGCAACCCTATGTGCAAGCAGAACTGCTCTGTAGGGTTTTCAAGGCCGTGATCTTTCGGAAGTAGATTGCCAGGCCTGTCTTCTGAGACACCTCTGGGTGGGTTTGAACCACCAACCTTTCAGCTAGTAGTCGAGTGCTTAACAGTGTGCCTCACCCAGGGACTCTTAAACCAAACCAAAACCAAACGTACTGCCATCAAGTCGATTCCAACTCTATAGGACAGAGTAGAATTGCCCCATAGGGTTTCCGAGGCTGTAATCTTTATGGAACCTGACTGCCACATCTTTCTCCCACAGAGTGGCTGGTGGGTTTGAACTGCCAACCTTTCAGTTAGCACCTGAGCGCTTAACCACTGCTCCACCAGCGACCCATTTGCCATCCCATATTCCAGTCCAATCCCTGTCTGAACAGTTGGCCCCGGGGACAGCACACCACTTTGACCATCTATACACAGGTCTTCCTTTGGCCTAATAGTCATTTGATATCATCCCATATATCCTATTTTGATGTGAGTTTTGGATTCTAAGACAGCAACTTTATTTCCCTTAATTACAAGTTCTCATAAGCGATTCTTCTACCCTAGAAAAAGTACTCATTTTAGAGTTGCGAGTCCCAGACTCCAGCTTTGACTTTGCTATTATCTAGTTGTATTCACTTGGACATAACACTTGATCTCTTGACCTTGAAATCTTTTGACCTAAGAATCTCTGGCCAAGAGATTCCTGTGTGACTTCAGGCTATTGACCAATTATGTTGTTTTGATTTCCTTCCTTTAATGTTGAACATCACACACATAAGAGTGGTACTAACAATCATGATGGCAGAAAAAAATCTTACAGCATTTTTTCCGGGTGATATTTCTTACAACTTTTGGTAGAACTTTACTCATAGAAGATTTGGAATAGATATCAAAGAAATCAACTGCTGCCCATTCTTTTTTTTTTCTGGGTACCGTCACGGGCCAAACAATGTACCAACATAGTGCCCGTTAGTTATAAGCAGCTCTCTTTTCTCGGCGAGGTGGAATCTACAAGGGCGTGCTGAATTAGTCATTCCCACGGGACCTAGGAAGATCCATTCATTGGATTAGCAGCTTAGTTAGAAAAAAAAATGTTTTGGCCTTTCTCTGAAATTATTTTCAGATCCTAAAGACATAGGAAACTTTCTGGTCTCAGAAAACTGTAGACACACATAAGCTCGAAGAGTTGGTGTGCTTCCTGATGTCTCGCGCGTTTTTGCAGTGAAGACGAGAGGTGTGGAGGTTTATAATGAGCTCAGGCACACCCCTGTATTTGCAGTCCCACAATTCTGTGACCCTGGAGCGACTGCAGCCGGACAGCAGCTATATGGTGGAAGTGCAGGCCATCTCGTACTGGGGGCAGACGCGCCTCAAAAGCGCCAAGGTGTCTCTTCATTTCATGTCCTCACAAACCACCAACAACAGTAAGTGGCCGTACAGTTCTCGTCTAGCATGTCTGACCTGTTGCTCTTGTGTCTTGTGAGTCGATTCCGACTCATAGTGGCCCCGTGTGACAGAGTAGAACTGCCCCACAGGGTTCCCTAGGCTGGGATCTTTATGGGAGCAGATCTCCAGTTCTTTCTCCTGTGGAGCCACGGGGTGGGTTCAAACAGCCAGCCTTTCAGTTAACAGCCGAGTGTTTAACCGAGGGGCACCAGGGCTCCTTATGTTTGACCTAGAAAGCACATTATCAAATGAAAACAAAACAAAGTGAGAGTGACCTTTTGACTTGGAGTCATTATGTAATAAATCATCAAGCGGTTAATCCTTTTAACTACAATGTGTTAAAGTCTGCCTTTGAATTTTTCTTCTGATTTTTACCTGTTGTGTACACAGTGTTTTGATGTCACAGTGGAAATTTGACAAGAATATTTATCAGCTATCATGCACACAGGAGCCCTGGTGGCACAATGGTTAAGTGCTTGGCTGATAACCAAAATGTCAGCGGGTGGAACCCACCATCCAAGGGAGAAAGATGTGGCAGCCTGCTTCTGTAAAGATTTACAGCCTTGGAAACCCTATGGGGCAGTTCTACTCCGTCCTATAGGGTCGCTATGGGTCAGAATCAACGGCAGTGGGTAGCATTCACACGTATCAACTTTTCTTTGTGTTTACATATGCATACTTGTTTTTAAGGAGTCGTAAGCAGACAATAAGGAGTCCCTGGGTTGTGCAAACAGTTACGCACTTGGCTACTAACCAAATGGTTGAAGGTTCAAGTCCACCCAGGAGGCACCTCAGAAGAAAGGCCTGGTGATCTCCTTCTGAAAAATAGCCATTGAAAACCCCATGGAGCACAGTTCTACTCCGACACACATGGGGTTGTCGTGAGCCAGAGTTGACTTGATAGCACCTGGCGGGCAATCAGAGAATCGATGCAGTTTTATGAACTATGCCATCCCTCCTAACACCGTGACACACACACAGAGGTCACAATTCCTGCCTGAAAGTGAAGTCAGTAAATCATTTCCATATTGGTTCTCCTCGTTTCCAATTTCTTAACTAGTACGTTTGCCATGGTCTGAGCAAAATGAAAGAAGAGTCTTCTACGATGGTCATCTCTGAGCCAGGAGATGAGTTATCTAATCGTTCTCCTTTGGGAAAAGGTGGATCCTGATTAGAACAGGCCTGTGGAAGGTCCTGAGACGGCATCAGGGAACTGGGACAGAGAAAGAGCAGGGCGAGGGTCCTGTGTCAGAAGCACCAGGGGTATTGGCTCCTTGGCTGCAGAGCCGGGTGTGGTCTGCCTTCCATCATGACTGCGGGCCTGGTTGAGAAAGAACATATTTAAAGCTTGTTTGCATCTAGACCAGGCAAGGCTGGCTCTGCAGAGCTGGGTACCATGGTTACTCGTGATTACCTTGCACCACCTGGGAAGAAATTGGACCCAAACGCACAGGTTTGTTTGAAATGATGCTTGCCAAAAAGCTCTAGAAACAGAGCTCCCTACGTGTTTGAGAAGCGAACTGTCTCCATGGGGAGTGAATGGATTTGAAGGAGTCTTCTCTGTTTATGGGTAAGTGTGGGTGCGGTGTAACTTTTACATAAAGCTCTCATGGTAACGTTTCTCTGTGTTTAGTGACTTCATTCACTTTTTAATGTCTTTATACATTTGTTGATCAGTGGCTGACGCAGGGGGACACTTCATAATATAATAGGAGCGCATGCTATGTAATGTATAGTTATCCTCGGTTGATGCAAACGGTTAACGTGCCTGGCCGCTAACTGACATTTTGGGGGTTTGAGTCCATCCAGAGGTGCCTTGGAAGAAAGACCCGATGATCTCCTTGGGCAGAATTGTCCGGTGAAAACCTGTGGAGCACCGTGTTACTCTGCCACACACAGGGTTGCCGTGAGTCAGAATGGACTTGACGGCAACTAATTGGCTATATAACATACGTGCTAAATATAACCCAAACCAAATCCATGGCCGTCGAGTCGACTCTGACTCACAGTGACCCTACAGGACAGAGCAGAACTGCCCCACAGGGTTTCCAAGGATCAGCTGGTAGATCTTTTTGGTCAGCAGCCGAATGCTTAACCACTGTGCCACCAGGGCTCCATACTAAATACATATACTATATGTTTCTACTGTGTAGTGTATATTTCTATGATTACTGTTTGTGTTTATGCATATATATACACACAACATACACATGCAGTGTTGTTGTTGTTGTTAGTTGCTGTCAAGTAATTTCTGACTCATGGCAACCCCATGTGTGCAGAGTACAGCTACACGATTGGGTTTTCAAGGCTGCGACCTTTTGAAAGCAGATCACCAGGCCTCTCTTCTGAGGCACGTCTGGGTGGGTTCAAATCACCAAGCTCTCAGTTAGTACTTGATCACCTAACTGTTCGGACACTCTAGTCTGGTACGGTTGAGACCTTAAGGACAAGGAGAAAGAGAAAGAGATAGATCCCTTTGGTCTCGTTTCCCAGCAACCACGGGTACTGATGTTTCACAAATCCTTCGCAGATTTTAACTATGTTGTTCAACAGTTTCTGTTTTTATTGGATCAACTTTCCTGGAGAAATTCTATTTACTGGTAGGATTTCTGGTTAGTTGCAAAGACACTACGTTAAAAGAAAGAATTATATTGTGACTAGTTATATAAAAATAATGACAAACAGGGAATTCCCTGTTTGAGTGGTCGATTCTGGGTGTTCAGGCCCTTTCGTAAGCATCTTTAAAAAGTAGATAATATTTTATCTGACCAATCAAGAGGTATGATAATTAGCTTATTAAAGGCCACTTTAGCCCTGGTGGTGCAGTGGAGCCCTGGTGACACAGTGATTAAGTATTTGGCTGCTAACCAAAAAGCCGGCGTTTTGAACCCACCAGCCACTCCTTGGAAACCCTATGGGGCAGTTCTGCTGTGTCCTTTAGGGTCGCTATGAGTCAGAATCAACTCGACAGCAACGGGGTTTTTATTCTCAAGGACTGACGGATTGCATTCAACTGCCTTCTGCAAAGTAATGGAAGGAGAGTAGCAAACGGAGTAGTAGTAGAAAGCACTTGTAGTAACAGGTATTGTTGGGTCTCAGGGGTAGGCAGGATGTAGCTTCACGTTTGTCAGGATTTTATATCCCAAAGCTGACAGACTGTCTCAGAAACACTAGTTTCCAGCTTCTACAAGAGCACTATATAGTTCCTCATAGACCAACTAAAAGTGAAAAATAATGGTGAAGTGCTACGGCTGCTAACGGAAGGTCAGCTGTTCACATCTACCAGGCGCTCCTTGGAAACTCTATGCAGCAGTTCTACTCTGTCCTACAGGGTTGCTTTGACTCGAAATTGACTTGACGGCAATGGGTTTGGTTTTTTTTTTTTTGGTATAGTGTGAGCAAGGGAAATTATACTTTAGAGAAGGAGAGTAGTGACTGTCAGCATATAAATTACTTTTTGAATTATAATTTTCCAAGTCCACAGGCTACGAGGTGTTGTAGTTGCAAATATTGTCTACACAAGCTGGGCTGACCGTTGATGCCGTTTTATGAAAGGGCCCCTTGAAGGAAGAAAGGCATGCTGCTGCCGGTAATAGGAACTTAGCTAGCCTTTTTGGATGCAGCAGAACCGTCTCCAAGGCAGACAGGTCCTACATGTCCTGTAGTTGCCCTGTGAAGCTGGAACGTCCTTCTAGCTCTCCAAACTGGAAATGGAGTGGAGAGAAAACACTCTGAATATGCCAACTACGAATTTAATTGGAATTTTGATGTTAAAAAAAAAAGCATATTCTATACTCAATTTATTTTATGGCCTTAAAGACCATATATCAGACTTCATCTCTCTTCACAATATGGTAAGAATGATTTTTTCCCTTTTTTTTTTTTTAACTCCTAAAAGTGAAGAAGACAGTCTCAGTGGGAGGGACATACTCCTAGGACTGGTTGTTGGATGCTTTTAGTAGATTCTAACTCTTGGTGACACCATGTGATGGAGTAGAACTGCCCCATAGGGTTTCCTGGGCTGCAGCCTTTACAGAAGCAGATTGCCAGGTCTTTCTCCCGCAGAACAGCTTTTGGTTAGCAGCTGAGCGCTTAGCCACTGCTCCACCAGGGCTCCTTTCTAGGACTGGTAGAGGTCTTGAAAGTACATTGTCCTTTACACGTGGCATGTATCAGCCACACCAAGACTAATGTATTTCTGCTCTTGAATCATTTTGGCAAAGTGACAGTGGTCCGGTCTTGAGATATATACAAATATGTTCTTACATCTACAATTAAAAGTGTGTATGGAGGCAGGGCCAAGATGGCGGACTAGGTGGGCGCTACTGCGGATCCCTCTTGCAACAAAGACTCGGAAAAACAAGTGAATCCATCACATACATAACAATCTACGAACCCTGAACAACAAACACAGATTTAGAGATGGAGAACGAACAAATACGGGGAGGCAGCGATTGTTTTCAGAGCCTGGAGCCAGCGTACCAGTCAGGTGACCTTTGGCGCCGGATTTGGGGCAGAGCCCAGGGGGCAGACGGCACAAACAAGGGGCCTAGCCCTGGCCCCCAAACTCATTCCGGGAGGGGGCCCAGCCGGTTCACGCGGGCGGCATGGCGGCGCAGCCGGTGGGAGAAGTCCCCGGGAGGCAGTGACTGGTCTTGGAGCGGGGAGAGCAGCGTCCCAGCCGGGGAGCCATCCCACAAGGATTTTGGCGGGGCGCGGGCGGGGGAGCTGCTTCACCCCCCTGAACTAACCCCGGGAGGGGGCCCAGCCAGTTCGCGCGGGCGGCGTGGCAACGCAGCCGGTGGGAGAAGTTCCTGGGAGGCAGTGACTGGTCTTGGAGCGGGGAGAGCAGCGTCCCAGACGGGGAGCCGTCCCGCCGGGATTTAGGTGGGGTGCGGGCACGGCACAAGCACAGGGAGCTGCTCCACCCCTCTGAACTAACCCCGGGAGGGGGCCCAGCTGGTTCGCGCATGCGGCGTGGCGACGCAGCTGGTGGGAGAAGTCCCCGGGAGACAGTGATGGGTCTTGGAGCGGGGAGAGCAGCGTCCCAGCTGGGGAGCTGTCCCACCGGAATTTTGGCAGGGCGCGGGCGCGGGGAGCTGCTCCACCCCCCTGAACTAACCCCGGGAGGGGGCCCAGCTGGTTCGCGCAGGCGGCACGGCGATGCAGCCAGTGGGAGAAGTCCCCGGGAGACGGCGACGGGTTTTGGAGCGGGGAGAGTGGCGTCCCAGCCGGGACGCACGGTCGCGGCGCAGGCACGGGGAGCTGCTCCGCTCGCCTGAGCTGACCCCGGGGAGGAGCCCAGCCGGTTCGCGGGGGCGGCACGGCGACGCGGCAGGTGGGACGGGGAGTCCCCGGGAGGCAGCGACTGATTTTGGAGACGGGAGTGCACCGTCCCAGGCTGGCAGCGGAGGATCTGACCTTGACTCCAGCAGGCCAGACGCCCCGGGGGCAATCTCCACACAGCCAGCACATGTAGGCGACGCGCCCCGCGGAAATCTCAGATATAATAGTCATTCCAAGCAAGACAAGCAACTCTGGCTATATTCTGAGGGGCTACTCTCCTATCTCTCTGATCCCTCCCCCACCCTCCCCAGGCGGCTTCGTTAACATCCGAATAGCCTGAGCCAGAGGGAGAACTCTGATAGGGATCTGACTGCATTTTTTTTTAGCGGATTTTCTGGAAAAACTAGTTTCCCAGTGATGGCTCGGAGACAGCAGTCCATATCAAACCACATAAAGAAGCAGACCATGACAGCTTCTCCAACCCCCCAAACAAAAGAATCAAAATCTTTCCCAAATGAAGATACAATCCTGGAATTATCAGATACAGAATATAAAAAACTAATTTACAGAATGCTTTAAGACATCACAAACAAAATAAGGCAAACTGCAGAAAAAGCCAAGGAACACACCAATAAAACTGTTGAAGAACTCAAAAAGATTATTCAAGAACATAGTGGAAAAATTAATAAGTTGCAAGAATCCATAGAGAGATAGCATGTAGAAATCCAAAAGATTAACAATAAAGTTACAGAATTAGACAACGCAATAGGAAGTCAGAGGAGCAGACTCGAGCAATTAGAATGCAGACTGGGACATCTGGAGGACCAGGGAATCAACACCAACATAGCTGAAAAAAAATCAGATAAAAGCATTAAAAAAAATGAAGAAACCCTAAGAATCATGTGGGACTCTATCAAGAAGGATAACTTGCGTGTGATTGGAGTCCCAGAACAGGGAGGGGGGACAGAAAACACAGAGAAAATAGTTGAAGAACTCCTGACACAAAACTTCCCTGACATCATGAAAGACGAAAGGATATCTATCCAAGATGCTCATCGAACCCCATTTAAGATTGATACAAAAAGAAAAACACCAAGACATATTATCATCAAACTCGCCAAAACCAAAGATAAAGAAAAAATTTTAAAAGCAGCCAGGGAGAAAAGAAGATTTCCTTCAAGGGAGAATCAATAAGAATAAGTTCAGACTACTCAGCAGAAACCATGCAGGCAAGAAGGGAATGGACGACATATACAGAGCACTGAAGGAGAAAAACTGCCAGCCAAGGATCATATATCCAGCAAAACTCTCTCTGAAATATGAACGCGAAATTAAGATATTTACAGATAAACACAAGTTTAGAGAATTTGCAAAAACCAAACCAAAGCTACAAGAAATACTAAAGGAAATTGTTTGGTCAGAAAACCAATAATATCAGATACCAGCACAATACAAGGTCATAAAACAGAATGTCCTGATATCAACTCAAATAGGGAAATCACAAAAACAAACAAATTAAGATTAATTAAAAATAATAATAATAATACACATAACAGGGAATCATGGAAGTCAATAGGTAAAAGATCACAATAATCAAAAAGAGGGACTAAATACAGGAGGCATTGAACTGCCAGATGGAGAGTGATACAAGGCGATATAGAACGATACAAGTTAGGTTTTTACTTAGAAAAATAGGGGTAAATAATAAGGTAACCACGAAAAGGTATAACAACTCCATAACTCAAGATAAAAGCCAAGAAAAACGTAACGACTCAACAAACATAAAGTCAAACACTACGAAAATGAGGATCTCACAATTTACTAAGAAAAACGTCTCAGCACAAAAAAGTATGTGGAAAAATGAAATGGCCAACAACACACATGAAAAGGCATCAAAATGACAACACTAAAAACTTATTTATCTCTAATTACGCTGAATGTAAATGGACTAAATGCACCAATAAAGAGACAGAGAGTCTCGGACTGGATAAAGAAACATGATCCATCTATATGCTGCCTACAAGAGACACACCTTAGACTTAGAGACACAAACAAACTAAAACTCAAAGGATGGAAAAAAATATATCAAGCAAACAATAAGCAAAAAAGAAGAGGAGTAGCAATATTAATTTCTGACAAAATAGACTTTAGACTTAAATCCACCACAAAGGATAAAGAAGGACACTATATAATGATAAAAGGGACAATTGATCAGGAAGACATAACCATATTAAATATTTATGCACCCAATGACAGGGCTGCAAGATACATAAATCAAATTTTAACAGAATTGAAGAGTGAGATAGACACCTCCACAATTATAGTAGGAGACTTCAACACACCACTTTTGGAGAAGGACAGGACATCCAGTAAGAAGCTCAATAGAGACATGGAAGACCTACTTACAACAATCAACCAACTTGACCTCACTGACTTATACAGAACTCTCCACCCAACTGCTGCAAAGTATACTTTTTTTTTCTAGTGCACATGGAACATTCTCTAGAATAGACCACATATTAGGTCATAAAACAAACCTTTGCAGAGTCCAAAACATCGAAATATTACGAAGCATCTTCTCAGACCGCAAGGCAATAAAACTAGAAATCACTAACAGAAAAACTAGGGAAAAGAAATCAAATACTTGGAAACTGAACAATACCCTCCTGAAAAAAGACTGGGTTATAGAAGACATCAAGGAGGGAATAAGGAAATTCATAGAATGCAACGAGAATGAAAATACTTCCTATCAAAACCTCTGGGACACAGCAAAAGCAGTGCTCAGAGGCCAATTTATATCGATAAATGCACACATACAAAAAGAAGAGCCAAAAGCAGAGAACTGTCCCTACAACTTGAACAAATAGAAAGTGAGCAACAAAAGAATCCATCAGGCACCAGAAGAAAACAAATAATAAAAATTAGAGCTGAACTAAATGAATTAGAGAACAGAAAAACAATTGAAAGAATTAACAAAGCCAAAAGCTGGTTCTTTGAAAAAATTAACAAAATTGATAAACCATTGGCTAGGCTGACTAAAGAAATACAGGAAAGGAAACAAATAACCCGAATAAGAAACAAGAAGGACCACATCACAACAGAACCAAATGAAATTAAAAGAATCATTTCAGATTACTACGAAAAATTGTACTCTAACAAATTTGAAAACCTAGAAGAAATGGATGAATTCTTGGAAAAACACCACCTACCTAAACTAACACATTCAGAAGTAGAACAACTAAATAGACCCATAACAAAAAAAGAGATTGAAACGATAATCAAAAAACTTCCAACAAAAAAAAACCGTGGCCCGGACGGCTTCACTGCAGAGTTCTACCAAACTTTCAGAGAAGAGTTAACACCACTACTACTGAAGGCATTTCAAAGCATATAAAATGACGGAATACTACCCAACTCATTCTATGAAGCCACCATCTCCCTGATACCAAAACCAGGTAAAGACATTACAAAAAAAGAAAATTATAGACCTATATCCCTCATGAACATAGATGCAAAAATCCTCAACAAAATTCTAGCCAACAGAATTCAACAACACATCAAAAAAATAATTCACCCTGATCAAGTGGGATTTATTCTCTCTCTATGCAAGGCTGGTTTAATATCAGAAAAACCATAATGTAATCCATCACATAAATAAAACAAAAGATAAAAACCACATGATCTTATCAATAGATGCAGAAAAGGCATTTGACAAAGTCCAACACACATTTATGATAAAAACTCTTACGAAAATAGGAATTGAAGGAAAATTCCTCAACATAATAAAGGGCATCTATGCAAAGCCAACAGCCAATATCACTCTAAATGGAGAGAACCTGAAAGCATTTCCCTTGAGAATGGGAACCAGACAAGGATGCCCTTTATCACGGCTCTTATTCAACATCGTACTTGAAGTCCTAGCCAGGGCAGTTAGGCTAGACAAAGAAATAAAGGGTATCCGGATTGGCAAGGAGGAAGTAAAGTTATCACTATTTGCAGATGACATGATCTTATACACAGAAAACCCTAAGGAATCCTCCAGAAAACTACTGAAACTAATAGAAGAGTTTGGCAGAGTCTCAGGTTATAAAATAAACATACAAAAATTACTTGGATTCCTCTACATCAACAAAAAGAACACCGAAGAGGAAATCACCAAATCAATACCATTCACAGTAGCCCCCAAGAAGATAAAATACTTAGGAATAAATCTTACCAAGGATGTAAAAGACCTATACAAAGAAAACTACAAAGCTCTACTACAAGAAATTCAAAAGGACATACTTAAGTGGAAAAACATACCTTGCTCATGGATAGGAAGACTTAACATAGTAAAAATGTGTATCCTACCAAAAGCCATCTATACATATAACGCACTTCCGATCCAAATTCCAATGTCATATTTTAAGGGGATAGAGAAACAAATCACCAGTTTCATATGGAAGGGAAAGAAGCCTCGGATAAGCAAAGCATTACTGAAAAAGAAGAAGAAAGTGGGAGGCCTCACTCTACCTGATTTCAGAAGCTATTATACAGCCACAGTAGTCAAAACAGCCTGGTACTGGTACAACAACAGGCACATAGACCAATGGAACAGAATTGAGAACCCAGATATAAATCCATCCACGTATGAGCAGCTGATAATTGACAAAGGACCAGAGTCAGTTAATTGGGGAAAAGATAGTCTTTTTAACAAATGGTGCTGGCGTAACTGGATATCCATTTGCAAAAAAATGAAACAGGACCCATACCTCACACCATGCACAAAAACTAACTCCAAGTGGATCAAAGACCTAAACATAAAGACTAAAACGATAAAGATCATGGAAGAAAAAATAGGGACAACCCTAGGAGCCCTAATACAAGGCATAAACAGAACACAAAATATTACCAAAAATGATGAAGAGAAACCCGATAACTGGGAGCTCCTAAAAATCAAACATCTGTGCTCATCTAAAGACTTCACCAAAAGAGTAAAAAGACCACCTACAGACTGGGAAAGAATTTTCAGCTATGACATCTCCGACCAGCGCCTGATCTCTAAAATCTACATGATTCTGTCAAAACTCAACCACAAAAAGACAAACAACCCAATCAAGAAGTGGGCAAAGGATATGAACACACATTTCACTAGAGAAGATATTCAGGCAGCCAACAGATACATGAGAAAATGCTCTTGATCATTAGCCATTAGAGAAATGCAAATTAAAACCACGATGAGATTCCATCTCACTCCAACAAGGCTGGCATTAATCCAAAAAACACAAAATAATAAATGTTGGAGAGGCTGCGGAGAGATTGGAACTCTTATACACTGCTGGTGGGAATGTAAAATGGTACAACCACTTTGGAAATCTATCTGGCGTTATCTTAAACAGTTAGAAATAGAACTACCATACAACCCAAAAATCCCACTCCTCGGAATATACCCTAGAGATACAAGAGCCTTCATACAAACAGATATATGCACACCCATATTTACTGCAGCTCTGTTTACAATAGCAAAAAGCTGGAAGCAACCAAGGTGTCCATCAACGGATGAATGGGTAAATAAATTGTGGTATATTCACACAATGGAATACTACGCATCGATAAAGAACAGTGACGAATCTCTGAAACATTTCATAACATGGAGGAACCTGGAAGGCATTATGCTGAGCGAAATGAGTCAGAGGCAAAAGGACAAATATTGTATGAGACCACTATTATAAGATCTTGAGAAATAGTATGAACTGAGAAGAACACATACTTTTGTGGTTACGAGGAGGGGAGGGAGGGAGGGAGGGTGGGAGAGGGTTTTCTACTGATTAATAGTAGATAAGAACTGCTTTGGGTGAAGGGAAAGACAACACTCAATACATGGAAGGTCAGCTCAATTGGACTGGACCAAAAGCAAAGAAGTTTCCGGGATAAAATGAATGCTTCAAAGGTCAGCGGAGCAGGGGCAGGGGTCTGGGGAACATGGTTTGAGGGGACTTCTAAGTCAATTGGCAAAATAATTCAATTATGAAAACATTCTGCATCCCACTTTGAAATGTGGCATCTGGGGTCTTAAATGCTAACAAGTGGCCATCTAAGATGCATCAATTGGTCTCAACCCACCTGGAGCAAAGGCAAATGAAGAACACCAAGGTCACATGACAACTAGGAGCCCGAGAGACAGAAAGGGCCACATGAACCAGAGACCTGCATCATCCTGAGACCAGAAGAACTAGTTGGTGCCCGGCCACAATCGATGACTGCCCTGACAGGGAGCACAACAGAGAACCCCTGAGGGAGCAGGAGATCAGTGGGATGCAGACCCCAAATTCTCATAAAAAGAACATACTTAATGGTCTGACTGAGACTAGAGGAATCCCGGCGGTCATGGTCCCCAGACCTTCTGTCAGCACAGGACAGGAACCATCCCCGAAGACAACTCATCAGACATGAAAGGGACTGGTCAGCGGGTGGGAGAGAGATGCTGATGAAGAGTGAGCTAATTATATCAGGTGGACACTGGAGAGTGTGTTGGCAGCTCTTGTCTGGAGGGGGGATGGGAGGGTAGAGAGAGAGGGAAGCTGGCAAAATTGTCACGAAAGGAGAGACTGAAAGGGCTGACTCAATAGGGGAAGAGCAGGTGGGAGTACGGAGTAAGATGTATGTAAACTTATATGTGACAGACTGATTGGATTTGTAAACGTTCACTTGAAGCTTAATAAAAGTTAATAAAAAAAAAAAAAGCTTGTATGGGATATAGTGGAAACCCCAGTGGCACAGTGGTTAAGAGCTATAGCTGCTAACCAAAACGGCCGCAGTTCGAATCCACCAGGCACTCCTTGGAAACTATGGGGCAGTTCTACTCTGTCCTATAGGGTCCCTACGAGTTGGAATTGACTCAATGGCAAGCTTCTCCTTCTTCTAGTGGGATATAGTACCCCATTGCCGTCAAGCAATTCCGACTCATAGCGACCCTATAGGCCAGAGTAGAACTAGTAGAACTGTCCCATAGGGTTTCCAAGGCTGTAGTCTTTACAGAAGCAGACTGCCACATCTTTCTCCCACAGAGCAGCTGGTGGATTCGAACCACCGACTTTTCATTTAGCAGCCGAGTGCTTATCCACTGTGCCACCAGGGCTCCTATGGGATACGGTAGGAAGACAGGATTCACAAAGAGGTTAAACATAGAGTTCAAACTTCTATCTTGGTTATTGTCTTAGCTCTGTAGTGCTGCCGTGACAGAAATACAACATGTGGTAGCTTTAGAACAGAGAATTATTTTCTCACAGTCCTGGAGGCTGAAGTCCAAATCAGGATCTTGACTGTGCCAATTCCCTCAGTGAACCTCTCTCTCCGAGTGTCTGGTGCCTGCTGGCGATCCTTGGCATTCCTTTGCTTGTAGACGGGTCCTCACATGGCATCTTCCTCTCCCCCCAGCCCCCTGTGTGTGTCTCTGTGTCTGTTTTGCTCTTTTAATAACTCAGAACTTGGATTCAGATTGGACCTCACCACCCTCGTTCACTTTAGCTCAGGACATTAGGTCTAGGACCCACCGCATACTGGTCTGTCCTCATTAATACAACAAAAGAAAACCCCTATTTCTAAAGAGGAGCATATTTATAGGCACAGCAGCCAAGATTTCAACACACATTTTGGGGGGCACAATTCAGTCTACAACAGTTATCCACTGGCAACTTCTCAATACCAAACAAACAAACAAACCCCAAACCCGTTGCTGTCGAGTCAATTCCTACTCATAGTGACCCTATAGGACAGGGTAGAACTGCCCCATAGGGTTTCCAAGGAGCAACTGGTGGATCCACACTGCTGACCTTTTGGTTTGCAGCCGTAGCTCTTAACCACTATGCCACTAAGGCTCTGACTTCTCGATAGCACATATTATTTAAGACATTCGAAACATAAATGACTTTGTGAAAATCCTAAGTCCTAATTAGTTATTTAAAATGACTTTGCTAATAACCAGGAATATTCTTTAACTCCATGGTGGTATCAAAAAAGTGAAGGGTTTTGGCCAGGAGCCCTGTAATTTTCCTATGTCCTACCCTGCCTACTTTTCTGGACTCTTACCGGGCTATTGGTCTGGGCATTCTGTAGGGTGTAGTGCCTTTCATAAAATATTAGCTTAATAAGCATTTTTCGTTTGTTTAGACATTTATTTAAACTCCTTAAATTAAAATACTCTAAATATGGACGTGATTAATAAGTACCCAAGACTTTTTCCACCAGTTTGTCGTACTCTGGTGGCTTGTGTGTGGCTGTGATGCTGGAAGCTATGCCACCAGTATTTCAAATACCAGCAAGGTCACCTGTGGTGGGCAGATTTCAGCAGAGCTTCCAGACTAAGACAGACTAGGAAGAAAGGCCTGGCCATCACTTTTAAAAATTAGCCAGTGAAAACCCTATGGATCACAACAGAACACTGTCTGATACAGTGCTGGAAGATGAAGCCCTCTAGGGTGGAAGGCAGCAACACGCTCAGTCATGCTGGCGATGGTGAGGATGTGTGGGACCAGGCAGTGTTTCATCCTGGTGTACCTTGGGTCACCACGAGTTGGAGTCAACTTGAAGGCAACTGACCACAAGAAGCCCTTTTCGTTACGTCTTCTGAATAAATCAATTAATGAACACACCAGTACGAGCCAAAATAGACAGTTGATGTGGTTTTTTTGGGGGGGAGGGGGGCCCTAGCTTCCCTTTATTGTTGCTGTCTGATCCCCCAGATTGAGAGTTCACCCTTGTTCACCCTCCTCTTTCTCCCTTCTTCCCACCTGCTCAGGAATGTGACTCTCACTCTAAGCCTTATTAGAAATCTCATTGTAACCTTTGTTGGAAAACTTTTGATATCTCACTTGCTATCAGGACATTGTCAATAGGGCTGAATCTCTTCACCTAGAGCTGTTTTGGTTAGAGGTGCAACGGTTAAACGCTTGGCTGCTAACTGAAAGGTGGGCTGTTCGAACCTACCCAGTGGCTCCACAGGAGGAAGACCTGGCCATCTACTTCTGTAAAGATCACAGCCTAGGAAACCCCACAGGGCAGTTCTACTCTGTCACATGGGGTCGCTATGAGTCAAAATTAGTTTGGTAGCACACAACAACAACAACATTTGGGCTGTTTGGAATTCAGAAAGAAGGAAACAAAGGAAGAGCAAGTTAAAGAAAAAATGCGTTCAAGATTGGAACAATACAAGAGCACCGAAGAGAGGTGTGTTTCGGATCACCTTGAGAGACGTTCGCCAAGGAGCTATTCCAGGCGCTCATGGGGAGCTTGGAAGGCTGAAGGAGCTTGCACCAGGCAGAAAGAAGGCGTGCTGGTGCCTTCCCACATCAGGGAATCAGAAATATAAACATACAGTTGAGCCCGACTCACTCTAGGGATAAGTTGTAGTTTGTGGCACAAACAGGAGATGATGCAGCTAAATTCCAACAGAAAACAGAAAATAAATCTAGAGCCAGATCATGACCCTCCGGAGACAGAGACACAGTAAGAAGTGGTCAAGGAGGGAAAGTTTAAATTGCCCAGTTCAGAGAAACAGTTCGTCATGTCTTGTTTTATAGCAGCGTACCTCTATCTCCCATTGGATATGGGAGTCCTGGGGCTTGGGGTCATTCTTGTTAGTTGCCGTTGAGTCAGCTTAGACCCATGGTGACCCTGTGTATAACAGAACAAAACGTTTCCTGGTCCCACGCCATCCTCCCAATCATTGCTGTGCTTGAGCCCATTGTCGCAGCCACTGTGTCGATCTGTCTTGTTGAGGGTCTTCCTCTTTTCTGCTGACCCTCTACTTTACCAAGCATAATGTCATTCTCCAGTGACTGGTCCCTCCTGAAAACATGTCCAAAGTAAGGGGGATGAAGTCTCATCATCCTCGGTTCTAAGAAACATTCTAGCTGTACTTTCTCCAGGACAGATTTGTTTTTCTGGCAGCCCATGGTGTATTCAGTACTCTTCGCCAACACTGTAATGCATTCTTCTTCACTTTTATATTGTCCTTGCTTTGTAATGAGTGTATACGGAATGCATTTTTAAATAGATAATAGGAATAAAAAGTTAATGTTACAAAAACAAAAAAACCCAAACCCGTTGTGGTCGAGTCCATTCCGACTCATAGCGACCCTATAGGACAGAGTAGAACTGCCCCATACGGTTTCCAAGGAGCGCCTGGTGGATTTGAACTGTGGACCTTTTGGTTAGCAGCTGTGGCACTTAACCACTACGCCACCAGGGTTTCCAGTGTTAAAAAAGCAGACAGTAATGAGCGCACACATGTATTCTCACCTTGTCTTTCCTAATGTGCCCCGGTTTCTCCATAGAGCACCATCTCATATTGAAACAATTTTACCACGTACTCCCTACAGCTCATTCATCAGAAGTCTGTCAGCACTTGTTCCAGGAACAGACAGCAGGAGTTTGTCAGGCTCATATGATTCCTTCCGTCCCCGACTACGCTCCTATTGCACCGTGGACATGGCTTCCATTTTGTGGTAGAGTTTTCTATAGACATGTCTTTTGTTATCTCCAGAGCCCCTCAAGTAGAAAAGCGTTATATGCCCAGCATGTAGCTCAGTGCTGGTACTGAGGGAGCTAGCAACCAGTTGCCACTGAGTCGATTCTGACTCACAGTGACCCCATGTGTGTCTGAGTAGAACTGTGCTCCCTGGGGTTTTCAACGCTTCATTTGTTAGAAGCAGGTCACCAGGCCTTTCTCCAGAGGCACCTCTGGGTGGACTTGAACCTCCAACCTTTTGGTTAGCAGCGGAACGTGTTAAGCATTTGCACCGCCCAGTCACTAAAGGTTTACAGAAGGAATGACTGAGTGAACGAATGTGTCCTTGTAGCTTATTTCTCATTCTAATGTGTTGTCGACAGTGCTTTCCATTCCATTTGCTGAGTATTTTATTATTTTACTTTAATATCTGTCAGACTTTTGGATGTCTGCGACTAATTTCCGCAGTGTGTAGACTGGTTATTGAGGGCTGTGACTGAAGCTGGCATTTTACCATTGTTGATTCAATTTGGACCCCTTGCCACCAATTTGATAAAGTTGGACTTGATGGATGATGTATTGATGCGTAATGTCAGCATTTCTGTGAAAAGTTATCCGTTGTTTCCATTAAATGGTCATTTAATATTATTTATTTTATACCCTTCATAACTGCATAAAATGTTGTATTAAGACAGTTTTCCCCCTAACTGTCCTAACTTTGTTACTTTAGTTAGAGCATCCTTCAAGCATGGGTGAATACCTATTGATTACCAACTTAAATTCTGGGATGACGGGTATTTTCAGGCATTTATTTCAGTGTATTATGAAGATGGGTCATCACCAGGAGCCTGGAAAAATCTGGAGTTACATCATATTTTACTTTAAAAAACTGGCACTGGTGTGAAATAATAAAATGAAATTAAGTTCAGTGGGATCATTTTCACAAGTAAGTTAGAATGCTGTACTTTGAATTTGTTGTAGAGGAAACCCTTGGGAAAAGTAGAAAAGATGTGATTCAAATCAAGACCCCTTTTCAAAGAAGACGACCCACTCGGCTCCTGGAAATCGGGGCTCCCTTCTACCAGGACAACCAGCTGCAGGTCAAGGTCTACTGGAAGAAGACTGAAGGTGGGTAAGCTGCTCTCGGGCTGTGCTGGAGATGGCACAGTGACACGAAGGCACTTGTGAACAGGGACGTGTCAGGCCACAGTGCTGGTATTAAAGCATCGCTGAACAAAACCCTTAAATACCTCTTTTTAAAATGTCTTATTGTTCTGATATCTGAAGGGGTCGATGTTGATTCCTGGGAGTTTCTGTGCAGTTTTGAAATCCGCCAACGAGTTCTTTCCTTATGGAGCATGTGAGTCATTTGTCAGTTTGATGTGTTGCGAGAATCTTCTCCTGCTTTAAGGCACTCTCCCCTTTTTTACTTTCTAAATCGCCCTTAATTACAGAGAGGATCACTTCATCAGTTTGTTTGCTTCTGTCTACTGCTCTTGGTGTCTTGTGTAACGAATCTTTGCTCACACAAAGGCCACAGAGATACTCTCCTTTTTTACCTTCTAGAAGCTTTATCATTTTACATCTCCCTGTCTTTGATTGGGAAACCCTGGTGGTGCAGTGGGTAAGAGCTACAGCTGCTAACCAAAAGGTTGGCAGTTTGAATCCACCAGATGCTTCTGGGAAATTGTGCAGCCCTACTCTGTCCTGTAGGGTCACTATGAGTCGGAATCCACTCGATGGCAGTGGGTTTGGTTTTTTTTTTTTTGGTCTTTGACTGACTTTCACTTAGAGTTCAGTTTTCTGTATGGGCCAGTGTACGAGGTCAGTGTTCTTTTATTTTTATCTCTGCTGATTTCAAGTAACCCAGCATCTTTTATTTAAAAGTGATCCCTTCCCCAAAACTCTGTTACCACTTTTGCCTTAATTAAATCAAATATATATATATGTAGATTTGTGTATATATATTACATATATAAATGTATGTATGTATGTGTATATATACATAGAGAGAGAGAGAGAGACAGAAGTTAATTTTCAAACTTTCTATAGTGTCATTTGGCTGTTTTTCACCTTGGTGCAAATACCTCATTGTCTTAACTACTATGACTTTATTAATATTCTTGATATTAGGTTGTGAAAGTACTCCAATTTTTATCTTCTTCTTCACGATTGTCTGGGCTCTTCGTGACCCTTTGCGTTTTTATATGAATATTTGGATGAATCCGTTGTTTTCCACAAAAATCTGCCGGCATCTTTATTGAATCGCAGCAAATCTCTACGTCAATGGTTAGAGAATTCACGTCTAAAAATCCTGAGCCTTCCAAGCCACAGATGTGATATATTCCTTTGTTTATTCAGGTTTTAAAACGTTCTCTCAATAATGTTGTATATTGCGAAGAGGCTGTAAGACCTTTTATTATTATTCCAAGGTATTTGTGTTTATTTCGATCCTATTGTATACGGCGTAATGTTTCTCAATTTCATTGTCTAATTTTTGTTGCTTGTACATGTGTTGTTGCTGGGCGCCGTTGAACTGATTTGGACTCATAGTGGCCTCATATGACAGAGTAGAGCAGCCTCACATACGGTTTCCTTGGCTGTAATCTTCGCCGGGGCACATGACCAGGTCTTTCTCCCACGGAGCCACTGGGTGGATTTGAATCGCCAACCTTTCAGTTAGTAGCTGAGCACTTAATCATTACGCCACAGGGTTCTTTGCTTGTACGAACGATACATTTTATATTTATATGTTGACTGTGAATCCAACAATATTGTTATACAGGAAAACCTGAAAAAGCCAGAACATGTGTAAGGCAGAAACCTGGCAGAGAAGGAAAACCTAACTATTTTCCTCTAGTAGGGAGTGATGATAGAAAAGTTGTAAGACTGCCCCTGTCAGAGGTGGAAAACTTGCAAGACCTGGAAAAATAAGGCAGTCCCGTCGAGTTCGGCTTTCACGGGTTTCTCTGTCATTATCGAGGCAATAACATTTTATCTGATGATTCTTTCGCAGTTTCCTTATAAAACCAATCACGTAGTCTGTGAATGATGACAATTTTATATTCTTCTTCCCAGACTTTTAGCATTTTACCTCTTCCTCAGGCCTTAATGCCGGCTAAGGCTTTTAGTCTTCTGTTGACTAACGATGGTGATAGCAGGTGTGATGTTTATGGTCAGGTGTTTGGAGGCATCCCTTATTGGAATAATAAATTCCCCGTAGGGTCGCTATGAGTCGGAATCAGCTCGACGACGATGGGTTTTACAGTGCAAAGCACTCATTTCCGTGTCAGAGATTTCCGTCGTGCCCAGTGTTAGGCGATTTCTAGTGGCTCGCACAGACGCTTACTTTCGGGTCCAGGAGCCCCAGCAGTCCCCCTTTATCCGTGGTTTCACTTTCTGCAGTTTCACTTACCCACGGTCCACCGTGGTTTGAAAATGTTAACCGAGTGCTGAGCGTGATGGAATCGCAGGCTGTCCGTCCCGCTCCGTCATTCACACAACTGTTATTCAGTATAATGTTTTAATTGTTCTATTTTATTATTAGTTACTGTTGTTAATCTCTTCCAGTGCTTAATTTATAATTCAGCTTTATCATACGTATGTATGTATAGGACCAATCATAGTATCTATAGGATTCAATACTATCCTTGGTTTCAGGCATTCATGGGAGGTCTTAGAATGTATCTCCCTCGGATAAGGGGGGGTCTGCTGTACTGAGAACAATTCAAAGAGCCCTTTTCCTTAAATTAAGTCCATCTGTTACTCTCCTCACTTTAAATTGGAGAGCTTCATTCACATACAAAACACAGTGGAGCTCCTCATGGTACAATGCGAGGCAGAAGGGATTGTCCAATGTTTTGGGAAGTCCAAAGCAAAAAGAGTTGGTAAGCATGTGTTCCAAATTATTCCACATTTTCCCCTTTCAGAAACCTTCTATGCTGTTACCATGTGAGCTATGGAATCCCAAACCAAAGCTTTCCCAGACATTTATGGAACATGTTCCCATTCAGAACTATCACGGGTAGAAAAGGAGACGCCTTTAGAATTGACACACAGTTCTGACTCGCTTACTTTGGACATGTCATCAGAAAAGACCAATCCCTAGAGAAGGACATCACGTTTAATAAAGTAGAGGGTCAGCAAAAATGAGGGAAAGCCTGAATTAGATGGATTGACACAATAGCTGTGCCAAGCGACTCAAGCATACCAATGATCAAGAAGATGGTGCACACCAGGTAGCCTTTCATTCGGTTAAACCATAAGGTCACCATGAGTTGGCATAAATTTGATGGCATCTGTCAACAACACTACTTAGTATATGAATGCTGTATACGATGTAAATATGAACTCAATTTCTGTTATTAAAAAGGACCTCTTAGCTGGATTTTCTGGCCCTTTCTATTTCTGTGAAGTCAGAAATTATATATTCTGTATATAACTAAGTAGGCCCATCTCCAGTGGTTTTCAGCTCCTTCATACATGTATCTGAATGTTCTTGAATTATAACCTATTTTCACCAGTGATGCACTAAGTTGAAAACCAAAAAGGATTGAATGCTTGTGACAAATAAGGTTAGAAAAGAATTATGTTTGCTAATCAAGACCAAATTGTAAACAGAAATTGGTTCTTAAACGTCAAGTTTAAGAATGTTGGTTTTGGATTTGGAGTGAAGAATCTAAAAGCACAACTATATTGATTTCCCTCAGAGTTTCCCAACAAGAGAGCTTCAAGTTTTGTATTATTTATTAGGAGGTAGTATGTCGTTTCATAGGGAGATAAATTAAACATCAGGTATTAGCCCTTCTCAGCTTAATCGTATGGTAGTTGGGTTGGCTGTGCTGTATAAAGATGAATCCTCTAGAAGGGAAGAAATGTTGTCAATATTGAATTTGTAGAAGAATGACTGTTTTCTTGAAAGCAGTATTTATTTCACTTAGCTCATTTTATTAATCTGTAATTTTATTATTCCACTGACACTAGGTAATTTTTACTGTGTGATAATTGAATTCACAATTGATGGTTTTAGTCTTTCTGGATTTAGACTTAGTGCTTTGATTCCGTAAGCATGAAAAGTGCGCTCAGACTGAAAGAAAACCTTCATCATTCTTAATTGTACTTTTAATAGAAGCGCCTTGTGTCTAAAAAAAAAAAAAAAGTCTAGAAGACAGTAATTCCTACTTTAATTGTATGAGCGAGAAAGTCCTGTCACATCACATTTTTACAAATATCAAGAGAACAAGGAATTGATCCAGGAGAAGCCGTCATTCAACTAATATTTATTGAACACCTACTATATGCTAGAGGTCCTGGGTGGTGAAAGCAGCTCGTGGTCGACCCTAACTCAAAGGCTGGTGGTTCGAACCCATCCAGAGGCACTGGGAAAGAAAGGCCTGGCGATCTACTTCTGTCAAGATCACAGCCAGGAAGAAACCTATGGGTCACTTCTACTCTCTAACACATAAATAATTGGAATTGACCTGATGGCAACAGTTTTTTGGTTTTTTTTTGCTGTGTGCTGGACACCATTTCAGGTGCTAGGAGCCCTGGTGGCACAGCAGTAAGAGCACAGCTGCTAACCAAAAGGCTGGCGGTTTGAACCCACCAACCACTCCTTGGAAACATTATGGGGCAGTTCTACTCTGTCCTTTAGGGTTGCTATGAGTCGGAATCAACTCGACAGCAGTGGGTTAATTCAGGTGCTATAGATACTGCAAAGAACCAAACACAAAAATCCCTGTCCTAATGGGATTTGCTTTCTCTGATGTCTTTCAAAATGTATTTTCCCCCTCCGCGTGACAACCTTCAATTCTTTGTTACGGCAACTGTTGTTCTGGGGAGCCTAGGATGGCCGCTATTTCTCAGAGCCGTAATGTCAGTAACCCCATCATTCCTGATCATTAGACTTTTGGGATTTTAGGAATTCACATGTAATTAATGATTTTGGAACCCTTCCTTTATGGCTGCCCCTGAGTTTGAAGGCTGGCAGACAAGATTTTTTTCAAACTTGGTTTCAGCGTGCTAAATAACTCTGGTTCTCCCGTTTCACAAAGCCCAGCTTCGTCGTATATTGTATGTCATTTCGCCTTCATTTCTCCATTTTTTCTAAAAGTTGCCAGTCACTTCCCCATGGACTTTGTATACTCACTGTCTAAGGATTAAAATTCAACACCCAAAAGGAAGACTGGCTGTTAAAGCCCCCAAATTCTTAGCAATTCAACACCTGTACAGACCTGGCCAGGCAGAGCTGTGTGGAGGCAACTAAGCGGAGGGCCTCTCCGTCGTCCTGAAAGCTTGGTCTGTTGTTCATCTGCTCTCATAGCCTGGTGGTGTGGCCATTGCGTTCAAGCACACCCCTGCAGATGGCTGGAAAGTCATCTCCCCATATGAGGGGTTGCTAAGAGTAATGATTAAAACCCAAGGAGGCTGTCACCTAATTGAAACACAATACTTAAGACTAAGTGAGTTAGTTAAGGGACAATCAAAATGCTACTGGGGGGCAGTGTGGCTCAGTGGTAGAGTTCTCACCTTCCAAGTGGGAGACCCTGGTTCAATTCCCAGCCAGTGCACCTCAAGCACAACTGCCACCTGTAAGTCAGTGGAGTCTTGCATGTTGCTGTGAGTCTGAACAGGTTTCAACGTATCGTCCAGACTAAGATGAACTAGGAAGAAAGGCCTGGCAACTTGCTTTCAAAAACCAGCCAGAGAAAACCCTACAGATCACGACTGTCCAGCCCCCGGTCGTGGGGATGGCACAGGACTGGGAAGTGTTTTGTTCATGGGGTTGCCGCGATTTGGGGGCTGACTGGACGGTAGCCTCACTAGCCACCCGTAGTTAATTAAATTTAAATTTGAATTAACTAAACTTAAATAAAATTAAGAATTTGGTTGCTGTATTGTACTCGCGGCATTTGAAGTGCTTCATGGGCCCATGTGACTGGTACTGAGCACACTGAACGTTCTGCTCATCAAAGAGAGTTCTGTTGGACAGTGCTGGCCTCAGACACCCTCCCCTGACAGCTGCACGACTCACACCCACCGCCAATCTGCTTTCGGGTCTTTCCTCAAAAGCCCAAAAGCCGGCCTCCCTGCGTGACACACTGACCACCTTATTTAGAACTGTAACTCTTCTTCAGTCTGTCCTGTCCCCCTTACCTGTGGTATTTATCCATAGCCTTATTATCTTCTCACATATCCTTTATTTTATGGGTTTTGTTATCCGCTTGGCCCCATGAGTATGTAAGATTCATGAGGGCACCGTCTCCCGTGTGGTTATTTCGCCACTGGTCCTCCAGCGGTGCCGTCTGCTGAATGAATGAATAAAGACTCACTCATTAACCGGCTTCACACTGATGCATAATGTATAACTCTTAAGAAAAATTCCTTGATCTCGGCTGTGTGAAAGTTAAAAACCCTTCGTAAGTGATTTCTCTTTTAACTAAAGGTTGTTTGTGCCCTCTTTATATCTGTTGGTTTTCTCCAATTTAAAGTTCTTTTCTGGTTCCAAAGTACTCAAAGCAGGTTCCCACAAGATCAACCCAATTCCATCAAAGAGTTCCCCGTCCCTGAAGGCCCCCATCAAACACTTGGCATGAACGCCTAGGACAAGATGTTAATCACCAGGAAAAGCGGTGCAGTTTCACACCCTGTGGCCAGACTTGGTTGGCTAGTAAATCCAAGGCTGTCAAAACCTCCCTCCCACACTTCATTTTGTCTTTTTTTTTAATTTTATTGTTCAAAATATAGAAATGTACAGAAAATACGCTGCTCCACCCGGGAGTGAAAATGTTTAAAGGGTCAACATTCCTGCTCATCCTTGACAGCACCAAGTTATCTTTCAATGATAATAGTAAAAAAGAAAAAAGCCAAACCCGTTGCCAGCGACCCTATAGGACAGGGTAGAGCTGCCCCATAGGGTTTCCAAGGAGCGCCTGGTAGATTCGAACTGCCAACCTTTTGGTTAGCAGCCAAGTTCTTAACCACTGAGCCACCAGGGCTCCATAGCGTTCAAATATATGGAAATACAATGGTGGGCTTATGTAGAGGGGGGAGGGAAAGTCCACATCC
Source organism: Elephas maximus indicus (assembly GCF_024166365.1). NCBI lineage: Eukaryota > Metazoa > Chordata > Mammalia > Proboscidea > Elephantidae > Elephas > Elephas maximus. Next base: position 172,660,069 of record NC_064846.1, read on the forward strand.
CGTATCATCTGATGAGGGAATTTTGTTACGGCAATGTTTAACAGGGGACAGAGATGAATACCCATTTTTCAAGTTTGAGGAAAACTTTTTTCTTCTCGTGTGGACTCAGTAGCTTTTCTCACATCTTTATCAATTAACACAGGATCCAGGGACTTCTGATGACTCTTTCTTATAACATAGAAGCTAAGCGAGTTACTGCTAAGCGTTGCCCTTTCTTGTAGGGGCTTTTTGTTGTTCTCGGCTGCCGATGAGTCGGCCCCCAACTTAGGACGACCCCACGCACAACAGAATGAGATGCCGCACAGTCCTGCCATGCCCATAACTGCTGGGATTTGGGCCACGGTGGTCCACAGGGTGTTCACTGTCTAATTTTCAGAAGGAGATCACCAGGCCTTTCCTCCTGGCCCATCTTAGTCTGGAAGCTCTGCTGAAACCTGTTCAGCATCCTAGCAGCACACAAGTCTCCACGGACAGACGGGTGGTGGCTGGGCATGAGGCGAACTGGTGGGGAGTCACACGCGGGTCTCCTGGATGGAAGGCGAGAATTCTACCGTTGAACCACCAGTGCGTCCATAGGGGCATTAAAAGCATGGCTAAGTTATTCTCAATACATCTTTGGAATCATTTTGGTATTACTTTACTAATTATCTTTTTTTTTTACTTCACCACTGTTTTTCCTTTGGCGTTGTAAGACTTGTTCCCCTTGCTTTATTCTCAAGTCCAATACACAAGGCCCTACCACCATGAACGGAGCCCACCATGAACGGACCCCACTGTGAATGGACCACACAGGTGGATAAAGGATATCCACTCACAGTGGGGTTTTGAGTTGGGGCTCACTGCCTTATGTTATCTGGCTCAGTTGGTTTACACGATTGTGGGGCTGGCAGGTCCAAAGTGTGTTGGTCAGGTGATAGGCTGGAGACGTTAACAGTCTAGTGTCCACCATCTCTAGGTCAGACGGGGTGCTGGAAATGCCAGCAGAATGTCTCTTTACAGTCTTAAGGCAGAATCCTTCTCCCTCAGCAAACTCAGTCGTGGTTTTTAAGGTCTTCAGCTGATTGCATCAGGCTCACCCCCGCTGTGGCGGGTAGTTTGCTTTACTGGAAGTCAGCTGATGTAAAGTTTAATCACGTGTAAACACCTGAGTAGCAATATCTAGACTAACACTTGACCAAACAACTGGGTGCCTTTGCCTGGCCAAATTGACATATAAAACTGGCCATCACAGTTCTTAACGCCTAAACGCAAAACCTGCGTATCTCATCTGGCTCAACACGATCCGCTCCCATACAGGTTACAGCCAAGAAAACCCTGTGGAGCAGCTCTGCCCTGTACCACGTGGGCTCGCCGTCAGTCAGAATCGACCTGAGGGCAGTGGGTTTCATTTCGGTTTGTTACATAGTTTTCGATCACCTGTAGAATGTTGTTTTCTCCCTTCCCATTCTCTCAAGTTTTAAGAACACTGCACTACATGGAATACGACTTCTGGATTGTTCTTTTTGTTTGTGTGTTTTGATATTGTAGATCCCAGCATCAGCCGCTACCATGTGCAGTGGTTCCCAGAGTTATGTTCCCACAACGAAACAGCCACCCCTGAGAAGTCATCTGGCACGACCCATGTAAGTAGGAGATTGGGCTGTTTGACTCCAAGAGGACTCTAGACTCACTTTATCTTGGTATATCATTGGACAGAGGTTGTAAATAGTGGCTATTGCAAAGGGGCGAGTCGTTCTCACAAGTTAGATGATAGATAGATATGATATATAGATAGATGTTGTTAGGTGCTGTCGAGTCAGCTCCGACTCATAGTGACCCTGTGCATAACAGAACGGAACACTGCCTGGTCCTGTGCCTTCCTCACAATCATTGTTAGGCTTGAGCTCATTGTTGCAGCCACTGTGTCAACCACCTCGTTGAGGGTCTTCCTTTTTTCCGCTGACCCTGTACTTTACCAAGCATGATGTCCTTCTCCAGGGACTGGTGCCTCCTGATAGTATGTCCAAAGTGCGTGAGATGAAGTCTTGCCATCCTTACTTCTAAGGAGCACTCTGGCTGTATTTCTTCCAAGACAAGCTTGTTCATTCTTCTGGCAGTCCATGACATATTCAATATTCTTTGCCAAACCATACTTAAAAGTTATCAATTTTTTGTCTTGTCTTCCTTATTCATTGTCCAGCTTTTGCATGCATATGAGGCAATTGAAAATACCGTGCATGGCTTGGTTCAGGTGCACCTTAGTCCTCAAAGTGACATCTTTGCTTTCTAATACTATAGAGAGGTGTTTTGCAGCAGATTTACCCAATGCAATGCGTTGTTTGATTTCTTGACTGCTGCTTCCATGAGCGTTGATTATGAATCCAAGTAAAATGAAATCCTTGACAACTTCAATCTTTTCTCCGTTTTTCATGAGTTTCTTTATTGGCCCAGTTGTAAGGATTTTTATTTTCTTTATGTTGAGGTGTAATCCATACTGAAGGCTGTGGTCTTTAATCTTCCTCAGTAAGTGCTTCAAGTCCTCTTCAGTTTTGGCAAGCAAGGTTGTGTCATCTGCATAATGTATATCGTTAATGAGTCTTCCTCCACTCCTGGTGCCCATTCTTCTTCTTCTAGTCCAGCTTCTCGGATTATTTGTTTAGCATACAGTTTGAATAACTATGGTGAAAGGGTACATCCTTGAAGCACACCTTTCCTGATTTTAAACCACACAGTATCCCTCGTTCTGTTTGAATGACTGCCTCTTGGTCTTTGTACACGTTCTGCATGAGCACAGTGAAGTGTTCTGGAATTCCCATTCTTCACAATGTTATCCATAATTTGTTATGATACACACAGTCAAATGCCTTTCATAGTCAATACAACACAGGAAGACATCTTTCTGGTATTTTCTGCTTTTGGCCAAGAGCCATCTGACATCAGCAATGATATGTATGTATGTAGATAGAGGAAACCCTGGTGGCATAGTGGTTAAGTGCTATGGCTGCTAACCAAAGGGTCGGCAGTTTGAATCCGCCAGGCGCTCCTTGGAAGCTCTATGGGGCAGTTCTACTCTGTCCTATAGGGTCGCTATGAGTTGGAATCGACTCGACGGCACTGGGTTTGGTTTGGTTTTTTATGTAGATAGATAGATAGATAGCTGCCGTTGAGTCAGCTCTAACTCTTGGCAACCTCATGTATAACAGAACAAAATGTTCCTGGTCCTGCGTCATCCTCACAGTCATCAGTACATTCCAGTCCATTATTGTGGCTGTTGTACCAATCCATCTCATCAAGAGTCTCCTCGCTCTTGCTCATCCTCTGCTTCACCCAACACGATGTCCTCCTCCAGTGACCGATCCTTCCTAATACTTGTCCAGAGCAAGTGAGTCAGGCAATGTCCTGTTGTGATCTACACGGTTTTCATTGTCTTATTTTTGGACGTAGATCGCCAGGCCTTTCTTCCTAGTCTGTCTTAATCCGGAAGGTCTGCTGAAACCTGTCCACCATGGGTGGCCCTGCTGGGGTTTGTTATGCCGGTGGTATGGCTTTCAGAGTCACAGCACCACACAAGCCTGGTACCACCGTATGATGCACAGAGGGGTGTTGGTTTCACAGTGAGCACTGAGATCATAGCGGTCACTGTATTCACTCATCCTTTCAAAGCACGGAGAGCTTATTCTGTTGGGAAAACACGGCAGGTCTTCAAATTCAGAACTGAGATACAGTTCTTCAGGAAGTTTCAGGTCAGTGGGGGGATGCCTGTGAGTGTCTGTGCGTTCCATCTTAACTGGACAAATCCTTTGAATTATTTTCTGAATTTTGCCTTGGCACAATGATCTAAAGGTTTTATTTTACCAATCAATATGTCTTTGATACTGAGTATCATCTGATATCTCTCTTTTCTGGGTCCCTGGCAACTACCACCTCATCCAGGTCATGAAAGAATGTTTTCTTTCCTGTACACCACGCACAGTGTTTTGACTTTAAACTTGAAGGGAACATTAAACTCATTGGTGATAGCTACCCTGTCAGTACTGTTCAAAGCCCTCTTCCGGATATTTGGGGATGAATGCACAAGGTATTGAGCAGAACCAAAAAACCAACAGAATATGTTTAAGAGGGCATTGCATTATAAAAAGTGTTGGTGGCCACACAATATACGTAGTATAACAGGAAACTCTGGTGGCATAGTGGTTAAGCAACTGGCTGCTAACCAAAAGGTCAGCAGTTCAAATCCACCGGGCACTCTTTGGAAGCCCTATGGGGCAGTTCTGCTCTGTCCTGGGTCATAGGGTCGCTGTGAGTCGGAATGAACTTGACGGCAATAGGCTTTTAGGACAGGTTAAAATTCCAAAAACATGACCTCAGCTATGCAAAATGCTGGTTTGTGATATTTTACAGGAATATTGTATTTTCAAACACTTTCTAAAGCCACCAGAGCAATATTTTTTGAATCATATCTGATCACATACCTTGAAGACAGTGAGATAAAAACTGGTCAGTGGGTTTGCAGAAGCACACAGCTGGATCTGAAGGTGGGCTGAGACCCGCCTTCACCAAAGTTGCCCTTTTTCTTTATTCTTATGTCCTTCCCAAAGCCTGTGCCCATTAGTAAAAAGTGAAAGCAGACGTTTTTAAAAATGGAAGCCTGCTTGAATAGGAGAGATAGAAATAAACAGAAATGACATTTAATTTGTTTTGTGGACGGGGGCGTGGCCTTTTCTTGGTTTATTTCTGTGTGCCTTGGGAACGTGTGGAATCTGGCTCACTTTCCTGAGGCTACCCAATCATGTGCTTCTCATCTCTAGGAAGTCTGAGAATGGTAATTACTATCATTCTCAGACATATGTCATGTGTCTGGTAGAAATAATCCGGATTCTGAAAGAACGCCCTGCCAGAGGCTATAAAGTTGTCTGGTTCCCTGTGTAAATGACTTGTCGACCCAGTTCGTTCATTTTCAGCTAATTGACCTGTTACCCCAGCCGACTGACTGTCTTCTATGCCACATGAAAGCTTTCCTGGAATGTCTGAGATGCAGATTCTTTAACAGCTGCCCCTGGATTCCAGCGCATTTCCGCATAAGTACAGGTTCATTCCAAAAGAAAAACAACTCAGACTCCCGAAGACACGGAGTAGACTCTAGCTGTCTACACTGAGTTCTTTCCTGTTTACTCTTCAGTGTGAATTGTGTTCAGTTGGGTTGACCATGCTTTTTAAATGCTCTCGGCTGCCAACCAAAAGATTAGAGTCAAGTCCATGCAGAGGTGCCTCGGAAGAAAGGCTTGGAGATCTGCTTCTGGAAGTTCAGCAACTGGAAACCTTATGAACACACATGATGTCACCATGAGTTAGTGCTGACCAGTGGCCACTGGTTTTAGGAGTCCTTGGGTGGTGCAGACACCATGAGTTAGTGCTGACCAGTGGCCACTGGTTTTAGGAGTCCGTGGGTAGTACAGACACCATGAGTTAGTGCTGACCAGTGGCCACTGGTTTTAGGAGTCCGTGGGTGGTGCAGACACCATGAGTTAGTGCTGACCAGTGGCCACTGGTTTTAGGAGTCCTTGGGTGGTGCAGACACCATGAGTTAGTGCTGACCAGTGGCCACTGGTTTTAGGAGTCCGTGGGTGGTGCAGACACCATGAGTTAGTGCTGACCAGTGGCCACTGGTTTTAGGAGTCCTTGGGTGGTGTGGTGCAGACAGTTAAGCACTTGGCTGCTAGCCAAAAGGTTGGCAATTCAGGTCCACCCAGAGGTACCTCAGAAGAAAGGCCTGGCAGTCTACTTCCACCAAAATCAACCACTGAAAACCCTGTGGAGCACACTTCTACCCTGACACACGAGCTTGTCCACCACGAGTCAGAATTGACTCCACGGCAACTAATTAACAGCCACATATGAAAGGAACATAGTTTCCAATGTGTCGTGACAGTAAAGGTCATATTTGGATGTCATCGTCAAAGTCCAGTCGAAGACTCTGACTCCTTTGCGATTCAGCTTATTTCACGTATTGATACTGAATCACGGCCTTGTGACAGGAAGCAATCCTGGCCTTCTAAAAAGGAGGAAGACACTGCTAAAAGAATATCTTCAACATTTTTCAAGAAAAACTGACATATAAACCAAGCCCATTTTTCTCATATTAAAAACCCACCACCACCACCACCAACGTAGATTTGTATTTAAAGCTTGGCACCACCACCCACACTGCGCCAGCTCGGGGCGTGGGTTATGAACGTCAGAAGTTGGCCTCTTTGATGCGGAAAGACCAAGGCACTGTTTAATTCTGTGAAATGGGCTGTACAGCCACAGGACTGTTTCACAATCGTAATTAATCAAAACACAGACAGCGTCCCCTTTGTATTTCTTATGAAAGCCACATTGCACACGCCCCGTATGTAGGAAAGTATCCCTGTTGGATTACAAATTCATGTCCTGCCAGTTTTTCACCCCTAGTGAAATTGATTGGTAGCGTATTCTTTTTCTCTTGGTCCAGGAGAATTACATCATTCTTCAGGATCTGTCATTTTCCTGCAAATATAAGGTGATGGTCCAACCCATCGGGCCCAAGAGCCACCTGAAGGTGGAGACCTCTTTCTTTACCACGCCACCCTGCTCTGCTCTCAAGCGGAAAAGCCACCAGCACGCCACCTGCCCTGGCGAAGCAGGTATGTGTTGACCTGAGGAACTCCCATGGCACGTCCTGGGTGTTAGCTAGCGACACGTCGGAGATGTTTCCAAACTGTCATTTTGTGAGGTCATGGAAATGATACACACCCTTCCTTCTGAATTATGATGTCATGGTCCAACTTGGAAATCGGCTGTGCATATGTATGTACGTGTTATTTTATAATTCCAGCAGCACTGAAAAGAGCTCCTCTGCTGGCAGTATTACCCCTTTGGAAATGAAGCCAACCACGTATATACCGCTTGCATTTAAGCGCACTTGCATGTAAATGATTTCATTTGTGTGCCACGCCTTTGCCATGTGAGTTCTTCTCACACGCTTCCCACACCCACCCACCGGAGCCCGTCTCCTTGCCCTCACCTCTTCTCCTTGCAAAATGCCTCCCTGCACTGGGGACTCCTAGCGAACAGCCCCTTCCAGCTGCTCACTCTGTGAACAGCTCAGCTATCCCACCTTCTCACTGCAGTGATTGCCCTTTTCTGAGACATGGCCAAGTCCAGTCGGAGTCTGAATGTCTCGCTCCTCCTTCCAGCCCTGAAGGCCTCTAAAATAATCCCTACGGCATTAGAAGCATGTAGCACAAAGTGATGACACTTGTACACAACGTGTTCCCATTTACCCCCTCATGCCAAACAGGCGTTTGTCTGAGCCCAGCCTTAAAGAATGAGGTCCGATCCGCCTCTACGGTGTCCACAGAATGGCTGCCTGAAGTTCCCAGGATGAAAATAAAACAGAGCCTCTCTTCCCTCTTTCCCCAGCAGCTGAACCCCGTGTTCTGTTTTTGCATTTGCAGGCCAGTTTCTTTCCAAAGTGCTCGCCAAGCCGGAGAACCTTTCTGCGTCCTTCGTTGTCCAAGATGTCAACATCACGGGCCACTTTTCTTGGAAAATGGCCAGGGCAAACCTCTTCCAGCCCAGGACCGGGTTTCAGGTGACTTGGGCAGAGGTCACGACAGAGAACAGGCAGAACAGTCTGCCCAATAGCATCATCTCGCAGTCCCAGATCCTGCCGTCGGTAGGTGCTGCTCGGCTGCCTTGTCTGTGCTGTGCACGTCCATCCGTTGCTCACTCGGCACCACCATCACTGTTTGGGGTCTTTCTGTTATGCTGCGTGCCACACCGAGTCCCTGGGTGGTGCAGACGGTGAACACGCCCCACTGCTAAAACCAAAAGGTTGGAAGTGCAAGTCCACCCACAGGTGCCTTGGAAGAAAGGCCTGGCGATCCACTTCTGAAATAGCAGCCCCTGAAAACCCTGTGGGCACAGTTCTACCCTGACACACATGGGGTCGCCAGGAGTCAGCATGGACTGCGTGACAGCTGGTTTGGTGTGCCTACAATTGAGTCTTTTTTCTACATTCTGTCTTCTTCTGAGAGCATTTGCAAGTATTAACAACACATCAAAAGTGTTACTGGGAATAGTTAAGAAATAGCACCAACTGTCATCTTTTTTTTTTTGTCATCTAGATACAGATCTCTGGGTGGCACAGTTTGGGTCAAGCGACTATTAATCCAAAAGTTGGTGGTTAGAACCTGCCTGGAGGTACTGAGGAAGAAAGGCCTGGCAATGTGCCTCTGTAAAGATTACAGCCAAGAAACCCTATGGAGTAATTCTACTCTGTCACAATGGGGCTGCCAGGAGTCAGAATCGACTAGACAGCAATTTTTCTTTTAAATCACTAATTTTTTAATTCACTAATTAAGTGAATCCAGATGTTCAACAGATGGTGCTGTCCACCTTACATGCGAGTGGTCCAGCCATTTTCTTCTGTCTTCGTTAACCCCGTGTCTGTCTGCTCCTAGTGGAGGTGGCCTATTTGAAGTGTTAAATGGGGGCGGGGGGGGGGGAGGTGGGCGGCAGAAACTAAAAGAAGCTAGTTCTTTGTCTTTTTTCCCTGTCAGATTTGGCTGGAGCCCTGTCCAGTCGGCCTGTCTTCCAAGCTCCTCAATTCCTTGGCTTGAAAAAGAAAAAAATTATGTGTGGGCTCTTACCCTCTCTGAAGGCATCCTTAGGATAGCCAACTCCTGCTCCAAAATTCAAAAAGAAAGGGGGGAAAAAAAAAAAACCTTAAATCCCGGAAGAAAAAATTCCATGGAATTAAGAAGTAGTCATTCTGTGAATGTCTTAGGTTTTACTGAGTTTCGGGAAGAACGTGTTGGCATGAAAGTAAACATTTCAGTTCTGTGTGTTAAGGGAAACTATTGGCTCGTTCCCGGGAATTCGGATTATCAAGAATTTACATGGCAAGAGGTGCAGCTGAGAACCTAAAACCATGGGAAAGTCTTACGGGAAGGAACAAAACTCGAAGTCCCGGGGTGGGCCTTGAGAGCTGGCATTGCGTTCCCGTTTTCGCTCTGCCGAGGGTCTCAGGCTGCCAGGAATTAAGTAAGGTGCAGAGAGCTCCGGTCAATTAGGAGCAACGGTCTATGCGTTGAGCTGTGGCTTTACAGAACAGCCACACAGGCAGTGATAGAATATGCTCACGTGGGGGACGCGCTGTCATTCACACGTGTCCAGCTGTGTGTCGTTTTCAAAGGCCACTGACGAGCGTCTCATTTATGCTGCCTCCTCAGGATCACTATGTCCTGACAGTGCCCAATCTGAGGCCGTCCACCCTGTACCGGCTGGAAGTGCAGGTGCTGACCACAGGAGGGGAAGGGCCGGCCACCATCCGGACGTTCCGGACCCCCGAGCTCCCGCCGTCTGCAGCACACAGTGAGTGCCAGGGCCCAACTGCTGCGCTGCTGTGTGGGCAGAGAGAGCACTTGCTGAAACACATGCTAGAGAGCAAACTATTACCTCTTTCCGTGAAACGGGGAGGCTGGGTGGGCTGGGTGCCCAAAAGGTTACGCGCTTGACTGCTAGCCAAAAGGTCGGCAGCTCAAACCCGCTCAGAGGCGGCTCAAAAGAAAAACCTGGTGATCTGCTTCCAAAAGGTCACAGCCCAGAAGACCCTGTGGAGCACAGTTCTACTCTGCACACATGGGGTCGCCATGAGTTGAAATCGACTTGATGGCAGCCAGCAACAAACAGGAAACAGGGGAGTTTCCTTCTGTGAAATTTCTCCTGCCTGTTTGTCGGGACGCACTGTTTTTTATTCTAACTGCTATGAACAGAAATTCTATGGAAGGCCTTAACTGCTTCCTTTTTCTTTCTTTCCATGTTCCCCCTTGTTCCTTCCCTCCATACCGCCCTCTCTCCCTTCTTCCTTTGTTTTCTCCTACTTCCTTCCTTCTTCCTTTCTTTCCCCTCTCCCTCCCCACCCCCCCTTTCCCTATTTCCTCCCTTCCTCCCTCCCTCCTTCCTTCCTCCCTCCCTCCTTCCTTCCTTCTTTCCTCCCTCCCCCTCCTCCCTTCCTCTTCCCTTCCTTTCTCCCTCCCTCCCTCCTTCCTTCCTCCCCTCCTCCCTCCCTCCTTCCTTCCTTCTTTCCTCCCTCCCCCTCCTTCCTTCCTCTTCCCTTCCTTTCTCCCTCCCTCCTTCCTTCCTCCCTTCCTTCCTCCCTTCCCCTCCTTCCTTCCTCTTCCCTTCCTTTCTCCCTCCCTCCCTCCCTCCTTCCTTCCTTCTTTCCTCCCTCCCCCTCCTTCCTTCCTCTTCCCTTCCTTTCTCCCTCCCTCCTTCCTTCCTCCCTCCCCCTCCTTCCTTCCTCTTCCCTTCCTTTCTCCCTCCCTCCCTCCTTCCTTCCTTCTTTCCTCCCTCCCCCTCCTTCCTTCCTCTTCCCTTCCTTTCTCCCTCCTTCCTTCTTTCCTCCCTCCCCCTCCTTCCTTCCTCTTCCCTTCCTTTCTCCCTCCCTCCTTCCTTCCTCTTCCCTTCCTTTCTCCCTCCCTCCTTCCTTCCTCCCTTCCTCCCTCCCCCTCCTTCCTTCCTCTTCCCTTCCTTTCTCCCTCTCTCCCTCCCTTCCTTCTTTCTTCCTCCCTTCCTCCTACCTGCCTGCCTGCCTTCTTTCTCCATTTTATTTCTTTTCTATATAATACATGCTTTTTGCTTGTCTTTTAAATCATAAATACAGATGGAAGAAAATTGTTTAGTTTTATATCCCTCAGAAATTAAGAAAACAGTTAAAATTTTCAATCATGACACCCTATAGGAAATAACAATTTACTAAGGAGATTATTTTCTTATTGAGTGTTTTACTTTAATACAGTATATTAATTTTCTTCATGACATGACCCAAATCGGTATGATTGCTTTAATGCTAAATGTAAAAATCAACAAGAAGCTAATAGTTTTAAAACTGTAGATATTTTTAAAATTTTACTTGATTAAATGGTACATTTATTGCTAAATCAGTTAAGATTTAAAAAAAATGTTACTTGCTGTTTCAAAACTAGTAGTAGCCTCCTGCTGATTTTTACATTATGTACTTTATTTTTTCAAGGTTTAAACCTAAAACTCAATGTCAAAAAATTTTGTACTGATAATAGAATTGAGAACTTACCTTAGTTTTACCACTGATTTTTTTTAAGTGACTGATCAGATTTACCCCAGTAGCTTTCCTTGCTCATGATTTAAGGGAAAGTAAAACCTATCCCCACGGAGGGGCTTGGTGGCCCCTTGTGTGTGTGAGGTTTGGGTATCAGGCTTGCCTGCCTTGCCTCCACTGAAATTCCGTTTAAGTTGTGTGTTTTTTTAAAATTGTTGTACAAATATATTTGCTCATCCACATCTTCCACGCCTACTGTCTGATGGTGTGCAACCATCACGCATATCCTTAGCTTGCCAGATCTCCCATCCCATAAACAAAAGCTCAGCGCTTCCTAGACAATAGGGAAAGTATTTTGAGTTTTTAAAAATATTTTAAGGAAATAAAAAGGGTTGTGGTTTTCTCGAAGAATCTGTGAGCTTTGGGAAAGGAGCTTGTCTTCTTTTCCGTGATATTTTGTGGTCTCAGAGAAGGGAGCAAGGGAGGGAGGAAGGGCCTGGCTAGGAAGAGAGAGAATGCCTGAATGTATGCGTGTGCATTTAGAACACAGGATGGGAGACAGGGATGGAACAGGGAACATTTGTCTGAGCTGAATGCTTTCACTAAGGAACCCTGGTGGTGCAGCAGTTAAGCACTCAGCTGCTCACTGAACCATTGGCAGTTCAAACCCACCCAGCAGCTCTACAAGAGAAAGACCTGGCAATCTGCTCCCGTAAAGACTACAGCCTGGAAAACCCTGTGGAGCAGTTCTATTCTGGCCCGTGGGGGTGCCATGAGGTGGAATCGCCTGGACAGCACCCAACAATAATGATGCCTTCCCTAGGGATCCCTGGGTGGCATAAATGGTGAAGTGCTTGGTTACTAACCCAGAGGTGGGTGGTTTGAGCCCACACAGTGGTACCACACTTCAGTAAGATGACAGCCATAGCCGTTGAAAACCTCATAGAGTGCAGTTCTACTCTGACACCCATGGGACACACAACAGGAATGCTTTCACTGCGAATAAACGTGTTCCATCTGCGTATTCGATAGGTGTCAAGCGCAATGACGCGTGTGTGTTTTGTCACTTCTTAGGAGCCCATCTAAAACATCACCACGCCCATCATTACGAACCTTCTCCAGAGAGATACTAACAGTTGCACGGACGCACGCTTATTGAACCGCAGCGACCAGACACATGGACTTAGAGCAGCCGTAGGTATCTCCCAGGGGACGCTCCTCTCCTGGGTAACGTTAGCACAGTAAGTACTCACGTCTGTCTCAGATGCACCCAGAATTAAGTGGCACGTGATCCGCCGAGGAAGACCAAAGCCGATCCCCTGGGAGAATGCAGAAATTGCAGAGTAGGCTTATTGGACGGTAATTTTTTTTTTTTTTTTTACTTAGTCTTAAGAGCTCCGTCTGCAGTCTTGTTAATCTCCATTGATATAGTGCAGAACTGACATTTCACTGAGCTCGGAGGGGCAGGTTCTCCAGTGAGTACAACAGATAAGACAACTGGTACACAAATTGAGCATGGATTTCATCAACAGAACGCACTTTGATCAAATGAATGATTTGATTGACAAAATCAACTGAGATTCTGAAGCTGTTGGGCCCGGTTGATTATACTGTTGAAATCTTCCATAAGATGTTTTTCTTATTGCCTGTGATTTTTAACTGACAGTTTCTAACCTGAAAAACACCAGTAAATCTAAAAATGCTTCCACTTTAAACATCCTTTGCTTCTGCTTATACAAATACAAAAGATACCGTCAGGAGTAGACAGACGTTTGACATATTATTATGCTGCTAACTAGGTTTTGCCTTGGGGAAATTAAAATTCTTTTTTAGTATTTCATACTAGATATTGTTTTTAATATTTTATCCTATAATATGAGAGATTGTCCTAATAGGTTAGCTTATTTATATTTTTCCTTGTTTTCCTCAAAGCAGAAAACAGCTGTGGGTACACTTTGTTTTGGAGCCTTCATGTATTTGAAAATTCACAGCACCTGTTGCTTAAAAGAAACTACTCCCAACTGGTGAACACTGTCAGGTGTTTATTGAGATACGCCTTTTCGTAATCAAAGGAAGCCCTTTGTATGTTAGAATATTCTCAGTAATGTCGAAAGGGCTTTCATTGATAGAAGAGAGTTTTTTGCCTGTAATTATCCTTTATTCTTTCAAGTCTATTATATCCTGTTACTTGGAAAGTCTCTTGTGTTCTAAATCACCCGTGAGGACATTGAGTGAAGTCAAAAGATGGTATCACACATTGCAGAGTGTGTCGAGGTGACCCTAAAGAGCAATATTCAGTTTAGTTTTCCTTCAGGGAAAACTCACATACATGGTTTGAAATGACATAGATGTGTTTGTCTGCCCCCTTAGAAGGATGTGTGTCTGTCTGTACACACAGGCAGCCACGTGTACATGCATACACCTTGGATATAAATCCCTGAGGAAATTGTTTTCACAGCTCACCAGTGGTGGACAAAGGTGTGGTTCTCTACTGAAGGTCATAAGGAGAATGTATTTTGCCCATTAATGTTCACTCTATGATAAAAGAACAGTTTATCATAACTAAACATTTTAAAAATGGGAAGGGTTCCCAGTTCCTGTATCCATCTAGGTACACTAGGAAAAATCGCTAATGTTATACGTCAGGTTTTGATATTCACACTTGCCCTTTGTCATTTTTTGATATTTCCTGAGTGCGTGTAGGCTCCTGGCCCTTGCTGCCAAAGGTGGACAGCTCACAACTCCCTGGCTTGATGGAGCTTGCGCTGCAACGTCCAAAAACCAGCTGCCGTCCAGCTGATCCTGACTGACGGCAGATTCAATACAGAATGCGGAGGGATTGCCTTTATTAATAAGCAGACAGGTGTCTTCAGAAAGCATAGTTGATAAACGTGGGTACCTGATAATAGATTAAAACAAAAACCAAAAAACAAAAACCAGTTTCCTGTGTGTTAAAACACTGAAAGCTGATGAGCTAGGTACTGGTTTGCAGCTTTGTACAAGGGCATAAAATCAAAACTCTCAGAACGAAGTTTGTGTTGGTTCTGGGTGTCTCTGCAGCTCCTGACACATACTCGGTGGAGGAAGCACGGTGTTTTGTCACGTTCACCTGCTCCCAAGGTTACATACAGGAAACCTCTTTCATCAAAAACCCTCTGAGATTTAGCAAACAGCCTAGGAATCTTCTTTAAAACTAATGGTTTCTTCTGGTGCCATCACCGGCATCTGGAATTCAAGTTCTTACACCTTCAAAAATTTAAACTTCTAATGATTGACTCCAAGTTTATCTTTTACCTTGATTTGTTATGACCAAATGCAAGTATTTGGGCCATCAAGTTTTGGTACTGTTGTATAGTTAAAAATGACGGGAGTATACAGATAGATACAAAATATTATTAAATTATTATACATTTAATTTTATAAAAAAATTTAATTATGCTTCTTTGGTCTGGGTAGTAGGTATTGAGCAGCTATATTTTTAGTTGGGATAAATGTTCTAAAGCTTATACCTTCCCTAACAAGTCTAAAGCAACCCTTCTGAGCATCTAATTTTGCTCTGATATTCAACAATTTAAATCATTAGTGTTTTAGGAGAAAAATACTATTAAACATCTCCAACATGAATCAAGTGAGCAAATATATATATTTTTTATTTTTAAAAATTTGAGTACCAAATAAAGTGATTTTTTTTTTTTTTAAAGGTAGTTTTAGTGTCTAATCCTCTGGTACGTCTTATTGAAATTACGTGCATTTATCTAATATGAGAAAATGGTAGTCGGTGATCATATTCACCGTTGGAAGGATTGAGCTCATCAAAAAAAGAAAACAATTAAGTCATCAAACGCAGGCGACCAAGTCAGTATCCACCACGGTTCTCTGCATTATTTTCATTTACAACACTGACTCCCAGACAATGGATTTCTCCCCACCACCATCTTCTCCAAACCAGAACTCATAGAATGGTTTGTACAAACAAGCATGTGCCGGTTGAATTCCTTGGTGGTTTTAGTATGATGTATTAGAGGAAAAGATTGATGACACATTAGTTTCCAGAATGTTTATGAAACAAAATCCAGAGCTTAAAAGTATGCTCATACCGTAGAACACATACCCGACTCCACGCAGGGTTTCTGACTGTGGGCACCAGTGACATGTGGGGCCGGCTCATTCTGTGTGTCGGGAGCCGTCCTCTGCATTGTAGGGCGTTGAGCAGCATCCCTGCCCTCCACCCGCTAGATGTCCCTAGCAACTTCCCCCAAATTGTGACAACCAGAATGTCTCTAGACATTGCCAGATGGCCTTTAGAGAGTACAAAACCACCCCGTTTAAACCACTGCCATAGAATTAACTTTACTGAATAGAAATATCTTTACTGAACACAGAAATGTCTTTACGAATACTGCAAATTTGCCCTGACGGGGGGACCGAACAAACTGCACGAGTAAACCCCCGGAACTGAGGATTAGTGAGGCAATTATTACCCTTGAATTCAAAGGTGTAAATTGTGTCTTTTCTCTCTGCCATAAAATCTGGTCAAAAGACTTAATTGTGACGTGTGTCTGTATAACGGAAGTACAGAGGTTACTTCTGTCGCACGCCTCAGTAAAGACCATTTGTGGCACTGATGTATGTATTCACTGCCCTGTCTTACACCGTACGCCATGGAGTCTCTCAAGTGTACTCTTGCCCGTGATTCCAAGTCACTCTAACGTTGTTATTCACACTTTCACATCATAACCAGGACAAAGAGGCTGAGTAACTGTTGCATGTACTTTAAAATTCATTCTACAACATAAATGTAACAGCACTGACGCTTATCTGTGGTTTTGCATGGCCAGACTCAGTGTTTTAGGTAGGACGTGGACTCAATGACTGTCTTACGTCCGCTGAATATTCTAGCCAACTATACAGTTGACAGAGTGATTCACAGAGTCTATATGTAATGTTCTTTTTTTCCCTTAATTATGTTGTAGTGTGCAGATAACAGAACTGCCACCTTCTGGTCCAAACGGTCTGTAGAAACCCTATTCCTTATACTGGTCATTTAAAGTCAATATTTATTTATGTATGTAATAAAATAAACTTTGATTTTTGTGTATGTCTGTCATGCTATCTAGAGAGAAGTAATCTTGTAAAAAAAAAACATTTTGTAAAAAGAAAAAAAAATATTGTAAATAGTCTGATATTCCGTGACTCATTATTTTCACATTAGAGTTTGTACATACTGGCTCAGTAATAAAGTCGCCTTAAACCTGCCCAGCGACTTGCTCATTTCCTAAAGAAACATATTTTGTTTTCCTCACTTAAGAAGAAAAGCCGGGAGTTCGTTCTGTTTGCCAGGGAGATTGAAAAAGCATAGCTTTCTGTGTCAGTATGAATGGAATTTGAGGTCTGGCAAACGTTAACCTGACAGCATTTCATTCTAATGAAAGTATTTTGGAGTTTGACGATCGACACTTCACAGCCCTTTCATCATAGTTACAATTTTTCCTTCTGATAGTTTTGCAGATTTTTTTCATCAGATACCTACATTTATTTTTTTCTGCTTCACTGTTTTGAATTTTTTTTAATTATATTTTATTGTGTTTTTGGTGAAGGCTTACACAGCAGTTTAGGTTCCCATTCAAATATTTCTACCCAAGTTGTGTGTGAACATTCTCATTATTTCCGTTCTGGTTGCTCCGTTTCCATTAATCTAGTTTCCCTGCTCCTTTACATTCTCATCTTTGTTTTAAAGTAATTGTTGACCATTTGATCTCATATAGGTGTTTTTTTAAAGGAGCACAGTACTTACAGGTGATAGTCATTTTTTCTTGAGGCAGTTTGTTATTTAGCTACAAGGTGACCCCAAGGGTAAGTTTTGATTCAAGGTTTGAAGAGTATCTCAGGGCAGAAGTCTCCGGGAGTCATACAGTCTCAACCAGTCCAGTAGATTTTTATTTTTAGGAATTTGAGGTTCTCTTGCACATTATTCTCCCATTCGACTAGGGTCCATCAATTGTGGCCCTGATGAGAACGCTCGGTAGTGGTAGCTGGGCACCATCTGGTTCTCCTGAAAAGTTCTGCAGTTGTAAGTTGTGCCCCTCTCCCCAGGGTGTATCCGTAAAACCCTAGATACACGCAGGGCTAATAGGCATTCATCCATAGCCTATGTTACATGTCGAAGGCTTTCAAACCTCCAGTAACTAAGACAAGAGTTGACAGGTCACTACTGTCCAACTTTGACAAACAGCAGACTGATAGCATGTCTACTGAATGAAGAACACCGTTCCACTTGTTCGTTGCCTTGAATTGACCTCAACTCATGGCACCTCCATGGAGACCAGAAGGAAACGTTACCTGGTCCTGTGCCATCTTCATGGTCCTCAGTGTGTTTAAACCCATTGTTGTAGCCATTATGTCATCTGTCTCATTGAGGGTTTCCCTCGTAGACCCTCTACTCACCTAACATGATGTCTTTCTCTAGCGATGGGTCTTCCCGATGACGTGTCCACAGTGAGTTCAAGTCTCCCCATCCTCCCTTCTAGGAATCATCTGGAATTATAGTCAGAGGGCTGTTCCATAAAGGATAAGAAATAAAGGGGTGTTAGCTGAGGGGCCCTGGATCAGACTTCTTTTTCCTTTGTAAAATCACTGACTTACGTGTGGATTGTTCAACGAACATTGGCCAGGTTGTCTTCTGGAGGTGTCGCCCTGTCTAAGAAACACCAACTCCTTGCTTCCATGGAGTCTTCACTTTAGTAGGAGACAGATGACAACAGAGAAACAGTAACGAAGGTGGAGAAGCAAGTGGCGGTCACTGAGAAGAAGGAACAACGCGTTGTGTTAGGGGTGACCGTGAGGCGCCCCCCCGTGGGTGACCCCACTGCAGGATTGGCAGTTCAGCGAGGACCTGCAGGGCGGGAGAAGCCAGCCACTAGAGAATGGGGCAACCACGCACACCGAGGCCTGGGGGAGCCCAAACACTGAGGGGTGGCCCCAGAGAGGGCCGGGGCACTAGTCCCGGAAGGACTGAACGCTAGGTGAAAATGCCGTGGTCACGGTGGAGGCAGAGGGAGGCCAGCAGACTGGGGGTCCATTTTAGGAGTGGAGTGGACAAAACTTGTTGGATGTAGGGATGAGCCGAAGACAGGAATAAAAATGACTCTTAGTTTTAAAGCTGGGACTACTGAGTGTCTGCTGGCGTCCTTTGTCCTTCCCTTCTTTTATGTCATTGTCGTTAGCTGCGGTGAAGTCAGCCCCAGTCACCTAACAACCCCACGCACAACGGGATCAGACCGTTATGATCCGTAGGGTTTTCACTGGCTGATTTTCGGAAGCAGATCACCAGACTTTTCTTCCTAGCCTGACTTAGTCTGGGAGCTCCACTGAAACCCGTTCAGCGTCCCAGCAACACACAAGCCTCCACTGGCGGACAGGTGGTGGCCGTGCCAGTGGCCCTGCTTGAGGTGCACTGGCCGGGAATCGAACCTGAGTCTCCCGCAGGGAAGGCGGGAATTCTACCACTGAACCGCCACGGCCTCCCAGGTGGCTTTAGGGCAAGGGAAATGTCCTGAAATCATGTATCATTTTACAGCTGTGGGTGACAGAAAATCAAAAACAGTGCTGGATTTCAGCGGGAAACAACTAGTTCCTCGTTGTGTTGGGATGTCTGGAACGTGACCACCTTTGCCTTAGTTTTTTGCTCCAAAGTGTGGATTTGGCCTCTTCCTTCCTGGTTACTGTGACTATTGGGTTTAGTCGTGTAGAAGTGTTCCATAAATTCTAAGGTGCGTGCACGTGGTTCTGTGCAGCTTTATCACTTGTGTACAAGTCACTGGGTTTTACGCAGGCAAACATCGGAAAGATATGCAAGTACTCGAAAAAGAGTTTTAAGGGGGTATTACATATTTTTGCCCATTTCCCTAAGGCTGAAGACAACTTACTTTCTGCTGATTTTAACGTTAGTGCCATAGAAATGATCGATGCAACGTGTCTTTGATTCTGTCTTGAATCCCAGTCAACTTGCTGTTTTTGCAGAGGGACCGCATTCTCACAAGGCTGCCTTGTCCATTGAAACTAAATTTATGTGCGAGTAAAATCTAAAGATTTGAAAAACAGTGATCTCACTGTGAGGAATCCCGGTGCATTTTTATGGCCTAGCAGTGGGTTTGGAGCCCTGATGGTGGTGCAGTGGTTAAAGCGCTCAGCTGCTAACTGAAAGGTTCGCGGTTGGAATCCACCAGCCACTCTGTGGGAGAAAGACGTGGCAGTCTGCTCCTGTAAAGATGACAGCCTAGGAAACCCTATGGGGCAGTTCTACTCTGTCCCATAGGGTCACTAGGAATTGGAATCGACTCAACGCATTTGAGTGGGTGGACAGAAGGAACAGTGGAGTGCGTTATTGTTTAGGAAGTTAGTCATTGCCCGCAGTAGGGGAGAGGATCCAGTTTCAGATGAATGTAGTCTGTAAAGATTGAGTTTTGATCTCTCGGCTCTGATGACTAGCATGGCCCAGTGCAGGGTGGCCCAAATGGTTAACCACTCCACCACTACCCCAAAAGGTTGGTGGTTGAAGTTCCCTCAGCGGTGCCTCTGAAGAAAGGCCTGGCAATCTATGTCTGAACAGCCAGCCACTGAAAACCCTATGGAGCAGGGTCTGAGACACACGGGTTGTCAGGAGACACAGCCAACTCCATGGCAACTGGGTTTTGTTTGTTTTGTTACCTAGGTCAGTGGTTGTTAACACCGGCTGCCTTCTAGACTCCCCTCAGGAGCTTTTAAGAAGACCCGTGTCTTCCAGGAGCACCTCCCTATCTGGGGGAGGCCTGGATGTCAGTGCTGTTTGAATGCTCCCCAGATGGTTCTGTGGGTGCCAAGCGTTGCAAACCGCTGGTGTAAATAAACCCCGAGGAGATGTCGAATGGTAAATGTCCTATACATTCCTGCTTGCGGAGCTGAAGGAGGAAAAAGGCGTAGGAAACAGGACATTTTGATTGCACCGCAGTGAACTAAAGGTCTTTACTTTTTCACTCTTTGCTTGGCTGAACTAGATACGTGTATGCATGCAAATATGTGCACACACACAGAGGCGTAGATACAGGCGGGCGTCTTTCATCAGCCTTCTGGGTGGGATCGGGCATTTGTTGTGGGAAACGACTAGAGGAAATAATTGTTTTGGCTCTTCTAGGGCGTTGTTAATGGAAATTACGTTTATTTCCTTGCCTGGTAAAATTGCTTTCAGAGAGGCAGCTAACCAGTTGCCAATGAATCGCTTCTGATTCATGGCGAGCCCATGTGTGTCAACACAGAACTACGCTTCATAGGGTTTTCAACGGTTGACTGTTTGGAAATATAGCTCACCAGGCCTTTCTTCGGCAGCATCTCTGGGTGGACTTGAACTTCTAGCCTTTCGTCCACCCTGGGATGCCTAAAGAGGGAGCTAGTGATGGTTTAAAGGCAGCCAAAGACAGCCAGTTGGAAGCAATCCATCTGTTCACTGCGGCAATAGTCCTCAACAACACACAGCTGATGCTGACTTGGCTAAGTCATCCCGGCAGCCTCCCTCCTCGTCTCAAAGAACAGCCCACCAAATACAGTTGGGCTCATTATGCATAATGGAAACCAACATACCTCCCCTTGTTGAGCGGGCAGCTTGATACTGTGCTGGGTCAACCACAGACCACGTCACTGGCTACACAGACCACTAACAGCAGTAATCTCCATAGCGGACGGTTACCGAGGGACAACCGATGGTAAGGCTCTCAGACAAGTGTGTCCCTTGCATTAGTCCATTTATTTCTAGAGCTGCCCTGTGAGGTTGGGGACATGTTAAAACTGGCCACAGTGAGGCACCGACTGCATAGTCAGTCCAGGTCGGGTAGCTAGTGAACAGCAGAGGCTGAGAATGAATCCAGGCCGTCTGCCTCCGGCGTCCATCCTTAACGGTTAACCACTGAGCTCTTCTGCCTGCCAGCCCCATCTCCAATAAGTTGAAGTTACAGAAGGTGCTGTGCAGCGTAGCGGGTAAGTGTGCATAAACGCGCGTGTGTGCCTGTATATGTATATGTGTGAAATGTGCTGCATATACGTGGGACATGCTGTGTCTATTTGTATGGAATGTATATGATAGTAAATGTATATAATACTAAATATATATATTTTGGTTGGTGCAGATGGTTAACTCAAAGGTTGGAGGTTCAGATCCACCCAGAGGTGCCTCAGAAGAAAGACCTGGCAACCTACTTCCCAAAAAAACTAGCCATTGGAAACCCTATGGAGTCCAGCTCTGCTCTGACACATGTGGGGTCACCGTGAGTCCACGTCAGCTCAGGGGCAACTGGTATATCCGATGCAAAGCAAATTAAATGTCAGCGACTCAATATGCCTGAGATGTTCTTATTTTTTCTTTTGTTTCTGTTTTTTGAGTGACACCTGACTGATGCCATCATAATTCCGGTGGTAGGGCCGAGGCATTGGAGCGTCCTGAGAGCTTTGGCACTGGTTCTGACGTGCGGCCAGAGACCCGCTGCCTTACGGGGTTGTTAGATTCTCCCTGCAGACGTGCAGACCTCTGCCGTGTGGCTGCCGAGAACGTTCTGTCGGCACCCATGGGTCTGACCGCTGGCAGGCATAGTGATAACGTGGGTGACATTTAAGTTCTTTTACAAAACCTTTTCCTTTTTTCTCTTACTGCCTCCTTTGGATTGAATCGTGTCCCCCCAAAATGTGTGTCAACTTGGTTAGGCTACGATTCCCAGTATTGAGTGTTTGTCCTCAATTTTGTGATCTGATGGGATCATCCTGTGTGTTGTAAATCCTAACCTCTATGGAGTTAAGGAGGCAGGATTAGAGGCAGCTATGTTAATAAGGCAGGACACAATCTACAGGATTGAGTCAGTCCCTTTTGAGATATAAAAGAGAGAAGCGAGCAGAGAGGTGAGGGACCTCATGCCACCAAGAAAGAAGCGCCAAGAGCAGAGCGCATCCTTTGGACCGGGGCTGCCGGCACTGAGAAGCTCCTAGACCAGGGGAAGATGGATGACAAGGACCTTCCCCCGGATCTGACAGAGACAGAAAGCCTTCCCCTGGAGCTGATGCCCTGAGTTCGGACTTGTAGCCTACTAGACTGTGAGAGAATAAATTTCTGTTTGTTTAAGCCACCTACTTCTGTGGCATTTCTGTTATAGCAGCACTAGACGACTAAGACACTCCCCGATTCAGATAACTGGGGAGAATGCTGTAATTGTTTCATTATTCTGCTAGGAAACTATCCCTACTTTCTGGTTTCCGAGTAAACTTGAGAAACGTTAGGAGACGTACCCCTAAGGCCTCCTCTGAGGACCTGACAACGATGGCTGAATTCATGCTGTCCTCACTTTTGTTCGCAAGGGCTCCCCACCCTGGCGACTGCAAATATTTGCTGTGTTCCCACTTGGCTGGCTCTTTGGGTCAGCAGCCAACTGCAGGGTGAACTTGGAAGTCTAGGAGGCAGGTTTTAAGAAGAGGGTTAAGAAGGAGCCCTTTCTGCAGGTTTATATGACTAAATTTTCCAGTTTGTGATATAACGAAAGTCACCAGGTGAGTAGATTTGGCCCAGTCTTACCCTTCTGAGCACTCAGTATCTGCTAAGTCAAACTTAGCATGTAAGTTGGAGATGCATTTTGTTGCCATTTTAGACAGGCCAGTGCTTCCCGGTATTTTTAATTATTATATTTTTATAGAAATAAGTGATTGTTGAATGAACTGTGTTGTTGTTGGGTGCTGTTGAATGGATTCTGACTCACAGCGACCCTATAGGACAGAGTAGAACTGCACCATAGAGCTTCCAAGGCTGTGATCTTAATGAATGAGCCCTTGTGGTGAAATTGGTAAGCACTGGGCTGCTAACCAAAACGTGAGCAGTTTGAACCCACCAAGCTGCTCCATGGGAGAAAGACCTGGCAGTCTGCTCCCATAAGGATTACAGCCTCAGAAGCCCTCTGAGGCGGTTCTACTTTCTCCTGTAGGATCACTATGAGTCGGAATTCACTCAGCACACAACAACAACAACAGTCTTTATGGGAGCAGATAGCCAGGTCCTCTTTCCCTTATAACGGGTGGTGGGTTCAAACCACCAACCTTCCCCCTAGCAAAAAAAGGAAAAAACTGGTGCAAACGAATCGATTCCGACTCATAGTGGCCCTATAGGACAGAGTAGAACTGCCTCATAGGTTTCCAGTGAGTGGCTGGTGGATTCGAACTGCCGACATTTTTGGTTAGCAGCTGTGCACTTAAACTATAAAAATACCAGATGTTAAATGCAAACATCACAAAGTAATTATTTCCCTTAACTTAAAAAGAGCTGAGTGAATGATGAGTGGATGGAACACACAGCATTGTTATTTGACCAGATGAGAATCCTTACAACTTCTTTCCAAAGTAATTGCGTGCAGTGGATTAAGATTTAAAGATAAATGAAGTTACTAGAATTGTACTTCCCAAGGCAGCCATTCTAGAGGGGGTAGCTGATAAAAGACATCCTGTCTTCCAAGACTCGAGGTGCCAAGCTTTTTCATGCTGTCTTTATCATCAAATTCAACTACAAGGCTCCATTCATCCAATGCAGCGGGGTGTAACTCTGGTCCCAGGCTGGGAAGGAGGTGCCAACGAGTTGTTATTCCCTCTGGCCGAGTTTCCTTCGGGTTCTTGCTGAGGTTCCCAGCAGCAACACCCATCGAGGGCCCAGCCAAGCCTGCCCCATGCCCGTTGAGGCAGACACCAGCCCCAGAGGCAGCTGTCCTCTGACAGCAGGTGTGAGCACGAAGCTTCCAAGTGCACAAAAGGAGCTCTGTGCCTTCAACAGGTGCTGCATGGTCGCATCTGGGCCAACAGCAGCTCCGCCAGGAGAGCCTGGAGCCAAACACAGGCATCTCCCCAGTCACTGACAGCCCAGCACCTGTAGGAAGCAAGAGAAAACGCCGTGTTGTTGCACAGGAGCAGATGCTAAGTCGTGCCAGCGGGTTTGGCATCGTGAGCAGCCCACCACAGCCCTGCTGGGCACGTGAGATCAGCTTATATCGGCATGTGTTTGCGGCCCCAAAGACACGACCAAGAGCTGGAGCTGCATCTTTAACAGAGATGGAGCACGGTCTCCGTGGAGGCTTTGAGGGAGGACACTTACATGACTTCCTCACGGCCCCAAGAACGCGCCTGCCTGCTGGGGCGCTCTGTACTGTGCAGCTGGTCTCCCCCTGCACAGCCCCCTGCAGAACATTTAGGAGTTGGCTCCAGAGAGTTCTCTTGATGTCCGTCCAGGACCCACAGGCATGGGAGTTCCCAGGCACAGGAGACAAAGGTTGGGCTCTGGGGCTCAGGAGGCCTTGCCATCACTTCTGGCAGAAAGGAGGAGAGTTGAACTGAGTCCACAGACACAGCTTTGTTAGCACAGGGACACATGTAGGGGCTGACCACCCTGCACAGCAGTGAGTCATTAAGTGGGGGGATGTAGGTGGAATGACTGATGACTTAAAAAAAAAAAATCCAAACCAGTAGCCGTTGAGTTGAACGCAACTCGTGACAAACCCATGTGTGTTAGACTAGAACCGTGCTCCATAGTGTTTTCAATGGCTGATTTTTCGGATGTAGATAGCCAGGCCTTTCTTCTGAGGCACCTCTGGGTGAACTTGAACTTCCAACCTTTATGTTAGCAGCCAAGTGCATTAACTGTTTGCACGACCACCTCCAAATCAGCTGCCATCAAGTCGGTGCTGACTCACGGTGACCCCATGTATATCAAAATAGAACTGGGCTCCACAGGGTTTCCATGGCTGCTTTTTCAGAAGCAGATCACCAGGCCTTTCCTCTGAGGCATCTCTGAGTGGACTTGAACTTTCCAGTTAGCAGTTGAGCTTGTTTTTGTCACCTAGGGCTCCTCGACTGATGACGGGTGCTCAGAATTTCAATCCCGGCACTCTAGCCCCCAGGAGTGCAAACAACAACCACTGGATACAGAGGACCCAGCAGTGCCAGTCTGTGGCCACCCAGGGCCAAGCTGGACACTGAGCCTAGAGTTCCAATCCAGGCATCACTCCACAAGTGACTCATGAAACTCAGATGCCATGCTTCTGTCATGACTGTCTAAACACTCTCCCTCGTTTGTGACTCGTGTGGACTCCCTATTAATTTCCTTGGAAAGTTGGGGCTCCCCACACTGTCGTGGTCTTGAAGATTTTTCTACACAACAAGAGTAGTTTTGAGTTTTCTTCTCTCTTCCTCTTTCTTTTTTAACTGCAGGCAAACATTCAATGCTTGACACGATTTCAAGGTTATTCAGAGACAGCCAATGTCCTTGATTCAATAGACCCAGCACCCCTGAGTGGAAGCCAGTGCCTGAGATGGCTCTGCGATTTGATGAGGGCCGGAGCAGACTGACGGAGGCCATTTGGCCAAGGCAGTGTGGGTCACTGGTAACTTTTCTTCACCTCATCTTGTTCACTGATAGAGTTAAGTCAGTTCCAGAAGACCCTGGAGTTAGCTGAGTAAATGGTCCTAGGATACTAACAAAGTCATGGGGTTGCAGGTAAACATGGAAATGTAGGAGAAGAAAGCAAACTGCTCGTAGGAGAGACCATACAAGAATGTTTAAAAAGGGAAATGTGAAGGTGTGTTTATGTGTTAATATATAGACAGTAAGTGGAATGGTGCAAGCAGATAACACGCATGGCTGCTAACTAGAAGTGTGGAGGTTTGAGTTCCCTCAGAGGTGCCTTGGAAGAAAGGCCTGGTGATCCCCTTCTGAAAAATCACCCATTGAAAATCCTACAGAGCACAGTTGTACTCTGACACACATTGGGGCCCCATGAGTTGGAACTGACGCGATGGCAAGTGGTCCTGGTAAGCTCTGTGAGTGACACCAGGTTGGACAAGATACACTTCTAGACTTACCACGCTTGGGTGAATGGAGAAGGCGAGACATACAGATGAATAGCTATGACAAAACATAAAAGTGGCTCACACTACCTGACGGGATGACTAAATGTAGAAATTCCGAGGGATCTAGGCCACTGCCAGCCTCAGTACCATATCCAGGGGTGTCTATACTCCTTGCACTGAAAATAGTTGTAATTACACCATTAGCGCCCATATTGGTGCCCTGTGGCCACTGTGACAAATTACCACACACAAACTTGTTGGCTTCGAACAACACAAATTTATTATCTTATAGTTCTGAGGGTCAGAAGTCTGACACAGGCCTGACTGGGCTAAAATCAAGGTGTGGGCAGGGCTGCAGGGTGCTTGAGAAAAGAATTTCCTTGTCTTTTTCAGCTTCTAGAGGCTGCCCCACTATGTATGACATATATTGAATACAGTGATATCCTTAAATCATTTTCCCTGTCCTAATGTGCAATATTCCTGGTATCTGAAATAGCATGGCACAGTTAGAATTCTTTTGGGGATTTTGGGAAATCTTGGCACAAGATGTTATGAATTGATCCTCTTATCACTATGTAATGTCATTCGTTGTCTCTTCTTATAACAGATTTTGACTTAAAGTCCATTTTGTCTAATATCAATATGGCCACCCCTGCCCTCTTTTGGGAGCCCTGGTGGTGAAGTGGTTAAGAGCTCAGCTACTTAACTAAAAGGCTGGCAATTCATACCCACCAGCCGCTCCTTGGAAAACCTGTGGTGCAGTTCTACTCTGTCCCACAGGGTTGCTATGACTCAATGGGCTCTCTTTTGGTTCGTATTTGAGTGGAATATTCTTTTCCTTCATTTCACTTTAAGTCTGTTTGTGCCTTTGGTCCTAAAATATGTCTCTGACAGACAGCATATGGGTAGATTATTTTTTAAATCCGTTCTGCCACTCTCTGCCTTTTGCTTCGAGTGTTTAATCCATTTACATTTAATGTAATTATAAGGAAGGAGTTACCTCTTTGATTTTGCTAATTGTTTTTTGCATGGTTTGTATCTTCTTTGTCCCTCCATTCCTGCAATTTTGTCATTAGTTGTTTTTTTTTTTTTTTTTTTTTGCTTTTTTGTCTCAAGGCCTTGATTTCTTTCTTCTTATATTCTGTGTCTATTTCTTAGATCTTTTCTTTGTGGTTACCGTAAAAGTGACATGTAATACCTTAAATTCACAAAAACCTAGTCTAACTCGGTACTAACATGTAATCCATAAACAAGTACCGTACAACATTAATGTTCAGAAACTCTATTCCTATTTCACTCCTCCCTTTCCCATCTGGAAACCCTGGTGGCAAAGTGGTTAAGAGCTACGGCTGCTAACCAAAAGCTCAGTGGTTCAGATCCACCAGGTGCTCCTTGGAAACTCTATGGGGCAGTTCTACTCTGTTCTATAGGGTCACTATGAGTTGGAATTGACTTGATGGCAACAGGTTTGTTTTTTTGGTTTTTGTTGCCTATCTGTCTGCTGCTGTTGTCATCTCTTACATCATTATATATCCTCTGCCCGTTAGGATAAATTTATTCTTATGCATTTGCTGATATAAAGCTTATCTAACAACTAAATTTACCAGCATAAAATACCATAAAACTGACCCTCTTATTTATCCATGCCATTACTTCTACTGGAGATCTCTTTTGGCACAAGATGTGATAAACTGGTTTGGTCCATCATAGGAATTTGGTTGTTGAGGCACTTCACAGTGAAACCAAGAAGGGGCTGTCTTGAAGCAAAATGTAGTAACTTCACAGAGAGGGACTGCAGACTACAGTGTCACCTGAAACTCAGGGGAGGTGGGCTTCACTCTCCCAGACCCCTTCCCCAGCACCCAGATCCATGGGCTCCAAATTTTTGGATCACTCACTACTATGAGAGGTTTTAAGTATTCACTCTCAATTTGTTGTTTTTATTCCTTTACCAATTATATGCATGCATTAATGTGTTCATATATTACATACACTTGAACACAGAAGTAGGAGAAAGATGGATGAAGATAGAATTATATTTTTAAAATATTATTTTATGTATTTTTATTTACAAATGATACATATCTTCTTTTGTTCTCATTACAATATATATTAGAATTAATAATGTCCAGGGTGCTTGAGTTTTAATTGTCTTGCTAATTGCCATTGTTGTTGTGAGGTGCCGTCAAGTCGGTTCTGACTCATAGCGACCCTATAGGACAGAGAAGAACTCCTCCATAGGGTTTCCAAGGAGCGGCTGGTGGACTTGAACAGCCAATCTTTCGGTTGGCAGCCGCGCTCTTAACCACTACTCTACCAGGGTGCCGTAATAATACAATTAGCGATTATCTCAAGGCATATACTCAGGGGAAGTTTGTGGCTAACAATAACCCAAACCCACTGCCGTCGAGTTGATTCCGACTCATAGCGACCCTATAGGACAGGGTAGAACTGCCCCATAGAGTTTCCAAGGAGTGCCTGGTGGATTCGAACTGCCGATCTTTTGGTTAGCAGCCATGGCACTTAACCACTACGCCACCAGGGCTTGTGGCTAACAGTATAAAAAAAAGTGTACGTAAATTCTTGTTTCAGATGATGTGTTTGATAACTTCAGATTCGGCAGGTGCTTTCTTGTTATATCTCATTAGATAACGATTGTGTTACCGTGTAATACTATCTTCATCACTCTCTTCATTATTGAGACAGACAAATATAAATGAAAGTTCTGGGACTTTCTTCCCACATCTCAATTGGCTGCCTTAGGAACCCCACCCAAAGTGGAAGACCATCAGCTGAGACAACACCCCTAGGACCCAGCCAGATTAGGACTCCCTGTGGAATTGTTGTCGGTGTTAATGGCTGAGGAGTTGGCTCTGACTCATGGTGACTCTGTACGTAGCAGAACAAAGTGTTGCCCAGTCCTGTGCCATCTTAGTGCTTGAGTCCATTGTTGGGGCTATTGTGTCAATCCGTTTCATGCAGGGTTTCCCTCGTTTTCGCTGACCCTCTACTTTGCCAAACATGATGTCCTTTCCTAGCGATTGGTCTTTCCTGATGACGTGTCTGTAGTAAACGAGTCTAAGTATCGCCATCCTTGCCAGCCCTTATGGATTACAACACAATGTTGTCCTGTGGAATTAATTCCAGGGAAAAAACTTGCTAGTACTTTTCAGTTCACTTTGGATGTGTGAGGTGAGTGGGGGGGGAGGGATACTTCTTGGGGGTACCAAGAAGGACTCATTTTTTAGTAGAACTTCCATTTTCACAGATTATACAGACTCCCATTGTGGACATGAGAGTTTTCTGTTGTTAGGTGGGGTCAAGTTGATTCCTACTCACAAGGAAACTTTGCCTGGTCCTGCACCATCCTCACCATCTTTTCCAGAGTGGTCCATATTCCTGTTACACAATCCTCCAGAAATTTCTCCAAGGAAGTAAGCACCTAAAGAATGTTTGTTTAGTGAATGTATGAATAAATAAACGTTGAATGAGTAGGTGATTCACAAGGAGATATAATAAGTTTGCCTGAATTCTTACATACTCCAGACTGGGCATTCCAAACTTCAAGATGGCAGCCAACATCTGCCCCAGGGAATGGCATCTGGTTAGTGCTGAGGTTGGTGTGGATGGACGTTTAGGTATCGCCTCAATCTGAGCTTCAGACGCATCATGGCAGCCTGCAGAATTGATTGCATTCGGAAAGCACTGTTTCCTCATTCATCTTCTCTCGGTTTTCTTTTTTAACTTCTACCTGTACTTTTAGGAATGGCTATTAAAGATGAACACTCTAAGATTATTAACGGATACCTAATAAAGAATCAGAGCCCTGGTGGTGCAGTGGTTAAAAACTCAGCTGCTAACCAAAAGGTCGGTTGTTCGAATTCACCACCCACTCTTTGGAAGCCCTATGGGGCAGTTCTACTCTGTCCTATAGGGTTGCTATGAGTCGGAATTGACTCGATGGCAACAGATTTAATAAAGAATTAAAAAATAAGGGAGGCCACTGTCATCTCCTTCTTCTGGTGTTCCCGCGGCTGCTTCAGTGTGCAATTAGTACCACGTGTGTTAAGCAGCAGTTGAGGAAACTCTGATTGTTGGTGGGGCCCCTGAAAGCCAAAGGCTGAGAACAAAAATCATGCTAATATGAAGGTAGGCATAGGATGTCCCTGGGCAACAGTTTAAGATCAAGAAACCTATGCTACTGGGAAAACCAACGAAAGCTTACTTTGAACAAGGTTTGGTGCCCTCTCTCTTTATGGTTCATAAAGTAACAGGTGTATATGTATAGCTGGTCTTTTTCTAAAACTAAATTTGCCAGGGGATTGTTTTGATTAACATCAGATGGAGAGAGGACAGAAATTGTTTGGGGAAAAATGTGCCTTTCTCCATCAGTGGCATGCTCATTAAGCATTTCCTGCATATCCCAGTAAATAATTCTGCATTCCACTCCTTAACACAATAATAATTCAAAAAATTCAATACGTTCTTTGATTATAAAAAAAAAAAAATAGGATTCAACAGTTTTCATTTATCATCATAAAACCAAAGACAGTCTCATAACTTCTTTGGACATGGTTCTTGGTACGGGTAGAACTGTTTGTCTGAAATCTAAATAAACCCTATTTATTTAGTTTTTCCTTCAAATGCCTGATTGTCCAAATAGACTCTTATAAAAAATTTGAAACAATAATAGATATAGACAAGAACTATCAGGCTTTCAAAACACAAAGAATGGACTTACGTGCAAAGTGAAGTTACAGCCATTGTGAAAGAGACTGCTGAAGACGGAGGCTGTTCTCCTGCGAAGTTGAGTTGATCTTCTCACTACAGTCTTCTCACTGCCGGTGCTATCACACAGAGCCATGTGCCGGTGACTCCTGCATTAGAACAACTTCTGTGGAGCTTTGCAGCCAGCAGCAGTAGCTGGGACAGTGACCACAGGAACATGCAAGCAAACCTTGCTAGGACAAATGCCCAAACTGTTGGTATTTGGGATGGATTGGAAAACACGCTGCTTATTTTAATGGTTCTATATTATCAGTGCATCTTACTGTGGTAGCTTGTGTGTTGCTGGAAGCTATGCCCCCAGTATTTCAAATACCAGCAGGTGGTAGACAGGTTTCAGTGGAACTTCCACACTAGGACAGACCAGGAAGAAAAGCCTGGTGATCTACTTCTGAAAATTAGCCAATCAAAGGCGTACACATCACCACAGAATACTGTCTGACTCGCTTGCATCGGACACATCAACAGAAGGGATCAATTGCTGGAGGAAGACATCATGTTGGGTAAAGTAGAGGAAGAGGGAAACCCTTGGACTCACACATGCCAGTGATGATGAAGACGGCACAGGACTGGGCAATGTTTTGTTCTGTCATACGTCACGTTGCCATGAGTCAGAGTCGACTGGATGGCAACTGTCTATGTATGTTAAGCAATCCTTTTCAGTCCAATCGACCTTATGTAAGCTCTGTCAAAATGAGTGTATGCAACACCAAAATACCCAGACAACCATCCAGGTGCTCTGTGGACGGGAGTTTCTTGTGTTATGAGGGTTTGTCTCCAATGACTTTAGTACATTTGCACTTGATCTGAAATCCTTAATCAACTGTGAGTCACTGATCAATCAAGGCCATGAATGAAACAGAACTTACAGAAAACAAAACGAGACATCTTCCTCTCTGGGTCTTGCTAACCCTGAGTTTGGGCAGGTGTAATTTTTAGATTTGTGTCTAAGGACAGATTTTTTTTCTTCATATCCAGAACATAAGATGTCTTAATGTTTAAGCTTAAGGCCACACAACCTTATGAAGTATGCTGATTTTGTTTAGCCATTTGACATGAATTCACGCTCGATGCTAGCTCCAACTGGCTGGTATCAGGGAAGCATTCTTAGACTCTAAGAACACGTCTGTGAGAGAGCTCATATTGCTTCCACCCCAGATAGCAACATGACACATGAATTCATCAGACGAAAAGCTCTTACCACATCTTCTGCGTGCAAAGCTTAAACATGCATTGTTTTAAGTGCGGTTGTTGAAAGACACCTAAGAATTAGAGTTATACATGTGATTTTATGTGCAAAGATATAGATTGTTTATCTGTAATCATTTATATACAACACAAAGGCATTTTAAAACTTTGCATTATTTTACATTTGTTTTCTTTTCATCTCTTGAACAGTGTTAATTATTTATACTAGAGCCTAATAATAAAGGTCATAAAATCTTGTGGGCAAATTTTAGAGAAAACAAGTGTTACATAGAGTTGCAAAAGGATGTGAAAACATTCTAAGGTATTTTAATTAGCAGTTGGAGGAAAAGTCATGGAGAAGAATGAAGTTAGACTCTGTCTGTCTAACCAACAGTCACTGTTACCAAATAGACAATACCAAAAACCAAACCAAAACAGTTGCCATCAAGTTGATTCTGACTCAAGGTGAACCCATGTGTGTCCGAGTAGAACTGTGCTCCCTGGGGTTTTCCGTAGCTAGTTTCAATGGTAGAGCACCAGGGCTATCTTATGAGGTGCCTCTGTGTGGACTCGAACATCCAATCTTTTAGTTAGTAGCCGAGCTTGTTAACCATTTGCACCGCCTGGGGATTCCAAACAGACAATAGAACATGGCCAGCACTTTGACTTCTATTTCTGAGGACGGCACTGGAAACCTGCCAGAGAGCTGCAGTATTTCTTGCAGTCTTTTTGGCTTAATCACCACACCTTTAAAACACTTTATTGAAAAATATATTTCTAGCAAGTTCTTTATGCATCTGTTTAAACCACGAATCTTTTTATCATCACGTTCTGCAGCAGAAAAGACCTGGCCATGTGTTCCCATAAAGATTACAGCCTAGGAAACCCTACAGAGCAGTTCTACTCTCTTCTGTAGAAGTGCTGAGACGGAATCTACCCAACGACACCTAACGACAGCAACGTTAATCACATCTAGCAACTATTCCTAAAGAAGGAGTTGTTTTTCAACTATTAAAAAAAAATAGTCTTTAAAAATGTTTTTCTCATTTATTTCATGTTAGGTCAAGTTAAAGTTATCAAAACAATTGACCGGAACTTCATGTGTGCATTTTTTATACACATGCAATAACGCAATGAAAATATCTGGATTTGCTGATATGCAAAACTCAGAATGGTATTTTAAGAAAGCCCTTTTGTGCATAATAGTATATATGGAAAAAATAAATCAATGATTTAATTTAAAATTATTTCCAGTGAAAGGGGAACAGTTTCCACCACGCTGGGATTCACTGTAAGGCTAAGAGTCGAGAGGAACTTTGCAGTACTGAGTGAAAGAAACAGATTTTGCACTTCAAAGAGAAATATTTCTTATCAAGCTTTTCTAAAATACACCATCTAGTGTCTAACGCCAAATGATTAGCAGACACGGTCCATCTTTCCTTAAGAAAAATCGCGCAGACAAAAAAGAATGTAAACAAAACATAAATTACAATTTTTAAAACTGTACTATCCTGAGTGGGGGGAAAAACAACGCTGTAAATCCAAGTCAGGATTAAGAAAAGACAGTGAAAAAAAAGTTGTATTCTACTAGCCTAAAATAATACCGCAGAATAATGTTGTTTGAGTTTCAAGTACAAATTCCACCTTCAGTTTTGGGAACAACTTCCCATGTCATTCTACCAGCTGGAAAGGAGAAATACGAAATTGCCTGCCAGCTCACACTCTGTATATGAGCACAAAATACAAACAAACAAAAAACAGTTGCTGTCAAGTTGACTCCTACTGATGGCGACCCCATGTGTGTCAGAGTAGAACTGTGTGCCATAGGGTTTTCAATGGCTGGTTTTCAGTAGGTCACCAGGCCTTTCTTCTGAGGTGCCTCTGGGTAGACTAGAACCTCCAACGTTCATAACTGAGCACTTAACTATTTGCGCCACCAACAGACTGCGAAAAATACTGTCACGAATTAAAGCAGTGAAAAGAGTAAGACGATCTTAATAATGGCTTTTAAAATTTCTCGTGACTGGCCTCCTTGAATGATGTGATCGGTTTCCTTAATTTTCTCAAAATCCTATGTGTGTATATGAATTTTCCAGAAGTGTTTGAAATAGGAACATGTGAGTCCTAGTGGGCGGATTTGGAAGAACAGAGCCAGCCTGGTCTCGGTGCATTGCTGAAGGCACTGCACAGCCCCAGTTCACTGCTGCTTCTGCCTTTGTGGATGGAAGAAAGGAAACAGCCCAGGGTTACAGCTGACTCCACGCGGAAGGGAGCTGGGCCCTCAGTAATTCGCATTTTTATATTTTCTGGCCACGCTACACTGCACTGCCTAGGAAATGGGAGACACAGCATCCATTCTTATGTCTTTCATTGTGTTCTATTTTTTTTTTTTAATGAACAATGCTGGATGTTAATATTAAAGCATCATTTTAATCCCATTCTCCCCTCTCACACAGACATATCTATTCAACACACACACACACGTACATATATAATCATACATGTTGTTGCCGGCACTTAACTAATGCGCCGCTAGGGCTCTATTACATGTATGTACACTCTTAGCCATTTTATAGTTTTGACTGCTCTTAGGAATAAAACCGCTTTTTTTCTAGGTTTTTTTTTTTTTTCCTGATATTGCTAGTATAAGAATGCAATTTTGTTTGGTATGGCCTGTTTTATTTATCATACTAAATTCTGCCTTAGTATTGCTCTAACAGAAATACCATAAGTGGATGGCTTTAAAAAAGAGAAGTTTCTTTTCGCACGGTCCAGTAGGCTCAGCGTCCGAATTAAGGGCACTGGCTCCAGGGGAAGGCATTCTGTTTCTGTCGGCTCTAGAGGAAAGTCCTTGTGATGCATCAGCCTTCCCTTGGTCTAGGAACATCTCAACACAGGAACCTCGGGTCCAAAGAACATGCTCTGCTCCTGGTACTGCTGTCTTGGTGGTATGAGGTCCCCATGTCTCTCTGCTTGCTTCTCTCTTTTATGTCTCAAAAGAGATTGGCTTCAGACACTACCTAATCTTGTAGACCTCGTCATATAACTGCCACTAGTCCATCTTATTACATCATACTGATAAGATTTACAACACAGAGGAAAATGTCATCAAATGACAAAATAGTGGACAGTCACACAGTACTGGGAATCATGGCCTAGCCAAGTTGACAGATATATTTGGCGGACACAATTCAATCCATGGCAGCAGAGCTGCCAGACAAAGATACACCAGGAAGAAGGATCTGGCAATCTACTTCTAAAAAAAAGTGGCCAGTGAAAACCTTATGAATAGCAGCGGAACACTGTCTGACACAGTACTAGAAGATGAGCCCCTCAGGTTGGAAGGCACTCAAAGTACAACTGGGGAAGAGCTGCCTCCTCAAAGCAGAGTCAACCTTCATGACATGGATGGAGTCAAGCTTTTTGGACCTTCATCTGCTGATGTGCCATGACTCGAAATGAGAAGAAACAGCTGCAAACATCCATTAATAATTGGAACGTGGAATGTATGAAGTATGAATCTAGGAAAATTGGAAGTTGTCAAAAATGAAATGGAACAGTTGCAGGTACATGTCCTAGGCATTAGTGGGATGAAATGGACTGGCGCTTGCCATTTTGAATCAAATAATCATATGGTCTACTAGGCCGGGAATGACAAATTGAACAGGAGTAGCATTGCATTCATTGTCAAGAAGAACATTTCAAGATCTATCCCAAAGTACAATGCTGTTGATGCTAGGATAATATCCATACACCTACAAGGAAGACCAGTTAATATTATTATTACTCAAATTTACACACCAACCACTAATGCCAAAGATGAAGAAACTGAAGATTTTTACTAACTTCTGCAGTCTGAAATTTATCAAACATGCAATCAAGATGCATTGATAATTACTGGTGATTGGAATGCCAAAGTTGGAAACGAACAAGGATTGGCAGTTGGAAAATATGGCCTTGGTGATAGAAACAACACAGGAGATCTTATGATAGAATTTTGTAAGACCAACGACTTCTTCATTGCAAATACCTTTTCTCAACGACATAAATAACGACTAAACACGTGGACCTTGCCAGATGGAATACACAGGAATCAAATTGACTACATCTGTGGAAAGAGACGATGGAAATGCTCAATATCATCAGTCAGAACAAGGCCAGGAGCCAATCGGAGAACAGACCATCAATTGCTCATATACAAGTTCAAGTTGAAACTGAAGAAAATTAGAACGAGTCCACGAGAGCCAAAGTACAACCTTGAATATATCACACCTGAATTTAGAAACCATTTTAAGAAGAGATTTAATGCACTGAACACTAAGGACGGAAGAGCAGACGAGTTGTGGAATGGCATCAACGACATCATACGTGAAGAAAACAACAGATCATTAAAAAGACAGGAAAGAAAGAGACAACCAAAATGGGTGTCAGAAGAGACTCTGAAGCCTGCTCCTGAATCTTGAGTAGCTAAAGCAAATGGAAGAAATGATGAAATAAAAGAGCTGAACAGGAGATTTCAAACGGTCGCTTGAGAAGACAAAGTAAAATATATAATGAAATGTGCAAAGAGTAGGAGATAGAAAACCAAAAGGAAGAACATGCTTGGCATTTCTCAAGCTGAAAGAACTGAAAAAAAATTTCAAGCCTCGAGTTGCAATGCTGAAGGATTCTGTGGGCAAAATATTGAACAATGCAGGAAGCATCAAAAGATGGAAGGAATACATAGCGTCACTGTGCCAAAAAGAATTGGATGACGTTTAGCCATTTCAGGAGGTAGCACATGATCAAGAACCCATGGTACTGAAGGAAGAAGTTCAAGCTGCACTGAAGGCATGGGCAAAAAACAAGGCTACAAGAATTGATGGAATGTCAGTTCTGATGTTTCAACAAATGAATTCAACGCTGGACACTCTCACTCATCTATGCCAAGAAATTTGGTAGAGAGCTACCGGCCAACCGACTGGAAGAGATCCATGTTGTGCCCATTCCAAAGAAAGGTGATTCAACAGAATGTGGAAATTATCAAACAGTATCATTAACATCACACGCAGCTAAAATTTTGCTGAAGATAATTCAAAAACGGTTGCAGCAGTACATTGACAGGGAAATGCCAGAATTCAAGCCAGATTCAGAAGAGGACGCGGAATGAGGGATATCATTGCTGATGTCAGATGGATCTTGGCTGAAGGCAGAGACTACCAGAAAGATGCTTACCTGTGTTTTATTGACTATGCAAAAGAATTTGACTGTGTGGATCATAACAAATTATGGATAAACTTGTGAAGAATGAGAATTCCAGAACACTTAATTTTGCTCGTGTGGAACCTGTACATAGTTCAGGAGGCAGTCATTCAAACAGAACAAGGGGCTGCTGTGTTTTTTAAAGTTAAGAAACTTGTGCATTGGGGTTGTATCCTTTCACCATATTTGTTCACTCTGTATGCTGAACAAATAATCTGAGAAGCTGGACTATATGAAGAAGAACGGGGCATCAAGGTTGGGGAAGACTAACAACCTGCAGATGACACAACCTTGCTTGGTGAAAGTGAAGAAGACTTGAAGCACTTATTGATAAAGATCAAAGACCACAGCCTTCAGTATGGGTTACACCTCAACATAAAGAAAACAAAAGTTCTCACAACTGGATCAATAAGCAATGTTATGACAAATGGAGAAAAGATTGAAGTTGTCAAGAATTTCATTTTACTTGGATTCACAATCAACACCCATGGAAGCAGCAGTCAAGAAATCAAATGACACATTGCCTTGGGCAAATCTGCTGCAAAAGACCAATGCAAGCCATGCTATTTTCAGTCACTTCAGATGTGTGCAAAAGCTGTGCAATGAATAAAGAAGACCAAAGAAGAACTGATGCATTTGAATTATGGTGTTGGCAAAGTGTATTGAATATATCATGGACTGCCAGAAGGAGGAACAAATCTGTCTCAGAAGAAGTACAGCTAGAATGCTCCTTAGAAGCAAGGATGGCAAGACTTTGTTTCATGTACTTTGAACATGTTATCAGGAGGGGCCAGTCTCTGGAGAAGGACATCATGCTTGGTAAAGTAGAAGGTCAGAGAAAAAGAGGAAGACCCTCAATGAGATGGATTGAGATAGTGGCTGTAACAACTGGCTCAAGTATAACAACACTTGTGAGGATGGCGCATGACCAGGCAGTGTTTCCTTCCGTTGTACATAGGGTCGCCCTGAGTCGGAACAGACTCAACAGCACCCAACAACAACAACAACAAGAATCTTAAGGAAGAAGGGTGCCACATCTTTCTCCAGCGTAGTGGCTGGTGGGCTCAAACTGCTGACCTTTCAGTTAGCAGCTGAGTGCTTTAACCGTGTACCACCAAAGCTCCTTTATTATATTTGCTGGTACATAGTCTGTTTCATGATTATGTCTTTTTTTTTTTTTTAACTAGTTTCATCTTACTTAGACTTTTCTTTGGAATAGATGTTGAGTTTATCAAATATTTTCCTATTAGCCACCATGAACATAAACAGATGGTTTTCTTTAGTAAATGGAATAAATCATCTTATACCCTTCTTCCATCCTGGGTTGACAGTATTGTCCATTCTCTTCGGTATCCTGAATTCTACCAGCGAATAATGTATTAGAATTCTTACATGTAACCATACAGGCTAATCGCGTATGACAATTCTATAGGTTCTCAGTTACTTGGTATTCCCTTAGCAGGTTTTGGTGTTAAGGTGAGGTCACATTGTAAAATTGGGACATTTCCAGCATTTTCTGCAACCTAGAAGAGTTTACATTATACAGAAATGATTTGCTCTTTAAAGCTTAAATAGAACTCAGCTGTTAAGCCATCTGGGTCTGATACGTCTCTTTTTTTGAACTAGCATCTCTTTAATTACCGTTTCAGCACCTTCCAGGATTAATTGTACATTCAGTTTTCTACCTCTTTGGGAAGCAATTTTGGATATTTTTCCGGAAGTCAAGCATTCTCTTTAGAATTCTCATATTTATTGCCGTAGAGTTTCACAAAATATTCTCTTAAAATTCTTTTAATTTTTTTGTATCTGTGGTTACACTGCCTTTTTATTCACAACCTCATTTATGTTTTTGCTTCCTGTTATTTGCCCTTCGATCTAACTTGCTGGTAGTATTACTGTTTTATGTTTAATTTTAAAGAAATCACATTTAGATATTTTTATGATTCCTGCTATTTATATGATTTTGGTAATTTCCACCTTTACTCTTTTCTCCTTTATTTTGCTCTTTAATTCTATCATCTTTTCTAGTTTCTTCATTGAATATGTTGTTCATTTATAGT
The DNA here is from genome assembly GCF_024166365.1 of Elephas maximus indicus. Lineage (NCBI taxonomy): Eukaryota > Metazoa > Chordata > Mammalia > Proboscidea > Elephantidae > Elephas > Elephas maximus. Next base: position 172,699,318 of record NC_064846.1, read on the forward strand.
CTGTCTTTTTTCTTTTTAGTGGTAAGCCCTGAAATCTTGTTCTTGTGCGCTATCTAGTCGATTCTGACTCATAGTGACGCCATGTGAGAGAGCAGAACTGTGCTCCGTGGGGTTTTCTAGGCTGTAATCTTTACAGGAGCAGGTCGCCAGGTCTCTCTCCCTCAGAGCCACTGGGTGGGTTAGAACATCAAACCTTTCTGTTAGCAGTTGAGCACTTAACCATTGCGCCACCAGGGCTCCTCCTTAGCTATAAATATGTGCGTCATAGTCTGACATACGGAATTTACCTTTTCACTGCTTTTTGGGTAATTCGGCATTTCTCTTTGACCTGGGGCTGTTTAATAGAATAATTCTTAATTTACAAATGGTTCGGCATTTGGAAGTCCTTCTTGTCTCCTTAATATCTAGCCTTGTTTGCTTATCAAAGTGTTGTGTAAAATCTGGACATTTTAGATTTCATTAGGATTTTCTTTGGCCCTTCCAATTCCCATGCATGCTGGCGCGCTCTGATCTCCAACTCCCAGCGTCTGTGTCTCTGTGTGAGGGCTTGCTCCAGCCACCAGACCTTTTCCATCAAAGCACAGGATGCTGGACTTGCCTCAGCCTCAACCTGTGACCCGCAGAGTTGATGACTAAACAGCCCCGTGCCTTCCCGTCTCAGAGGGAGAACCTGAGTGTCTGCTCTCACCACCTCCCAGAGACCCCTGTGAAATTACGCTCAAGCTGCCTACAGTGGTAGCCTGCTGGGTAAAGCACCCTCGATTGCGTCTTGTCCTTGTCTACTTCCTCTTTCCCCATCTGTGTTTCCTTTGATCACATCCCAAGTAAATTACTTGCATTCAAATATTTGTCTCAATATCTGCTCCTGAGACACACACGCACGTGCACACGTACACACACACTCATGTATTGGAAAATAACACATAGTTTTCTCTCCTGCTCTTCTCGTGCCTGTCATTGTGGTTAGTTGCCACTGAGTTGCTCCAACCCGTGATGGCCTTATGTATAGCAATAAAACGTTGCCTGGTCCTGTGCCATCGTCATGATCGTTGGCATTCCTGAGTCCATTGTTGAGACTATTGTGTCATCTCATGGTTTCCCTGACCTCTACTATAATAACTCATGTCTATTGTTAGCTGCCACTGGGTTGGATCCAAACTCATGGAGACCCCATGTGTTAGAGAGTAGACCTGCTCCATACGGTTTTCTTGGCTGTAATCTTTAGCGCCGTTGAGTTGGATCCACACTCGTGGAGACCCCATGTGTTACAGAGTAGACCTGCTCCATATGGTTTTCTTGGCTGTAATCTTTACAGAAGCGGATCACCAGGGCTTTGTAACCGATGGGAACGGGTCCTGTCTCGTGAGAGACACCAAGCCTTTGAGAAACAGAAAGTGGACTTTATTGCAAGCCAGTCAAGCAGTTGCTTGGAGACTAAGTCTCAAATCAGGGTCCCTGAGGTTGGGAATTCTAGGGCTGTTTTAGGGTTTAGGATAGGGAACTTAAGCAAAATTCCTAAAGTTTCTGGGGGTAGGCAGGCAGAAATTAATGGGTGCAGGGGGAGCAATATGGCGGCCGGGGACGTGTGCTTTTTGGGGGGTATGACGCATGAAGTTCATCTAAGGACAGCTTTGTGCCTTATTGCTCATGTCTGAATGGGGGCGGGGGGTGCGTTTGGTGAGTACTGAAGTGGTCTTGAGCAGAGAAGCAGTGAGACAACCTTGGGGTGTAACACGGAAATGCCTTATGGGGAACTCAGAGAGCCTGGGTGTGATGGGAGGTTACAGCTTTCTTCCAGGGAGCTGCTGGGTGGGTTTGAACTGTCAACCTTTTGGTTAGCAGTTGATCACAAACTGTTTGCACTACCTAGGCTCCTTGACTCTGTTACTTAATTTTACCAGGGCAGAAACATCTGGGATATTCCAGTAACATTTTTGGGTGAGGACTGCATGTATTTAGAGAAGACAAAACTGGTATTCTAATACAGATTGTAACCTAGACTTTTAGATAAAGTCACATGACATCCTGCTTGGCAGGTTAGGAGCAAAATGGCTTTGCCCAGTCTGCTAAAAATACAGCTGCCCTGGTTTTCACCCAATAAAGCAGTACCTGACAGATGTTAGAGGTCCCCATGTCCACACTGAGTCCTACTTAGACCTGGCTAGATGCCAAGGTTGTCTCACCGCCTTCTTCAACAACATCAACAGCAGAAATCCAAGTTGGAACGGTCCAGTTTAGTACCTCAGCAGCCTCTCTTTTGAGAAATGAAAATTAACATTGAAAGTGTGACATACCTGGTACGACTTAGTGTGGGTGTACACGAATTTTCTGGTTTGAGAAGAAAAAAAAAATCCAACCAGAATAAAGCTGCTAAATAAAATATGTGCTTCTGAATTAAAGTTGGTTAACATCCTCCAAGGAGTCCTGGTGGCACAGTGGTTAAGCACTCGGCTGCTAACTGAAAGGACATCGGTTTGTACCCACAAGTCGCTCCAAGGGAGAAACATGTGACAGTCTGCTTCCGTAAAGATCACAGCCTTGGAAACTATGGGGCAGTTCTACTCTGTCCTATAGGGCGGCTATGAGTCGGAATCGACTTGACAACACTCAACAACAGTTGGGCATTATGGACCCATACAGGAGGGCACAGCAACAGGGTCCTGGAATTCAACCAGTATTTCAAAGAATGGGCATAAAACTGTTCTCTAACTGAAGAGCCAAGGTTTCCCAAATTTATTCACTTACTAATTTTAGTGGAACTACACCTGCTTTTTGGGAGTGAAGATCCAGGTGTGCGAAATACATAGAAGGTCAAAGCAGCTTCTTCAATGGGGGGCCGTATATCCATTTCAGAGACGATGAAATCCTGCTAAAGAGGAGGAGAAGTGAGAAGACGGTTGTTGAGAGGGGATACACCAGAAGGCTGAGAAAGATCTTCTTCTTCTTCTCCTCCTTCCTCCTCCTCTACCTTCTTCTTCCTTTCTTCTTAGCTTGTGTCCATTTTTTCCAGTTCCATTTCATATCTGTGTTGTAATTGTCATGAATTCAACACACGTTAGAGATGTATATTCAAATATCTCCCCAAACGCAATTCAGGTTGGATGTGGATAACTTTTGAATGATCTCACTTTTAGGGATACCCCATGCCACTAGAGTGTACTTTTCGAACAGTGAAGAAATAAAATCTAAGAAGATTAAAATGGAACTTGAAAAATGTTCCCCTTAGAAAGTAGAAAGGCACTATTAGTATTAATAGCATTTAAACGACTGAGTTTAATATTAACCTTTCCCACTTAAAATGAAATTTAATAATATATAAAAGAGTAATGCATAAAATAGGAGTTCCAAAGTATAAATGATAAAACATAACGAAGCTTTTACATTTTTAGCATGACTAAAAATCAGAATATTCTAAAATGGATTTTATAAAGCTTGCTTCCGTTATCGTTAGCGTGTGGCTTCTAGGCTGATTTTAATGTAAGGATAAAATAATGATTATGAAGAACATGACATTCAGAGGGGCCTCAGGAGTCAGGATCGACTTGACGGCCACCTGTTTTAATTCATCACCAATATTTTATGTCCCCAGTCGTTAGGGAACTCTTCACTTAGTAGGGAAGGGAGAGAGTGATGAGTGTCACAATAGAGGTGAAATCAGACTGAAGGGGGCAAAGGACTTCCTCCTCTAAAGACTAAAAGACACTTGTATTGGTGTCATGGTTAATTCTATATGCCCACTTGACTGGGTGATGGCATCCGGCTGTTTGGCCAAACACTACTCCAGGTGTTGTTGGGAAGGTATTTGTAGATGTGATTGAATTTATCAGCTGACTCTAAGTAAAGGAGATCGCCCTCAATAATGTGGGTGGGTCTCATCCTACCAGTTGAAGACTTAGGAGCAAACACTGAGGGTTCCCAGAAGTGAAGAAATTCTGCTTCAAGACTGTCATATAGTTACCTTGCTGAAATTTCCAGCTTGCCTGGCCTGTGGATTTTGGACTTGCCAACTCTCATAGTCATGTGAGCCAATTCCTTAAAATCCTGTCTATTTTATATATGAATAAAAACTGAAACCACACCCATTGCTGGTGTCAATTCCAACTCATGGGGACCACATGTATTACAGAATAGAATTGCTTCATAGGGTTTTCTTGGCTGTAATCTTTACAGGAGCAGATTGCCAGGCCTTTCTTCCAAGGTACTGCTGGGTGAGTTCAAACTGCCAACCTTTTCGTTAGTAGTTCAGTGGGAACGATTTACACTACCCAGGGACCTTTGTATGTATGTCTATACATTTCCTGTTAAATTTCTTTCTCTGGAGAACCCTGACTAATATAATCGGGTTCCCTGTTAAGAGAAGAAAAGGGAAAATGGACAGATATAAGGGTGGGTTTTTCCCCAGCAAGCCTTCAATGCCTAGCTTTGAAGATGAGGTCAGAGTTTACAGTTCCGTATTGGTTTTTTAAGGGAGTGTTAGAAGGAAAAGAACATGTGTATTTGATGTGTACAACTTCAAACAGTGTAAAAAAATTATTAAAATATATCTATATTTACATATATAAAATGTGTACATACATGTAAAATGATTTATACTTTGTATATATATAAAATGTGTGTATATATATAAAATATGTACGTATATAAAATGTGTTGTTGTTAGGTGCCGTCGAGTCAGTTTCAACTCATAGTGACCCTGTGTACAACAGAACAAAACAATTCCGGGTCCTGCACCATCCTCAAAATCATTGTTATGCTTGAGCCCATTGTTGCAGTCACTGTGTCAATCCATCTCATTGAGGGTCTTCCTCTTTTCCGCTGACCCTCAACTTTACCAAGCATGATGTCCTTCTCCAGGGCCTGATCCCTCCTGACAACACGTCCAAAGTATGTGAGACATAGTCTTGCTTCTAAGGAGCGTTCTGGTTGTACTTCTTCTAAGACAGATTTGTTCGTTCTTTTGGCAGTCCATGGTATAGTCAATATTCTTCGCCAACACCACAATTCAAAGGCGTCAACTCTTCTTTGGTCTTCCTTATTCATTGTCCAGCTCTCACATTCATGTGAGGAGATTGAAAATACCATGGCATGGGTCAGGTGCACCATAGTCTTCAAGGTGACATCTTTGCTTTCCAACACTTTAAAGAGGTCTTTCGCAGCAGATTTGCCCAAGGCAGTATGTCGCTTGATTTCTTGACTGTTGCTTCCACGGGTGTTGACTGTGGATCCAAGTAAAATAAAATCTTTCACAACTTCCATCTTTTCCCCATTTATCATGATGTTGCTTACTGGTCCAGTTGTGAGGATTTTTGTTTTCTTTATGTTGAGATGTAATCCATACAGAAGGCTGTGGTGTTTAATCTTCACCAGTAAGTGCTTCAAGTCCTCTTCACTTTCAGCAAGCAAGGTTGTGTCATCTGCGTAACGAAGGTTGTTAATGAGTCTTCCTGCAATCCTGATGCCCCGTTCTTCTTCATATAGTCCAGCTTCTCAGATTATTTGCTCAGCATACAGATTGAATAGGTATGGTGAAAGAATACAACCCTGACACACACTTTTCCTGACTCTAAACCAATCAGTTTCCCCTTGTTCTGTCTAAACAACTGCCTCTTGGTCTATGTACAGATTCCTCATGAGCACAATTAAGTGTTTTGGAATTCCCATTCTTCGCGACGTTATCCATAATCTATTATGATCCACACAGTTGAATGGCTTTGCAGTCAATAAAACCACACATCTTTCTGGTATTCTCTGCTTTCAGCCAGGATCCATCTGATACCAGCAATGGGCTTCCTTGTTCCACGTTCTCTTCTAAATCCAGCTTGAATTTCTGGCAGTTCCCTGTGGATATACTTTGCATATGAGCAATTGATGGCCTTGTTCTGACTGATGATATTGAGCTTTTCCATCATCTCTTTCCACATGTGCAGTCGATTTGATTTCTGTGTGTTCCATCTGGCGAGGTCCATGTGTTTCATCACCTTTTATGTTGGTGAAAAAAGGTATTTGCAACGAAGAAGTCGCTGGTCTTGCAAAATTCTGTCATGTGATCTCCAGCATCATTTCTATCACCAAGGCCATATTTTCCAACTATTGATCCTTCTTCTTTGATTCCTACTTTCCAATTTCAATCACCGGTAATTATCAATGCACCCTGATTGCATGTTTGATCAATTTCAGACTGCAGAAGTTGGTAAAAATCTTCAATTTGTTCATCTTTGGCCTTAGTGGTTGGTGTGTAAATTTGACTAATAGTCATATTAACTGGTCTTCCTTGTAGATGTATGGATATTTTCCTATCACTGATAGCATTGTACTTCAGGATAGATCTTGAAATGTTCTTTTTGACAATGAATGCAACACCATTCCTCTTCAAGTTGTCATTCCCAGCATAGTAGACCATATGATTATTTGATTCCAAATGGCCAATACCAGTCCATTTCAGCTCACTAATGCCTAGGATATCGATGTTTATGCGTTCCATTTCATTTCTGGCCATTTCCAGCTTTCCGAGGTTCATACTTCATACATTCCAGGTTTCGATTATTAATGGATGTTTGCAGCTGTGTCTTCTCATTTTGAGTCGTACCACATCAGCAGTTGAAGGCCCCAAAAGCTTTACTCCATCCATGTCATTAGGGTCAACTCTACTTCGAGGAGGCAGCTCTTCCCCAGTCCTAATTTGAGTGCCTTCCAACCTGAAGGGTTCATCTTCTGGCACTATATCAGACAATGTTCCGCTCCTATTCATAAGGTTTTCACTGGCTAATGCTTTTCAGAAGTAGACCACCAAGTCCTTCTTCCTAGTCTGTCTTAGTCTGGAAGCTCCACTGAAACCTATCTGCCATGGGTGACCCTCCTGACGTTTGAATACCAGTGGCATGGCTTCCAGCATCACAGCAACACGCAAGCCTCCTCAGTACGAGAAACTGACACACGGGGGATAAAATGTGTACATGTGTAAAATGTGTGTGTGTGTATAAAAATGTGTGTTTATATATATAAATGAATGTGTATATATACATATATATAAATGTGTGTGTATATATATAAATATGTGTGCATATATATAAATGTGTGTATAAGTATATATTATGTGTATATATACTCAGTGAATGGCTGGTCCTACTTCATTGTACAATGTCTAGCTTTTTGTAATGAATACCAGTTCTGCAGGATATAAAAAGATTCACGAAATGTTTCTTCGGTTCAATTTTCAGGAAATGAGAGTTTAGATAAGGCATAAATAGCTCATAGAAAATATTTTGTTATGAATTGCTGTGTATCAATGTGCAGTTAATGTCCACGGAGCTGTACTTCCCCTACTTCACTGGATGACATGAGTGCCTCCTTTTCCCATTCCTGACAATTATAATATTTTTTGTCCTTCATAATAGGGGTGGTGAAAGGATACAGCCCTGATGCGCACCTTTCCTGACTTTAAACCACGTATTATCCCCTCGTTCTGTTCAAACGACTGCCTCTTGAGCTGTGTACAGGTTCCTCATGAGCACACTGAAGACTTCTGGAATTCCCATTCTTTGCAATGTTATCCATAGTTTGTTATGATCCAAACAATCGAATGCCTTAGCATAGTCGAAGTGCTTTATTGACTTTTTAATAGCAAAGTAAATGTGTTTTAAGATGGAAAAACTTTATGAAAAATGTTAGTATAGAATAATTATTTCATGTCTTCAGCTAGATAAAAAGGTGAAGATTGAACATGTAAATACAGCTTTTCCTTTGAAGACTGTCATACAGTTTTCTTATGTTTTGAAACATTCAAAATAACTTTCATATGAACAGAAGCCAAGCAGGTTCTCACCTATTTGAAGTTCGGCAATTTTCTTAAAGCTGAATGCAAAGTGGATCTTTGTTTCTCTAGTATTATCTCTTCGTATGTATTCTGAATCTGTACAATCAAAAGATTTGCCAAATCTTCTAGCACTGTTGGGATAGTACAATAAACTATGATCTAAAAAGCGTGTTAGAGGGGGGGAAAAAAAAAACCAAAAACCATAGCATTTTAGTTGATTAGAAATTAATTTTGAGCTAACAATGTGATAAAGCCAAAAAAAAAAAAAAGCACCTTTAGAGATTGGGATACTAGAAGAATGGTATGGATTGACTTGTGCCCCCCCAAATATGTGTTGTAAATCCTAACCTCTCTGCCTGTGGTTATAATCCCATTGGGGAGTGGGTTGTCTTTGTTATGTTAATGAGGCAGATTAGTGTAGGGTTTGTCTTAGGTCAGACTGTTTTGAGATATAAAAGAGATTAAACAAGCAAAGGAGAAGGAAATATGGAGGAAGAGAGATGCCACGAAGATCACCCAGGAGCAAAAGCTCAAAAGAGACAAGGGCCTTCCTCCAGAGCCGACAGAGAGAGAAAAACTTCCTCTAGAGCCAGTTGCTCTGAATTTGGACTTCTAGCCTCCTAAACTGTGGAAGATAAATTTCTGTTTGTTAAAGCCATCCACGTGTGGTATTTCTGTTGTAGCAGCACTAGATGACTAAGACAAAGTATAATTTCATTTCATATATGATTTCATATACGCTACCCTCGGTATGGACTTGATGGCAATGGGTTTTGGTTTACCTTGCTTATCACGTCTAACTATTATACCCAAGCAATTAAACCAGGATGGCAAATCAACCCCACACTCTCCCACATGACACTACAGACATTAATAATCAAGGGCAGCACTTTTTCTGAAAGAGCCTAAAGGCAATCTTTTAGTTTCCCTCAATCATATGGATCCAGGTAGACCTGTTGCCTTTGACTCATGGTGACTATCTTAGGCTGGGTTCTCTACAGAAGCAAAACCAGTGAAGCATATAAATATATATATAGAAAAAAATCAAGGAAATGGCTCGTGGGTTTTTAGAGGCTGTAACGTCCCAAATCTGTGGGGCAGGAAAGGGGCTTCTCCTGACTCATGTAGCCTCAGGGGCCAGTGAACCCAAGATCAGCAGGTGGGAGAGCAGGGCTGTTGCTCACAGGCTGTGAAGATGGACGAATCTCAAGATCAGCAGGCAAGACCACAGGTAAGCTGCTAGCTCAAGGCCTAAGAACTGGAGGTCAGACGAACAGGAGCCAGCTGCAGGATCCAGAGCAAGGAAGAGGCCCTGCAAAGAGAGCAGGAAGGATGAAGTGGTGGAAGCAGGGGAGATGAAGGCTGAGGGCGTGGTGAGCCGCCACAGGCCCCGCCCCAGCTGGTACCATTCACAGCAGATCCCATCATAGGGGTGATCACGTATCAAATCTCAATGGGGAAGTGATCACAGCATTATACAGCTGCCAAAACACTGAGAATCTTGCCCAGCCAAGTTGACACACAACCTTAAGCATCACAGTGACCCCATGGGTGTCAGAGTAGAATTGTGCTCCATAGGGTTTCAGTGGCTGATTTTTATGAAGTAAATCACCAGGTCTTTCTTCTAAGGCATCTCTGTGTGGACTTGAACCTGCAGTCTTTTGGTTAGCAGCTGAGCATGCAGCCGTAACTAGTTAATCAGCATTGGCACCTTTTATGATACAGACTGGACAGAGGGCCCAGAATGAAGCAAATCAACAATGAAGACAGGTCTTCAAAAAAAAAGGGAGATGGAAATTGGAAATATTTAGGCAAGGAAGACCAAGTGCAACAGGAGACAGCTCTCTTGAAATATTTACTAGGCTGCCACAGGAAAGAGTAAGGAGACTCACTATTCATTACAGCTTCTGAAATCAAAACAAAGACCAAGGTAAAGACTTGTAGGGTGGGGGGATCCCTGCTCATAAGAAGCTGGAAATTTCAATGATATTTGTGAAATAAGCATTCAATCACCGGAAATTCAGACACATAGGTTAAAGTACCTGCCAGAATGTTTTGAAGTTAAACACATACATTCAGCTTAACAATTTTTTATAGAACGAACACCATTCATTGGTACTTGCTCTTATTTATTAGAGTTCATCCTCAGAGAACTTCCTGGGAGGCACAAACAATTTGTACTCCTCTACTGACCTAAAGGTTGGCGGTTTGTACTCGCCCACAGCACCATGGAAGAAAGGCCTGGCAGTCTGCTTCTGTAAAGATCATATCCAAGAAAACCCTAGGGAGCAGTTCTACTCTGTAACACATGGGGTCGCCATGATTCAGAATTGACTCAAGAGCAATGAGTCTGGTTTTTTTTTTTTCTTTTTTTGTTGGAGGTGTGATATCTACAACTCAGTTTCGAGTGGTTCAGAAAAATATGCATAGTTCCATATGTTTTATATATAGATGTGACTGTGTGTGTGTGTGTATTTGTGTGTGTATGAAAACACATTGAGAGCAGAAGGATAGAGAGACAGAAAAAGAGAAATAAAGCAAAGAAAAAGTGGGAAAATGTTAACAAGCCCTAAATCTAAGTGAGTGTTTACGGTAGCTGTTATACTGAGACATTTTCTGTAGGCTTGAAAATATATCAGAATAAAAAGTTACAAAAACAAAAAGAGAAATAGAGATGAAAATTGAGATAACTGAAGAATAAACCTAAACCATTGCAAAATAAAGAAGTTAGCATGTTGGAGTCAAAAGTTGCTTGTGAATTCATCACAGTGGCTAAAGTTTTTGGCTGAGCTGACCTCAGCGATGGGTCCTGCTTTCTGAAAGATGCGTGTTGTCCACTGAGGCAGTCTGGTACACACAGCCCAGGTTCTGGGAAAGCAGAGGTGAAGGACAAGAACTTACAGTAAACATTTAGCAAGAACGCGGCCAAATATCTTCTAACATGCAGTGCAGTAAAACTTACCTTAACCAGAGACGCACCTGATGATATTTAGGTTTCTCAAACTGTTTGGGATTATGCCATTGCTGCCTGCTTTATGTCCAGGATTCCTGAACTTCTAACAGCAATCGCAAAATTTCTGCAAAGCCCAATGCCAGGTGTAAAGGCTGGACCTCCTCAGGCTTTTCTAGAGGCAAGCTTCGATAATACACATTTGACAATGTGCTTATTTATATGTGGTGAGGTACAGGATAATGTGGCGTATGTTTCATGCCACTGTTATTCCACATTTTCACATAAAATGTTCACACAAGTAGCATTATCAAATAAATGAAATATGCAAAAATAATTAACTCCATCTTAGCTTCCAATGACAGAATCCAAGTTTAAATATATGCTCAAGTTATTCCAGGAGTTCAGTGTCATTACTGATTTTTCAGAAATACTATCAATGTGACTTATGCTTTGAGGAATTTAGACCAGAAATCCTTGGTGCCAGTCATTTTTCTCTGTAGGGGAAAAATGCATTCTTTAATCCCCAGTGTGAGGAAAAGCCACTGAGGCAATGGAAATAGTAGGGGCAGAAAATAGGTTTGAATAAAATAAATGGCCATTCATTCTTATTTGGAATGTCAGGTGGGTTTTAAGAACATTACCAGGAGCTCTATCTGCCCAGTGACAGAGAAGAATTAATGCATTTGAACTGTGGTGTTGGTGAAGAATATGGAGTGTGCCATGGACTGCCAGAACAATGAACAAATCAGTCTTAGAAGAAATACAAACAGAATGCTCCTGAGAAGCAGGAATGGCAAAACTTCATCTTGCTTACTTTGGACACATTATCAGCAAAAATCAATGTTTAGAAAAGGACACCATGTTTGGTAAAGTACAAGGTCAGCAAAAAGTAGACAAACCCTCAATGAGATGGATTGGGACAACAGACACAGCAATGGGCTCAAACATACCAATGATGGTCAAGATGGTGCCAGGCTGGGGAAGGTTTCCTGTTATACATGACGTCATCACGAGTTGAAGCCAACTCAGGAGTGACTAACAACAATAAAGTTTGAAAAGTAACAAGTTCCTGGAATAAAATTTTTCATAGTGACCCTAACTTGCCCAAAGAGGCCTCACCTCATTTTTGCCACATACTCTCCAATTAAATACTTCTTCCAGAAATCTAAGCCATTTAAAACTCAACATGAAACAAGACCCATACCTCACTCCATGCACAAAAATGAGCTCAAAATGGATCAAAGACCTAAATATAAAATCTAAAATGATAAAGATTGTGGAAGAAAAAATAGGGACAATGTTAGGAGCCCTAATACATGGCATTAACAGTATATAAGATATTACTAACAATGCAGAAGAAAAACTAGATACCTGGGAGCTCCTAAAAATCAAACACCTATGCTCATCCAAAGACTTCACCAAAAGAGTGAAAAGATTACCTACAGACTGGGAAAAAGGTTTTAGCTATGGCATTTCCCATCAGTGCCTGATCTCTAAAATCTGCATGATACTGCAAAAACTCAACTACAAAAAGACAACCCAATTAAAAAATGGGCAAAAGATATGAACAGACACTTCACTAAAGAAGACATTCAGGCTGCTGACAGATACATGAGGAAATGCTCACCATCATTAGCCATTAGAGAAATGCAAATCAAAACTACAACGAGATTCTATCTCACTCCAACAAGGCTGGCATTAATTCAAAAAACACAAAATAATAAATGTTAGAGAGTCTGTGGAGAGACTGGAACACTTATACACTGCTGGTGGGAACATAAAATGGTACAACCACTTTGGAAATCTATTTGGTGCTTCCTTAAAAAGCTAGAAATAGAACTACTATACAATCCAGCAATCCCACTCCTCGGAATATATCCTAGAGAAATAAGAACCTTTACACGAACAGATATATGCACACCCATGTTTATTGCAGCACTGTTTACAATAGCAAAAAGATGGAAGCAACCAAGGTGCCCATCGACAGATGAATGGATAAATAAATTATGGTATATTCACACAATGGAATACTACGCATCGATAAAGAACAGTGAGGAATCTTGAAACATTTCGTAACATGGAGGAATCTGGAAGACATGGTCAGTGAAATTAGTTGCAAAAGGACAAATATTGTATGAGACCACTATCATAAGAACTCAAGAAATAGTTTAAACAGAGAGGAAAATATTCTTTGAGAATATTTTCAAAGAAAGGGGAAGGGAGGGGGGTGGTATTCGCTAATTAGATAGTAGATAAGAACTACTTTAGGTGAGGGGAAAGACAACACAGAATACAGGCCAGGTCAGCACAAATGGACTAAACCAAAAGCAAAGAAGTTTCCTGAATAAACTGAATTCTTCGAAGACCAGCGTAGCAGGGGCAGGGGTTTGGGGACCATGGTTTCAAGGGGCAGCTAAGTCAACTGTCAACTTCCTCTCTGCCTACCTCCTTCCTTCCTTCCTTCCTTCTTTCCTTTCGCTTTTTCTCCCCTCCATCCCTCTTTTTTTTCTCTTCAAATTCTCATCATTAAAATTCGCCTTTGTTCTGAAGCTTGTGGCTCCAGGAAAGGATGAGTATGAAAGAAGCCATAAAATCAAATTCCTGGCTTTGAATATCAAAGTAGAATTCTCTTTCATCCAGGAGCAGAAATACTCGTCTTGAAATCAATGCTTTACCTGCAAGTAATTGGCACTCGAGAAAGTGTATTTTCTGTTTAAGTATCAAGAGACGAACCCTAGAGAACTCAAGACACTAAGACCAAGTCTTTAACCCTCGAGTGAGGGAGATGCAACAAGAATGCAAGCTTATTGTTGCAGCTTAACCTCTCCTATCCTGACTGAGGAGAGGCCCCAGGTGTTGCGAACTGTTAACACGCTGGGCCGCTAACCAAAGGGGGGAGGTTCCAGTGTACTCAAGGTGCCTCGGAAGAAAGGCCTGGTGATCTACTTCTGAAAAATCAGCCATTGAAATCCTTATGGAGTGAGTTCTACTCAGACACACATGGGGCCACTGGGAGCTAGAGTCCACTAGACTGCAGTTGGGTTTGTCTGCCTCTCCCTGCACTACTGGCTGGAATTCAGACCTCTTTCCTTATGTTGTGCTTGTCGTTGTGTGCTGTTGAGTCAATCCTGATGCATAGCGACCCTATAGGACAGAGTAAAACTGCCCCATAGAGTTTTCAATGAGGGCCTGGCAGATTCGAGCTGCTGACCTTTTAGTTAGCAGCTGAGCTCTTAACCACAGTGCCACCAGGGCTCCAGCTTCATTATACCCTGACTTTAAGTTCATTATAAAGCCAATTAGGAAAAAAAAAAAAGCAAAAAAACAAAAAGCCTTTGTTCTGTTCCACACCCAGAGTGACACAGCTCTGGGCAGCTAAGCATTGGTAAGTGGTATTTTAAGGAGTAATGGGTGTTTTTCCAGCTCACTTTCTTTTTCTGGAAGCAATATACAATTTCTGTTTTCTAAGGGCCTTGTCATTGCTTCATAATTGACCAACCCCTCGTTTTTATAGTTTTTCCCCCCACCTCACCAACAAACTGATGGAAGAGACAGATGATTATGCATGAGAAGCGTCTGTGGACGCAGCTGTGCCTCACTTGGCACTAGGAGGTGCTGTGGTTGCGGGTGAAGGGGCAGAGATGCTGTTACGGCTTAAATTGTGTTCCCCCCAAATAGGCCTGGAGTCCACACCCCTATACCTGTGGATGTGATCCTGTTTGGGAACAGGGTTCTCTTTGTTATGTTCTTGAGGCCTGTGTTTTAGTCATAACCAGTTTTGAGATCTGAAAGGAGCAGACCAGGCACAGAAGCAAGCAACCACGAATGAAGGAAAGACAGATGCCACATGGCGATCTCCAAGAAACCCTGGGAAGAAGGCTAGAGAATGTGGAGATCTCCAAAAAGCCCTGGGAAGAAGGCTAGAGAATGTGGAGATCTCCAAAAAGCCCTGGGAAGAAGGCTAGAGAATGTGGAGATCTCCAAAAGCCCTGGGAAGAAGGCTAGAGAGTGTGGAGATCTCCAAGAAACCCTGGGAAGAAGGCTAGAGAATGTGGAGATCTCCAAAAGCCCTGGGAAGAAGGCTAGAGAATGTGGAGATCTCCAAAAAGCCCTGGGAAGAAGGCTAGAAAATGTGGAGATCTCCAAAAAGCCCTGGGAAGAAGGCTAGAGAATGTGGAGATCTCCAAAAGCCCTGGGAAGAAGGCTAGAGAATGTGGAGATCTCCAAAAAGCCCTGGGAAGAAGGCTAGAGAATGTGGAGATCTCCAAAAGCCCTGGGAAGAAGGCTAGAGAATGTGGAGATCTCCAAAAGCCCTGGGAAGAAGGCTAGAGAATGTGGAGATCTCCAAAAGCCCTAGGAAGAAGGCTAGAGAATGTAGAGATCTCCAAAAAGCCCTGGGAAGAAGGCTAGAGAATGTGGAGATCTCCAAAAGCCCTGGGAAGAAGGCTAGAGAATGTGGAGATCTCCAAAAAGCCCTGGGAAGAAGGCTAGAGAATGTGGAGATCTCCAAAAAGCCCTGGGAAGAAGGCTAGAGAATGTGGAGATCTCCAAAAGCCCTGGGAAGAAGGCTAGAGAGTGTGGAGATCTCCAAGAAACCCTGGGAAGAAGGCTAGAGAATGTGGAGATCTCCAAGAAACCCTGGGAAGAAGGCTAGAGAATGTGGAGATCTCCAAGAAACCCTGGGAAGAAGGCTAGAGAATGTGGAGATCTCCAAAAGCCCTGGGAAGAAGGCTAGAGAATGTGGAGATCTCCAAAAGCCCTGGGAAGAAGGCTAGAGAATGTGGAGATCTCCAAAAAGCCCTGGGAAGAAGGCTAGAGAATGTGGAGATCTCCAAAAGCCCTGGGAAGAAGGCTAGAGAATGTGGAGATCTCCAAAAGCCCTAGGAAGAAGGCTAGAGAATGTAGAGATCTCCAAAAAGCCCTGGGAAGAAGGCTAGAGAATGTGGAGATCTCCAAAAGCCCTGGGAAGAAGGCTAGAGAATGTGGAGATCTCCAAAAGCCCTGGGAAGAAGGCTAGAGAATGTGGAGATCTCCAAAAGCCCTGGGAAGAAGGCTAGAGAATGTGGAGATCTCCAAAAGCCCTGGGAAGAAGGCTAGAGAATGTGGAGATCTCCAAAAGCCCTGGGAAGAAGGCTGGAGAAGCTGAAACAAGGACTTTCCCCAGAGCAGACAGGGAGAGCCTGCGCCCTAAGTTCAGACTTCCAGCCTCTGAAACTGTGAGAAAACAAAGGTCTGTTTGTGAAAGCCACCCACGTGTGGTGTTTCTGCTACAGCAGACTAGGTAACTAAGACAGACGTGGAGAACATATTTCAAAGGGAGGAGAAGGCCAGCCTCTTGGAGTGGATAAACACATTTGCATGATTTTACTACTTTAATCATACTTTTTTTCCCTACCTAATGAGTATTTTCCTCATTCCTTCTTTCTTAGACTTGCATTGAGTGCCATGTACCTTCCTTTGTTTTTCTCTTGGGTTTCCAGTGAAGACAGTCGTCATCAATGAAAGATTTTGCTGAGTGATGGAACCTTCATTAAAAAACATACGCTGCCAATTACAGGAGGCCCTGGTTGTCTCAAACACTTAAGCACTCTACTACTAGCCAAAAGCTTGGTGGTTTGAACTCACCCAGAGGCACCTTGGAAGACAGGGGTGGCAATCTGCTTCTGAAAGGTCAGTTTTGAAAACCCTACAAAGCAGTTCTACCCTGCACACATGGGGTCGCCACAAGTTAGAGTTGACCCAAAGGCAGCTAACAACAACATTGCCATTTACAGATTTCAGCAATGAAAAATATTTGTGTTAACCACTTTTACGGACTGCATCGTGTCCCCAAAAGTGTGTGTCAATTTGGCTATTCCCAGTCTTGTCCACCATTTTGTCATCTTATATGATTATCCTATTTGTTGTAAATCCTGCCTCTGTAATGTCAACGAGGCAGGATTAGAGGCAGTTATGTTAATGAGGCAGGACACAATCTACAAGGTTAGGTTGTATCTTGAGTCAGTCTCTTTCGAGATATAAAAGACAGAAGTGAGCAGAGAGGCGGGACCTCGTACTACCAAGAAATAAGAGCCAGGAGAACAGTGTGTCCTTTGGACCCAGGGTCCCTGCACCTAAGAAGCTCCTCAATCAGGGAAAGATTGATGAGAAGGACCTTCTCCCAGAGCTGACAGAGAGAGAAAGACTTCCCCTGGAGTTGGCACCCTAAATTTGGACTTCTAGCCTCCTAAACTGTGAGGGAAGAAATTTCTCTTTGTTAAAGCCATCCACTTGCGATAGTTCTGTTACAGCAGCACTAGATGACTAAGACAACCACCTACCCTAATAAGACATTGTGATAGATATTAAGACATGAGGTGTGTATGGTCCCTGCCCTTGAATAGTTTATTATCTATCTTTAAGGATAAAAATCCATGCATCTATGTGGTTATATTAGGAGGAAGTGCGTGCAAAGGCAAAGCTGTTTTCATAAGGTAGTAAATTCAGAGAAGGAGCTATCAGTTCCAGCTGATGGCCTTCTTGGCCTGGGTGGGATTACTCATGCGGAGGTGGTAGGGTAGGGAAGTTCCTCGGGAGAGTGGGAAAGGTTTAGCAGTCACGAGGTGAGCACACACACGTTTACTCCTTTTCCTAGCCCCTTTAGTGTTTTTTTTTTTTTTAGTGTTAAGCCTTTCTTAGAGTTGTTGGGAAGCCATGATTACTACCATCAATGATCAGAAATTGACCAAGTGACTTAAGTAGAGGTGAAAGGTTTTATTTAGTTGCTTTGCACCAGGTAACTCCACAACCAAAGCAGGATTGGAATGGTATATGATGAGGAGGAGCCCCTGTGTGTTACTAGCTGAAAGGTTGGCAGTTTGAACCCACCCAGAGGGACCTTGGAAGAAAGGCCTGGCGAGCTGCTTCCAAAAAATCAGCCACTGAAAACCTCATGGGGCACAGTGCTGCTCTGATACGCACGGGGTTGCCATGAACTGGAGCCAACTCAACGGCAGCTAACAACAGTCCATCCTTGTAGTCTGATCCATGTAGCAGTTGCTGCCAACCAAAAGGTTGGCAGTTCAAATCCACCAGCTGCTCCTTGGGAACCCTATGGGACAGTTCTACTCTGTCTTAAAGGGTCACTATGAGTTGGAATCGACTCAGTGGCAGTGGGTTTTAGGAATACATTTAATAAAAGTTGAGAAAAACCTCCAGTCTGAAACTACAAAATATTACTGAGAGAAATTAAATAAATTTACATAAATGAAAAGATCTATCATGTTCATGGACTGGAAGCCTCAGCATTACAGTGACTGCCATTCTCCCCAGATTACCTATAGATGGAATGCAATTCCAATTACATTTCCGGCACTTTTTTTTTTTTTTGGACAAGCAATTCTTGAAATTTATATGGCATTTCAAGGACCCAGGACCCAGGATAGCCAAGACAACCTTGAAAACAGACATGGCATTGGGAGACTCACAGTTCTTGCTTTGAAGAGTGTTATAAAGCTATAGTCACCAAAGCCATGTGGAATTAGTGAAAGGATACACAAATAGATCAACAGAGCAACACTGAGTGCTTGGAAAGAGACACACACCCACATTTATACGGTGAAATGAAAAAGTGCCAAAGTAATTTCATGGAAAGGAAAGACTTTTCAAATAGAATGATGAAGCCAAGATGGAATCAGCCAGCTACCACTTCCTCACTCCATTGATTGCAGTGGAAAATACCTGGACAAAATATGAAAAAGCGACTATTTGAGGGCTCTAAAAAGGACACAATAGCAGGCAAGTTAGGGACTGAAATAAAAGCTTGAATGCAGTTCCATAGTAGGAGTGGGTTTCACATCTTTTTCCTCCTAGGTCTCCCAGCTTTGACCAGATGGCAGGCTGAATCCCAGAAAGGCAGAGCCAGCACTGACAACATGGAAGACATTGCATGTTCATAGATACGGACACTCAATATTGTCAAAAGGTTAACTACGATATAAACCACCTTCCCAGCCCCAGACTAACCTCAGAGTGGTGCATGGCCCAGCCAGCTCACACAGCCCAGTGAAGGCTTTGAAAACTGAACTGATACTAGAACTGTGACCCACAGACAGTGGGAGAGAACACAGGCTGAAGCTAACCAACTGACTGCCTGTATACCAATTAAAAGGAACCCTGGTGATGCAATGGTTAAACTGCCAATTGAAAGATTAGCAGTTCGAATCCACCCAGTGACTCGGAGGGAGAAAGAAATGGCCATCTGCTGTCATAAAGATTATAGCCAAGTAAACCCTATGGGGCAATTCTACTCTGTCACATGGAATAGCTATGAATTGGAATCAACTCCATGGCAAATAACAACTACATACAAAACAATAGCTATCTATCCACCTGTATATTTTATTACTATATGTATAAATTATACTATCATAATGGTGCGGATGGTTAAATGCTCAGCTGCTAACCAAATGCTCAGCAGTTTGAAGCCACGCAGCGGGTCCACAGGAGAAAGACCCAATGATCTGCTCCTGTAAAGATTACAGCCAAGAAATCCCTGTGGGGCAGTTGTACTCTATCACATGGAGCCACTATGAGTCAGAATTGACTTGACACAACCAACAATAACAACAACACACCAATTTAAAAAATTAATTTATATTCCATGTGCCCTGAAACATAATTTTATCCTTGCTTTTTGTATATTTGTTATTAAAAAACACAAAGGACAAAACAGAATTATCAAGGATGAATATCTTATTACTAGCCCTTGTCTATGCATTTCCCTTTATTAGGGATCTTTCTTTTTGTGTAGAGGTCTGAATTACTTTCTAGTATCTTTTCTCTTCTATATACACAATGCCCATTAGTATTTTTTTTTTTTTTTGTAGGGGTGGTCTGGTGGATATGAACGCTGTCAGCTTCTATTTGTCTGGAAATGTTTTAATTTCACCCTCATTCTTGAAGGATAATTTTCCTGGGTTTAATATTCTTGGTTGACAGTTCCCCACCCCCCCCCCCCCCCGGTACTTTAAATATATTATTCCATTGCCTTTTGGCCTCCAATGTTTCTGAAGAAAAATCAAAAACTTATTGGAGATCCTTTGTATGTGACTGTTTGCTTCACTCTCACTGCTTTCAGGATTCTTTTATCTTTAATTTTTGAGAACCTTACTATGATGTGTCTTGGTGTAGATCTCTTTGGGTTTATCCTTCTTGGGGTTCTCTGAACTTCATGGATTTGTAAATTCACGTCCTTTGTTAAATTGGGAAAATTTTATGTCGTTATTTCTTCAAATATTTTTTCTGTCCCTTTCTCTCACATCTCCTTCTGGAATTCTGATGATGCGTATATTAGGTCTCTTGTTGTCCTGTAATTCCATTAAACTGTGCTCAGCCTTCTTGAACATCTGTTCTTGTTGCTCTTCATTGTCGGTAATTTTAACTGTCATATCCCCTAATTTGCTGATTCTGTCTTCTGTGTGATTAAATCTGTTGACGACAAGGATGTTGAGAAATTGGAACCCTTACCCAGTGCTGTTGGAAATGCAAAATAGTACTGCTATTTGGAAAACACTGTGGCAATTCCTCAAAAAGCTAAAAACAGAACTATCGTATGACCCAGTGATTCCACTCTTAGGAATTGAAAGCAGAAACTTAAACGGGGACTTGTATGCCAGTGTTCATTGCAGCACTATTCACAATAGCCAAAAGGTAGAAACAACCTAACTGCCCATCAACAGAGGAATGGATAAACAAAATGTAGTACATACATACAATGGAATACTACTTGGCCTGTAGGAGAAATAAAGCTCTTGATACATGCTGCAATGTGGTTGGAGCTTGAAGACATTATGCTGAGTAAAATAAGTCAACTATAAAAGCACAAATATTGTATAATCCCACTTACATAAAAAAAAGACAAGAAAAGGCAAATGTATAGAGTCCAAAGTTTATAAGTGGCTAGCAGGGTGGGAAGGAGGGGGAAAGGGAGGATTAATGGTGATGGAAATATCCCATTAATTAAGGGTAAGGTTGCATACCCAATTATTGTAATTGCTATCAATAAGTTGTACAGCTGTAAAAAGTTGAATTTGCAAAAGTTGTGTGATAGATATATTTACAACAACAACAACAACAACAACAAAAAGACTAGTTGCTGAGGCTCCTTATGTATAGCCAAACACCTAATAGGATTTGGTTCCTTGGTTTGGAAGGTTTAGGGTCATGGTTTCATGGAACATTCCAGTTAATTGGCCCAGTAATATGTTTAGTGCTTCTGTTTTACCTCCTAATTCATTGAATAGCGCCTGAGGTCTTAACAGCTTGCAAGCAGCCATCCAAGGCACAATTGATCTCTATTTTCCTGGAATAACAGAGAAGGAAGGAGAGTCAGGAGTAGGAGGAGGATGTGGAATGTGTGGCTACTTGCCTCCATAAACAACTGTCTTCTTTTCCATGAGATCAGAAGAACTGGCTGGTGCACAACTACTATCAAGAAGAATCTTGATCAAAAGGGGGAATGTGCAGAACAGAATTTCAAATTCTCATGAACTCCAGACTTTCTGAAGCCATAAAAATTGGATAAACCTCTGAAACTATTGCCCTGAGATAATCTTTAAACCTTAAACAAAAATATCCCCGGAAGTCTTCTTAAAACCAAAAAATGGCTTAACTAGCAAAAAATTTCTGCCTTGAGCATTATGCTGTTTTAAGAACTATCTACATGGAATCAAATTGATAACAGCAACTCAAAAGATGAGACAGGAACCTTAGGGGGCAGTGAATTTATGTTCACGGGGGAGGAATAACTCAGAAAGGGAGGGTGAGAATGGTTGCACAACTCTTAAGAGTGTAATCAATGTCACTCAATGATACATGTAGAAACTGGAATTGGCATATGTTTTGCCATGTATATTCTCACCAACAACAAAATAAATTAAAAAAAATACATTTGAAACAAACGGTGATGGAATAATGGGTATCTGTAAGGAAAAAAAAAAAAGCCTGAATGCATCAGAGAACTAAGTGTAAAATCCGAAGTTATAAAACTTTTGAAGTAAAAGAATATTATTTGGTCAATGGGTGTCATCTGAGAGAGGACACGAAATTTACTGACCATATAGTGTAAACTTAATAAATTTGATTTTTTTTTTAAACCAAAAAACTTCTTCAAAAGACACCTTTAGGAAAATGAAAATCAAGACAGAATAACAATAATAAAAAAAACCCATTGCCATTGAGTAGATTCCAATTCATAGCGGCCCTAAAGGACAAAGTAGAACTGCCCCATAGTTTCCAAGGAGCAGCTGGTGGATTCGAACTGCTGACATTTTGGTTAGAGCCATAGCTCTTAACCATTACACCATCGGTGTTTCCATAGGAGGACATAATTGTAGTACGTAAGTCTGACCCAGGCCTTGTTCCTAGAATAACGTATAAAGAATTTCCATACCTTTAGAAAAACGGAATGAATAAAAGTCTTGCTAAGACACTCTCCAAGAAGGTACCTAAAAGGCCAAGAAAAGAACTTACTTTCATTAAGCAGTGGTTCAGAGCTACAGCTGCTAACCGAAAGGTCAGCAGTTCGAATCCACCAGCCGCTCCTTGGAGCAGCTCTACTCTGTCATATAGGGTTGCTACGAGCCGGAGCTGACTCAACAGCACCTTTTTTTTTTTTTTTTTTTTAATTTAGAAAACATTTTGGCAGTTTCTTATAAAGTTAACCACATACTCATGCTATGATTCAGCAATCTCGCTCCTAGGTATTTACTCAAGAGAATTCAAAAAATTATACCCAGGCAAAGACTTGTTCACAGAACTTTTATTCAGAATAGCCAAACGCTGGAAGAAATCTAAAAGTCTGCCCACACAAGAATGGGTAAAGAAGTTGTGGTATTTTTCTGCAATGCCTGCTACTTGGCAACACCCGGAGATGGACTACTGATACCCACCATAACAGGCATACGTCTCAAGAACGTTGTGCTTGAGCGAAAGAAGCCAAACATGAAGGAGAACAGACTGTGTGATTAATTTACATGACAGGTGACAACAGTCAGAACTAATCCCCAGTGAAGGAATCAGAACGGCGGTGGTGGTTGACTAGGGATGGAGGGGGACGTGAGCTGAGACTGACCGGGCAGGGGCCAGAGGGGACGAGCTGAGACTGACCGGGCAGGGGCCAGAGGGGACGAGCTGAGACTGACCGGGCAGGGGCCAGAGGGGACTTTCTGAGGTGACGGAATGCTTTGTGTTTTGATAAAACCGGGTGTCGTCCAGTGGAGTCTGAATCATAGCTGAGTTTTTGTAAGGAGAGCACCAAGCCTTTCTTCCAAGGTGCTTCTAGGCGGACTTGAACCTCCAACCTTTTGGTGAGCAGCCAGGGTGTCAACCGTTTGCAACCCCCAGGGACTCCACATATTGTTTACAGGTGAAGATATATAGTAAAAGTGTGAGGGCTCATATGGGAACAATAAAAACGAGAAAAGGGTTCGTAGTTACATGCGGGAAGGCGAGAAATGGGGGGAGGGAACAGTGTATGAGGTTACATGTCTGTAACGTTTTAAAAAAAGGCCTGAAGCAAATGTGGCAAAAGACCGAAACTTAATAAAAGGTACAAAACTGTCTTTATAACAATCTCTATTCTTTTTTGTGTGTTTTTAAGGAGTTTTACTAGTGGGAAGCATAAGAAATACTAATGAAAAGCTAACCAGCAAGGAAGTGGTATAATTATAATATCCACCCAGGTTATACACCCCAAAGCCTTCTTTCTTTTTAATTAACCATTTTTTTCTTCTTTCTCCAGGCCTAACGTTATATCCTGGCTGGAATTTTTTTCAGCAATGTCTCCCTTCTATTATCTTCTCTCTGTTTCCTTCCTCTTCCACCTTCTTCTGATTGCTCTAAATACAATGAGCTTTAATACAGCAAAGGAGAACATCACACACACGTCCTGACTAATACAGTTTTCAATATGGTTTACTCATCTTTAGAGAAAAATGCATATAGGAGGATCCGATTTCACTGCAAAAACAGCACATTTCAGCTCAGTGCTGGAGGCCGGTTGATTTTTCATTGCTTCCAGACCCGAACACCCACCCAAAGCAAGATGAAGTGTGAGCTGAGGGTACCGTTTAGGATACTTAACTGCTGTGGTCATTGGGTATTTGCAGTGAAAGGTCTCACAGAGCAGATTCTCAGCTTACCCATGGGTTTGGTTAGGATCAGACTTCACCATAAAATGGAGCTTTTTTTTTTCCTGAACTCAACACACTATTTAAGTGATTTATGACAACTTCACCTTGTTTTCTTTTCTTGTTGGGAAGTGTCACTCTGTAGCTGTCAGACTGCCTCTCACATCATCTAGGTAG
The DNA here is from genome assembly GCF_024166365.1 of Elephas maximus indicus. NCBI lineage: Eukaryota > Metazoa > Chordata > Mammalia > Proboscidea > Elephantidae > Elephas > Elephas maximus. The sequence continues at coordinate 172,723,430 of NC_064846.1, forward strand.
ATGGAGAAAGCGCTCTGACACTGAGCATGGATTTCAAAAACAGTTGCTGCTCTCACAACGGGAGACTAGCAGTCACAATGTACGGGAACATGAGGCTGGAATTACGATGGATGTGAGCGTGTGTCTGCGGAGACCCATGTTCTTTCCACACACGTGACAATTCCTACAAACGATTCGGGGATCCAGATTTCCTGAAGCATGGATGGATTCCTCCAGGGAAAAGAATTTTGCATTTAAATGCATGCTCTGTGCCAAACACCAGATGAAGAGATTTACATAGATTATTTTATAACTCCCCCCCCAAACAGTATGAAATAGGCATGCTTAGCCCTTTTTTGCATAAAAGGAAACTGAAGTTAGAAATGTTATTTTCCTCACATTTACACAGCTTGTGTGTGATGAAACCTATGTTCTCACAGCTTGTTTCATACCGAACTTCATGCCTCTCTAGTCTCCCCAGCTGAGCCTTCTATGCCACAGTCCATGCCTCTCCACTCCCGCCAGCTGCTCCTTCTACCCCACAGTCCGTGCCTCTCCACTCTCCCCAACTGCTCCATCTACCCCACAGTCCATACCTCTCCACCCTCCCCAACTGCTCCATCTACCCCACAGTCCATACCTCTCCACTCTCCCCAGTTCCTCCTTCTTCTCCACAGTCCATGCCTCTCCACTCTCCCAGCTGCTCCTTCTACTCCACAGTCCATGCCTCTCCACTCTCCCAGCTGCTCCTTCTACTCCACAGTCCATGCCTCTCCACTTTCCCAGCTGCTCCTCCTACTCCACAGCCCATGCCTCTTCACTCTCCCCAGTTCCTCCTTCTACTCCACAGCCCATGCCTCTCCACTCTCCCCAGCTGCTCCTATTCCACAGTCCATGCCTCTCCACTCTCCCAGCTGCTGCTTCTACTCCACAGCCCATCCCTCTCCTCTCCCAGCTGCTCCTTCTACTCCACAGTCCATGCTTCTCCACTCTCCCCAGCTTCTCCTTCTACTCCACAGTCCACGCCTCTCCACTCTCCCAGCTGCTCCTGCTACTCCACAGTCCATGCTTGTCCACTCTCCCCAGCTGCTCCTCCTACTCCTTCTACTCCACAGTCTCTGCTACTCAGCCATCTATTCCACAGTTTAATATTAGATTTACAGAAATATTGCAAAAGTATTTCAAATTATTGCAAAAATAGTAGAGTTCCCATATGTTCCTCACCCAGTTCCCCCTACTGCTGACATCTTATATTACCACAGTGCGTTCATCAAAAGTGAGAAATGAGCACTAGTACAATCAATTAGCTAATCTCCAGATTTTATTTGGATTTCCCCAGTTTGCCACCAATGACCTCTTTCTGCTCCAGAAACCAATTCAGGATCCCAGATTGCATTTATATGTCATGTCTCCTTAGCCTCCTCAGATCTGTGGCAGTTTCTTTGCATTTTCATTTTTTAAAGATTTCCTGGTGTTGACAGTTTTTATGAGCCTTGGTCAGGCATTTTCTAGAATACCCCTCAATCTGGGTCTGTCTGATGTTTTCTTATGATTAGACTGGGGTTGTAGGTTTGGGGCTATAATACCACAGAGAGGAAGTGCACACTAGCTCAGCATACACAAGAGGATGATGTTTTCAGAGCCCTGAAATAATCATTTACTAATAGGGGCTGCCCTTTTCTGAGAGTCTCTGAAACTTCTAGAAACTACCCTCTCTTTTTTGGAATGTCCTTGCTCAGAATAGAAGTCCACGGGTGGAGCAAACAATTCAGCGCTCGACTGCTAACTGAAAGGTTGGCCATTGGAATCCACCTAGAGACACCCTGAGGGAAAGACCTGGAGATCTGCCTCCAAAAAACCAGCCATTGAAAACCCTATGGAGCACACATGGGACGCCATGAGTTGGAGTCAACTCCATGGCAACTGGTGTGGTTTTTGGTTCTGTTGCCCATGACATCCGTGGCTGTATCCTACTCACAGGATGTGATGCACTTCCGATGAGACGCTTGAACGGGGAAGGAAGCCATGAGCACACAGCTGCTGGGCAACCCAACAAGCAACCAAAAAGGCAGTGGGCGACGGATGCTTTGGGAACTGCTGCCTCGCTCTGAGGAGTGCCTTTGAACGCTTACCCCCCAGAACATAGCTGCCATAGCGATGCTGCTATTCCAACATCTGTCACGAACAGCTGTGCCCTTCTGCAGACGGTGCCACCTTGTGCACACGAAGAATAAATTTTCCTGGGCATTTGTGGCTCCGTGTGTGGCCGGGCAAAGAGCACTGCCTGGATTTGGGGCCGCAAAAATACAATAGCACTTTGCACTTTGGGGGTGGGGGGAATTGGTACTCGTGAAGTTTCAGCCTGGTTGATAGGACGCACAAAACACACATATTTCCTGCCTGAGAAATCCATGTAACAGATATCGTGGGTGCTGTTTGTAAGTGCATTGATCCTGCTGTCTGCGTTTCAGGATCCTTACAAGTCTGTTTAGAGACTTATCTATTTTTACAGAAATAGCTGTAAACACCTCCTTCCTTCTTTCTTCTATCGCCCTTTCCCATCCTGCCCCTCTTTCTCACAATGTTAACTTTAACTCTAAATCAGTGGTTCTCAGCAGGGAGAGGATGGGTCTCCCAGGGGATATTTGACAATGTCTGGAGACAGTTTAGATTGTCAAAACTAGAGAGGGTGCTACTGGCATCCAGAGGGTGGAGGTCAGGGGTGCTGCCAAACACCCTACAGTGCACAGGACGGCCTCCACCACAGAGAATGACTAGGGGGTGGAGAACAGGGATGCTGCTCAACACCCTACAGTACACAGGACGGCCCCACCACAGGGAATGACTAGAGGGTGGAGACCAGGGATGCTGCTCAACACCCTACACAGACCCCACCAGAGAATCGTTCGGTCCCAAATGTCGACAGTGCTGAGACTGAGAAGCCCTGGGGCACATTGGTCCTGCCACTTCTCCAGTCCCATTCACAGGTCTTTTGGAGTGTAATGCAGTTCTCTCGTTTCCTGACTCCTTATTGTCACTCTATTTTTTTCCATCACCCATCTGTCAGTAAGTCCTACTGTGGGGGCCTGTGTGTTGCTGTGATGCTGGAAGCTATGCCACTCGTATTTCAAATACCAGCAGGGTCACCCACGGTGGACAGGTTTCAGTGGAGCTTCCAGGCTAAGACTGGGAAGAAATGCCTGGCGATCTACTTCCAGAAATCAGCCAGTGAAAAGCTTATGGATCACAACAGAACACTGTCTGACTCGCTTGCTTTGAATACGCCATGAGGAGGGACCAGTCGCTAGAAGAGGACATCATGTTTGGTGAAGAGAGGGCCAGTGAAGGCAAGGGAGACCCTCGATGAGATGGACTGGCACAATAGCTGCCATGATGGACTCGAACAAGCTGGCTATTATGAGGATGATGCAGGACTGGGCACTATTTCACTCTGTGGCACATAGGTCGCCATGAGTTGGAGGTGACTCCAACAGGAGCTATCTGTCTATGTACCTACCTACCCATCTACTTACCTACCTACCTATCTTACTCCTTCCAATCTGAATCCATGCCCACTGCTCCACAGAACTCACCCTTCTCTATCTCTCCACTGACCCTGTTCATTGGCCATCTCTAATGCCCTGCAGAAATACCAGTTGTTGCTGTCATGGTGTAATGACTGGCCTCTTGTGCTCCATCCTCATGCCGCTCTTCCTCTAGTGTGTGCCTCTGCAGGGCATCTCCTTGCCCTTTAGGATGCTGTCTATCCTTTTGTCTCCCATGAGATTCTACTTGGCTGCCTTCTCCCAGCCTGCCTTTACGCTCTAGTCCTAGACAAGCTCCCTCTCCTTCTGTTGTGCCTGGCTCACCACGGGGTTTCATGAGCTCTGGCACAGAGTTCCAACTTGTGCCTCTCCCCACATTTTCCTTGGGTTACTTTATTCTGTTTTATTGCATCATCTATGCCTTAAGTCATTAGGTCCATCTCTGCTTGGATGTGCCATCCTTTCTCCAAGTCAACATGTCCAAAGCCGAACTCTTCCTCCTTCTGCCCAACTTTTCCCTCCCACAATACCATCTCTGTAAGTGTCATCACGACTTCCCCCACCATCCAGGCTCAAAACCTTGTTCATCTTTGATCCTCCCCTCAGTAGTTCTCTATCAACTCAATCATCCATGCCCAGGTATCAAACTTGCCAGTCTTCCCTCTTTCTTGCCATTTCAGCTATGGCACCAAGCATTGTTAGTCTTTGGTTCATCGGCCTCCTAAGTAAGCTGTCATTTCTTAATCTTCTCATCTGCAACGGTGGATGGTTTTCCTGCTGCGACCCGTTCACATTCCAATGTCCACCCACCATGATTCATCTCATTGTCCCATTATTCCCTTTATTTTTTTTTAACTTTTCCTTCTGAAACAGCTTTAGACTTACAGAAAAGTTGCAAAGGTAGTACAGAGAGTTCCGTTTATGTCTCCACATGAACTAAACTTCAGACTTTATTGGGATTTAACTAGTTTCCTCACTAATACCCTTTTTCTGTCTCAGGATCCCACTCATGACACCACATTGCATTTGGTCATCATGTCTCTAAGGCTCTTCTTGACTGTGACAGTTTCTCAGGCTTTCCTTGTTTTTGATGACCTTGGAAGTTTTGAGGTGGACTGGTCAGGTATTTTATAGAATGCCCTCAATTTCAGTTTTGTTGTTGTTAGTTGCTGGCTCAGACTCATGGTGACCCCATGTATAACAGAATGAAACATTGTCTTGTCCTGTGCCATCTTCACAATCTTTGGCATGACCTTCCCCAGTGTACAGTCCCTCTTGATGATGCATCCAAATTTACAGAAATATAATTTCTAAGTCTCAGACAATATTCTGTAATCTTAAAGGATTTCTCTGACTCATTTCCTCAAGTAATTTGCCAGGCCTTTCTTTCTGGACATAGTCTGGAAGCCCGGCTGAAACCCGTCCACCATGGGCAACCCTGCTGGTATTTGAAATACCTGGGGCATACCTTCCAGCTTCACAGCAACACGCAAGCCATCACTGTACAACAAACTGCCAGATGGGTGGTGGAATTTGAGTTTACCTGATATTTTTCTCATGAAAGATGGGGTTCTGGGTTTGGAGAAGAAGACCACAGAGGTAAGAAGCCCTTCACATGACATTAAATCAGGGGTACATGCTATCAACATGGCACCATGCCTAAGGAGAGTTTGGCCAGGTTTCTGCGCTGCAGAGTTACCATTTTTCCTTTCCAGGTGCTATTGTTTGGAAGCAAGTCACTAGGACAAGTCCACATTCAAGGGTGAGGGAGGAAGGGTCTTCCGCCTGTTTTGTAAGTCTGCTTCCAAGTCTTTATTTTTAAATACATACATATATATATATTTTTTTTTTACCCAGAGCAAACTTATCCTTTCCCCAATTCGAATCCTACAAGCAGGACTTAAAAGCTTCTTTATCCCCGGATGTTCATTGATTTCCCCTTTGATGGTGGTGTTGTGTGCCGTTGAGTCAATTCCGACTCCTAGTGGCCCCATGTGACAGAGTAGAACTGCCCCATAGGGTTTTCTTGGCTGTCATTCATATGGGAGCAGATCATCAGGTCTTTCTCCCACAGAGCTGCAGGGTGGGTTTGAACCGCCAAACTTTTGGTTAGGGGCCGAGCCCTAAACTGTTGCTCCTCCAGGGCCCCTTTGATAGTACTCTTTTATTTATCGAACACCTGGAAACTGTATCACACCTGTGTTCCACTGCATTTTGAGGCTGTTTGCCTCCCTCCCTCCCTCCCTCCCTCCCTCCCTCTCAGACCCGTCTCAGATGTTGTTTACGGCCTTGCATTTTACATAGCGTTTTCCTATTCTCTCATCATTCCTTGTCTGCTCCTGGGTAGCTTACTTTTCCACAATAGAAACCCTGTCTAGTAAAAACCTGCGTCCAGCAAAAAGACTTGCTAAGGGACCGGGCAAGCCGTTCTTTGACAGCTTCTGTTTGCATAGTCATTCACAATATCACATTCCTTGCACCAAAGCAAGACTAATGCAGGCTTAATTAAGACAACCTTGAAATACCTCTGGGTGGAAAGCAGGCAGCACATAAGAAATTATGAAGGCGGCCAGCTCTGAACACTTGGCAGATGTACGATATTTACATACACAATACTGCTTTCTCGGAAAATTAATTCCAGGAAAATAGATGCCTGGGTTGGGAGAGCAGTAGAAAAGTTCACATGTGCCAAAACAAAATCATGGCCGTCGAGTCAATTCTGACTCATCGTGAGCCTACGTGTTTCAGAGTAGAACTGCCCCACAGGGTTTCCGAGGAGTGGCTGGTGGATTTGAACTGCCGACCTTTTGGCTAGTAGCTGTAGCTCCTAACCACTGCGCCATCAGGGCTAGAAACTACACGATGCAAACGAAAAAATTCGTCCCGTAGAGTCTGAACGAAGCTCCAAGTACCCAGCGAGCCTTTCTCCTTATTCTAGTTGGGACAATCTCTTCTCCCACTGAAATCTTCCAGAAATATTCCCAAGTGCTCCTTTGGCTTCTACTTCACTGACATATACTGTTATTTAGCACCGCGTGTATACATGGTGATTGCTTCGGCTGGTCATCTATAAATGGCACGCCCCGTGGTAACATCGCATGGTCCCTGAACTTCTGTCCCTGGGTAGGAGTCGCATCAAAAGGAGACGGTTAGTTTACATTCGGTGAGTCCTTACAGACACGTATCTTCATTTTCCTTGCGTCAGCTGGTCTTCAGTCTTCAGGAGGAAATGCCAGCACTGGTTCCTCCTGTTCTTGTTAACTGCCATGGAGCCCACCCCGGACTCACGGTGACCCCATGCCCAACGGGATGGAACCACTGTGAGCCACAGGCTTTTCACTGGCTGGTTTTCAGACATAGATCGCCAGGCCTTTCTTCCTAGTCCCTCTTAGTCTGGAAGCTCCTCTGAAACCTGTTCAGCATCACAGCAACACAAGCCTCCACTGACAGACGGGTGGTGGTTGCGCACGAGGTGCGTGGCCGGGCGTTGAACCCAGGGCTCCCGCTTGGGAGGTGAGAATTCCACCACTGAACCACCGCTACAGCCACTGGCCACACTCTTAAGCAAAGTAACTTTTTTTTTTTCTTCAAAATAAAACCCATACTGGGAGCCCTTGTCGTTGGGTGCCGTCGAGTCAATTCCGACTCATAGCGATCCTGTGGGACAGATTAGATCTGCCCCACAGAGTTTCCCAGGCTGTAATCTTTACGGGAGCAGATCGCTAAGTCTTTTCTCCTGCGCTGCCGCTGATGGTTTGAACAGCCAAACTTTCAGTTAGCAGCCAAGCGCTTAACTGTTGTGCTACTTGGGCTCCTTACAGAGCCCTTAATAATACAAAATGTTTCTGTATCTAAGACGTATTATCCTGGGTACGAAACTCAATTTTCCTACAATAAATTTCAGATACAGCCTTGGTCCTATTGCAGCGTCTCCCTCATAGGTAACCGATGACCAATTAATTGATTTCCCTGTGGTCTTCGCATTCCCAGGGCCATTCCGTGGCAAACACCAATCCTATTAGTGTCCCTCTGAGGCCTTGCGACTCTCCCAGAGAGAGGTATGTTCCATAGGAATCCGCATCCCTCCCCACAGCCTTCCCATTTGCTGCCTTTCTCCTAATACCTCTATGAGTCACGAAACCACCGGGATCATTTCTACCTCTGGTCCTCATAATCAAACACACAAAACACGCAAACTGTGTGCTGGGCGTTCCTGCAGTACGTTCTCGTCACACCCTGAGCTAGATGTTGGCCTCCTAGAGGGGAGAGTCAAGTGTATTTTTATTCCTAACATGATTGGTCACGTTTAACAATTAAATGAGTTCATTAAAAAAAAAAAAAAAGACTACATATGTTAAAATTTGAATCTGTTTTGAGTGACTTCTCCGTGTTTTACCGAGTGTTTTTCCTGGTCTCGTGTACTTTAAATCGTCAATAGTTTGTGTTTACAAAATAGTATTGTATAATACCAGAACTAAACCGCTTGATACACAGTCTCTTCTGACTCCTGGCGGCCCCATGTGTGTCACTGTAGAACTGTGCCCCATAGGCTTTTCAATAGCTGTATTGCTGAAGTAGATCACCAGGCCTTTCTTCCAAGGCACCTCTGGGTGGACTAGAACCTCCAACCTTTCGGTTCACAGGCGAGCGCATTCGCTGTTTGCACCACCCAGGGAACTCCTAAGATGACACCGAAACGCAAGCTTCCGCTGAGAGATGAGTGGTGCCTTGTCGGGGAATCGAACCGGGGTCTCCTGCACAGACGGGGACAATTCTACCACCGCACCACCACTGCCTCCTATTTCTTTAAGCGCATTACTAGTAATCTAAGTCATTAGTAAATGATCTTTCAAACCATGTTCCATATTTAAATTAAAAGCAGCATCTAATATTTGAAAAATGTCCATAGTTACCATAGATTTGGAAGTGAGGAGCTTATATGCATTTGCCCGCAGAAAACATTTTCCCCATTTGAGGGTGTGTGTTTCCCATCCTTGCAATTAAGAAGAGAGGCAGCCGCACATTAGTTACTGAGAGCTTGCCTGCATGGCAACGGGTACTACCTGCTTTGCCACAACACCCTGAAACTCCCTAACATACACCCGTTTGATAAATCACTGAATGCTTTCATTATCCACATCAAAAATCAAACCGTTTCAAAGCCAAGAGGGGCCTTAAGACACCCATCCGTTGATTCTCCCATATTTGACGTGTTCCTGCAATTTTTGAAAAACAGCACTCTTCTGTCACGTGGAAAGAAAATTGATTGGTGGCAAAATGCTTAACATTTTTCAAATGGAAGGCATGGTGTTTACCCACGCTGTCCCATATCAGAAGACCTGAAATAGGGCTGTGTTTACAAGAGGGCAATATGCTACGTTAATTACCCTAAGACTGCTGTGTCCATGAATTCCAGGGTTTATTAAGTCTCTACGTTTCCCGTTCTCTTATTGGACCCAGGGACGCCGTGGGCAACTGGACATGTGTCCGTGACTCCCGTCCACCCTGAGCAAACAACACAGCAGGCTGGAAGCATTCCAGGTCTCGATTTTTCACACTGAACTTTTCGTAAATAAGTGACCTTAAAAGTCCACAGCCGGTAATGAGTATGAATTTTGCCTGGATATGAGTTCAAATCCGGGGCCATTCTGGTCTGCAGAAGCGAGCCCCTTACCTTCACCATGATGCTAACAGATCCCCAGGCATCCTCCGATCCACATGGTGTTTTGTTCTTTGCTTGTCATTGTCAACGCTGTTGGTCTCATGGAATGTCATTACGTCCCTGTAGCTTTCTTGTCCAAATCATGACAAAAGATGCTGACGGTGTCTTTACTGACTTTGCGGCTCAAAGCATGCACTGTGGTGGTGCTCATTAATTTGGGAATCTGCGGAGACCTCTGGATATATCCTTGCCAAAGTCGGGGCTCTATTCTAAGACCACACTAACGAATGCCACCTTTGCATGGCTCTGTTAATTTACAGCTCATTTGTACTTATTTTGTTTGATCATCATGAACAATTTTTACAGTGCATTATTTCTCATCAACTAGGGAACACTCCATCAGCCATGTCTCAGATTCTTTTACTGTGGGGGCTCGCGTGTCACTGTGAGGCTGGAAGCTAGGCCACCGGTATTTCAAATATCAGCAGGGTCACCCATGGTGCACAGGTTTCAGCGGAGCTTCCAGACTCAGACAGACTAGGAAGAAAGGCCTGGTGGCCTCCTCCCCCAAGTCGGCCAGTGAAAACCGTCCGGATCACAACAGAACACCGTCAGAGTCAGATAGAGTGCTGGAAAAGGAGCCCCTAGGTTGGAAAGCACTCGGAGTACACAGTGGCCCCAACAACGGACTCGAGCTTGCCAACGATCCTGAAGGTGGCGCGGCACTGGGCCATGTTTCCTTCTGTTGTGCATTGGGTTGTCATGAGTTGGAGCAACCAACAAGAGGGAATATTAAATATTTAAGATGAACCACTAACTATTGTGTGTGTGTGTGTGTGTGTGTGTGTGTGTGTGTGTGTATGCACGCACCCAGGCCTACAGGTCTTAACCTTCGAAATAGGAAACTTGCATTTTGAAACATACTTCAGAAATAGCAACGACATGACTTCGCTGAACCTTTGAGAAGCAGCAGAACCCGTGAGTCAACTCAGAAAGAGGGCAATTACTTTTTTAAAACACTGAGTGAGGCTCATGCCATTTCAGGCTAATTAAAGCAGGGCTTGACCTTTGTGCCCCGCTGATCGTAGCTCCCCAATATGACCCAGGTCAGAAATTCCCCAGGGTGGCCTAGCTTGTCAATAAACAAACCACCCGCTCGGATATCTTTATTTTCAGCACTACAGCACTAAGCAGGCCTTCTGTGTTTCAGAATCGATGTCAAAATGATGCGTCCATAATCAAACGCCCGGTCCACCCTGCAGCGTCCAAATGAAACTCCATCACTGAAGTTGAATCGATTGATCATCACATAAGAATTTTGATTTCAAGCCTGCTCTCTTTTAGGCCTCATCTTTATACTTTAGAAGCTAATTTTAAAAAGAGAGAGAGAGAAATAAAAGGAACATCCATCCAATAAATGGAATTGAATTATCTGTCCATTGAAGAAAGATTCAATATGAATTCCCTGGGTAACCCTTTCGGAATTTTATGTTGATGGGTCCACGTCCATTTTTATTAGATCATCTGCATTAGTCAGTGACTAATACAGACCTTAAACAATACCCTACAGACCGTCCATGTATGGAGCTGGATGGGGACATAGTTTTGGCTTTTTGTCTGGACAGCACGTAATACTCACACACAAAGTGAGATAAGAAAAGTGAAATCTAGCCAAAACTAAGTAACTGGTTGTGAATATTTTTAAACTAAACTTACATATTCCACGGCCCCGCACTCCCCCCAAGCCAGTTTGAGGACACGTCTATAGCTCCATGCAGGGGGCCCGTGGGTACAGTCGCCTCGGAGACGAAGAGGAAGGCAGAGCTGCAGAGAGAGAGGCACTTTGTGCTGATGGGGTAAAAGTGATGGCTGCTGCTTGTGTGAAAGACTCTGGTAGGTTACAGTTTTAGCTGCCTGTGGATAGAAAATATCCTGAAATTTGGTAAGTGCACAATAGATATGAATAAAGGAATGAACGAGTAAATGAATATTCTGAGTAAGCCATGAACTCGTGGGTGATCAGTCACCAATGCCCAGCCACTGGCGTGGCCCCTCTCTCGGTAGACTTCCACGTGCCCCTCTATTTCTCCTGTCTGTCACCAGGGCATCTCCCAGCTCTACTGTCGGCCCCCTAAAGTCCCCTTCTGTCGTCCCTGTTAACCTAAGCCCCCTCAGAAGGACAAGAGTGAAGGGTTGCTCTTATCAGCCTGTCTCCCTAGCTGTGTACTGTCTTAAATGGACCTCTGTGTTGCTGTCTCCAACTCAATAGTGCAGAATTGAAGTGGTATTGTTCACAGCTGTCAAGACAGCCCCGACCTGTGGTGAGCCCATTCACAACAGAACCAAACACTGCCCAGTCCTGCACCATTCCTATGATGGACGGTGGATCAGACCCGGTGACCACAGAGCGTTTTCATTGGCTGATTTTCAGAAGCAGATCACCAGGCCTTTCTTCCTAGTCTATCTTAGACTGGAAGCTCCCCTGAAACCTGCTGAGCATCATAGTAGCAGGCAAGCCTCCAATGACAGATGGGCAGATGAGTGATGCATGAGGTGCTCTGGTCAGGATTATATTAAAGAAAAAAAAACAAAAAAAACATGTTGCCGTCGAGTCAATTCCGACTCATAACGACTCTATAGGGCACAGTAGAACTACCCCATAGAGTTCCCAAGGAGCACCTGGTGGATTCAAACTGCTGACCTTTTGGTTAGCAGCTGTACCTCTTAACCACTAGGCCACCAGGGTTTCCAGCCGGGATCACAGACACCTATTTTTGATCTGTATGGCTCATAATTTTGATATCTTTTCCTCAGTTGAGGGCAATGGATTTTCACGTGGAGTGAGCAAATTGTGGCTACTGGTTATCTGTAGGGGGAAAATTCTTTTTTATTGTGGAAAAATATTTTTTAATAAGTTAAAATATGATCAACCATAAGTAAAGGTTAATAAATTCATACTCGGAAAAATGCCTGTGTTCGATGACTAGGAGCTTTGTTAAAATCGTAAACATTCTCAAAGCTCTCAAATATGTAATCCCAGGGTCAAGCTGTAACAGGTTTGTTTGCTTTCATTTGAAAGCAAATAACATTTTGGCTGAAGTTTCAAATTATTTTTTTCTTCCCAGGTTGTCACTGGGCTTTTATTTTTTATGGTATTTTGACATTTAAAAAAAATTCTACTTGGTGTGTAGTGAAAAGCAGGGGACTTGGACTTTCTGTACAGGCGAAATAGGGAATATTTTAGGTTTTGAGAGTTCCGTGTAATCCCTGCCGCGTATTAGTCTTGATTTCTTTGTTTTTTTTCTTTTCCTCTTTTCTTTCTTCATCCTTTTCCTCCCTCCCTCCCTTCGCTCTTCCTCCTTTTTCTTTCTTTCCCTGTACTCTCCTTTCTTTCCTTTTTTATTTCCTCTACCCTTTAAAAAAAATGGCAACCATTCTTAGCTCAGGGCATAAAAACTCCCCTCCCAGGCTGGACTTGGCCCACTGCCTGTAGGTTTTCAATCCCCGGTGTGTAGGGTATCTGGTTTATGTTATTATTATTAATCATTCTGGCCATTACATAATCTTTAAGAAAGTCTCTCTTAATCCCAAATTCATTAAACTATTCACTGTTATCACCATTTCTTATATTTTTATATTTAAATCTTTATCCCATCTGGATATTCTGTTGTAGATTATGAGGTTAAGATATAACTTCATTTTCAAAAGAATCAGGGACTAAATTCCATGTATTGGACAATGTGACCCTGGTTCATTGATTAAATGGTCACTGTTATCATATATTACGTTCTTATTCACCTTTGGAAATATTTCCGGGATTTACTGTGTGTGTTTATCAAATCTGAACCATCATGTCCCTGCTTTGTGATTGTAGGTTTGCAATTTCTTTAATCTGTTAAATTTCATTCATTAGTGTTGTTTTTCTAAAAATGGCTTAGGTTCAACATTTTTTTCTGGATTTTTTTTTTGTTTTTGTTATTTCATCATTTCTGTTTCAATACCTCCAGACCCCCTATAATTCTTTATTAGCGTTGCAGCAATTACATACATTGTACATTACATATAATTCTAAAAATAAGTTATCATTTAATTGAGAGAACCTATTTTCCTCAAACTCAATCCCTCCTTGACAATTACTAAAAATTAGTAGTAACGCAAATGTATTTTACTAAGATCTTCTCTTCCAATCTAGGTTGAGCAATTCTAGGATAAATGACCTATCTTTTGGGGTTTCCCTATGCTTATAAGTAGCCCTTATCACTTACCGTCAAACGATTAAATCTTGAAAAAATCATTAACAATTGTTTTTATAAGCTTTGCCGAGTCTTAAAGTTTTTTATAAGCAAACTTTATGTAAGTTATCCTTAGGGGACAGCAGTATTAAACAGGATCATATCAGGCCTTTTTAAAGGCAGCTGTTGCCTACTGTGATCACAAAAACGTCTTCAAAACACCAAAGACATCAGGGCAAGCTTGTAGTAAAATCCACAGGGCTAGCTGAGAATACTTAAAGTCAGAAAAACAGTGATGGTCACATCAGTAGGCCTCGTTGATTGGCCACGTTGCCCCAAATGGCCTGCCTTTTAGGTTCAGCAGAGCCGTATGTTTACCATCATGGAGCTTAGTCACGACGGATTAGTTTTGCGTACAATGCGGCTGATACTTGCAATCCCAAGCAGGCTTCCATCGTTCTCCAAGCAGGAGGCCAGTAGAACGGTAGTAAAAAGTGAATAATCGTTACTAATAAAATTAGATAAGGGAACAGAGGTCATAAAGCAGAGGAGGGCTCCGCTCAGAGCGGGAGAACACTACAGAAGGCTCTACTCTTCCAAAGAAAGATATTTCTCTAACCATATCTAAAACCTGGGCGATGGAGGACAGAAGAACGCTATTCAGCAATTGTACCAAGTACGAATTTAACTATACGACTTCATCGGTGAAGAAGTACATAGCTTGGTTTATTTTTCTAACAAATAGTTAACACACTGAAACCAAAAAACCCAAACCCGCTGCTGTCAAGGCAACGCGACTCACAGTGACCCTGTAGGACAGAGTAAAGCTGCCCCATAGGGTTTCCAAGGAGCAGCTGGCAGATTCGAACTGCTGACATTTTGGTTAGAAGCCAAGCTCTTAACCACTATGCTACCAGTGCTCCAGCTAACACACTAAACCCAAAAAAACCAAACCCACTGCTGTCGAGTCAATTCCAACTCATAGCGACCCTATAGGACAGAGTAGAACTGTCCCACAGAGTTTCCAAGCAGTGTCTGGTGGATTCGAACTGCCGACCGTTTTGGTTAGCAGCTGTAGCACTTAACGAATACGCCACCAGGGTTTCTGTTAACACACTAACATAGAATAATTCTAGTACTTTCAACTACAGGTCTGATTCTTTGTATTAGCATTAAAAAGATCCCTAAACAAATTGCCTATCTCTTTAGGCAATAGCTAATAGTTCTTTCTCCAAGTGAGCATATTTAATGAGTAAAAATTGCACTAAGCAGCACCCAGACTTAGGTGTTCTAAACTTGGGCTGTTGTTATCGGGTGCTGTTAAGTTGATGCCTACTCACGGCGCCCCCGTATGTTACAGAGTAGAACTGCTCCACAGGCTTTCCTAGGCTGTAATCTTTGTGGGATCAGGTCGCCAGGACTTTCTCCAGTGAAGCTGTTAAGTAGGTTCAAGCCCCCAACCTTCAGGTTAGCAGTCAAGCCCTTAATCATTGTGCCACCAGGGCTAAACTAGGGTGGATAAAGGAAACCTTGGTTCATTTGTACCTGCTGGTGTTTCAGTGATCTTCTTAAGGGCAAGGAGTCTCCGAGTGGCACAAACAGTTTGGTGCTCGGCTGCTAACTGGAAAGGTTGGTGGTTCGAGTCCACCCAGTGGCACCTCAGAAGAAAGGCCGGGTGATCTACCTCAAAAAAGATCAGGCATTGAAAATCCTATGGAGCAGAGTTCCACTCTGCACAGGTGGAGTCGCTATAAGTTGGAATTGACTCAGTGGCAATGGGTTTGGGTTTTTTGTTTTTTTTTTTTGATTTATTAGGGCTAGGCCTCTCTATCTGGTCAGATGCTTTCATTACTGAAACTACTGAAGCCGAGCAGGAACAGATTTCTAAGGCACTTGGACATGGAAATGTCCATTAGCACGACCTGCACAGATAAGATGGCGTGGACCCCGCGGCATCCCCACAGATGCCCTGATGGCAGAATTCAGTTCTGTCCTGGGACCTCTGTGACTATAAATAAAACGTGAGAGGAATCCATTCTCTTTGGGCTCTGAAGATGGTTTTTAACAGATGCGCTGTTTGGGGGCAGGCTTGGGGTCTCTTGCTGTGGGTTGTGCGGAGTCAGGGGTCATGCCTCAACGGCAAGGTTTTGCATGCCTGCAAAGCTTGGCAGCCTTTCGGGGAGAAGGGAAAAAGGAATGTGGACTCTGCGAAATTTATGGGCTGCAAAAGATAACTGCACCTGCATGTGGTTTGTCTTATTGAAAACACGTGAGCTCTGTTGCTAGGCAAGGAGAAGACAGCTCTTTGGTTTCTAAAAGCAAACCAGGCAGAAGCCCCAAGGAGATCTGGGGTCCCTCAGGCATGGAGGATGTAACCAGCTGATTGGGACCAATGTTGTTGTTACTGTCAGGTGCCCTGGAGGCAATTCAGACCCATAGCGACCCTACAGGACAGAGTGGAACTGCCCCATTGGGCTTCCAAGGAGCACCTGGTGGTTTCAAAACGCTGGCCTTTTGGTTAGCAGCCAAGTTGTTAGCCACTGCACCACCATGGCATTTGCCAGGCACTTGAAATTCAAATATATATAAAATACAGTCCCTTCCCTCAAAATTCATACTGCAGCGTGTTAGCACGTTTCTATAAGTTTTAGTTTAGAATCCTTGGGTGGTGTAAATGGTTATGCTCGGCTATTAGCGGAAAGGGTGGCTGTTCCAGTCCACCCAGAGGTGCCTTGGAAGAAAGGCCTGGTGATATACTTCTGAAAAATCGGCCATTGAAAACCTAACGGAGCACAGCTCTACTCTGACACACGTGGGTCGCCATGAGTCAGAGTTTTAGTTCGGGACTGTCCACAGCCATTTCTTAACTATGATTTTTCCGCAGGTAAGTGATCATTCTGGGTTACTACAGCATCATTCAAACAATGCATGACCTAACCCAAATACCATACCCTCCTCTTTCAAGTCCAATTAATCATCATTTGTTTTAATTATTCAACTTTTTTTTTAAATTGTGTTTTAGGTGAAAATTTACAATGCAAATTGGTTTCTCATTCAAAAATTTATACCCAAATTGTTTTGTGACATTGGTGGCAGTCTTCTCAATGTGTCAGCACTCTCCCCCTTCCGCCCTGGCTTCGCAGTGTCCATTTGTCCAGTTTCCTGTCCCTTCCTGCCTTCTGGTCTTTGCTTTTGGGCAAGTGTTGCCCATTTGGTCTTGCAGACTTGATTGACCTGGGAAGCATGTTCCCTATGTGTGCTATTGTTTGTTTTACAGGCCTGTCTAATCTTTGGCTCAAAGGTGGATTTCGGGAGTGGCTTCAGCTCTGAGTTAGCAGGGTGTCTGGGGGGCCACAGTCTCGGGTGACTGTCATCGTTTTGCATGAACTATGTACTCTGACTTAACTTTTATGACCAGTTATTACACTGTAGTATAATAATATACTCACATCTGAACCCCAAACAGATTGTGATAAATTTTCTTATCTTTTAAGTAACAATGTTTACCAAAATGTCTAGCATATACTAGCAACTAAATTAAATTTATCTTCAAAGAGACAACTCTGAAGAAGACAACCGGTTCTATTCATAAAAATAATGGTCACACAAGCTAAGAGAGATACGCTTAAAGATATATGAAGAGCATTCAACCTCGCTATTAAAGAAATGAGCATTGTAAAAAAAATTAAATTTCACGCTTTCAATTTGCTAAACTTGCAAAATATTTGAGTAGTAAGACTACCTGCTGCTTGTTAAATCAGGTGCAGTGAGATATAAATTATAAGCTTTTTGGCAATATGCATCCCATCAAAAAACCCAAAACCATTGCTATTGAGTCAATTCTGATTCATAGTGACTCTACAGGACAGAGTAGAACCGCCCCATAGGTTTCCCAAGGTATCTAAAATACATGTCTAGTCTTTATTTGACAATTTCACATCTACAAGTTTATCCTTAGGGCCTTACATTAAACAGAAAATGCTTTAATCTAAAATGTATTTGTCAAGGTCTTAGTCAAAATAGGAAAATATTACAAACAAAAAATGTTTAGCAACAGAAATGTATATGGTGCAAAACAGACTGTGATATATTACGCAATTAATAAAATGTTTCCTGTGGGTGTAATCACATAAAATGAAAAAAGTAGATGAACAGATTTGAATAAACACAGGAGAAATGCAAAGGAACCAAATTTGTGAATATGGAATAATACATTGGAAGGCCATGTACCAGATAGTGCTTGTCAGTGGCTAACAGACCATACTTCTTTAAAAAAAAAACAAAAAAAACAAACCCGTTGCCTTCAAGTCGATTCCGACTCACAGCAACCCTTCAGGACAGTGGAGAACTGCTCCAGAGTTTCCAAGGAGCAGCTGGTAGATTCGAACTGCTGACCTTTCGGTTAGCTGCCGTGGCACTTAACCACTGTGCCACCAGGGTTTCCATTTCTTTTCAAAATTGCTTATAAATAATATGTATTAATCTTAGACTAAAATGAAATCCATTTCATTTAAAAACAGGCACTCCCAAGCCATGTGTGCCATTCCAAGATTAATTTAGGCTCCTACCACGGCCAAGAATTTGTCCCGCAGTCTGCTCTCGGAGCTCATACATAATGTACTAGACTCCAGCACTCAGCCAGCCTCTAGCTCTTTACTAATTTTATCTCCATCATTTATTTTTTTAAAGGAGATATATGAACTGTGCTTAATAAGCCAGCGTGAGAACACAAAAGCCACCCGGAAGATGCAGTCAAAAATAATCTAAGTGGACAAGGTTCTAGAGATTTACTTGAAAGCCACCCACACACGAGGTAGACTCTGTTCATTTTCCCGAACAGATCAATCAGTCACAAACGTAGAAAAGGGTCCGGCTGTGGAATGGGGTGGAGCCAGGCGCCGTTGGTTGGTGAATCGCTCCCTTTGGTCTGGGTCATGGAATTGTAGTTCTTGGGAATTTTTGGTCAGGAATTGCAAATACTACTCCACATTTACAAAGTTTATCGACTTGTGTCTGTTCTGCATGTATTCAAACCTATGAACCTGCGCTTTCATTTTTAGGGGATTAAAACTGTCTCAAACGTTTGGATCCTGACGTGGCTTTGTGCCCCACGTAAGCGAAAAGAGCCTCAAACTGTCACCTGTCCAGGCGTGCGTTATCAGACGATTGCTGCTTACAGCTAGCTGAATATCTCGGATCATAAAGAGGGAAGCATGGTGGTTGATTCTTTAATGTGGGAAAGGAAAAAAAAACACACAAAAAACCTGTTGCCAGTGGGTCGATTCCCACTCATAACGACCCTGTAGTACAGAGTAGAACTGCCCCACAGGGATTCCAAGGGTGGCTGGTGGATTCAAACTGCTGACCTTTTGGTTGGCAGCTGGTCTCTTAACCACTGTGCCACCAGGGCTCCATGGTACAAGAAGGGGGATAAAAATAGGAAACTCTATTTTACTAATGATTGGCGCTTGCCGAACAGGCCCAATCTTATGCTAAAATACTTACATTCGTGAATACTTAGGTTCTAGTTTTCAAAACGGTGTGTCTAAAATGTTTTCTAAAAATACTCTAAGGGGCAACAATGTCAAGTTTTATATAACCAACTATTCTTTTGGAAGCTTCTCTGAATTATTATAAGTGAACGGTAACGAAACCAAAACCAAACGGTAACGAAGGTTAATAAAATTATAACTAGTAATATACATATTGCATCCTGTAAGTTGAAAAAAAACCATTGCCAGATTTTGCCAGATTACCTCATTTAATTAATTTCTCCCTAAATATGGTGACATTGGATTATCTTTATCATATTTTTACAGATGAGAGGAGGACTACTGGAGAGTTAAAAAAACAATTTATACAATTTTATGTTCTTCGTAAGAACATTGACAACAGACAACGTAGTACTTTCTTTCTGTTAATCCAAAATAAATTCATTGAACAAGAAGTACAGAGAGTAAGGAGTCCCTGGGTGGTGCCAGCGATTAATGTGCTCTGTGTTAACCAAAAGGCTGGAGGTTCGAGTCCACCCAGAGGTGCCTCGGAAGAAAGGCCTGGTGACGTGCTTCGAAAAAAATCAGTCATTGAAAACCCCATGGAGAGGAGTTCTACTCTGACAGACATGGGGTCACCATGAGTAGGGACAACTGTTTTATTTTATGGAGACTGGAGAAAAATTCATTTTCCATACCCCTGTGTTCCCGTGTCTCTCCCCTCCCCAAAGGTAACCAACGTGAACAGCCCGTCGTCGTTAGGTGCCCATCACGCTGGTTCCTACTTATTGCGATGGATGCTCAGCGACCCTATGTACAACGGAAGGGAACAGCCCAGTCCCGCGCCATCCTCACAGTCACTGCCGAGGGGTTCATCTGACGGCACTGGATCAGACGACGTTCTGCTGCTATCCATCATGTTTTCACTGGCCAGCTTTTTCAGAGATAAACAGCCGGGCCCTTCTTCCCACTTTGTCTTGGTCTGGAAGCTCTGCTGAAACCTGTCCACCACAGGTGACCTGGCTGGTATTTGAAATGCCGGAGGCATAGCTTCCAGCATCACAGCAATTCGCAAGCCCCCACAGGACCACACACTGACGGACAGGTGGTGGGTGCACAGCCTAGCATGCGCTGTTTTGGGTATGTTTATACACACAGCAAAATGCATTAAATGTACGTATTTTCTGTAGTGCTTGCTTTTTCATCTAACAAACATATACTAGCCACCTTTCTCTTAGCAATGGAGACGCATCTCCTCTGCAGCGACGATAGCATTTCATCACGCTTATCTAAGCAGGGCTAGAGGTTGCCCTTTTAGGCAGTTAACGGGTTAACCCATTGCCGTTGACGGGTTATACCTTTACAAAACAATGCTGCAAGGAATTGTACATTAATCTTGTGTGATTGTGATACAATTTCTGAAAAACAGCAATGGAATTGTTTGGTGCCAGGTATGCAAATTTAAAATGAATCTTCTCCTAAATGGCCCCTACCAAAGCCCTAGGACTCTACCCTCCCATCTGGTAATGTATAAAAATATCAGTTTCCTCACACCACATTTCCAATACCGCACATTCCCTTTCTTTGCTGATTTGTTCGCCCTAAGGGTATCTCTTTTCTGTTATTGCATTCAACTGCTTCGTGTGCATTTAAACAACATTTCTCCTATAAGCATTTCAGAATTCTGTGACTTTTCTGTTACACCCCTTGCTTTTGTCTCTGTGGGTTGGCCTTTTTCTTGTGGATCTGTGAGATCATGTATATAATTGGGTGAGTCAGAATAAAAGTCCAGATTTAGACCATCATTCCCATCTGCTTGCAAGTCCCTTGTGTTCACTGCATGGTAAGGGTTGGAATACGTGTGTGTGCGTGTGTGTGTGCTGAAATCGTACATATTGACAGCACAGTTAAATACAATAATTTCCAGATTGGAGAAAAATTCAAAGACTCTAATCAAAATATGGCCCTCAAATTTCAGATGGAAGACACGCAGATAGAGTCTAATGTCTAATCAATGCAAAATCATCATTTCACAATGTCAGAAAAGCCTAGTAAGTTTAGCAATACACATTTGTTACTAATGAAAATGCAGTCAAACTATTGTATAAGCAAAACAACTAATCGATCAACTTTCTCCCCCCCACCCCCATTTTTCTAAACTAGCATTGGTGGTTTTATAAGAGGTATAGTTGAGGATGAAATTATAAAAATAAAATTGACCAAAAAAATACATATGTAAAGAAATAATAGTTAAACCTCAAATTCATGCTTACATTAGTAATACCTAACATTTAGGTAAAATAATTTGCAAAATGCTTTAATAATTCTTCAATGTGCATGACATCTCAAAATTTTTGACTTGTTGCCATCCTGCAATATTTGCCAAAAGGGCATGTTTTCTGGCAAGACAGTTTTCTTAGGCAAATATGTACGAAAGCAAAGCTTATTTGTGGTTACCAGGGGCAACGAGGTGGGGCCAAGGGGGCTCACAGCTCAGGGGACACTGAGTTCCTGTGCATGGTGGTGGACTCATGGCTCAGGGGGCACTGAGTTGCTGTGCATGGTGGTGGACTCATGGCTCAGGGGGCACTGAGTTGCTGTGCGTGGTGGTGGACTCATGGCTCAGGGGGCACTGAGTTCCTGTGCATGGTGGTGGACTCATGGCTCAGGGGGCACTGAGTTGCTATGAATGGTGGTGGACTCATGGCTCAGGGGGCACTGAGTTCCTGTGCATGGTGGTGGCCTCATGGCTCAGGGGGCACTGAGTTGCTGTGCATGGTGGTGGACTCATGGCTCAGGGGCACTGAGTTGCTGTGCATGGTGGTGGACTCATGGCTCAGGGGGCACTGAGTTCCTGTGCATGGTGGTGGACTCATGGCTCAGGGGGCACTGAGTTGCTGTGCATGGTGGTGGACTCATGGCTCAGGGGCACTGAGTTGCTGTGCATGGTGGTGGACTCATGGCTCAGGGGGCACTGAGTTGCTCTGAATGGTGGTGGACTCATGGCTCAGGGGACACTGAGTTCCTGTGCATGGTGGTGGACTCATGGCTCAGGGTGCACTGAGTTCCTGTGCATGGTGGTGGACTCATGGCTCAGGGGCACTGAGTTCCTGTGCATGGCGGTGGACTCATGGCTCAGGGGCACTGAGTTGCTGTGCATGGTGGTGGACTCATGGCTCAGGGGGCACTGAGTTCCTGTGCATGGTGCTGGACTCATGGCTCAGGGGGCACTGAGTTGCTATGCATGGTGGTGGACTCATGGCTCAGGGGGCACTGAGTTGCTGTGCGTGGTGGTGGACTCATGGCTAAGGGGGCACTGAGTTGCTGTGCGTGGTGGTGGACTCATGGCTCAGGGGGCACTGAGTTCCTGTGCGTGGCGGTGGACTCATGGCTCAGGGGGCACGGAGTTGCTGTGCGTGGTGGTGGACTCATGGCTCAGGGGGCACTGAGTTGCTGTGCGTGGTGGTGGACTCATGGCTCAGGGGACACTGAGTTGCTGTGCGTGGTGGTGGACTCATGGCTCAGGGGGCACTGAGTTGCTGTGCGTGGTGGTGGACTCATGGCTCAGGGGGCACTGAGTTGCTGTGAATGGTGGTGGACTCATGGCTCAGGGGGCACTGAGTTCCTGTGCATGGTGGTGGACTCATGGCTCAGGGGACACTGAGTTCCTGTGCATGGCGGTGGACTCATGGCTCAGGGACACTGAGTTGCTGTGCGTGGTGGACTCATGGCTCAGGGGGCACTGAGTTGCTATGAATGGTGGTGGACTCATGGCTCAGGGGACACTGAGTTCCTGTGCATGGCGGTGGACTCATGGCTCAGGGACACTGAGTTGCTGTGCATGGTGGTGGACTCATGGCTCAGGGGGCACTGAGTTGCTGTGAATGGTGGTGGACTCATGGCTCAGGGGGCACTGAGTTCCTGTGCATGGTGGTGGACTCATGGCTCAGGGGACACTGAGTTCCTGTGCATGGCGGTGGACTCATGGCTCAGGGACACTGAGTTGCTGTGCGTGGTGGACTCATGGCTCAGGGGGCACTGAGTTGCTATGAATGGTGGTGGACTCATGGCTCAGGGGACACTGAGTTCCTGTGCATGGCGGTGGACTCATGGCTCAGGGACACTGAGTTGCTGTGCATGGTGGTGGACTCATGGCTCAGGGGGCACTGAGTTCCTGTGCGTGGTGGTGGACTCATGGCTCAGGGGGCACTGAGTTCCTGTGCATGGTGGTGGACTCATGGCTCAGGGTGCACTGAGTTCCTGTGCATGGTGGTGGACTCATGGCTCAGGGGGCACTGAGTTGCTGTGCATGGTGGTGGACTCATGGCTCAGGGGGCACTGAGTTGCTGTGCATGGTGGTGGACTCATGGCTCAGGGGGCACTGAGTTCCTGTGCATGGTGGTGGACTCATGGCTCAGGGGGCACTGAGTTGCTGTGCATGGTGGTGGACTCATGGCTCAGGGGGCACTGAGTTGCTATGAATGGTGGTGGACTCATGGCTCAGGGGGCACTGAGTTGCTGTGCATGGTGGTGGACTCATGGCTCAGGGGGCACTGAGTTGCTGTGCATGGTGGTGGACTCATGGCTCAGGGGGCACTGAGTTCCTGTGCATGGTGGTGGACTCATGGCTCAGGGGGCACTGAGTTGCTGTGCATGGTGGTGGACTCATGGCTCAGGGGGCACTGAGTTGCTATGAATGGTGGTGGACTCATGGCTCAGGGGGCACTGAGTTGCTATGAATGGTGGTGTACTCATGGCTCAGGGGGCACTGAGTTGCTATGAATGGTGGTGGACTCATGGCTCAGGGGGCACTGAGTTGCTATGAATGGTGGTGGACTCATGGCTCAGGGGGTACTGAGTTCCTGTGCATGGTGGTGGACTCATGGCTCAGGGGGCACTGAGTTGCTATGAATGGTGGTGGACTCATGGCTCAGGGGGTACTGAGTTCCTGTGCATGGTGGTGGACTCATGGCTCAGGGGGCACTGAGTTGCTGTGCATGGTGGTGGACTCATGGCTCAGGGGGCACTGAGTTCCTGTGCCTGGTGGTGGACTCATGGCTCAGGGGGCACTGAGTTGCTGTGCATGGTGGTGGACTCATGGCTCAGGGGGCACTGAGTTGCTGTGAATGGTGGTGGACTCATGGCTCAGGGGACACTGAGTTCCTGTGCATGGTGGTGGACTCATGGCTCAGGGGACACTGAGTTCCTGTGCATGGCGGTGGACTCATGGCTCAGGGACACTGAGTTGCTGTGCGTGGTGGACTCATGGCTCAGGGGGCACTGAGTTGCTATGAATGGTGGTGGACTCATGGCTCAGGGGACACTGAGTTCCTGTGCATGGCGGTGGACTCATGGCTCAGGGACACTGAGTTGCTGTGCATGGTGGTGGACTCATGGCTCAGGGGGCACTGAGTTCCTGTGCATGGCGGTGGACTCATGGCTCAGGGGGCACTGAGTTCCTGTGCGTGGCGGTGGACTCATGGCTCAGGGGGCACTGAGTTCCTGTGCATGGTGGTGGACTCATGGCTCAGGGGACACTGAGTTCCTGTGCGTAGTGCTGGACTCATGGCTCAGGGGGCACTGAGTTGCTGTGCATGGTGGTGGACTCATGGCTCAGGGGGCACTGAGTTGCTGTGCATGGTGGTGGACTCATGGCTCAGGGGGCACTGAGTTGCTATGAATGGTGGTGGACTCATGGCTCAGGGGGCACTGAGTTGCTATGAATGGTGGTGGACTCATGGCTCAGGGGGCACTGAGTTGCTATGAATGGTGGTGGACTCATGGCTCAGGGGGTACTGAGTTCCTGTGCATGGTGGTGGACTCATGGCTCAGGGGGCACTGAGTTGCTATGAATGGTGGTGGACTCATGGCTCAGGGGGTACTGAGTTCCTGTGCATGGTGGTGGACTCATGGCTCAGGGGGCACTGAGTTGCTGTGCATGGTGGTGGACTCATGGCTCAGGGGGCACTGAGTTGCTGTGCGTGGTGGTGGACTCATGGCTCAGGGGGCACTGAGTTCCTGTGCCTGGTGGTGGACTCATGGCTCAGGGGGCACTAAGTTGCTGTGCATGGTGGTGGACTCATGGCTCAGGGGGCACTGAGTTGCTGTGCATGGTGGTGGACTCATGGCTCAGGGGCACTGAGTTCCTGTGCATGGCGGTGGACTCATGGCTCAGGGGGCACTGAGTTCCTGTGCATGGTGGTGGACTCATGGCTCAGGGGCACTGAGTTCCTGTGCATGGCGGTGGACTCATGGCTCAGGGGGTACTGAGTTGCTGTGCGTGGTGGTGGACTCATGGCTCAGGGGGCACTGAGTTGCTATGAATGGTGGTGGACTCATGGCTCAGGGGCACTGAGTTGCTGTGCGTGGTGGTGGACTCATGGCTCAGGGGGCACTGAGTTCCTGTGCATGGTGGTGGACTCAGGGCTCAGGGGGCACTGAGTTGCTGTGCATGGTGGTGGACTCATGGCTCAGGGGGCACTGAGTTGCTGTGCATGGTGGTGGACTCATGGCTCAGGGGCACTGAGTTACTGTGCATGGTGGTGGACTCATGGCTCAGGGGGCACTGAGTTGCTATGAATGGTGGTGGACTCATGGCTCAGGGGGTACTGAGTTGCTGTGCGTGGTGGTGGACTCATGGCTCAGGGGGCACTGAGTTGCTGTGCATGGTGGTGGACTCAGGGCTCAGGGGGCACTGAGTTGCTGTGCATGGTGGTGGACTCATGGCTCAGGGGGCACTGAGTTTCTGTGCATGGTGGTGGACTCATGGCTCAGGGGCACTGAGTTCCTGTGCATGGCGGTGGACTCATGGCTCAGGGGGCACTGAGTTCCTGTGCATGGCGGTGGACTCAGGGCTCAGGGGGCAGTGAGTTGCTGTGCATGGTGGTGGACTCATGGCTCAGGGGGCACTGAGTTCCTGTGCATGGTGGTGGACTCATGGCTCAGGGGCACTGAGTTGCTGTGAATGGTGGTGGACTCATGGCTCAGGGGACCCTGAGTTCCTGTGCATGGTGGTGGACCCATGGCTCAGGGGACACTGAGTTCCTGTGCATGCTGGTGGACTGATGGCTCAGGGGGCACTGAGTTCCTGTGCATGGTGGTGGACTCATGGCTCAGGGGACCCTGAGTTCCTGTGCATGGTGGTGGACCCATGGCTCAGGGGACACTGAGTTCCTGTGCATGCTGGTGGACTGATGGCTCAGGGGGCACTGAGTTCCTGTGCATGGTGGTGGACTCATGGCTCAGGGGCACTGAGTTCCTGTGCATGGTGGTGGACTCATGGCTCAGGGGCACTGAGTTCCTGTGCATGGTGGTGGACTCATGGCTCAGGGGCACTGAGTTGCTGTGAATGGTGGTGGACTCATGGCTCAGGGGACATTGAGTTCCTGTGCATGGTGGTGGACCCATGGCTCAGGGGACACTGAGTTCCTGTGCATGGTGGTGGACTGATGGCTCAGGGGGCACTGAGTTCCTGTGCATGGTGGTGGACTCAGGGCTCAGGGGGCACTGAGTTGCTGTGCATGGTGGTGGACTCATGGCTCAGGGGGCACTGAGTTCCTGTGCATGGTGGTGGACTCATGGCTCAGGGGCACTGAGTTGCTGTGAATGGTGGTGGACTCATGGCTCAGGGGACACTGAGTTCCTGTGCATGGTGGTGGACCCATGGCTCAGGGGGCACTGAGTTCCTGTGCCTGGTGGTGGACTCATGGCTCAGGGGGCACTGAGTTGCTGTGCATGGTGGTGGACTCATGGCTCAGGGGGCACTGAGTTGCTGTGCATGGTGGTGGACTCATGGCTCAGGGGCACTGAGTTCCTGTGCATGGCGGTGGACTCATGGCTCAGGGGGCACTGAGTTCCTGTGCATGGTGGTGGACTCATGGCTCAGGGGCACTGAGTTCCTGTGCATGGTGGTGGACTCATGGCTCAGGGGGCACTGAGTTGCTATGATTGGTGGTGGACTCATGGCTCAGGGGGCACTGAGTTCCTGTGCATGGTGGTGGCCTCATGGCTCAGGGGGCACTGAGTTGCTCTGCATGGTGGTGGACTCATGGCTCAGGGGCACTGAGTTGCTGTGCATGGTGGTGGACTCATGGCTCAGGGGGCACTGAGTTCCTGTGCATGGTGGTGGACTCATGGCTCAGGGGGCACTGAGTTGCTGTGCATGGTGGTGGACTCATGGCTCAGGGGCACTGAGTTCCTGTGCATGGTGGTGGACTCATGGCTCAGGGGGCACTGAGTTGCTATGATTGGTGGTGGACTCATGGCTCAGGGGGCACTGAGTTCCTGTGCATGGTGGTGGCCTCATGGCTCAGGGGGCACTGAGTTGCTCTGCATGGTGGTGGACTCATGGCTCAGGGGCACTGAGTTGCTGTGCATGGTGGTGGACTCATGGCTCAGGGGGCACTGAGTTCCTGTGCATGGTGGTGGACTCATGGCTCAGGGGGCACTGAGTTGCTGTGCATGGTGGTGGACTCATGGCTCAGGGGCACTGAGTTGCTGTGCATGGTGGTGGACTCATGGCTCAGGGGGCACTGAGTTGCTCTGAATGGTGGTGGACTCATGGCTCAGGGGACACTGAGTTCCTGTGCATGGTGGTGGACTCATGGCTCAGGGTGCACTGAGTTCCTGTGCATGGTGGTGGACTCATGGCTCAGGGGCACTGAGTTCCTGTGCATGGTGGTGGACTCATGGCTCAGGGGCACTGAGTTGCTGTGCATGGTGGTGGACTCATGGCTCAGGGGGCACTGAGTTCCTGTGCATGGTGGTGGACTCATGGCTCAGGGGGCACTGAGTTGCTGTGCCTGGTGGTGGACTCATGGCTCAGGGGGCACTGAGTTGCTGTGCGTGGTGGTGGACTCATGGCTCAGGGGGCACTGAGTTCCTGTGCGTGGTGGTGGACTCATGGCTCAGGGGGCACTGAATTCCTGTGCGTGGTGGTGGACTCATGGCTCAGGGGGCACTGAGTTGCTGTGCGTGGTGGTGGACTCATGGCTCAGGGGGCACTGAGTTGCTGTGCGTGGTGGTGGACTCATGGCTCAGGGGCACTGAGTTCCTGTGCATGGTGGTGGACTCATGGCTCAGGGGCACTGAGTTGCTGTGAATGGTGGTGGACTCATGGCTCAGGGGACATTGAGTTCCTGTGCATGGTGGTGGACCCATGGCTCAGGGGACACTGAGTTCCTGTGCATGGTGGTGGACTGATGGCTCAGGGGGCACTGAGTTCCTGTGCATGGTGGTGGACTCAGGGCTCAGGGGGCACTGAGTTGCTGTGCATGGTGGTGGACTCATGGCTCAGGGGGCACTGAGTTCCTGTGCATGGTGGTGGACTCATGGCTCAGGGGCACTGAGTTGCTGTGAATGGTGGTGGACTCATGGCTCAGGGGACACTGAGTTCCTGTGCATGGTGGTGGACCCATGGCTCAGGGGACACTGAGTTCCTGTGCATGGTGGTGGACTCATGGCTCAGGGGGCACTGAGTTTCTGTGCATGGTGGTGGACTCATGGCTCAGGGGACACTGAGTTGCTGTGCATGGCGGTGGACTCATGGCTCAGGGGACACTGAGTTGCTGTGCATGGTGGTGGACTCATGGCTCGGGGGCACTGAGTTCCTGTGCATGGTGGTGGAGTCATGGCTCAGGGGGCACTGAGTTGCTGTGCATGGTGGTGGACTCATGGCTCAGGGGGCACTGAGTTGCTGTGCATGGTGGTGGACTCATGGCTCAGGGGGCACTGAGTTTCTGTGCATGGTGTTGGACTCATGGCTCAGGGGCACTGAGTTGCTGTGCATGGTGGCGGACTAATTTGGAAAAGGATGGTGGTGATGGTTACACAGCATGATGAATACGGTCAGTGTCACTGAGTTGTACATGTTAAATTTTTTGAATTGGCCTATTTTTTGTTGCATATAGTTTTACCATCAAAAAAAAAAAAAAAACCCACAAAAAATGGTTGCTACATACTCCCTCCTTAGTTCATCTGCCATTGGGAAGAAACCTGTAAACATCTTTTCATGAAAAAGGAAGAAAATGCTTCTGTTTTCCCCCCTGTGGTTCTAGAAGTCGCTGCTAACCCTGTTATTTTCCCTGTGGGATGTTAGGCTAACATTCTCAGATGTGTACTTGAACCCAACAGTGAGGCATCCAGCGATCTACAAATGTTAGGGACGTATAAGTGCTTCCAACATAGGTTCAGAGCTGGGCCCGATTGTTCCAAACTGAACTGAGTTAAACGGGAGAAAAAAAAATAAACAAAAATAAAGGACTAAAGGCTTTCCATTTTTCCAATTCCCTCTAACTGAACAACAGAAAACTCATAGGAAACAATTCTAGAGTGAGGATTTCATGCCTTGCACTAGCCCCATGTTCACTCGTACACCATTAAGCAGGAACATAATGTAGTCAGCCTGGGGTTATGGAGGCTGACCTTGACACACTTGGCTTGTTTTCAATGCTGTTGTTGTTAGGTGCTGTCAGATCAGCTCCGACTCATAGCGACCCCATGTACAACAGAACGAAACCCTGCCCGGTCCTGCGCCATCCTCACAATTGTTGTTTTATGCCTGAGCCCATTGTTGCAGCCACTGTGTCAATCCATCTGTTGAGGGTCTTCCTCTTTTTTGCTGACCCTCTACCAAGCATGATGTCCTTCTCCAGAGATTGGTCCCTCCTGATAACATGTCCAAGGTATGTGAGGTGAAGTCTTGTCATCCTCGCTTCTAAAGATCATTCTGAATGGATAGCAAAAATTCCCTGAATAAACACCTTTGGGTGGAATCAGTCTTTCCTTGAAAAATATTGTCAACCACTGAAAATCACACACCAGACTAAATGTGTTGTTTCACCACAACAAGAAGACTCCATCTTTATGCCATTGTGTGTCAACACCCGCCTCTCAAAGCAAAGCAGAACCTGCTTGCAAATGCTTTACCTGTTACCACGGTACCCAGACCAGTTGGTATGGAGTTAAACTGTGCCAAGTGAACACTTCTTCTCCAGACTGCTTACCGAATCCAATATCCACCTGTCCTAGAAGGGTGTTATTTCTGCCTTGCTGTAAACATGTGAAAAATGGATGATGAGAATTCTTGGGTTGAAAGGAGTGAAACTGCTTCTGTCTAGCTCGAGAAAAAATACGGTATTTAAAGGTATAAAGATATTTCATGGGAGTCGAGAGGGAAAAAAAAGAACAACGAGTACTTAGGAAATGCAGGAACTTAATGACCGTGGACTCGCTCATCTGTCTTCATCTCTCACACTTCAGCTTCCGGAGAGACCAGCTATATTTCTTCAAGCTTGGAAGCCAACCTGCTCCTGGTCCCCAAACAAACTCACTCAGTCTTGCCATGGTCAAATCTTAAAGCCAGGTGCTAGGTCTTACAGATTGGTGTCACAACATGATAGAAAAATTACGGACAATTCTTAAAGACTTTTTCCAGACTACGCCATTAAGTTTTTATGGTAAGAATATTAATACAAAACGGCATTCATGCAAGGAAAACAGATGTCGGTCACCTTCTTTTCTATAACAGTTGAGTCTTGTTGTTGGCTGCTATCAATTCCAGCTCACAGCGACCCCATGTGACAGGAGAACTGGAGCCCTGATGGCACAGTGGTTAAGAGAGCAGCTGCTAACTAGAAGGTTGGTAGTTCAAGTCCACCAGCTGCTCCACGGAAACACTATGGGGCAGTTCTACTCTGTCCTATAGGGTCGCTATGAGTCAGGACTGACTCAAAGGCAACAGGTTTGGTCATGGATTAATCTTTATGGGAGTAGACCACTACTTTTTTCCTCTCAAGATGCTGCTGGGTGTGTTTGAACTGCCAACCTTTCTGTGAGTAGCTGAGCACTTAACCTATTGCACCACCAGGGCTCTAAATTGAGCCTTAATGGTTACCCATGACTCCCACACTTGATTCGAATAGGAAAAGAGGATTGGCTGAAAGGGGAGTGTTCATTACTTTCTTCTCCAAGGGCACTCATCTGAACACACTGAGAGAAGAGTGTTTGTAAGATCCCTGCAGGTTGAGGTGGTTTCTCCCTCCATGGAAAAGCCATCTTTTATATTTGAACTGATGAGCATGTGTTTCTTATTTTCCTGGACTCAAATAAAATAAGGGTTCTAAGTACGGGTCACCTACTCTGCCTCCCAAACTGATGCTTTTCTTACTGAGTTCATTTGGCTTGAACTCTGCATATCATTACTTACTTTGTCTTATTCTCAAAGTAATATATTTGTATCTGGAGCCAGAACCCACTGCTGTCGACTGGATTCCGACTCATAGCAACCCTACAGGACGGAGTACAACTGCCTCAGAGGTTTCCAAAGCTGTAAATCTTGGGGAATCAGATTGCCGTATCTTTCTTCCACAGAGTCGCTGGTGGGTTTGAACTGAAGACCTGTTAGTTAGCAGCTGAGTGCCTTAATCACTTTTCTACCAGAGATCCTAATATATTTGTATATGAAGATACATTTAAAAATTCTAAAGTAAACACCCACTCAAGGGTTCCTCCTAATTCTACTTCCCAGATGTAACCACAGAGCATTTTGGAGACACATACCTGCAAACACTGGATGTTACGACACAGTCACCCAACAATATTCCCTGCATATCTTTCCATAACATTTTTCATTTCCATAGCAATATCTCAACATGGTGCGAACTATTCCATTGGATGAATGTATGATACATTATTAATTTTCTGTTGATAAACAATGATAATTCAGGTTTGCCATACAAAAATAAACACCTAGATATCTGTCTCTATATTTATACCTATTCATATTTTCTAGCTAAGGAGTCCCAGTGGCACAAACAGTTAAGCGCTCAGCTACGAACCAAAAGATTGGGGTTCAGAGCCCAGCTGGCCATCTGCTTCTGTAAAGATTTCAGCCAAGAAAACCCCACGGGGCAGATCTACTCTGCCATATGGGGTTGCTATGAGTCAGAATCAACTCGAAGGCACCTAACAACAACAACTTATTTGCTACCTAGCTGTATATTTGTGCACTTTTGGAAATGTTTCTACATAATAATTTCTTTGAAGTCAGCTACTCTATCAAGTGGTAGACGCACTCTAAATTTGAACATATATAGTGAATATATATAAAATGTGTGAATTTGTATATATTTACAAATTCATAGTATACACCGAGAGTATATGAAGGTTTCCATCTTCAGCCCATTTAAGCAAACATAATATTACCACTTTGTCAAATCATTTCCAAAACAATACAAAAAAAGGTAAAACCTCACTATTATTTTTGGCAGGAGGTGTGGTGGTGAGTTTGAAACGGTTTCATCTATTTATCGGCTGTTTTTCTCTCTTCTTCTGCAAATTGCCTGTTCACATCTTTACCCATTTTTGTTTTGTTGATTTTGAAGAATATTGGGAGAAGGGTGTAAATAATCCTCAACGAGATGGACGGACACAGTGGCTGCAACAATGGGCTCAAACATAACAATTCTGAGCATGGCACAGGACCAGGCAGTGTTTTGTTCTGTGGTACTTAGGGTCGCTATGAGTGGAAACTGACTCGATGGCACCTAACAACAACAACAAATAACCTTTTGCTCATTGATATATGACAATTTTTTTCCAGATAATTGTGTCATTTGGATTTGTATATTGTATATTTTCCATACAGAATAATTGAAATGTCAAGGTTTTTAAACTTCACGCTTTCATTTTTTATTGTCATACCTGCAAATGCCTTCCCCAACAGAATATTACAAAAAAGTCACTCATGTTTTATTGTTGTATGTTATTTCGGAGCTGTGGGTAAGCACACCCAAAGAAAGGTTCCAACCCACCAGCAGTCCAGTGGGAGAAAAGACCTGGTGATCTGTTCCTGTCAAGATTTCAGCATAGAATACCCCATGGGGCAGTTCTACCCTGTCTTATAGGGTTGCTAGAGTCAGAATTGACTGGACACCACCCAACAACAATAATATAGTTTGATTTACTACAGATATATATTTTTATCTCTCTCAAATGCAATCTGTTGTGTGGAATGAGATAAGAATCCAGTTTTCACTTGAACAATTTCTCTTTTCCTGACTGATTTGGAATGCTAGATTTATGAAATCCAGCATCTCTCCATCTGTCACTGTATTCTGGTTTTTGAGTCATCTTTCTGTTCCAGATACTGTCTATTCTTGTTAACTGCTTCAATTTTATGGCCTGGTAATTATTCCCTTTCATTCAGGAGACCTGGCTCGATGCCCGGCCCAAGCACCTCATGCACAGCTATCAGCCGTCTGTCAGTGGAGGCTTGCTGGTTGCTATGATGCTGAACAGTTTCCAGTGGAGCTGCCATATTAAGACGAACTAGGAAGAATGGTCTGGCAATCTACTTCAGAAATCAGCCAGTGAAAATCCTAGGACCACAACAGTCTGATCCGCAACTGATCATGAAGACGGTGCAGGACTGGGCAGTTTCATTCCATTGTGTGTGAGGTCTCCACGAGTCCAGGGCCCACTTGACAGATGCTAACACAATACGATCCAGTCCCCCACTTATTGCTCTTCCAGTGTTTGTCTGACTATTCTTTCACTCCAGAAACATCTTTTTTAAAAAACCACAAAGGGAATTTGGCTGCAATTGCTTTGGATTTTTATAAACTAATTTATGGAACATCAACATTTCTACAACATTGAGTCATTTCATTTAGTGACAATTTATGTTTCCATTTTCTCAAGCTTTTTTCTGTAGCTTCATCTTTTCTTCACATTTGTCATTCATGGTGCTTGCTAAGTTTCCTCCCAGGAATGTAATTATTTTGCTTGCTAGTATGAATTCAGTTTTCTTACATAATATTTTCAGAGTGTTAATTGGATATAGAGAACTTGTAATATAAGTTTCTTCCAGAAATGAATTCTTGTATTTTTTCCTAATCATTTTCAAACTCGTCTGTAAGACTTTTTTAGTGGCTAGCATTTTCATAACATGGTTTAAAAATCTTGGTGATAACAGGGCACTTTTATTTGCTCTGATTGTACTTCTTGGCATTTCTGTCTCTTCACTATTTAGGACAAGGCTGGGAATTTTCTTGCGCCATCTCAAACACTAAGACAGCAGTAAACACTTCATATTTTACTCAGGAATTTTGTGAAAATGAATGCTATCTTTCTTCTGATGCCCATTTTTACACAGTCGTGAGAAGGTCTCATTATTTTGACTTGTTAGGACGGCCAATCTCATCAGTATGTCTGTTGATGTTAACGAGGGCTGCTCCTTAGACTCCTGGGATGCAGCTCCGCCATGATAGGCTCTTGTGTGAAAATCCAGCTAGTTCATTCCTGCATTCATTCGTTCAACCCATTTTTGACTGTTTTCCACCAGTATAAATAATATACAATTGGCCCTCCATATTCGAGGGTTCCACACCTGCAGATTCAACCAGCTGTGGATCCATCCAAACCCAAATGGAACATTTCTTCTTTTTCTTTAAGAAGAAAAATTCCAAAACGGTTGTAAAGACTGAGAAAGCATGAAGTGTTAGGTATAAGCATTAACAATTATTTACATATATTAGCATTATATTAGGTATTATATAAAGTCATCTAGAGACGTTTTAAATTATTGGGAAGGACATGGGTACCTTGTACGCAAATACTACGCCACTTTATATAAGGGGCCTGAGCATCCCAGGATTTTGGTATCTGCAGGGGTCCTGGAACCAATCCCCTGAGGATACGGAGGGAAAACTGTAACTCCAGATTGTGCAATGATTAAACAAAGTAAGGTGACAGCATGCATGTGGACTTGGCGGTGTGGTGGCGTGTGGTTACCTGAGATGTGGCAGCCAGGGCCCCTCCCTCTCTGAAAATGGTGGCATTTTCAGTGACTGAATGATGGGGAGCCTTCAGTTTTGAGGTCACATGAGTGCTCTGAGTTGGGGATGGGTTTGACGTCTTCAAAGAGCAAAAATAATGCCAATGAAGCTGTAGGAAAATGACCAGTGTTGAGTTCATCACGAAGTTAATGACGCTTAAACCTCATCGTCCCCTGTTTGCAAGTCCCCACCTAGTCCAGGGCCCTGTACCAAAATTTGGGTGGCAAAGATGGTTAAGTGCTTCGGTAATGACTGGAAGGATGGTGGTTCGAACCCACCCAGAGGAGCCTCAGAAGACAGGCCTGCCAATCTGCTTCAAAAGCTCACGGCCATGAAAACCCTATGGAGCAGCTCTGCTCTGACACACGAGGATGCCATGAGTCAGACTGCCTCAGTGGCAACGGGTTTGGTTTGGTTTTCTTGGTACGTAAATTCAGATTTGTAGTTTTACCTTCCTTTTAAAAACAATTCTGCAAGCTTCAGGGCTCACAAAACCTGCATCAGCCTCTGCCATTGATGGAAGGACAGCGATGCAAGATGAATCTTGATCACTTAGGCCAGCTGTTGGACACGCCACGGAAAGGAATCTACATTTTCTTTTAAGGATGACGGAGGTTTTATAAATGGGGGAATGAATTGAGCTGATTTACATTTTAAAAATATCATGCTGGCTATTGACTGGATAATTTATTATAATAAAATAAGTTTGGAAGAAGGGAAACGGTTTTATTAGCTGACATTTTGTTTTGCCTTTTTTTTTTTATTGTGCTTTAAGTGAAAGTTTACAAATCAAGTCAGTCTCTCATACAAAAATTTATATACACTTTGCTATGCACTCCTAATTGCTCTCCCCCTAATAAGACTGCCTGCTCCTTCCCTCCACTCTCTCTTTTCATGTCCATTCCACCAGCTTCTGACCCCCTCTGCCCTCTCATCTTCCCTCCAGATAGGAGATACCAACATAGTCTCAAGTGTCTACTTGATCCAAGAAGCTCATTCTTCATCAGCATCTTTTTCTCTCCCATGGTCCAGTCCAATCCCTGTCTGAAGAGTTGGCTTTGGGAATGGTTCCTGTCTTGGGCTAACAGAAGGTTTGGGGGCCATGACCACCGGCATCCTTCTAGTCTCAGTCAGACCATTAAGTCTGGTCTTTTTATGAGAATTTGGGGCCTGCATCCCACTGCTCCCTCAGGGGTTCTCTGTGGCGTTCCCTGTCAGGGCAGTCATCAGTTGTAGCCGGGCATTATCTAGTTCTTCTGGTCTCAGGCTGATGTAGTCTCTGGTTTATGTGGCCCTTTCTGTCTCTTGGGCTCGTAATCACCTTGTGTCCTCAGTGTTCTTCATTCTCCTTTGCTTCAGGTGGGTTGAGACCAACTGATGCATCTTAGGTGGCTGCTTGCTGGCGTTTAAGACCCCAGACGTCACTCTCCAAAGTGGGATGCAGAATGTTTTCTTAATAGATTTTATTATGCCAATTGACTTAGATGTCCCCTGAAACCATGGTCCCCAGACCCCTGCCCCTGCTACCCTGGCCTTTGAAGCATTCAATTTATTCAGGAAACTTCTTTGCTTTTGGTTTAGTCCAGTTGTGCTGATCTCTCCTGTATTGTGTGTTGTCTGTCCCTTCACCTAAAGTAGTTCTTATCTACTATCTAGTTAGTGAATACCCCTCTCTCTCCCTCTCTGCTCTTGTAACCATCAAATATTTTTTTCTCTTTTTAAACTATTTCTCAAGTTCTTATGATAGTGGTCTTATACCATATTTTTGTCCTTTTGCAACTAATTTCACTCAGCATAATGCCTTCCAGATTCCTCCATGTTATGAAATATTTCACAGATTCATCACTGTTCTTTATCGATGCGTAGTATTCCATTGTGTGAATATACCATAATTTATTTATCCATTCATCTGTCGATGGGCACCTTGGTTGCTTCCATCTTTTTGCTGTTGTAAACAGTGCTGCAGTAAACATGGGTGTGCATATATCTGTTTGTGTGAAGGCTCTTCTTTCTCCAGGATATATTCCAAGGAGTGGGATCGCTGGATTGTATGGTTGTTCTATTTCTAGCTTTTTAAGGAAGCACCAAATCAATTTCCAAAGTGGTTGTACCATTTTATGTTCCCACCAGCAGTGTATAAGTGTTCCAGCCTCTCCACAACCTCTCCAACATTTATTATTTTGTGTTTTTTGGATTAATGCCACCCTTGTTGGAGTGAGATAGAATCTCATTTAGTTTTGATTTGCATTTCTCTAATGGCTAATGATCGTGAGCATTTCCTCATGTATTTGTTAGCTACCTGAAAGTCTTCTTTAGTGAAGTGTCTGTTCATATCTTTTGCCCAGTTTTTAATTGGGTTGTCTTCTTGTAGTTGAGTTTTTGCAGTATCATGTAAATTTTAGAGATCAGGTGCTGATGGTAAATGTCATAGCTAAAAACTTTTTCCCAGTCTGTAGGTAATCTTTTTACTCTTTTGGTGAAGTCTTTGGATAAGCATAGGTCATCCTGCTTGGTAGAGGGTCAGTGAAAAGGAGGAAGACCCTCAACAAAATGGATTGACACAGTGGCTGAAACAATGGGCTCAAGCATAACAACGATTGTGAGGATGGCTCAGGACTGGGCAGTGTTTCGTTCTGTTCCACACAGGGTCGCTATGAGTTGGAACTCAGTTGATGGCACCTACCATCAACAACAATTGCTCATGAAGTAAAAGAGACAAAAGAAGTTGGCCATAGTCACCCAAGAACACAGATAGTTTTCTACTGCTGTGTTCTCATGGCCACGAAGTAGAATTGTGCTGGGGATTCAAATGTACTTCCTTTCCTAGGTGTGCCTGGTCTTTTTTCATGAAACCTATGTGTCTACCTACCTACCTACCTGTCTGTCTATAATCTATCTATCCATTCATCCATCTATCCATCCATTCACCAACCATGTATCATCTACCTATCTGTTTGTCTTCTGACCTATTATCTGTCTCTCATCTCCCTGTCTATCAATCTATCTATCTCTAATCTATCATCCATCCATTCATCTATGTATCATCTATCTATCTGTCTATTTACCTACTATCTATCTCTCTAGGATCCATCCATCCCCCCATTCATCCATTATATATCTATGTATCTATCTATCTATCATCTATCTATCTAAGCACCATCTATCTTCTCCAGTAGATGGTGAGCTCTGGAGGGCAGGACACAGACCTTACCCATGCTTGTAGCCACTGAAAATACCACGATGACCATCCCTGAGTAATCCAAAAGTAAAATATTTTCAAGCATGTTTTAGTAACTGAAAATTTTTAAAAACTGAAACCAAAATAGATACATATAAACTTGATAAAGGTAGGTTTCCTCAACTTGAAGCTTGCTCTTGCCCTTGCTCTTTGTGGAGGGTAACGTGAATTACCCTCGAATTCCATTACAAGCAACCACGACTCTAGAAACCACTCTTTTCAGACCCTGGAATTCTACTTCAGTGCACTTTTCCTTATCCACAGCTGCCTCGTTCCCAAGGTGCTCACATGGTAAGAGACACTGATATTAGCTCCCCTATAAAGCTAATGATAAAGCACGAGGTAAAATTCCCAGCACCGTGCCATTCCTGAGCTGTCTGCAGTGTGAAAAAAGTCTAACATACAACAGCTGGTATTAAATGAGTATTTCACCGCCGATTGTAAATCACCCAGTCAGTATTTCCAATGCGCCATTCCTGTGGGGAATGATTTGGGAAAAACGGCCTCCTGGAAGTAATTAATCTTGCTCAGTGTGGAGCCACACGAAGGGGGAGTGAGCCCCAAGATCAGGTTAGACGCGTGATTTGAAGGGACCCGGATAGAGCTCCGCCACTCACGTAACTCTCTCTGTAGGAGGTCTTTTGGAGCACTTTCAACACATTTTTGTCTTATACCTCACCCCTTTATGGAGTTATAGGAGAACTGTGCTCAAACACTTGAGGTCTGATAATGTGCAATGAAAGAAAATGAGGCCATAATCTGTGTCAACACCAGCTAAATGAAGTCTTCAACATACTTGGTCCCTGGTTCTGGCAGGGAGCCTGGGTGGTGTAGGCAAAGGTTTACATATGTCTGCCAGCTCTACTTTCTTTGCCTGCGAGGGCTGTGCTAGGAAGTGTTCCCGTAGATCTCATGGCCCCAGAAAACGGTCTGTGGGCACATACATGTCCCCTTTCACGATTCCAAAGCTCTCGGTGAAATGCTGACATAAGCAGTGTTCTTCCTCCATGAGAGACCATCACCAAATTCTCTCACAATCCCATCGCCTGTAAACCCACTTGGGGAAGCATTCTGCATAAACGTCAGGAAGCTCAGCTCAATTATCATCAATGTCAGGGCTTTGAGACATGCTTCCTACCTTGTAGTTCCATTACTCCTGGCCACTGTCCCAACATTATATGCCCTGGTCAGCCTCTCTTTGGCCCCCCTTCTCTGGAAGGGCACGTATTTAAAGAAATGGTTTTTTCCACATGGAAAAGTGTCTGAAGATTCGTTAACTTGAGCCATCTTTGAAGTATAAATAATTGTTTCTCTCTGGCAATGCTGGCCCTGCCAACAAAGGGTGAGACTAGTTGGCTTGTGTTACATGCAAGATCACGATCATCTGAAGATGATGGAGAGAGAAAGAGAGAGAGAGGAAAAAAGGGAGAACAGAGAGAGAAAAGAAAACAGAATAGAGAAAACACAAAGCGAGAACACAGTGAGAACAGAGAGAGAAAATAGAGATAAAGAAAACAGAGATAGAGAGAGAGAGAAAGAAAGAAAGAGGGGGGTGAGAGAGAATGGGGTGGGGGGAGAGAAAGAAGAGAGAAAAGAGACAGATAAACAGAGAAAGAATACCCAAGACAGAAGCCACAGTGTTTTTATAACCTAAACTGGCTACGATGTACCATTGCTTCTGCCATATTCTACTTATATGGTTGCTATGAATTGGAACTGAAAGGACGGCAATGGGTTTTTTGGATTGGTTAGTAGCAAGTCCTAAGTTTTACTGCTCACTCAAAGGAGGAGGGTTAAACAAGAGTGTGCATACCAGGAGGCAGGAATCATTGGGGCCATCTAGATTCTGCCTGGCACAAAAGAATTCTTGGATTTGAACTATTAAAAACAAATGTTGTTGGAACACATTTTTAATCAATGCAAACCTACTGTTTTTTTATCTGAAAAACAAATGACAATAATAATATCAACATCCTAGGGTTTCACGAGGATTCCAAATAAACCCCATTAGATATAGAAGTCCTCTAACACTTGCACCAAAATTGAAGACTATCACGATTTCTGAATCATTGTAGTCCATTCAGACAAAATACAGCCTTGCTAAGGCTAGATTCTGATGTCTATCTCCCTGCCTCCATCCACTCAGTACGTATGTTCGTTCTAGCAATTGTTGGCAACAAAAATCTAGAGAAGCCAGAAAAATCATATATGCACACACACACAAATCAGTCTACAATCAAGAAAGCTAGCATCTCGCTTATTCTTCACTCACTCTCTAACCTTCAACAATTCATTGTGGCTAAATAGAGTATAAGAAATTAATGTATTAAATGTGTTCTACTTGTCAAATTCAACTAGGATTACCATTTACATGGCTAGAACCATCAAAAGCAGGGTTTTATACCTTATTTTTTAAGAATTTCAGTTTTTACAAGTCAAATTTGTTTTCTTCCTTGAGTAGACCTAAAAGTCTCTTATGGAAAAAACCCTATATCATTTAACAGGAGCCCTGGTGGCACATTTTCTGGTGGCACAGTGATTAAGCACTTGGCTGCTAACCAAAAGGTCAGCAGCTTGAACCCACCAGTGGTTCCAAGGGAGAAAAGACCTGGCAATCTGCTCCTGTAAAGATTCCAGCCTAGAAAACCCTATGGGGCAGTTCTACTCTGTCATATAGGGTGGCTATGAGTCAGAATACATGGCACACAACCACAACATATCACTGAACATTTAAGCAATTGCTCAAGTCTTTAATGTTGTTTATTATTTGAAAAGTGCTGTAACTTGTGAATGATAGATGAACTGGAAAAGTTTTTTTGTTTTGTTTTTGGTAAGTCTAAAAGGTTAGACTCGTGCTATTTTGCCATAAAAGCATGTTGTGGTAATAAATCTCTAGATAAACCTGTATTTGTTCTTGTCAGGAAAAAAAGAAAGAACTATCACGCGTATTTAAGCATTCTGAAATATATCTTGAGAGGCTGAGTTCGTTGCGAGCTGTGGTTTTTCTTGGATGGTACA
This sequence comes from Elephas maximus indicus, assembly GCF_024166365.1. NCBI lineage: Eukaryota > Metazoa > Chordata > Mammalia > Proboscidea > Elephantidae > Elephas > Elephas maximus. The sequence goes on from NC_064846.1 coordinate 172,764,432, forward strand.
GGTTTTCCTTTGCTACTTTAATGGGATAGATTTAAGTCATATTAAATGATGCAGTGTTCAGAGTTATTTAAAGAATTTGTTTCAATGACATTGATTAAATAAGGGTTTACTTCCACTGATAAACATTCCAACATAAATCGAATCTATATAGGACAAAAGTCAAATGAAAATTCTGAAACTTTAAGTCCAAAAAACCTTGCAATTTAGAAAACATTTTAAGGAGGAGAAAATGTGATGTGGTAGAAAGAAACTTAGCTGGACTTGGAGTTGGAAAGGTCGAGTCTTGGTCATGAGATCATCGCTGTCTAGCTTAGCCATCTTACAGCTTCAACCTTTGTGGTCAAGGACTCAGTTTAGACGGTTTGGCTTGATATAGATACAGAAATTCTCACTTAACCTTCAGGTCTCCCATCAAATGTTCCCTCAAGGGAAAGGATTCACTGAGTCCCAAGTCTGTGTTTCCTGACTCTGCAATTTCTCAAAACCCTAACTTACTCCATCATGGCAGATATTGTTGTTAGTTGCCGTTGAGTCCATTCCAACTCATGGCGACCCCATGTGTGCAGAGTAGAACTGCTCCATAGGGTTTTCAAGGCTGTGATCGTACGGGAGCAGATTGCCAGGCCTTTCTCCTGAGGCATCTCTGGGTGGGTTTGAACCACCAACCTTTGTGGCTGGTAGTCAAGTGCCTAATCCTTTCCACCACCCAGGAACTCAATGTCTATAATAACACTTATTATTAATAAATGCTCTATTCTCGATGGTATTCCAAACTACAGATAACACAATGGCAAGATGTGGAAAATAAGAAAGGATATAAGTCTCCACAGCGTAAGAAACCTAAGACTGAGGATTATTTTTTCTTTGTAATAACAGATACGTAGGTAACTCTACAGAAACAGTAATGAAAAAGCATGTGTTGTTGATTGTCTAGAATACACTGCTCAAGTTTCTTCCTCAACAGTGAATATTTGTTAACCGTCTGCTGTATACCAGGGACCGGGTTAGGAGCCCTGGGGAAAAAAAAATAGTGAGAAAACAAAAATCAAAACATAGCCTCATAGTTCCTGCATCACAGAATGCATAGTCGATTGGTTATGGCAGACATTAAGCAAATGATTAAAAAAAAAAGGAATGTTAATTATATATATAAATAATACTATACATTAGTTATATGTATATGTTAATTACATTAATTGATGTTGCTGTGCGCCCTCGAGTCGATTCTGACTCATAGTGACTCCATGTGACTGAGTAGAACTGCCCTATAGGGTTTGATAAGCCCTAATCTTTCTGGAAGCAGACAGTCAAGTCTTCTGTGGAGCCACTGGCGGTGCAATGGCTCAGAGCTCGGCTGCTAACCAAAAGGTCGGCAGTTCAGGTTTACAACCACCATCCTGAACAATACACTGAACATCCAACGGGAATTTAGCCCTAGTCTTCGAAAGAACCAGAATAATCAGACTTTGAGTGGCCAGTGATCGTTGGATTGGTTCAAATATTTGAAGCATCTGTCTACTGTTTTGGATGTTCATATGATGGCGGGCAGAATTTTAACTATTACTCTGAGGAAGGTTCTTTCTCTAGCTTTATGCAAAGTCCTGACATTGGTTCGGAAACTTTAGAACTGCTTTTCTGTCAAACTTTCTTCTCCTTTAATCCCACCTTAACTCATGCTGGAAGTGAGAAGGTACAACAGGCTAACCCACACTTTATAAGGCCATGTGCCTTAGCATTTGAGAGTTAAGCCCGTAGCAGGGAAACAGGTTTGCTGACGCCAGAAACCAACACTCAGCATACTCGTCTTTCGATCAATGACACATTGGTGAGGAAAACACAGGTGGCTTTGATAACCACTGCTCTTCTCTTTTGTCTATTTTGATGAAATATATATATGTTGCTATATATTTTATATTTATATACATACATACATATATATATATATATAATATGTTGTTGCTCTTAGGTGCCTTAGAGTCAGTTCCGACTCGTATCAACCCTACCCATTACCATTGCCATCGAGTCGATTCCAACTCATAGTGACCCTATAGGACAGAGTAGAACTGCCCCATACAGTTTCCAAGGAGCACCAGGTGGATTCGAACTGCCGACCTCTTGGTTAGCAGCCGTACATAGCAACCCTATGTACAATAACATGAAACACTGCTCGCTCCTGCCCCATCCTCCCAATCATTGTAACGTTTAAGCCCATTGTGGCAGCCCCTGTGTCAATCCATCTCATTGAGGGTCTGTATTGCAGTGGTTAAGAGCTCTGCTGCTAACCAAAAGGTCAGCAGTCCAGATCCACCAGCCGCTCCTTGGAAACCCTATGGGGCAGTTCCACTCTGTCCTAAAGGGTCGCTATGAGTCAGAATCGACTCAGTGGCAATGGGTTTGGTTTTTTGGTTTTAATATATATATTTGATATATAATAATAAATTATATATTTTATATATAAATACAAATTTATATATAATAATAAATTACATATATGTATAATTTTTTTTGCCAGTATTATAGTAAATGCAGTTTTACAAGTGTAATTTGGTGTCCAACATTATTCATCAAATAGATACAAACACTGTCCAAACCTTGTCTCTGGTATACTTGGGTCTTGCTTGTAATATTTTAGAGAAACAAACAAAGCCACAGTGGCATGACATCATGGTGTGTGTGGCCCCCTGGAATGCTCTGAGCCTTGCAGAGTCTAACAGAGAAAACGTCTCCAGTGGCTAAGTACATAAGCATCTAGTGTTTGCTTTATTCATAACTAAACTGCTTCTGTGTGCTCAAGACAAACCTAAAAAATAACATATTCTCTTTAATATGAATGCATGCTTAAGCCCGTAGTTAACCTTACATGAGTCGTCCAGTGCAGGTGTCGAAATCTCCAAGATAAGCTATTGTTGGTGAACACGTATTGACTGATATAATAGTGCACCTGGGGAGATGATATTTTTAAGTGGAGTAATTCGCAAAAGTATATTGTAGGCTTTAGTATTCTAGCAGAGGCAAGTGTTAGCCATTTTGATTTTCCTAAGGTTATATGAAGGAGCCCTGGTGACGCAATGGCTAAGCACTCGGCTCCTGACTGAAAGGTTGGCTGTTTGAATCCCTCAGCCGCTTTGTGGGAGAAAGGACCCGGCAATCTGCTTCTGTAAAGATTACCTGTTGCGGTTGAGTCGATTTCGACTCATAGTGACCCTGTAGGATTCCGACTCATAGTGACCCTGTAGGACAGAGCAGAACTGCCCCATTGGGTTTCCAAGGCTGTCATCTTTACGGAAGCACCCGGCCACATCTTTCTCTCGTGGAACTGCTGGTGGGTTCCAACCGCCGACCTTTCGGCTAGCAGCCGAGTGCTTAACCACTGTGCCACCGGGACTCCTTTCTATAACGGTTACAGCCTAGGAAACTCATGGGAGCGGTTCTACTCTGTCCTATGGGGTGGCTATGAGTCGGAACTGACTTGACAGCACACAGCAACAACAACAAGGTTACATGTAGTTTCCAAGTATTCCGAAAAAAGGAGGCAAATTCAGCAATTTCCTGAAACCACAGTGTTTACAAGGAGAGTTGCAGGGTCTGATAAGGATGAATGTTTTATATTTCAAAGCACTTAAGGGGAGAATTTTTTCACCGTTCACAAATAAATCAAGAATCTATAAACTGGGAGTAATTTACACACAATCTCCTGCAAGCCCTCTCATTTAGGAATCCGAGACTCATCATATTTGATTGAGTCACAAACCGAATATCCTGCTTCTGAAGGATGGAACCGGCAAACCCAGAAGCTTTCAAATCACCTACTCAAAAAACCCAGTGCCGTCGAGTGGACTCCAACTCGGAGCAATCACCGAGCAGGCGCGACTCTTAGGGTCCCCTTTGAAGTGCTCCTTGACCGTGAATTTGTTGAGTCCTTCAAAATCACTGTATTCAAACTATGCCTTGCCACACTTCTGATTTCCTCGGGAATCTCAGGAACTTAAAGCACGTTGCAAACACTAATTAAAAGTGAGTATGTGAAGCATGTACGCATAACGTGAGGAAGACAAATATTAGCCCCACTTGACTGGGGTGTCAAATAAGAGATGGGGGCTGCTCGAGCTCCCAGCAGCCTGTAGAGCTGGGAGATGGTTCACTCACTGCTTCATCAATGAGTGCCAGCCCTGCCCTGGTTTTCCTCCCAGTCCTCCTGAAGGCGTTACAACAAAGTTCTATTTGAGTAGTGTTCACAGGCCTACTGTAACCACAAACGTTGTCAAACGTTATTGAGATGCCAATTAACTATTATAGATCAAGTATTTAAAAAAAAAAAAAAAACACTGCCCAAGAGGCACATGCATTTCTTCAGAAATTAATAACAATGACGCAGGCCTCCATGTGCTGAGATGCTGGTCGAGGAATAAATACAGACACAAAGAACTGTGTTTTGTTACTGTCCTTGAGAATGGGGTCTGTTGCAAACAACTAAACCTGAAGAAACACAGTGAAACCTGTGAGAGCCAGAACTCGACGGGATTGCCTTGTTTTTTTGGGTCTTGCAAGCTTTCTGCCTTTGATGGGGTGTAGTCTTACCACTTTTCTATCAGTGGTTTTAGTGGTAAATATTTGAGTTTATCTCTTCTCGTAGGTTTCCGCCTTACACAGGATCTGGCTTCCACAGCTTTTACTGTATATACATATATGCTTGGAATAAAACCAAAAAATCCTGTTGCCGTCGAGTTGATTTCGATTCATAACAACCCCAGAGGACAGAGCAGAACTGCCCCATAGGGTTTCCAAGGAGCAGCTGGTGGATTCGAACAGCCAACATTTTGGTTAGCAGCCTAACTCTTAACCAGTGCATCACCAGGGTTCCATGCTTACAATAGATGCCTTGTTATGTCAAGACACAGATACAGATAGATAGATGGATAGATATATAGATACCATTGTTGTTGTGTGCCGTCCAGTCAATTCCAATTCGTAACTCCCATGTGACAGAGTAGAACTGCCTCATAGGGTTTAATAGGCTGTAATCTTTACGGAAGAAGATCACCAGGTCTTTTCTCCATAAGAGCAGCTGTTGGGTTCAAACCATCGACCTTTCAGTTAGCAGTCGAGTGATTAACTACTGTACCACCAGGGCTCCTTTACACACACACACACACACACACACAGGACCAGTACCAGTTGCCACTGACAGTGACATTGACTACAAGTGGTGATCAAGGCAATGGCATAGGAGGATGGCACTTGTACGGTCTCTCATCTGTGGGATTTCCAAAAGGCATCTTTCTTGGCCGTAACCTGCTATGCCCTCCACCAGCCTGTGTCTCACTAGTTCTCCTTCCCTGACGCATTTCTCATTGACTTGTGGCAAATTAGCAACTTCCATCTGCTGCCATTTCCTCAGCTTTTGAGAGGAATCCTGAGCAATGCCTTTCAGACCCAAAGCAAGGGCATTTTGACAGCTGATTTACTGGAAGGACATGTTTTATCCTTGTGACACCTGGGAAAAAAAGTCTGGTTGACATTGCTATTCCAATTGTGTACCGTTAAAACCTGTTACCTTCAAGTTCATTCTTACTCTTAACGACCCCATGTGACAGAGTAGAACTGCCCCACAGGGTTTCCTAGTCTATAATCTTCATGGGAGAAGATTGCCTGGTCTTCCTCCTGAAGAGCTGCTGCCACCAGGGCTCCTTCCAATTGTATACACATGTTTACAAATAAAATACTCACTAATGGTCTTTCTTTACTATTTACATATGAAATTGTGTCATATAAGAATAGCATCTCTCTGTAATAAACTTTATTTTCGTCTATTTGCCCAAGGAAACACCAGTTATGGCTCAACAGAACTGCGGAGAATTCCAAGAAGGAGAATCTCCCTTTGCGCTGGACCGGATTTTGTGGAGTGATTGAATGTAATTGAACAAAACTTCCTGTAGTTATCTAGTGCCAAAGTGACGGCCAAGTCATTTCTCTAAGTGTGTGTGTGTGTGCGCGTGCGCATGCACGCATGTAACAGTGACTGTTTGCATACATGTGAACACACATATACTTATAGTTATACATAATGAGGAAATCTGGCTATTTTTTGTTTGAATCATTCATTATGCAAAATCTCCCCTTAAGACAGAGAAAACAATTGCTATAGATTTTTCTACTTTATTTTCCATCTTTTTACAGAAAAAAACCACTCTCCTACAAAAGAATCCAGAAATTTGTTTTAATTATCATAGGAAATTATAGCAAATGATTTTACTAAGTTCTGTTTGGAGCACTGGTGGCACAGTGGTTAAGAGTTCGGCTGCTAACCAAAAGGTTGGCAGGTGGAATCGACCAGGCGCTCCTTGGAAACCCTAAGAGGCAGTTCTACTCTGTCCTATAGGGTCATTATCAGTTGGAATTGACTTGATGGCAATGAGTTTGTTTTGTTTTGTTTTGGTTTGGTTTTAATGGGAAATGATACGTAGGCCTCTTCTCAATGGTTAAGCACTCGGCTGCTAACAGAAAGGTCAGCGGTTCAAACCAACCAGCTGCGCTACTGGAGAAAGACTTGGCAGTCTGCTTCTATAAAGACTACAGCCTTGGAAAACCCTACAGGGCAGTTCTACTCTGTCCTATAGGGTCACTCTGAGTCAGAATCCACTCCATGGCAACAGGTTTGGTATTAGCGATAGTGGAGTCCCAGGGCTGTGCACATGTATAATACGCTTGGCTGGTAACTGAAAGGTTGGCTATTCAAGCCCACTCAAAGGCACCGTGGAAGGTAGTTGGCCTGGTGATCTACTTCTGAAAAATCAGCCACAGAAAACCCTATGGAGCACAGTTCTACTCTGACACACATGTGGTCTCCACGAAGTAGAGTCAATTCAATGGCAACTGGTTTTCGGCAACTGGTTTTTGGTTGGCTATAGGGAAACCCTGGTGACATAGTGATTAAGAACTCAGCTGCTAACCAAAAGGTTGACAGTTTGAATGCACCAGTCACTCCTTGGAAACCCTATGGGGGTGATTCTACTCTGTCCTGTAGGGTCGTTATGAGTCAGAATTGAGTCAATGACAACGGTTTTGGGTTTGGTTTATGGTAACTCTGCATACAGAAAAGTTATTTTAAAACTAACCAAGACCCAGTCCTTCAGGTCTTATGTGTGAGATCTTGTTGTGGGGTCTCTAGACAAGAGAGATTTCCTTTGTACCGTGAAGTATGGTAACTTGTCTCTCAAGATGAGGGCCCCTCTCTCCCAGCTGTACAATGAAAATTCTATCATGTTTCTGGGCACGCCCAGGACCTGCGAATGGTGAGTGTGTGTCAGAAGCCGAAACCACGCAATGTATGTGGTACGAAACAAAATCGGGCTTTTGAATTGCAAATCTGAGGCAGAATTCTGGCTCATGAGAGTGTTAAGCCAAATTATTTGCAACTGTGGATGTAAAAATATGCGGTCGGTCTAGACCTGTTCCATTCATTCTTTTTTCTGCTGCTGCAAAAGTTTCTGGGTTTTTTTTTTCTTTCTTTCTTTCTCTCTTCCCCTTTCTTTTCTTCACCTTAAAAGAATTTGAGCTGGCATGTTCATCAAAGCAATTTCCTGAAAATGCACTTTGACAGACTGCATTAAGAATGTTGACTTGTGAAGACAAAAGGTTGTTTAATAATGCACATAAATTATATGCGTTAAAAAACTGAAGGTTTAGAATTCTTTAATGAGACTCTAGCCAGAGTAGAGTGGGGTCTTGCCTGTCCTTCATTTTAGCACTTCAAAAGGTTTCCTCAGGAGTCCATGGCTGACAAGATTCAAAGGGAAAAGACAGCACAGTATGTTATGGTTTCCTATTTGCATTTATTTTGTTTCTAACTTTCACATTCCAATCACCAGTAATTATGCATACATCTCGATTGTATGTTTGATCAACTTCAGACTGCAGAAGTTTGTAAAAACCGTCAATTTCTTCATCTTTGGCATTTCTGGTTGGTGCATGAATTTGGATAAAAATCGTATTAACTTCTTTGTAGGTGTATGGATATTATCCTATCACTGACAGGGTTGTACTTCAGAATAGGTCTTGAAATGTCCTTTTTGATGGTGAATGCCACACTGTTCCTCTTCATTTTGTCATTCCTGGCATTGTAGGGCATATGATTATGGCAAAAGGACTAGTATTCAGAATATATAAAGAACTCCTACAAATCATTACCAAAAAAGGACAACCCAAACATTTCCAAAAGTTTTGAATAGACACCTCTCAGATAAGGATTTCCAAATGGCCAATACAGATATGAAAAGCTTCTCGGCATCATAACTCCCCATGAAATTGTAAACTAGATCCAGAGTGAATAAATAAAATCATATAAGACTGACAATCCCAAGTATTTGCAAGGCTGTGGAGTGACTGAAACTCTAATATATGACTAGCGAGAGTGGGAATTTCACAAACACTTTGGAAAACTGTTATTATCAACTAAAGCCAAGTATATGCATATCTGTTGAACAGAAATTTCATTCCTAGGCATATATCCAAGAGAAAACAATACATACGTTCAACAGAGAATGGGTACAAAAACATTCATATCCATAATAGCAAAAAATTGGAACCACCTCAATATCCATCAATAATAGAATGGATAAAAAACTGTAGTATATTTGTTCAGGGAAATACTAACCAAAAGAAACCAGCTGCAGTGGACTGGAACCTGATGCATGGTGACCCCACAGGTGTCAGAGTAGCACTGCTCCATAGCCTTTTCAATGGCTAATTTTTGGGAAGTAGAGATGACTAGGCTTTGCTTCCAAGGAACCTCTGGCTGGACTCAAACTGCCAACGTTTTGGTTAGCAGCCTAGCTTCCACCCAGGGACTCCAATTAACAGTCAGAATAATGGCTACTTCTGGGTAGGAGTATGATATTGTTAGGAGGATAAGGGATTTTTCAGGGATGCTGAAAATATTTTATATTTTGACCTGAGTGGTGGTAACATAGATATATCCTTATGTAAAATTTCATCGAGCTTCACACTTAATGATTTGTACAGTTTATATATGCAAGACCTAAAAAAATAATGCTAATAAACAAAAAACCTGAGGTTTTTTCCTTACCTAGAATGTTGTAAAGTGTCCATTGTAATAAATATGAATTGTATGGGCATTTTTAAGAAAAGAGGCAAATATCTGTATCTGGCTCATTTTTTTCCCCAGAATCCCATTCGTATATACATTTCACATCTGCATTTTGCATTTCAGCAAAACAATGGCAAAGAAATAAACTTTCTTCTGTTAATGAGAAAAAAAGAATGAAAAGAAAGGAAACCTTAAGGCTGTTAAGAACCATAGCAATGATTGGAGACATAAAAACAAAACTATTTTCTTTTATAAAGATGATTGCCCTGGCCATACCATATATTGGTATTTCAAAAGAAATGTGACCCAATAGAATTATGTTGTACCTGACTGTTCACAGGTCTCATTTCATTTCTAATATATTTTATCATTATCTCTGGAAGAAAATGGTCCTTTGGTAATACAGGTGAAATCATGTACTTAATTTGCAGAGATGGGTACTTTTGACTGGGAAAAATTCATAATGGCAGTAATAACTTTCAAATAGATAGGGTGATACTGAGTTTAATGTCTCTACCTTTTCTCCACTCTTTGGTGTCTGATGACAATTACACAAAGCATCACTGGCTGATTTAAATGAGCCCTGGTGGTGCGGTGGTTAAGAGCTCGGCTGCTAACCAAAAGGTTGGCAGTTCGAATCCACCAGCTGCTCCTTGGAAACCCTATGTGGCAGTTCTACTCTGTCCTATAGGGTCACTATGAGTTGGAATCGACTCGACAGCAACGGGTTATTCTAAAATGGTTCAAGTTTAAGTAACTTAAATCATGTAAATAATGATGTAAAATGCAGTTGCATCATTGGAAAATTCCCATCACTCAGTAGGTTTTATTCAAAATAATTCTGAGTAAGCATATTCTGCAAAAATTTTACAGTATATACATATATATATACATAAAGCATTATCTCATAGTCTCTAAAAATATATAAAAACCAGTTGCTGTTGGGTCAATTCTGATTCAGGGCGGCCCCACGTGTGTGGGAGGAGAACTGTGCTCCATAGGGTTTTAAATAGCTTGTTTTTTTGGAGCTTCCCAGGCCTTTCTTCTGAGGTGCCTCTGGGTGGATTCACACCTCCAAGCTTTCAGTTAGCCGTAAAACTTGTTAACCGTTTTCACCACCCAGATACGCCCGTCATATCTACACATACATAATTTGATGTTAAAATAAACAAATGGAAATGGAATACTTCCCATATCCAGGCACTTCAGATGAGGTGGCTGGGGGTCAAAAAGTTGCTTTGGAATTAGAGCTGGGATTCAGACCCATGCCTCTGTGGCCCCCAAATCTGTGGCTTCTGCTTCAAACACTATCCGGAGGCAGCAAGGAATGACCATCAAGAGCACGGGGCGAGAAATTAAAGTAAACTGCGATTACTTCCCAGCTCTGCCAATCTGTGAGGCCAGGGGCAGGACCTGAACCTGGGTTCCTCATAGAAAACGGGCCAGCTGTAGTGCTGATCTCACTGGGTTTTTATGAGATCCCATGGTGTAATCATGACCAGTACATGGCCCGTTGCCCTGTGTAGAGTGAGCATTCCATAAACGCAAGCCGTATTTATTGCTCCACCACATTGGGGTTGGGGGGAGTTGTTACTGTCATAGCAACTCCATTTCACTCTCAATTTGGTCACATCATTTGATCTGGATGTTCCAACTTAATACATCCAGGTTGGGTGGTCTCTTGAACCATGGAAACTCAGGCCACCCCTCTATACACTTGTAGTTCGTCCTAATTATTTATTGTTAGCTGCTGTTGAGTGTTGCCTACAACTTATGGCCACCCCACGCACAACAAAATGAAATGCTGCCAAGCCGTGCGCCATCTTCCCAATCATCGGTCCGGTCAAGTCCGTCGTTGTGGTCACTGTGTATTCTGAGTGCCTTCCAACCGGGGGGCTCAGCTTCCAGCACTGTATTGGACAGTGTTCTCTTGGGCTCCATATACTTTTCATTGGCTGACTTTTGGAAGTAGATTGCCAGGCCTTTCTTCCTAGTCTTTGTTGGAAGTTGTGCTGAAACCTGTCTACCATAGGCGACCCTGCTGGTATTTGAAATACCGGTGGCAGAGCTTCCAGCATCACAGCAACACACAAGCTGCCGCAGCACAACAAATGGACAGACAGGTGGTGGGTTACATCTTAACATCACTGGAATTAGTAAGCTTCGCTTTTGCTGTCCTTCTCAAAGTAGGAGAGATTAAGCTATGTTGTTTTAAGCAATGAAAATAAGTGAGATCTTGAAGAGACAATAAATCAAAGTTAAACACAGCCGCCATAAAAAATATGCAGCGTAACCGGATTCTCTTGTAGGTACTCTCCATGGAATTCTTTGGGGTGGGAGTGGGGGGAAAGTCAGCTCCTTCATTACATCTCCAGGATTGCCTCTGCTCTTGCTGACATAGCCTATTAGCAACCCTGATTATGTTTTGGAGACTTACGGACAGTCTGGGTTTTATCGTGTTTGCAAAATATTTCTCATAGTGCGAATTACCTGCTGAGATGGCCGACTGCTGAACTAATGTAACGTTCCTCAGATGAAGCTGATTCAAAGTGGAACGTTTTGACACACATTGGAAAAGGCTCTTGGAATCATACACAATAATGAAACAGTTCAGGATTGTTCTATGAAACACCATGCCGTGATCCCCCTCCCGAGATTGTAAGGAAGTGCCCTTTTTCTTTTAAAGCTGGATTTCGTAAACCAGTGTGCATACACATGTGAAAAAGCATTGCTCATGGTAAAATGTTTGAGATGGTAGTTCACATATTCAAATTCTTTTAAAGAAATATGTGCTACGACTTCACCTCCCACCTCATAAACTTAGGATTCGGAGTATCTCCTTAGAGGAGCTGGAGTCCTGGTGGTGCAGTGGTTAAGAGTTAGGCTGGTAACCAAAAGGTCGGCAGTTTGAATGCACCAGCTGCTCCTTGGAAGCTCTGTGGGGCAGTTCTACCCTGTCCTAAAGGGTTGCTATGAGTTGGAATCTACTCGACAGCAACGGGTTTGCAAGGAACTGGCTATTTCCCCAGGATGTTTTCTGTCACTTCAATAGCTGCCCCTGGGTGAATAGCAGCGCTGGCCGTGGGGTGGTTTATATTCCTAATCTCATCCCTAGACATGTAACGCCTGATTCAGCAAGTCATGGGTTATTTATTTTTTAAAAAAAACAAGAAAACGTTTTTATTAAGATTACTGTTGCTGTCATTAGTTGCAGCCGAGTCTACCCCAAATCGTGGCGCCCCACCTGTGCAGCACTGAATCGCTCCACGGGGTTTTCAAGGTGTGACCTTCCAGGAGCAGGTCAGCCGAGTCTACCCCAAATCGTGGCGCCCCACCTGTGCAGCACTGAATCGCTCCACGGGGTTTTCAAGGTGTGACCTTCCAGGAGCAGGTCAGCCGAGTCTACCCCAAATCGTGGCGCCCCACCTGTGCAGCACTGAATCGCTCCACGGGGCTTTCAAGGTGTGACCTTCCAGGAGCAGGTCAGCCGAGTCTACCCCAAATCGTGGCGCCCCACCTGTGCAGCACTGAATTGCTCCACGGGGCTTTCAAGGTGTGACCTTCCGGGAGCAGGTCAGCAGGTCTTTCTTCTGAGGCTCTCTGGTTGTGTATGAACCAGGAACTGTCAGGGCTTAAGCGGTTTTGTCACCCAGGGACTCGGTCATTAAGGCCGCAGGATAACATGTACCTAAACAGTGTGTCTGCTGGGTGTAAGCAAAGTGAGAAACACAGGCATTTACACGCTCAAGTGAGACGTAAAAGCTATGCCAATAAGCCCGAATTTTTATCCATCATTTCTGACTTCAGTCTGGTCTTCTCCTTCTGGTCATCCATTAGCTCATACCTTAGGTGGGTCCTGCCCATGGTTTTTTAGGGCTGTCTTTTAAGGGGGAGCCATTTCTGTGTGGCAAGTGGCTATTTTTTTTCTCCCTCCATTCGCTTTCATTGATAGAACTGTGGCCTGAGATAACACCAATACCTCTGTGAGCCTGGGAGATGCTGGGCCACGCCCACGGTATTACCTTTGCAAACCTGTAACGCGCTGGCCCAGGCCCAGGACAGACTCTTTCCAAGGGGACGAAAATTTCTCAGCATTGACTCCATCCGTCACTTATCCAAACTATTTGGAAAACAAATAACATTCAAAGGCTGCTTTGGATTTTTTGAGGTGCTCTCACGGTGGCTATCCTACTTTATCCTTGATATAACCCTTTAGGGAAGGGAGAACAAGTCTTTTTATCTTCATATCTGAAATACGTTCAGAGAGGTTACACAGCCATTGTAAACTCATACCGCCAAAGAAGACGGGAGTGTCTGCGATGTTTGGTCTTTGGACTCCTTGTCTGAAGGATTTTCTAATGCCACATGTTCAAATCATAGACTCATTTCTTCACTAAGCTTTGCAGCTTGAAAATCTGTTTCCAAACTTTGGCTCAGTTACTCTGGCACCTAAGCAGATACAAAAACAATTAAAAACAAAAACAAAAACACCAGTTACCACTGAGTTGATTCTGCACATGGCGACCCCATGTGTGTCAGAGTAGAGCTGTGCTCTACACGGTTTTGAATGGCTGTGTGATCTTCTGGAAGGAGATTGACAGGCCTTCCCTCCAAGGAACCTCTGGGTGGAGTCAAACCTCCAACCTTTTGGTTAGCAGCGGAGCAAATTAACTGTTTGCAACATTAAGGGACTCCTATAAACACCATTTTATAAACACCATAGTAGAATTTAAAAAATTGCCTCCCAGTTGTTTTCTCATCTATATAAACCATGTGTTCATATGTACTGTCATCCCTTGGTATCTGAGGAGATTGGTTCCAGGATCCCCCGCCCCCCACAGATATCAAAATCTATGGGTGCTCAAGGCCCTTATATATCAGTGGTAAGACACAAACACATCATCTAAAAGCAAATTTCAGGACTGGAATTATGAAAATAGAATATGAGAAATTAAACTGAGAAATGAAAAAATTTCAACCTAACCCAATAAGTTTGTACCAAGTTTCAGAACCAACTTTTAAGGTTTCTGGAGCAGCTGAGGCAAAGCCTCATGCACCAAGAATCAGCCTCTAAATGTTTTCCATTATAATTTAAAAAATAAATAAGGACTGTAAAACCCTGTTGAATCCATGCTCGTACAACTATTTGGAAAGAAAAAAAATTAAAACCTTTAACGGCCAGTCTGTTATTTTGCTAGCGGCCGAAGAAAATGCTGCAACATGTATGTATGTATTTTTGAAGCAGAAGGCATAGTGGAAGGGAAAAAACGAGAAGGGCAGAAATTACTCATTGGCACGAGCAAAATATCCAATGTTTGCTTCCTCAGTCACAAAGGGAGGCTGCCAGTCCCTGCTGCACACAATTAGAGAAAGTAAGATGTTCCTTCCTGTTTATTTTGCACGTCAGCACACTGGGAGCTCGAAATTAACACTGCCTCTTTTCCTTTGTGCATATTTTGAAGTCATCGGGAAGCTATTGGAAAAGAAATCTTTTCCAACCTTGACATGTTCACACCTTTACATGCCTTTTGAAAGACAACAGAGACCTAATTATGTTATTTGAGGTTAGACTACAGAAAGACGCTCCTGAGGAGATGAAGACCTCGAACCAAGTCTTACCATTTGCTGTGGTTTCGACTCCAACTCATGGTGACCCTGTGTGTGTCAGAGGAGGACTGTGCTCCACAGGGTTTTCAATGGCCGACTTTTCAGAAGCAGATTGCCAGGCCTTTCTTCCCAGCCACCTCTGGGTGGGCTCAGACCACCAACCTCTCCATTAGCAGCTGAGAGAGCCTTTGCCATGTACCCCTCCCAGGGAATTAGGGAACACATCTGGGTCTCATGATCTATATGGCATTTTCCCTTCATTCTCCATTGCAAGGCTGTGGACTGTGTTTGGTAGACAGTAGGCATCCAATAAAGAGCCCCGGTGGCACAGTGGTTAAAACGTGAGGCTGCTAACTGAAAGGTTGGTGATTCAAACCCACCAGCTGCTCCGAGGGAGAGAGATGTGGCAATCTGCTTCCGTAAAGATTTACAGCCTTGGAAACCCTGTGGGGCAGTTCTACGCTGTCCTGTAGGGTCGCTATGAGTCAGGATTGACTCGACGGCAGTGGGTTTCAGTTTGGCAGTGGGTAGTCATTCAATAATGTTTCCTAAATCCTGCTCCCCGCAGGGCCATGTGTACTGGGGCACGCTCACTTGGTCAGGGGGCTTGTCTCTCCAGCCCTCCTCTTGGGACTTCCCTCACACCAGCCCTCTACATGGAAACCAGGGCTACTCCAAGGGCTGTCTGTACGGGCCTGGCACTGCACCGTTCTTTACCTCCCCACCGCTCAGCGGCCCACCCCACCCCACCCCACCAGGTGCCGCTAAGTCGACCGCGACTCCTGCTGACGCCGTGTGTGCAGAGCAGAACTGTGCTCCACAGGGCTCTCAGTGTCTGATTGTTTGGAAGTAGATGGCCAGGCCTTTCTTCTGAATCACTTCTGGGTGGACTTGAACCTCCAACCTTTCAGTTAGCAGCTGAGTGTGCTAACCACTTACACCACCCAGGGACTCCCAACTATATACATATCTACATCTACATCTGTTGTGAATTTAATTGTGTCCCCCCAAAATGTGCTGTAAATCCTAACCCCCATACCTGTGGTTATAATCCCATTTGGGAATGGGTTTTTTGCTATGCTAATGAGACAGTCTGTCAGTTTGTCACATGTCTGTCGGTTTGTCTTACTGTGGTGGCTTGAGTGTTGCTGGGATGCTGGAAAGGTTTCAGCTGAGCCGTCTAAGAAAAACGAGAAAGAAGGACCTGGCAGTCTACTTCTGAAAAAATTAGCCTGTAAAAACCTTATGAATAGATGGACTGACACAGTGGCTGCAACAGTGGGCTCAAGCACAACAATGGTGAAGATGGTGCGGGACCGGGCAGCGTTTCCTTCTGTGGTACGTAAAGTCAATATGAGTCGGAATCGACTCCACGGCACCTGACAACGACAACAACGAGACAGTATTATTGTAGGGTGTGTCTTAAGTCAATCTCTTTTGAGATATAAAAGAGATTAAACAAGCAAGGAAGAAAGCAGAGATGGGGGAAGAGAGATGCCAAGCCACATGAAGATCTCCCAGGAGCAGAAGCTCAGAAGAGACAAAGACCTTCCCCCAAAGCCTACAGAGAGAAAGCCTTCCTGTAGAGCTGGCACCCTGAATTCGGACTTCCAGCCTCCTAAACTGTGAGAAAATAAATTTGTTAAAGCCACCCACTTGTGGTATTTCTGCTATAGGAGCACTGGCTGAGACAGTATCTATGTGTATGTCTATATCTGCATCGATGCCTGTATCTATATGTATACCTACATCTATACATGACTAAAGCTACTGTGAACCTTCTTGTGCAAGTCCTTTGTGTATACATCTCTACTCCACAGGAGTGAAATTGCAACCTAAACATCTATCGAAAGGAAAACAGATGAGCAAAATGCATGAGACGGGAAGTGTGAACTATTGAGACAGGCAATAGTATGACTGAATCTCAAACACGCCACGTTGACACGGACAGCCTGGTCTTGCAGTCCACGTGGGTCAGCCTCCTAAGGGGAGAGCGCTGGGTACAGAGTAAATCTAGATGGCAAATGGAAGCTCTCCAGCTATGTCTGCAAAGGCAAGATCTTTAGGAAAAGGACATCAAAGATTCCAGGCTCCCCAAGGAGAGAGCAAAAGAATGACGCTGGGCTGTGAAATATCGCTGACCATAAATTGGCTTGTCTACCGTGACTGTCCCTTGTCCCCCTGTTGTTCATGATTTAAAACGAAGCCTTATTAGCCGTGTGACCCAAAGCTTGGTTTTTCCAAAGAGGCAACAAACCACAACCTTTAAATCTAGTTTTGATAAGTTCACAAGCCAGATTTCAGCTTAAAAGGAAGCCACGTGGAGACTTCTGATTCCATTTTAATGGCGGCGCTGATAGCCAGAACAACTGCTGGTGGCTTCCCTTCAAGCTGGGAGCCAACATGTGTTTGTGTGTCAAGGGACAAAAACCCTGGAGATGTTACTTTCAGCTGTCATAACCTTGTACTTATCTGATTTCTTTCTTCAGAAATACATAGAATGTTTCAACCTTCCTTCAGCCTTCTCTCATTTATTCCTCAGCTCCTAAAAAAATCACACCCACGTTCTGTGGCCATATACCATCCGCGGAAAATTAAGAATGCTTTCAGGACTGTGCATCTCCCTGCTATCTTTGTGTCCATATATTTTCTTTCTTTCTTTTAATAATATTTTATTGTGTTTTCAGTAAAGATTTACAAAACAGTTTAGGTTCCCATTCAACAATTTCTACATAAATTGTTCACTGAGACATTGGTTACATTCTTCACAATGCGTGAATATTCCCATTATTTCCATTCTGGTTGTTCTGTTTCCATTGATCTAGTTTCCCTACCCCTTTACCTTCTCATCTTTGTTTTAAAGTCATTGTTGACTGTTTGGTCTCATGTAGGTGATTTTATAAGGAGCACAGTCTCCATATATTTGCTTTAATTTTTATTATAAGATAAATAAAACACTTTTTTTTAAAAAATTTTGAGATCATTGTAGATTCACTTGCAGCTGTACGAAACAAAACAGAGAGAACCCTGTGTCCCCGACCCAGTGTCTCCCAAGGATATCACCTTGCTTAACTACAGTACAACATCAAATCAGGACATCGACACCCCCCAACTTCACAGATGCCACCAATTTTATGTGCATTGCCGTGTGTGTAGACGGAGCCCTGGTGGCACAACAATTAAGCACTTGGCTGCTAACCGAAGGGTTGAGGGTTCGAAACCACCCAGTGGCTCTGCAGAAGAAAAACCTGTCAGTCTGCTCCTGCAAAGATTACAGCCAAGAAAGCCCTATAGGGCAGCTGTACTCTGTGACAAGGGGTCACTATGAGTCCAAAATTGACTCGACAGCACTCAACAACAGTTTTGTGCGTGTGTGTGTGTGCGTCTGTACATATATTTACTTCTATGCAATTTCATCACATATATAATTATTTCTCCATAAAATTCCGAGTTGAATTCGCTCGCCAGTCTGCTTTAAGTGTCTAAGACTTCAGTGTGTCAAAATTTGCCTAAACTCTCAGGGAGTCCCAATTACTGTGTGTGCTCAGCTTGTAACCCTTCCAGAGTGGGTGTGAGGGCTTTTGAACTCTGAAGTTCCTTTCAATTAGCCAGTAGTCAGTCCCTTGCTGTGAAGGACTGTCTGAGAAGGTCATGTCTATCCTCACACCTGAATTTCTCAAACATTTTTCATTGTGATACACATTCTTCTATTTTTTAGTTATGCCCTGGTTCAGTTTTGGGCCTTGAAATCATAAAAATAAGAAAGTACATAAACTCGTTGAAAACCGATGAACGTTATTTAGAAAGTGGAAGAGTAGATTTCACACTATTTGGTTCTTTTTTTCCAAAGCACACAATTACAATAATGAAACATTTTCAAAGGAGACCATTTCAAATTATATCCAGAAGTATGGGGTAGCTTCTAATAATCAGAAGCAATATATATGTACGACTTTATTTGTTTGTCCAGCTGGAGATTTCTGGAAAATTCTAGAGGCGTAAAAAGAAGCACTTAAGAAAAACCTACCCTGTTAGAGCAGTTGTTTTTTTGTTGTGGGGTGCTGTCTAGTCAATTTCGGCTCAAAGTGACCCCATGTGACAGAGCAGAACTGCCCCACAGCGTTTCCTAGGCTGTAATTTTTACAGGAGCAGATCACTAGGTCTTTCTCCCACAGCGCTGCAGGTGGGTTTGAACCGCCAACCTTTAGGTCAGCCATCAAGTGCAAACTGTTTGCACCACCTAGGGACCTATAGCTATTCAGAAAAGCAAGGTTGTTTTTTGTAGTTGTTTTATAATTACTAGTTGAATTGAACTTAAATGCTTTATGTGCTTTTCTCTGTGTGTGTTGTCATGTTGTGTGCCATGGGGTCAATCTCGACTCACAGCAACCCTATATGACAGAGTAGGCCTGCCCCATAGGGTTTCCTAGGGTATAATCTTTATGGAAGCAGTTCTCCAAGTCTTTTCGCCCACAGAGCCCCCAGGTGGGTTTGAACCATCAACCTTTCAGTAAGCAGCCCGAGTGTTTAACTGTTGTTTTAACAGATAACATGCAAAACATGGGGTTACATTTGTAGTGAGTAAGTGACGGCTTCCTCTGTAGTTGATAGATAAAGTTCTTCTACAGACAGTTAGGTTAGAATACTGTTATCGTCTTCTCCCTCAGGGGCCCAAGGTACACTGCCTGGGTACGTGTTACATAGAACTCCCCGCATTAACAACACTTCTTTCATTGTTTCAAGGTCAAGACGAGTCATGTTAACCACTTCCTGGTGGAACAGCGAGAACTGCATTCCAAGGGGGCTAAGTTTCCAGTCAAAAGATTCTGGCAAAGTCTGTGACTTCCTGCCCCCGGCCTGCACTGCTAAATCAGGGTGCTATAGGAAGGTGGAGGGAAGCCAGGCTGTTGGGTCTGCACCTGTGTGTGGCTGTGTGCGGGGATGGGTGGGGTTAACACACAGTGGGACGGACAGCTGATCAGCTGCCTCGAAAATAAATACATAAATAAGATCGAATAGTCTATCTACAGGAAAACTTTCCACAGCCACGAAATAGTTTTTGAGGAGCTCTGGTGAAAACCCTGGTGGTGCAGTGGTTAAGTGCTACGGCTGCTAAACAAAAAAGAGGTCGGCAGTTCGAATCCACCAGGCGCTCCTTGGAAACTCTATGGGGCAGTTCTGCTCCGTCCTGTAGTGTCGCTACGAGTTGCAATCGACTCAATGGCAGTGGTTTGTTGTTTTGTTGTTTTTTTGGTGGCACAACCGAGCCCTGGTGGCACAGTGGTTAAGAGCTCGGCTGCTAAGCAAAAGGTCAGCAGTTCAAACCCACCAGCTGCTCCTTGGAAACCCTATGGGGCAGTTCTACTCTGTCTTGTAGGGTCGCTATGAGTCGGAACAGACTCAATGGCAACGGGAAATGTGTGTGGTTGTGTGCTGGGGATGGGTGGAGGTTAAAACACACGGTGGGAGAGAGGGTTGACCAGCTGCCCAGTAAATAAAAAAATAAAATAACAGCAAATAGTCTATTTATAGAAAAAACTTTCCACAGCCATAAAATAATTTTTAAGGAGCCCTAGTGGTACAATGGAGACTTGGTGATCCAGTGGTTAAGAGCTCAGCTGCTAACCAAAAGGTCAGTAGCTTGAATCCGCCAGGCGCTTCCTGGAAACCCTATGGAGCAGCTCTGCTCTGTCCCATAGGGTTGCTGTGAGTCAGAATTGACTCGACGGCAATGGTTTGATTTGATTTTTGGTGGTGCAATGCTTAAGCACTAGGCTGCTAATCACCAAGTCTTTCTCCTGTAGAGCCACGGGTGGGTTTGAAAGGTTAGCGGCTCAAATCCACCCAGTGGCTCCATGGGAGAAAGGCCTGGCCATCTGTTCCCACAAAGATGACAGCCTAGGAGACCCTATGGGGCAGTTCTACTCTGTCACACGGGGTCGCTAGGAGTTGGAGTTAACTCCACGACACCGAACAACAACAACAATATAATTTTTAAAGCACGAACAGAAACTATTCAAGCAAAGGCTATGCTTTGCTTTAAGGACTCAAACGGAACCATACTGATCAAGTAGACCAAATTTTCTATGGGGGAGAATCCTCTAATGGAAAAAATTCCTATATTAACAGAACAAAATCACTAATAACCTTTAGGTTATGATACAAAATATACTGGACTCTATTCTCAATTACACTTTTTTCCAAAATTTTTTAACTGTTGTAAAAATACAGATAGGCCAACATTTGCCAATTCAACTCTCAAGTGTAAAATTCAGTCGTGCAGAGCCATCAACAATACCCGTTGCCAAATTTTTCATTACCATAAACAGAAACTCAAAGCTTCCTAAACACAGGCAACCCAAACAGAACCAGCCCTGCTGCCGTTGAGTGGATTCCGACTCATAGGGACCCCGTAGGACGGAGTAGAACTGCCCCATAGGGTTTCCAAAGAGCGCCTGGTGGATTCAAACTGCGGACCTTTTGGTTAGCGGCCAAACTCTTAGCCACTGGGCCACCAGGGCTCCATAAACACAGGATTACATTTTAATGGAATGCCTCCTTGTCTGCTGAATCCACCCTGTAGATGAATCTTGCTGGTCAGATCAAGATTACGGCTCCCTCCCTGAAGCTCCTTAAGAGAAAGAACGGTTGAGCATATCCTGTATCTTGGGTTTAAGCAAGGAGAAAGATCGTTCTGGATTTCCCCTCCCTTCCAGCAACCAAAACAGAATTTCCATCGTCTACTTGGCGGCATGGGCTGGACACAGAAAACTTCCTGCCAAATAAAGGGCCTGGGTTCCCTTGGCCAGCTACACTTGGAGCTGAGAGTTAGGGGATCTTTATTCTGAAGCTGTTGATACAGGGCAAACCTCTCTTCTTCTCAGCGCCTGGTTTCCCCTCTTCTGTAAGCAGGGATACCTTTCCTTCCTACCTCACAGGTGGCTGCGAGTGCCAATTGAGATAACGGCGGCCGGTGTGCTAACTTAGAAAGTTCCATAGACATGGTAACGGGTGATTCTTATTTTCCTTGGTCTTACCCCTGGACCTTACAGATGGTAGTTAATATAAACCCTCAAAGACGTGGCCTGCCATTTGAGAACGTCAACAACTTGCAGCGCTTCCTATTACTGGGATCCCAGTGGCAGCAGCAGTGGGCAACATGCACCCTTCCGTGTCATCAGGAGCTTCCAGCAACTGGGCACATTCCCTGCAGTCTTCTTGGCACGGGGCCTGCCATAGTTTCACCTCTCGGTCTGGCCTCCCGTCCAGTTCAGCAAGCACCGCCCGCTGCTTGAACAGAGCCTTCGTTTGCCTGGTTTTAAGACTTTGAGGATCAGGTTAGGCTGATGGGATCTCTGGGTGGAGATTTGGTTAAATCCACATTTTGCATGCCAAAGGCTGGCAGAGCAAGAATGAGACAGTTTTAAACAAGAGCCGGGCTCCTTTTATTTTGCCAAAATAATATTTGTTTCCGAGGCTACATCTTTAAGTTATATTTAAGGAAAGCGTTTCGGAATGGAAAGAGGCTCCTTTTCAAGATTTCCCCAGAGAAACCGGACCACAGATTAGTGATCTGGCGAAGAACACCTCGGGGTGGGTGTGTTTCTTCCTCCCTGGCATCTCCAGACTTCCCGGCAAAGAGCCAGCTGCATGCTTTGGTAGAGAATGGCTCCCTGGGGGCCAGAGGAAGAGTGGGTTGAGGGTGGCTTTGTTACGAAGCCAGAAATAAAGGGAGTTTTAAGGATAACGTTGGGTAACAGCTTCTTTAGAAGGCTTAAGGAAAGAAAAGGCGTCTGTTTGCTGAGCTGAAAGTCAATCCCTCTTACACCTTAACAAATGTGGGTAGTTTCATATTCCAGGAAGATGGCCCTGAAAATGGAAACCTTCATTGGTATGAATAGGAGTTTGTGTAAAATTAAAACCAAGGGGGGTGGGAAAGGAAGGAAAATATGGCCTGGACAGGTTAATTTTTTGCAAATAAACTTCACTGATGAATCAGGTTGTTGTTGGTAGTCGCCATGGAGTTGGCTCCAATTCATGGAGGCCTTATGTACAACAGAACGAAACATTGCCCGGTCCTGCACCATCTGCACGATCATCGCTATGTTTGAATGCAGTCTTTTGACTATCGTGTCAGTCCATCTCATGAAGGGTTTCTCTCACCTTCGCTGGTGAATCAGAACGATAACTACGGGACGTGTCTACTTACCTTCTACCTGGGCCACCGTCTCTCCTTGGCTGCTGATCTCAAAACTAAAAGGGGTCCGTTTGGGGTATCCTGACTTCATCCAAGCCTTTGACCACCATAAGTTACCAATAAAAGCCACTGCAATCTTTGGGTGGTGCTGAGATGCCAACCTTGATGGTACCAGGGGTGACCGTCCCAAAGCTGTTGACAGCTGGGCTCTCCCAGATTAAAATACCAAATTATTTTAAACACAGCATAATATTTTTCAGTGTGGCCAGGGGGCCATTAATAGCTTCAGTTTTGAATATTTCTTAATAGTTTTCGCTTTGTTTCGTTTTTACATTTCTCAGCTAACCAACCTTCTGACAGGTATCCCCGTTTGCACTTGTTCAGCTCAGATGCTTACGATCTTTATTCATACTCTGATCCAGGGGTTGGCAAACTTTTTCTGCCAAGGGCCAGGGCATAAATATTTTCGATTTTGAGGTCCACATGGTCTCTGTGGCAACTACTCAACTCCGCTATTGTAGTGCAAAAGCAGCCACAGATGATTGTGACTGTGTTCCAATAAAACTTTATTTACAAAAAACAGACAGCAGGCCAGATATGGCCCACAGGATGTAGCTTGCTGACCCTTGCTTAGAAGCAGATGTTGTCAAAGTGTGTAGAATCTGGGACTAATAGCCTAGCTTCTAGTAATAGCACTGGAGTGGTAGCTTAAAGCAGGGGTTGGCAAATTACGACCCAAAGGTCAAATCTGTTTAACCAGTGAAATATTACACAACAATCAGAACAAATGAACTACAGTGAACTAGAGCAACATGTAACAATATCTTGTTAGTTGTCCAGTCAACTCTGACTCATGGCGACCCCATGTGTACAGAGTACATATGTGATATCTCTCTGTATAGATATTACATATACGTATATGGTGCATAGTGGTTAAGTGCTACAGCTGCTAACCAAAAGGGCGGCAGTTCGAATCCGCCAGGCGCTCCTTGGAGTTCTACTCTGTCCTATAGGGTCGCTATGAGTCGGAATTGACTCGACAGCAGTGGGTTTGGGTTTTTTTAATATGAATTACATAATTATATAATATATTCCATATAATTTTATGTACAATATTTATATAGAGTATATACTCTAATTATATAGAATATATAATATTTTATAAATAGCATATATTGGAGGAAGACTCATTAACAATCTGCATTATGCAGATGACACAACCTTGCTTGCTGAAAGTGAAGAGGACTTAAAGCACTTACTAATGAAGATCAAAGATCACAGGCTTCAGTATGGATTGCACCGGAACACAAAGAAAACAAAAAATGTCACAACTGGACCAATAAGCAACATCATGATAAACAGAGAAAAGATTGAGGTTTCAAGGATTTCATTTTACTTGGATCCACAATCAACACCCATGGAAGCAGCAGTCAAGAAATAAAAAGACTCATTGCATTTGGCCAATCTGCTGCAAAAGACCTCTTTAAAGTGTTGAAAAGCAAAGATGTCACCTTGAAGACTAAGGTGCGCCTGACCCAAGCCATAGTGTTTTCAATCACCTCACATGCACGCGAAAGCTGGACAGTGAATAAACAAGACGGAAGAATTGACGCTTTTGAACTGTGGTGTTGGCAAAGAATATTGAATATACCACAGACTGCCAAACGAACGAACAAATCTATCTTGGAAGAAGTACAACCAGAATGCTCCTTAGAAGCAAGAATGGTGAGACTGCGTCTCACATACTTTGGACATGATATCAGGAGGGATCAGTCCCTGGAGAAGGACATCATGTTTGGGGTCAACGAAAAAGAGGAGGACCCTCAACGAAATGGATTGACACAGTGGCTGCAACGATGGGCTCAAGCATAGCAACAATTGTGAGGATGGCGCAGGACCAGGCAGTGTTTCATTATGTTGTACATGGGTCACTATGAGTTGAAACCAACTCGATGGCAGCTAACCAAAAATATATAATTAACTAACAACAATATATAATTAGATGTGTAATGTTATATGGAAACCCTGGTGGCATAGTGGTTAAGAGCTACAGCTGCTAACCAAAAGGTTGGCAGTTTGAATCAACCAGCCACTCCTTAGGAACCCTATGGGGCATCTACTCTGTCCTACAGGGTCACTACGAGTCACATATCCTCCATCCACTTTGTCTCCACCCTCGAATCCTCTATCTTGTATCCACTCTCCATTATTCATCTTATCTTTCTCCTCCACCTTGTGTCCATCCTCCATCTTGAATCCATCCTTCATCTTCTGTCCATCTTTCATCGTCCATCTTGTATCCATCCTCCATCTTGCACTCAACTTCCATCTTGTATCCATCTTCCATCTTGTGTTTGTCCTCCATCTTGTATCCACCCTCCATCTAGTGTCCATCCTCCATCTTGAGTCCACCCTCCGTCTTGTGTCCATGCTCCATCTTGTGTCTGCCCTCCATCTTGTGTCTGTCCTCTATCTTGAGCTCATCCTCCATCTTGTATCCACCCTCCATCTTGTGTCCATCCCCCATCTTGCATTCATCCTCTATCCTGTGGCTGTCCTCCATCTTGTGTCCATCCTCCATCTTGGAGGCACCCTGCATTTGGTACCCACTCTCCATCCTGTACCCACCCCCACCTTGTGTCCATCTTCCATCTTGTGTCTTTCCTCCATCTTGTAACCACCTACCATCTTGTGTCCATCCTCCTTATTGTATCCATCCTCCAGCTTGTGTCCGTCCATCTTGTGTCCATCCTCCATCTTGTGTTCATCCTCCATCTTGTGTCCATCCCTCATCTTCTGTCCAGCTTTCATCCTCCATCTTGTGTCCATTCTGCACCTTGTATCCATCCTCCATCTTGTGTCTGTCCTCCATCTTGTGTCCATCCTCCATCTTGAGTCTGTCCTCCATCTTGGATGCACCCTGCATTTGGTACCCACCCTCCATTCTGTACCCACCCCCAATCTTGTGTCCATCTTCCATCTTAAGCCTTTCTTCCATCTTGTATCCACCTTCCATCTTGTGTCCATCCTCCTTGTTGTGTCCATCCCTCATCTTGTGTCCACCCTCCATCTTGTGTTCATCCTCCATCTTGTGCCCATCCTTCATCATCTGTCCACCTTTCATCCTCCATCTTGTGTCCATTCTGCACCTTGTATCCATCCTCCATCTTGTCTCTGTCCTCCATCATCATGTGTCCATCTTCCATCTTGTATCCATCCTCCATCTTGAATCTATCCTTCATCTCCAGTCCATCTTTCATCCTCCATCTTGTATCCATCATCTGTCTTGTGTCCGTTCTCCATCTTGTGTCCATCTTCCATCTTGAATCCACCCTCCATCTTGTATCCACCCTCCATCTGGTGTCTGTCCTCCAACTTGAGTCTGTCTTGCATCTTGAGTCTGTCCTCCATCTTGTATCCACCCTCCATCTGGTGTCTGTCCTCCCTCTTGAGTCTGTCCTCCATCTTGTATCCACCCTCCATCTTGTCTTCTTCCTATTTTTGAAGGACACAGTTTCAGGGCTGTATTCTTAAATTTAATGTTTGTTGCTGTTCATTGACTTTGAGTAGATTCTGACTCATAGTAACTCCATGTGTTTCACGGTAGAATGGTGCTCTATAGGGTTTTCAAGGCTGTGACCTTTCAGAAACAGATTGTCAGGCCTCTCTACAAAGGTGTCCCTGAGTGGTTTCAAACCTCCAACCCCTCAGCTAGTAGCAGAGCACTTAACCATTTGCACCACCCAGGGACTCAGCAGATACCTGTTGCTGTCAAGTCAATTCCTACTCATAGTGACCCTATAGGACAGAGTAGAACTGCCCCATAGGGTTTCCAAGGAGCGGCTGGTAGATTTGAACTGCCAACCTTTTGGTTAGCACCCAAGTTCTTAACCACTGAGCCAAGAGGGTTCCACTCATTAGACAGTCATCTGATAATTGCTAATCTATATCCCCATGTGGGAACCCTGGTGGCATAATGGTTAAGCGCTACGGCTGCTAATCAAAGGGTCGGCAGTTCGAATCCACCAGGCGCTCCTCGGAAACTCTGTGGGGCAGTTCTACTCTGTCCTATGGGGTCGCTATGAGTCGAAATCAACTCGATGGCACCAGGTTTTGGGTTGTATCCCCATGAGAAACAACTTTATCAACTAGAGTATTTCTTTTGCTGTTGGTCCCACAGTCTCCACTCATTTCCGAAGTTATTTAGGTCAACACTTTCCCTTTGCCATCCCTGTCAGGCTGTTCATACACTTTTAACACAGTGACATTGTTTGACCACATTCTGCAGTCCATCCTGGATCCTCTGACTTCCTAAATTATTATTATTTTGTGCATATTCTAAGGTTCACTGAAAAGTTCTATGGGTTTTCACAAATACATAGTGTCACGTATTCACCATTATAGTATCATACTGAATAGTTTCATCACCCTAAAAACTAACCTGTATTTCACATATTCCAGCCTTCCTCCAACCCCTCTATTCTTTGGGCAGTGGCCCAGTGATTAAAAGCTCCACTGCTAACCAAAAAGTCAGCAGTTCAAATCCACCAGCTGCCCCTCAGAAGCCCTAGGGGGCAGTTCTACTTTGTCCTATAGGGTCGTTATGAGTTGGAATCTACTTCACTACAACAGAGTTTTATTCTTTGTGCTAAAAAGTTCTATGGGTTTTCACAAATGCATTGTATCATGTATTCACCGTTACAGTATCATACAGAATAGTTTCATCACCCTAAACCTCTGCTGTGCTTCACATATCCCAGCCCTGCTCCAACCCCTGGTAAGCATTGATCTTTTGTCATCTCTATAGTTTTGGCTTTTCCAAAATGTCATACAATTGGAATCATACAGTAGGTAGCCTTTTAAGACTGGCTTCTTTCACTTACCAATATGCATTTAAGACTCATCAATGTCTTTTTTAAAATTTTGTTTTGTTTTTGAAAAAATACACAACCAAACATACACCAATTTAACAACTTATACATGTACTTTTTTACATGTACAATTTAGTGACCATCAAGGTACAAAGTCTTTTTGTGCCTTGATAGCTCACTTTTATTTATTTTTAATCACGGAATTATATTCCATTGTACATATGTACTGCGGTTTATTTACCACTCACCTAAAAAAAAAAAAACTTAAGCTACTGTGAAATTCATGTACGGGTTTTTGTGTGGACATAAGTTTTCAAATATTTGGAAAGTACCTAGGAGGCATGATTGGTAGATAGTATGGTAAGATCATGTTTCACTTTGTAAGAAAATGCCTATCTGTCATTCACTGTGACTGGACCATTTTGCAATCCCACCAGCAACCAATGAGAGTTTCTGTTGCTCCATGTTCTTGCCAACAATTGGTATTGTCAATTTTTTTTTAAGTTATTCTAACAGATGTGTAAAATAACTAATTGTTGTTTTAAGTTTCAATTCCCTAATGAAAACATGATGTTGAGAATACTTTTATATGATTATTTGTCATCTGTCTATCTTCTTTGGTGAGATGATGAGGTATCTGTTCCAATATTTCAATCCTTTTTTAACTGGGAAATTTGTCTTTTTAGCGTTGAGCTTTAAGAGTTATTGATATATTTTAGATAGAAGTCCTTTATCAGATATGTGTTTTCCAAATATTTTCTCCCAGTCTGTGGCTTGTCTTTTCATTCTCTTAACAATATCTTTTGCAGAGCAGAAATTTTTCATGTGAATGAAGTCCAAATTAGCAATTCTTTCTTTCATGGATCATGGTTTCTGTGTTGTACCTAAAAAGGCATTGCCAAACCAAGAACACCTAGATTTTTCTTCTATATAATTTTTTAAAAGAAATTTTATAGATTTACATTTTACATTTAGGTGTATGATCTATCTTGTGATAGTTTTTTGGAAGATGTCGATCCTGTGTCTAGGTTCATCTTCTTACGCATACGGACATCTAATTTTTCTAGCAGCATTTGTTGATAAACTATGCTTTTCTCCATTGAATTGCCTTTGCTCTGTTTTCAAGATCAGTTGACTATATTTGAATGGGTCTATTTCCTGACTACGAGTCCCTGGGTGGTGCAAAGAGTTAAGTGCCCAACTACTAGCCAAAAGGTTGACAGTTTGAACCCACCCAGAGTGCTTCAGAAGACAGGCCTGAGGGTCTGCTTCCAAAAGGCCACAGCCTTGAAAACCCCATGGAGCACAGTTCTATTCTGCACACATGGGCTTGCTATGAGTCAGAAGTGACTCAAGGGCAACTAACAATAATCATTTCTTAACTATCCTATCACATTGATCTATGTGTTTATGGGTTAAATGAGTCACCACATGGAGTGCCAGGAGCACTGTAAGCCCTCAGTAAATGTCATCCATGGTGTTATAATTCCCTCTAGGGACTCTATGCTTTATGACTGTGTTTGTACAAGGCCAACATAACCGAAGACACTAGTAAGTCAAACAGTTCTTCTCTCAGATCAATTTTAATAACAAGCAGCTTTACTGATTGATTGCCTACGTATTCTTTTACTCGTTATGGAAATCATGAGGTGCTGGGGGAGACAGGTCACGAGTATACGTGAGTAACTCACACCGAGTATCCAGCACATTGGGGTCCACATGGAAGCTACTTTTCAAGATTGATGGCAGAATCTTTATTTCTTGGTTTTGCCTGAAGTTTTATGACTTTTTTTAAAATCTCATTTTAGATATTGAATTGCTTTTCTCAATTAGCCAAACACAAAAGGACCCATAATGTCGGATTCCACTTATATTAAATGTCCAGGATAGGAAAAACGATAGAGACAAAAACAGATCAGTGGTTGCCTCAGGCTAGTGGGGAGGGTCTATGGGGGTGATAGGTAAATGGCGCTGGGTTCCTTTTTGGGGGTGAAAAAATGTTCTGGAATTAGGGGGTGGTGATGCTCGCACAACTTTTTGAGTATAATAAAACATACCACATCGTGCACTTTGAAAGTGTGAATTTCATGGCGTGTGCATTATAACTCCATTAAAACAGAAGGTCACCAAGAGATTGAATCTTCTTTTTAAGTTTCCTTATATCAGCCTAAATTTGATAAGTTTCCAAAAAAAAAAAAAAACAGATAAATTGCCTGGCAAGTGAGGCTCTCATGTGTTTTTCTTTATCATAAAAGTAATGCAGCACTTTTAGAAAGAGAAACGAAGAGGAAAAAAAAAAAAAACAATACTGGTGGAAAAAATTCCATCAATAAATGGAAAAGACTCAAAGAAAAATCATTACTCATTTTTTTTTTCCTGATCCTTTTGTATGTTCTCCAGCTTTTTAATTTCAAGGTTGCCATCATACGTCTGTCTTATATTTGTAATTTGGAAAAGGGAGCTGAATCCAGAGAGGTGTCCCAGAACGGTGGATATGCAACTGTCTTTCATCTGTCTATAAAGTCATGCCGTGGCTCTCATGAGATCTAACCCCATCACCAGCCTGCTAGTCTTACTTGGCAGGCCAGTCGCTGTGTGTGTTTTGGCATGCCCGTTCGTCTTTGGCCTTTCTAGTTCTGCCACACAGAGGATGAAAAGAAACAAACATCAAAAAGTGCAATATATTTGAACAAATACCAATATTTTGGTTTGCTCCAGATTCACGTTCTGTGCAAAAGACGTAAATTCTTTGGAATGCTGGCTCCTCCAGGAAGCTCTCTTTTTCACAGGTAAGACCAAGTTAAGGGGACGATTTTCTTTCTCAGGCACCAGTTTGCTTTCTGAAACCAGTTTTGCCATGTGAAATGCAATAACTAAATGCTGGGTGGGGACTCCTGGCAACAAGGGAATAGTATACGGGTTGTATTCAAAACAGCTTTCCAACAGAAACATCCGTGCTGGAAAACATGGGTCATCCCACGTTTCACAAAGGATGATATTAAACATTAGCTTAATGTAATTAAATTTACTGACAAAGTCTTGTGCCACGAGAAAGTGCTTTGAAGAGTACTGTAAATGGCTTTTTAAAAGATGCCATAACCGGCGCAATGATTTATTACACATTAATTCCACGGGTCGTACATTGATGCAAAGCATGTGCCAGGCAAAGCAACAAATGGAAATTTCTGCCCTTCCTACTTACGGACCTACAAGATCGAAACTTCTGTGATGGAACGATTGAGGCTGTGGATTTATTTTTAATACACAGTAAAGCTGGGAGGCCCACGGACATCCATTATGTGTACAAAACATTCCTGAAGGAGCTCCCCTTTGAGCATATCTGAGAATAACGCTTTGGCACATTTTACCAGAGCCTCAAATGGAAGAGATGCAACAATTAATACCTTCATTAGTTTTTAGACAATAACCCCAACTTACCAGTCCTTACTCCATCAACTGAGCTATCTCTCATTTTTCACACGACAGATCTCTCTTAAGACTGCACAGACTTCATTACAGATACTACTAGGGGTTTCTCGACATATCTTTAGAAAGAGTTGGAGAAACTATCTGAAATTCTGGGAGATATTTATAAAGGGAGAGAGTAATGTATCTTTTTGAAGGATCCCAGGTGGCACAATAGTTAAGCACTCAGCCATTAACCAAAAGGCCCAAGGAAGAAAGGCCTGGTGAGCTGCTCCACTAAGGATTACAACCTAGGGAGCCCTGTGGGGCAGCTCTACTCTGTCCTACAGGGTCTCTGCGAGTCAGAATCTACTCAACAGCACACAACAACAACAACATATTAATTCATTTAGATAATAAAGAAGGGGGCAGCTCTACTCTGTCCTACAGGGTCTCTGCGAGTCAGAATCCACTCAACAGCACACAACAACAACATATTAATTCATTTAGATAATAAAGAAGGAACAGCAGGTTTGGAGAAGAAAGGTAAAAATTCATTTGTGAACATGTGGGGTTGAAGGTAACCTGCATGTGGCCAAGTTGAAAAGTCCAATATGTAGTTGGATGCATAAATCTAAGCCGGGGGGTAGACATAGGTTGAGGGTATAAATGCAGCATCATAGAGGGAGAAGGCAAGACCAAGCAGGTTGTTCAAAGTAGGGAGAGAAGAGGACCTGGTCAACCATTCTGAGGAAGCAACATTTAAGAGAAAGCAGAAAATAACGAAAGAAGAGCCTGGAGACTCTCTTGCCTCAGCAGCTAATGAAGGAAAAGTAATCAACAGTGTGGACACATCACATAAGGGATGAAACGGGCCCCTGAGACGAATGCCATGGAGGCCGTAGGCCAACTGGGCGAGGTGGTTTCAGTGGAGAGGCACAGGTGGGAGCCACATTGCAGGAGGGTGAAGGTGAATGGGAGATGGGGGCAGAGAGACCACGTGGGTGGCCTGAAAGAGTTGGGCTGTGACTGGAGCTTGTTTAAATGCCGATGTGAAGTAACTAATTGATAGGGGGTTGACTCTGACTCATGGCCTCCCATGTGTGTCAGCAGAATTGTGTTTGTTCCATAGGGTTTTCAGGGGTTGATTTTTTGGAAGTAGATGGCCGGACCTTTCTTCTTTGGTTCCTCTGGGTGGAGTCAAACCTCCAACCTTTCAGTTAGCAGCCCAGTGTGTTAATGGTTTGCACAATCCAGGGACTCCAAATGGAGAACAGAAAGGAGTTATCAGAGAGAGTATTGTATACCCACATTATTTTACCTGAATCGATATTGTTTTTGATAGCAAATATTTTCAGAAACATTTTACCTAAAATAATGCCCAATTAACTTAATGAGAAATTATTTTTAAAGCCTTGCAAATTTTATTAGCTCCATGACAATGTCCAATATTTTGTCTTGAGCTAACATACTGTGATCAGTTACATTGTGTGATCTCTTTCACAATCAAGGCTGGCTTATCGAGCTCTCGTGTGCACAAGCTTAAAGGTAGAGGGAGAGAAAAAAAAATACATCAATGGAATAAAGCAAGTCAGTCAAATAATATCTTAAATGTTACTTTATGTTTGGTAGTGCTTGTCTTATGTAGAGAAAAATTCAGTAAAGGTTAATTTGTAACGTTTATGAGAGATCTTATTTTATTTTTTTTTACTCGTTTGGTTTCATGTTTTTTGTCTTTGTTTTTCCATATACTATAAGAACTACTGACATTAAAGAAGCAGAAATTGTAAACCTAGCAAGTGTTTCATTTTCTCTTGAGATCACTTACTCTGAGTGAATGACATAAACAAAGTGGGAGTTCTTCACCCAACTGTTTACACCTGGCCATTTTGAAACTACCCTTTTGCTCACACAGAGGAAGATACTGAAGGTCTCTCCTTTCTCTCTTTCTATCTATCATCTATCTCTCCTATCTCTCAATCTATCTATCTATCCGTCCGTCCATCCATTCGTCCGTCCATCCATCCATCATCTATTATTGGTTACATTTAAATGAACTCCTGCACATACACACACAGGCCTGGAGGAAGAATTAGGACTGGTAGGTATTTACACACACACACACACAAACACATAACACATACACACGCACACACACTGATACAGGTTAAAACTTTTTTTAAGGTAAAACTTGCAACTGACGAGAAGTGGATACAACATAGTCCATTTTTAAAAACCTAGATCAGAAAAACATGGACAAAGGAAATTGAACTCGGTAGAAAAAACGGACAAAAAAGAGCACTCAAAAGGTTAGAATTAATAAGTGGTTAAATTTGATACGGCAAAAAAAAAAAAGGCACATTGTAGTGAAAATGAGAAAGGAAGGCATGGACGCAGGGTAGCCGTCTTTTATAGAGAATGGGTCAGCGGACTGCACTGCATATTGAAGTCGCTTCCCTAGACAGCGTAATGAATACCAAGCAGTCTTTCTGAAGAATACCTTTCTGATGAAAAGATATCAATATTGGTATAGTGCTGACTGAAATGTCATAAACAAGTTGGAATTTTCCTCAAGGTCACAATGACACATTCACAACAAAAGCGTCCAAAGACTCTGGAGCACAGCTGTCTAACCTGCAGGGCACCATGTCATCAGGTTGAAAGAGATGCTGTGATGGTTGGTCTGCTCCAGTCTCCAGCTGAGGATGTCGGACACAGTCACCAGACAGACAGACCGCACATTCTGTGTATTTGTGAGGCAGCAGAAAAATATTCCCAATGATGTAAAAAAGACTGATTGATGAGAGTGAATATATATGGTCAAAATGTACATGTGCATGTCCACACGACAAAAGAAACACACACAGAACTTCAAATCTCTTTCTCCCGTATGACAGATGAGAAGTTAACACTGGAGTGAATCTGGATATTCACCTTGCCGGGCCTTTTCTGTGCGTTCATTAGTGTTATATATGCTTCTGCAATGATCTCAAACAACACATATGTATAAGTCATTTACAACGTGAAGTCAGAAATAAAAAATAATTCTGAATTTAGAAAGAGAAGATAGAAGTACGTGAAGTATGTCATAACCTCCCTAAATTGGCTTTGCACCTGCATACGGTAATAAAAGAAAATTAACATGTAACTAAATTTCTCTAAGTTAGCCTTGAGGCAGGAATAAGTCATAAAGAGCTCAATATCTTTGAAGAAAAGATATACCATGTGGCTAATCTGACTTTTAGAGAGAAGACGTTACAGTTGAGTCGATTTCGACTCACAGCAACCCTATACAATAGAGTAGAGCTGCCCCATAAGGTTTCCAAGGAGTGGCTAGTGGATTCAAACTGCCAACCTTTTGGTTAGCAGCCAAGCTCTTAACCATACTAGTCTATGTTAAAGATGGTGTCACCTGGCCCTTGTATGACACCAAGGTGAAAAAATCATATATAAACCTAGGACTTCTGCTAATTCAATGAGAAAAGACAGAGGTAGAATCTCTCTCTAGACTCAGACTCTCACCAAAGACTGAGACCCAGACAGAGATTAAGACTGAGACTCTGCCTGTTGTCACCATCCTCGGGCCCCAACCGAGCACAAGCTGCTGATCAAACTTTCCTTCTAAGACCACTCATTAAAGGTAAAGGCCTTAAGTCTAAAGATTCGAACTCTAACCATTGGACAAATCTTACATTGTTAGCCCTAAATAAATGTCTGGTCGTGTTACCTCCGTGTCCCCTGCCATGACTACTTTGTAATAAACTAAATGAGTTTATGCTTTGTAAAGTTGAGCATTTCTTTGCTTATTTTAAAATAAAGCCCCCCCAAGACAAGAAGTAATTTCTCTGCCTGGAAATCAACGGATGTTGAGAACAGTGACATTATGAAGTTTGGCTTGATGGCCCACAATTGACAAACTAGGGTAATGTTGTCTAAAGAGCAACATAATTTATTCTCATATTATCAGGATGATGGGTACCACTGTCAGCAGGGTAGTTTTTAAAATCTGCACTGGGATCTTCATAGTCAAAATGACCCCAACACATATTAGTTATGTTACCTTGCATACATATTTTACACTCACGGGATGGAAGCTATCTGTTTGAGATGCAAATAAAGCACCGAATATGTAAAGCTGAGTAGCTCCTACCTGCTGGGAAAGGCATTATTGCTGCTGAAAATGTGGCATCATGTGGAGCCTGGAAGTCCTCTTCTATCCTAAAGGGCAATAAAATGGAGCGGGAGAGACTTTCAATTATTAACCTACTAAGCAAATAAAGCAGGCACTTAAAATTTCGTACCTTCGTGATGATGAGGCTTAGTTCTGTATTTATTTCTGCCTGCCGAGTCCCTCAACCGTATATAACCTTTTACTGTCTTAAACAAATGAGATTTTCTTTATTGCATGTTTTATGATGAGCAAGTTTGGCCAATGTAATTCCAGTCATAAAAGTGAGAAAAGCGTAGGTTTTACTAATGAAGGGCACCAACAAAATGTTCTATGAAATGAGAAACAAAACAAAACATAACAGCCACATACACTTGCCAAAAGAGCTGACAGGAACTAACGTGAAATGGAGAGAAGGCTGGGTCTGAAATGAAAGCGCAGTAGGTATTCAAACTGTCCTTGAAGTGGTAGGTACCTGCATATTTACCAGAAAACCTGGCCTGGTGAAAACCACGGTTTCAAATATTATAGTTGTGTCTACAGGACCACAAAAAAATTTCCAGTGGCTTTTTATACGGTAAATGGAGCCAAAGATTTGTCCGACTTCAAAGACACAGAGAATTATGCCATGTGTTTGAAGTCAGGAAGACAATGGAGATATTCATTTCTACAAAGCAGTCATTTAAGTCAAAATGTCAATTCTTCACAGAGCTGTCATCCTGTACTTTCTAAATGTTCCACGGCAGAGCAATGATATGATCCCGACTGGCTAGAAGAGGATTAGAACTTTTATGCTGTGTTTATGCAAGTTCTAGCCAATGACATATTTCCTTAGAAGGCCGTTACAAAGTGGAGGATTGGGAGATGTTAAGGAATGTTTATAGGACGAGGCCTTGAGCTTTTCTCTTGATGATTTCTCCTGATGAAACCCTGGTTTGCGAAACCCTGGTTTGTGGCCTGCTTTGTTTTGTCCATCTTTCCCAGCTTCATAAATACAAAAATTAGAAAAGAGAACCTGCATCTTGAGAGGCAGTATTCTCTAATACTTGTAAAACAAAAACAAAGGATGTAAGTAAATTTCCCTTTTTAAACACTGAAATTCCACGTGCTTTCTATGCAAGGCCAGGGTTGCCAAAATAATAGATTATGTTAAAAAAATGGAGGTTTCTCTTTGTACTACTTGTCTATGCCAAGAAGTCACCCATTTTTACGTTGCAAAGAAGAAACCTGATGACTCTGACCTTTGACCTGGAAACACTTGTCCCCTTTGTGTGGAAACAAGCCCCTCTTTAGCACAGAAACCTGAAGAGGCAGCATGTGGTCATTTCTAGATTATTCTGTTAGACCCACAGATCAACCCTAGTAACATGTGGGGGAACTACGCAAGACTGTAGGATATTAAGAAGCAGGGAGAAGCCCTGATGGCACAATGGTTAAGTGCTCTGCTAACTGAAAGGTTAGCAGTTGGAACCTACCCAGCGGCTCCGTAGGAAGAAGACCTGGCGGTCTGCTTCTGAGAGGATAACAGCCTTGAAAACCCTATGGGGCAGTTCTACTCTGTTATATAGGGTGGCTATGAGTCTGATTTGACTCTGGCACAGAGCAACAACAGGAGGCAGGGATCATTGGGGGCCATCCTGGAGACCGATTACCAGTTTGTAAATGCATTTTACACTCTGTGCATCTAAATTCAAGAGCTCTCACTTATTCTCATATGTGTCCAAATTTTTGCTTTCCCTTCTGATGTCAATAAATAAAATCTCTGGATACAATAAGATGTGTTTTTAAGGCTGGTGGACAAAACCAAAACAAAATAAAACAGGTTTTAGGCTCAATTAAGAATTCAATTGTCTTTGAATTATGTTTGGTTCAGCCAAAGTTGATTGGATTGTGCCAGAATCAAAATTCCTTTTACTTTAAACTCTAGAGACTTTTCAGAAAATTTATATCTTACGGCTATTGTTCATTCCTTTACTTAATACATCAAATGCTTTCCTAAAAAAACAAAACAAAAAAAAAGCTACTTACTGCCCAAAAATTGTTCAAGTTTTATTTCTTAGGAACAGAAGACTTGCTTGCCAGGAATATACCCAATTTTCCCAAAAATTTGGGTTTGGCTCATGTTTT
Organism: Elephas maximus indicus; assembly: GCF_024166365.1. Lineage (NCBI taxonomy): Eukaryota > Metazoa > Chordata > Mammalia > Proboscidea > Elephantidae > Elephas > Elephas maximus. Next base: position 172,801,913 of record NC_064846.1, read on the forward strand.
CTACCTTCTTGGGAAATTTCATGTTGGCGTGATATTGACCAAATTCTGCTTCTCTAAATATCTTTTCTAGATATCTGTTCTTGTTAAGCTATCACTTAAGTGAAAAAAAAGAAGCAAAATAAAAATGCAAGCAGGACAACCAAACACTCCAGAAGTATAAATTTCTCGAGAAATAAAATGTGAGGAATAATAAAAAATGCATTCATATCTTTTAGATCCACCCACTTTTCAGGGGTCCTCGTGTTAATGAATGTCTAACTTCCTTGTCTTAAGTATCTGTCTTAGACTGCGTTCTCTCGAGAAGTAAAATCAGTGCAGCATATAAATATATATACAGAGAGAAATGGCTCACGTGGTTGCAGAGGCTGGCAAGTCCCAACTTCGTGGATTAGGCTGGAGGCTTCTCCTGACTCACAACGATCGGCAGGTCAGACAGCAGGCCTCTGGCTCACAGGCTGTGGAGGCTGGAAAGTCCCAACTTCATGGATTAGGCTGGAGGCTTCTCCTGACTCACGATTGGCAGGTCAGACAGCAGGCCTCTGGCTCACAGGCTGTGGAGGCTGGTAAGTCCCAACTTCGTGGATTAGGCTGGAGGCTTCTCCTGACTCACAGCGATCGGGAGGTCAGACAGCAGGCCTCTGGCTCACAGGCTGTGGAGGCTAATGAATCTCAAGATGGGCAGGTAAGCTGCAAGCTCAAGTCCCAAGAACCAGAGGTCAGATGAACAGGAGCCAGCTGCAGGATCTAGAGCAAGCAAAAGCCAGTAAGCTTTGCCAGAAAGTCCACCTATATTAGATGCAAGCCACACCCCCAAGGAAACTCCCTTTCAACTGATTGGTTGCTCATAACAGATTTCATCATGGAGGTGATTACATTAGTGAATAGCTGCCAAACTACATCATAACTGCCAAACCACGGAGAATCATGGCCCAGCCAAGTTGACACACAGCCTTCACTATCATGGTATCTAAATGTTGGACAGTATTTCCATTGCGTATTTGACCTCTGTAAAAGGAAGAATTCTTAATGAACGGTGGGTGCATAAAAATCACAATACCACTGAACACTGTTCAAGCCCTCTATAATTTTTAACTGCGTTTAAATGATTTGATTCTTACCACAACTCTGAGGAGCAGAGGTATTGTACTGTGAAGATGCTCCTGTTATCAGAGTCCACAGATGGCAAGCTAGAGACGTAAGACTGCCTGGTATTTGAGCCTGAGAAAGTCAGGCAAAGAACCCAGGGCGCTTGACTCTAACCCTCATCATCAAAGCCATCCTCAGGAGAGAGGAGAGGGCTCTGGAAGTAGACACGGGTTTAAACCACAAGGAGCTCCTGGGTGGTGCAAACAGTTAATGCGCTCCACTGCTAATCAAAGTCTTGGAGGTTCGCGTCCACCCAGAGGCGTCTCAGAAGAAGGAATGGAGATCGACTTCCAAAAATCAGCCAGTGAAAACTGTATAGAGCATAATTCTACTCTGGCACACATGGCGGGGCTATGAGTCAGAGTCTACTGGATGGCGACCATTTTTTTTAAGCTCGTTTTAAACCACGTATCTGTTGTTGCGGACTCGGGAACATTAACACCTTAGAACACTGATGCCCACATCTATAGCAATGATAGTAGCTAAATCTTCTATAGCGCTTACCATGTGCCACAAACTGGTTCATTAGCCTTTCATTTCACACGTTCAGTTCTCACAACAATCCCAGGTAGCAGCAGTCATGACCACCTTTTTGCTAATGAGAAAACTGAGACTCAGAGAGATTAATATAATTGTCTGAGATTACACCACAAACAGGTGTAGTGGGGGGCCGAGTTGTGAGCAAAGAGTTGCCCCAGAGTTTGTGCTCTCAAACAGTACACCACACTGCCCCTTGTTAAAAACCAGGGCAAGGGTTGTTTGGGGACTAAATAAGGTAAGACATTTTGAGAGTTAAAGAAGCTAAGGTATGTGATACCTTCTTCCTTCCATAAAAATTAATCAAATGTGTGTGTCTTTACACATATACATCTGTCTTCATATCCACATCTATACCTGCCGACATCTATATTTATGCTTATATCTATTTTGTTGTTAGTTGCCTTCAAGTTGGCTCTGACTCACAGCGACCCCATGTACAACAGAAAGAAACGTTGCCCGGTCCTGTGCCATCTTCACGATCACTGTATGCTCAAGTCCATTGTTGGTGCCACTGTGTATTTTGAGTGCTTTCCAATCTAGGAGGCTCTTCCAACATTCTATCCAAGGGTTTTCTGTTGTGATCCATACACTTTCATTGGCTGATTTTCAGAAGTCGATTGTCAGGCCTTTCTTCCTGGTCTGTCTTAGTCTGGAAGTTCCACTGAAACCTGTCCACCGTGGGTGACCCTGCTGGTATTTGAAGTACCGGTGGCATAGCTTCCAGCCTCACAGCAACGCACAAGCTACCACATACGATATGACAAACTGACAGATAAGTGGTGGAATAGAAGCTAAAATCAAACCTCATTAAGGAAAATTACCACACGTATTCCATCCCCAGTTTACATTATCTGCATGTTTGTGGTTTGACCATAGCGTTCTTAAAAATTATTCTCCACATTCCAGGAAATAATACCATGGAATATATTTTATAAGGAATACTGTTCTAAGTCCCAAAGACTTGCAAATATAATCCTTTAATTTTTTCCTTGTACTCGTTCCCAAACTTTACAGTTTTTTTTTTTTCTTTTTCTTTTTTCTGTTGAATGCTGTCTATTTGGACAAAACTAATTAAAGATGATTTTGGCCTCTCTGGTAAGCCATCTCCATGGTCCCTAATCCTCATTACACCAGAAATAACAAAAATGATATTTGATGGAATGTGACTACTTCCAGGCAAAGCTCTACTTTAGGAATAAACAAATACGAACTCTTAGTGCTCGTATTCAGTTCTTGATCATGGTTCTCAATTTCCAGTACTCAATCTCAGGGACAAAAAAAAAATTTCTTTTTGGTTGAGGTAGGAGCAAAAAAAAAAAAAATCGCGTCCTTCTCTGGTGAAGCCAGCATTAGTGACAAACCACTGCGCTGAGCTGAATATGGGAGACGGCCTCACAGTCCAGTCCAGCCCAGCAGCTTCCTCTCTCCATGAGCTGAAGGCTGCACACAAGGCAGGAATTTGTGGCTTCCCCAGGCATTGTGGACAGGTGGGATCCATGGCAGCTGGCAGAACCTGCTGGAAGCTGCCGGCCCTTGGGAACAGCTGACTTTCTTCCCAGCGTGTGTGATCCTTTCCTGATGTGGGGGTGGGGTGGGGGGGCAGAGGACAGAGCCACAAGTCACTCTGATCCCCCAGGCAGAGAAGCCACCCTCCACGTCCCATCGGGGGCAGGGAGATGTCCTCATAGACCCTGCAGGAGGCTCCTCGGGTGGCCATGGTTTGCGTTCAGCTGGTGACCAAAGGGTTGGTGGCTGGACCCCACCCAGCGGCACTGGGGAAGAAAGGCCTGGCCATCTGCTTCCATAAAGCTTACAGCCAAGAAGACCCCATGGGGCAGTTCAACTCTGAAACACACGGGGTCGCCACGAGTTGGAATCGACTTGATGGCACAAGACAACGACAGCGTTGCCGTAACAAAGCGCCACAAACCAGGTGCCTTAAAACAACAGAAATGTACTCTTTCATGGTTCTGGAGGCCAGCAGTCCAAAATCAAGGTGTTGGGTAAGCCGTGCTCCCCCTGAAGGCTCCAGGGCAGGATCCTTTCTTGCCTCCTCCTGGCTTCTGGTGGTTGCCAGCATCCCTGCCGTTCCTTGACTTGCAGCCATGTCATTCCAATCTTCATTGGCACACGGCCTTCTTCCCTCTGTCTCTGCTTCTGTAAGGACATCGGTCATTGGATTTGGGGAGCACTTAATCCATTATGACCTCACCCTGACTACATCTGCTAAGTCCCTATTTCCAAATAAGGTCGCATTCACAGGCACTGGGGGTTAGGACTTCAACATACCTCTGTGAGGAACACAACTCAGCCCACAACAGAGGATATGGTGAACTCAAACAAACCACCCTAGGGAGGTGTGCTGTCAGGGGCCTCACTTCTGTTTGCCACAATCTCCAGGTAGGACTCGTCAAAATAAGAGGCTGAGGCCAGGGTGCCTTCACAGTGAGCCTCGTGAACAGACCTGAGTCATGTTGGGGGGGGCCTTCAACAGGATCACCCCCAATGTGGTGCTTCTCAGACGTATTAGGAAGTGACTTTGCTAAAGCTAAACAAATTGTCATAGGAAATACAACGCTGTTGCTGTTAGTTGCCCCGGAGTCAATCCCGACTCACGGAGACCCCGTGTGTTGTAGAGTAGAGCTGCTCCGTAGGGTTTTCTTGGCTGTCATCTTTACAGAAGCAGGTTGCCGGGTCTTTCTTCTGCAGCGCCACTGGTGGGCTTGAACTGTGAACCGTTAGGTCAGTAGTGGAGCACAAATCACTTGTGCCACGTATTATTGCAGGATGAAATAATACTAAGAATTACAATGCTGCAATAACATTATGTACTTTATGAATTTGTCTAATTTGCTGATCCGAACGACACATGGCAGCCCCAAGGAAATCGTATCTGGCCAACCAACTCAAGTGCAGTGAAACTTCAGAAGAGGATATGACATTTGGCCAAATCTGCTTATTTCTACCCTGAGAACGTAGCTGTTCCGGTTATCTACTGTTGCATAACAAAGTACTCCTGAACAGTGGGTTGAATCAACCACAAACATTAATTGTGATCACGAATATGGGCTGACCACGCTGATCGGGTTGGCTGGGCTCCATTGGCAGTTCTCCCTTAGGCTCTGTCATGCCCTTGTAGCCATAGGGTGGCTGGGGCCGGGGTCATTGCCAAGGCTGTTCACACCCATGTTTGGTATCCGGACTGAGAGACTGGGACAGCTGGAGACGGAGCAGGTGAGGCTCCTCGGACACCTCTCTCTGTGCTCTCTCAATATGGCTTTTCTATGGGGCAGCTTAGGGTAATGTCTGAGTCATCTAGTGCTGCTATAACAGAAATACTCAAGTGGGCGGCTTTAACAAACAGAAATGTATTTGCTCACAATTCAGGAGGCAAGAAGTCTGAATTGAGGGCACCAAGTCTGGGGGAAGGTCCTTCTTCCATGGCTCCCATCTATCTCCCCGCATCTCTGCTTGCCCGCTTGCTTGCTTAACCTCTTTTATACCTCAGAAGAGACTGACTGAAGACACACCCTACACTAACACTGCCTCACTGACATCACAAAGAAAACCACTCCCAAATGCGATGGTAACCTCAAGTATAGGGGTTAGGATTTACAATACATTTTGGGGGGACACAATTCAATCCACAATAGGTAGCCAGACATCACACATGGGACCCTGAGAACCAAGATTGGTTTTCCCAAGAGAACACAGCAAAAGCTTCATGGGCTTTTGTAACCTGGCCTCCAAGGTGAAGCCCAGAAAACTCTCTGCGTTCTGTTGATTGAGAATGACACAGAGACCGACCCAGAATCAGCAGGATGGACATGGACCCCGCCTCTTCATGTGAGGGGCGTGAGGAATTTTATGTTTCATCCACTGTGCCAGCTGACTAGTCATCCCTACACACATGGCAAATGATGGTGTTTGTGGAAAAAAAAAAAGTCTTTTCGGATGGCGACATCTGATTACTTTAACAGACAATGAATTCTCAAGCAAAAGAGTCAACACAAACCCTAAAAAGCTATGTGGTGAGGAAAGTCACCGTATGCCTCTGGGTACGCAGTAATTCCTGCGTTAACGTAACTGACAAAGAACCCTGCTATGTTCATTCGATCCCTTCTCTTTGTTGTTCCTGTGTTCTTTAGGTCTTGTTTTTTTTCACTAGGAGTCCCTGGGTGGTACAAACAGCCCACACACTCAGCTGCTGACCAAGATATTGGAGGTTCAAGTCCATCCAGAGATGCCTCAGGAGAAAGGCCTGGAGATCTACTTCTGAAAAATGAGTCACTGAATACCCTACGGAGCACAAGTGTCCGCTGACACACAAGGGGTTCCGTTAGTCGGAATCAACTCGGCGGCAACTGATTTCTGTCTTTCCGCTAAATGCTAAAACCTAAAAAGCCAAAGAGGATTTGTACAGAGCTTTGTACACCCCTCGGCAACCTTGGTGGTGTAGTGGTTAAGTGCTACTATGGCTGCTAACCAAATGGTTGGCAGTTTGAGTTCACCAGGTGCTCCTTGGAAACTCTATGGGGCAGTTCTGCTTTATCTTACAGGGTCACTATGAGTCGGAATAGACTTGATCGCAGCAGGTTTGGTTTGGTTGTATACCACTCAGTGTGTGGCTCAATGCTTTAGACAATAGAGTGCTCAAGATTTGTTAAATGAACCAACACACATACAATATACTTTGGTGTTGCATGTCCTCAAGAGATGGTGGGAGATAAGCACCAAGTTTTGATGGTGGTGGCGCAGTGGGTAAGGGCTCAGCTGCTAACCGAAAGTTCGGCGGTTCGAGCCTATCAGCCGCTCGCTCTACAGGAGAAAGACGTGGCATTCCGTAAAGATATACAGCCTAGGAAACCCTACGGGGCAATTTTGTTCTGTCATATGGGGTCACTATGACTTGGAATTGAACCAATGGCACCTAATGACTTGATGGGGAGGCTACAGAGAATGGCGGCAAATGTCCATTTTAGATGAAATTTTGTCTGTGACCATTTCACCTTCGAGGGATTGCTAGCAATGAGCTTTTGCTAATTAGACCCTGGAGCCATTTAACTGTTCCCTCCCACGGGCAGCACTGACAGCTGAAAGAACACTCCCTCCAGGGTAGTGAAGACAACATCTGCCGAGTTCAGCCAGCAGAGGAGAAGGACGGTCAACATAACTGAACATCAGCAGATACGCTAAACACACAGCTGAGACGATCTCTGTGGGAAGTCTGACGTCTTGTGATCATCACCAGCAAAATCTGGACACTTGGACTATTCCAACAGTCAGTGACATGATAAAAAAAACAGATCTGCTGCTGTCCAGTTCATTCCTACTCAGAGCAACCTTGTGGGACAGAGTGGAACTGCTCCATAGGGTTTCCAAGGCTGTAATCTCTATAGAAGTAGACTGCCACATCTCTCTCCCGTGGAGCGGCTGGCGGGTTCGAACCGCCGACCTTTCGGTTAGCAGTGAAGCGCTTTAACCACTGTGTCCCCAGGGCTCCTTCATCAACATAACAATAATAGATAATTAAAAGAAACCCTCCCTCTGGCCGTAAGTCCATAATATTACTGTATGTATTGTGTCTGGGTTCAACTTCCAGACAATGACATCAGTGTCAATATGTCATGTTAACTTGCCAACAAAATACTGTCATGTGTTGTTACAGAGAATCTATGTTCTCGCTGAAAGTGGAGATCCTGGTACAGATTTGTAATTGTCATTTCAATTGTAACAAACATGTAAGCTGTCAGGAAACAGTATTTATGGATTGCCCATTGCGTTGCTGAATGCAAAAATCTAAACAGCTCTCTCTCTGCTCGTGAGGGACACAAACAGTAATCAATTCCATGGCCTTCTTACATTTCTTTTGGAGGGTAACCTCATAAAAAAAAAAAAAAAGACCTCATAGCTCTAGTATTTTTCCTTCTACCGAGTAGAAAAATCTCTGTTTTAGTCCTGTTGGTAAGTAGGTAGCGCTCCACTCCTAGCCAAAAGGTGGGTGGTTCTAACCCACCCAGAGGTGCCTTGGAAGAAAGGCCTGGCAATCTACTTCTGAAACATCACAGCCTAGGAAACCCTATGGGGCAGTTCTACTCTGCACGTGTGGGGTTACCATGAGTTGGAATCAACTACATGGGAACTAACAACAACAACAAGTAGCAAATACATTGTTGTTGTTAGGTGTCATTGAGTCGATTCTGACTCCCAGGGACCCATGTGACAAAGTAGAACTGCCCCATATGATTTCCTAGGCTGTAGTCTTTATGAAAGCTGATCACCAGGTCTTTCTCCCCTCAAGCTGCTGGGTGGCTTCGAACCACCAACCTTCCGGTCAGCAGCTGAGGTTTTAACCACGTGCCACCAGGGCTCCTGATATAAATGTACCTGTTCGGGGACATAAAATCAGGGATGGGCAACAAGATGTGGGGAACCAAAGTTAGGAGATAAACGAGATGAGCAGTCTGAGTTCTAAGTCTCAATGCTGCCCCACATCTTAACTGCCTCAACAAGTTCGCTTATCATATCCCTGGCTCCCCACCCTAGGGCCCCAGATCTGAAACCCAGGCTTCCCGTAACCGGGGCCGTACCTAAATCTAAACACATCTGAGCAGTTTGGGCGCTATCGGGACTGGCGTTCAGTGACTGTAGCTTGGCGTTCAGTGACTGTAGCTTGCCGTTCGTTCTCAGACCCCTGCTGTCTCTCCTACCGCACACGTTAGGGTTCTCCATTCAGCACCGCTGACTCTCTGGGCAGCATAATTCTTTGTCATGGTGAGGGCCACCCTGTGCACTGTAGGATGTTAAGCAGCATCCCTGGCCTCTACCCACTTGATGCCAGTAGCATACCCCGACCCCTGCCACTTGTGGCCACCAAAAACATCCCAGGCATTGCCAAACGTCCCTTGGGAGCAAAATCGCCCCCAGTTGCGATCCACAGCTTTGTAAGCGCTCCATGCTTTTAATTAGAATTTTTCTTACAGTCCATAACTAAATATTCCCATGTTATATCGCCAACCCAGGTCTTCCTTCTGAGCACCAGGTCCTTCATTTCTATTTGGTAACTCTCCTTGGAATTACCCTGTCACTCAGGGATGTCCACCATCCCGTCAGCAAACTTAGCTTTTACCCCCAACTTATCTGTTCTCCTTCAAGAGTCCTGATCTCAGCAGCTGACACCACCAGGGATGCAACTTCCCAGGCCAGGACCTGGGTGCCTCGGTTTCCCCCACGTCTAATCTGGCACTAAGTCCTTTGGATTCTACTTCCTTAATGTGCTACAGCGCCCCGCCTGCCGGTGTGTCGTACGGGGGTGGCTGCATGTGGCTGCGATGCTGCAAGTGATGCCACTGGTATTTCAAATACCAGCAGGTCACCTGTATTGCACAGGTTTCAGTGGGGCTTCCAGACCAAGACAGAGTAGGAGGAAAGGTCTGGAGATCTGCTTCCAAAAATCAGTCATTGAAAACCCTATGGATCACAACAGAATGTCGTCCGATAGAGTGCTGGAAGATGAACCCCCTAAGTTGGAAGGCACTCAAAATACACAGTAGAGCCCTGGTGGCGCAGAGGTCAAAGCACTTGGCTGCTAACCAAAAGGTTGGCAGTTCAAACCCACCAGCCACTCCAAGGGAGAAAGATGTGGCGGTTTGCTTCTGTAAAGATTAACAGCCTTGGAAACCCTAGGGAGCAGTTCTACTCTGTCCTGTAGGGTCGCTATGAATCAGAATCGACTCGACGGCAATGGGTTTGCTTTGCGACAATGAACTCAAGTGCGCCAATGATCATGAAGACCGCACAGGACCGGGCAACGTTTCCTTCTGTGATACGTGGGGTCACCATGAGTCAGGATGGGCTCAACAGCACCTAACAACAACAATATTACAGCCACTAGTCTCTTTCCCCAGTGCGTCTGCCTTTTCTCTAGCTTCCACTGTTTCTCCTCAGCTTAGGGCAACAGCTTCCTAGAGTATTTCCTGGCTTCCTAACATTCATTTTAAAAAGTCACCAGTCCAAATGCAACCCGAGCGATCATGCTAAAATTCAAGTTAGTCCGCGCCTGACTAGCAAGTACCTTCAAAGCCAGTGCCTCTCAGTGTCCTCCAGTTACAGTCCCACCTCCATAGCATGGCAAGTGAAGTTTCCTGTGCCGTGGCCCCTGCTTGATTCTGTGCCCTAAGAGCATACACCACACCCCCTTCCAAAACATTCTATCACCTAGCCACTGATCGATTTACAGTTGCAAACAGCCCCATCTCTGCCTTCCTGCTATTCCTTTGGTTTAAATGCCTTTCTCTCCTTGTCCCCATTTTAAACAATCTTCTAACCTGCTCTTATGGGTTGAATCATGTCCCCCCAAATTTTGTGTTGGAATCCTAACCCCTACACTTGTTAATGGAATCCCATTTGGGAATAGGATTTTCTTTGCTATGTCGATAAAGTCATATTAATGTAGGGTGTGTCCTAAACCTACTTACTTTTGAGATATAAAAATCAGGCACAGAAAAGAAAGCACGAACGGAGGGGAAGATATATGCCACGTGGACATCACCAAGGAATCAAGGAATGTCCGGTCTACAGATACTGAAAGAGACCTTCCTCCAGGGACAACACAGAGACAGCCTTCCCCTAGAGCTGGTGCCCTGAATTTGGAATTCTAGCCTCCAGAACCTTGAGGAAATAAACGTCTGTTCTTTAAACCACTCACTTTGGTATTTCTGTTACAGCTGCCCTAGAATACTAAGCCACCTGGTCTGCTAGGAGGGCTCCTATTTCCAGCCACCAAGTCTGTGCATATGAAAGTGATAGTAGCAATGCTAAGAATCGCTTGCTGCCCTATGCACTAAGGACTTTCCTGTGTAGGGAATGCCTTTACAAATGGCTGATGCTTGAAGATAAAATATCTGAGTTAAAAACTGCTGCACCAAACAGTGTCCGGTCAGGTGGCTCCCTGCAGAACGGAGCCCACTGAGGTGGGCTTCCTGGCAGAGATTTGGGGGACTGAGTCGGGGCAACATCAGGTGAGGGGTGAAGAGAAGTGTGGTGGGTATTTCTTACTGTGGTTCAGGTGAACAGCAGGTAAGTCTGGACTCACAGATCTGTTTCCTGGAAGATACAATCTGCATGCTTATCTTTTTGCTCCATTTCTTCAGAAGTCATGAAGACAACCTACAAGACTTCTCAAGAAAGGATGCTTGGAGGCGCTTGCCTTAAACATTCACCTTTATTAGGGCCCATAATCCCATATATGCCAAATGGTTTGCATGTAGTTGAGCACTGAGAATAGAATTAAAGTATATACAACAACAACCCCATGAAGGGTCTGGAAGGGGCAGCCTTTTCATGCTGCCCAAACTGTCATTAGCAGGAATGCAAAGTGGCTGTCATCTTTAGTTGCAGAGTTTTAAAATCAAGCACTAGGACTTCGGCAGGTGAGGGGGGATCGAGTCCTGGTCCTGCAGCGGCTTTAAATCTGAGAGCTTCAGAGACTTGTAAGTGGAACTTCACGTACCAGTGACTTCTTTGGTGTTTTTCTCTGCCTGCACTATCTGTCATTCCGGGAACAAACTGATTGTCTGCTGTTACTTTTACCATAAGGAATTGAAAGGAGATGCCAAAACCTAGTTGCAGACAATTATGATCCCAAAGCAAACTGCACCAGTGGTTGTCAACAGGAAGTAATACTGCCCCCTAGGGGACATTTGTCAGTGTCTGAAGGGCATTTTGGTCGTCACAGCTTGGGAGTGGGGTACTACCAGCACTAAACTGTAGAAGCCAGGGATGCTGCCAAACACCCTACGGTGCACAGGACTGCCCCCAGCACAGAGAATGACTAGTGGGTGGAGACCAAGGATGCTGCTCAACACCCTACAGTGCACAGGATGGAACTCCCCACAGAGGATGACTAGGGGGTGGAAACCAGGGGTGCTGCTCAACACCCTACAGTGCACAGGACGGCCCCACCACAGAGAATGACTAGTGGGTGGAGACCAGAGATGCTGCTCCACACCCTACAGTGCACAGGACGGCCCCCCACAGAGAATGACTAGGGGGTGGAGACCAGGGATGCTGCTAACATCCTACAGTGCACAGGACGGCCCCACCACAGAGAATGACTAGGGGGTGGAGACCAGGGATGCTGCTAACACCCTACAGTGCACAGGACGGCCCCCACCACAGAGAACGATTAGGGGGTGGAGACCAGGGATGCTGCTCAACACCCTACAGTACACGGGACAGCCCCACCACAGCGAATGACTAGGGGGTGGAGACCAGGGATGCTGCTAACACCCTACAGTGCACAGGACGGCCCCACCACAGAGAATGACTAGGGGGTGGAGACCAGGGGTGCTGCTCAACACTGCTCAACACCCTAAAGTGCACAGGATGGCCCCACCACAGAGAATGACTAGGGGGTGGAGACCAGGGATGCTGCTAACACCCTACAGTGCACAGGACGGCCCCACCACAGCGAATGACTAGTGGGTGGAGACCAGCGATGCTGCTCAACACCCTACAGTGCACAGGACAGCCCCAACACAGAGAATGACTAGGGCGTGCAGACCAGGGATGCTGCTCAACACCCTACAGTGCACAGGACGGCCCCACCACAGAGAATGACTAGGGGGTGGAGACCAGGGATGCTGCTCAACACCCCTACAGTGCACAGGACGGCCCCACCACAGCAAATGACTAGTGGGTGGAGACCAGCGATGCTGCTCAGCACCGTAGAGGTCACAGGATGGCCCACCACAGGGAATGACTAGGGGGTGGAGACCAGGGATGCTGCTAAGTATCCTCACTGCACAGGACGGCCCCCACAACAAAGAATGATCCAGCCCCAAATGTCAACAGTGCTGAGGTTGAAAAACCTTGAGCTATATCATTTGCCTTCTTAATGTGTTTCAATTTTAAGGAAATAGCTCTTGGTGTTGGAGTATACAGGGCCATCTATCCTTGAGAATAGACAGACCAGTCAACATACAAGGAGCCCTGGTGGCACAATGGATAAGTGCTCGGTCGCAAACCGAAAGACTGTCACCTTGAACCCATCCTGCAGCTCTGAGGGAGAAAGACTTGACGACCTGCTCCTGTAAAGATTACAGCCTAGAAAACCCTTTGGGGCAGCTCTACTCTGTCACATGGGGTCGCTGTGAGTTGGAATCAGCTCAACAGCACCTAACAACAACAACAGTCAGCATATAAATTTCTCTGGAGCATCCTTCCAAGGAAACGTATCTTATTTTTAAAATAGATGAACTAGCTTTCAAAGAATAGTGCACTGTACTCTTTGTAAAGAGGGTTATTCTTCTGAATCCCAGAATCAGCCCTAAGCTGGCAGCTTGCCTTCAGATTCCTCCAGGCTCTGTCTCCAGAGCAAGCCCAGGGTCTGATAAAGGATAAATTGTCATGAGATTAGTCTTGGCCCTTGGAAGAACACCAGGGTCACAGTTTATTACTTTTTGTGTCTACATAACCATGAAAATCATTACGTTCCCTTTGACGGTTTGAGGAAAGTTTCTTCTTATTTTTTTAGAGATTCCTGTGAACATACTTTATTTTCAAAAACTGTGAAAGAGTTTGGTTTGTCTGGAGTTGTATATAGAATTTTTCAAAATAGGCAACACAAGAAATGTAGATATGACTTGTTTTTTAAGTGATTTTTTTTTTTTTTTAGGAAATGTTACCATTATCTTCAGTTTACCATTTTTGTATGTCAAAAAGCATTTTGCCCTCAATAATCATATTCTTAAAATGAGTACAGCATTTCTTTTAATTTTATTTCCACATCAATGAGTTTAAATCACATACGTTTAAGGTCTATTAAAATACTTAATTACATTTTAAAATCTTTATTTAAAATGGGGAGAATAGAATCACAGAAATATGGTTTTTATCTTAATAGAAATTACCTTCAAACCAAGCAGCCACTGGAAACCAGTTCCACTCTGACACACGCTGGGATCTCCACCAGGCACCAGAGTCGACTCAGGGCAACTGGTTTACTGGAACTTAGTCTTGGAGCCTGGTGGTGCAGTAGTTAAGAACTTGGCTACTAACCAAAAGGCTGGCAATTTGAATCTGCCACCCACTCCTTGGAAACTCTAGGGGGCAGTTCTATTCTGTCCTATCCGGTTGCTATGAGTTGGCATTGACTTGACGGCAACGGGTTTGGTTGTGTTCTAGTCTGTGACTCACCTTTGTATTTGCCAAAATGCCCCCTTGGCCCGTTGGAAACAAATCCCCCGCTCATACATACATACCCACTCACCAAATCAACTACATTTGTGGTAAGAGATGATGGAAAAGCTCAATATTACCAGTCAGAACAATGCCAGGGGCCGACTGTGGAAAAGCCCATCAATCACTCATATGCAAGTTCAAGCTGAAATGGAACAAAATCAGAGCAAGTCGACGAAAGCCAAAGTGTGACCTTGAGTATATTGCACCTGAACTTAGAGACCATCTCAGAAATAGATTTGATGTGTTGAACACTCATGACTGAAGACCAGGTGAGTTGTGGAATCACATCAAGGACATCATACATGAAGAAAGCAAGAAGTCATTAAAAAGACAGGAAAGAAAAGACCAAAATGGACGTCAGAAGAGACTCTTGAAAGTGGCGTAACTAAAACGAAATGATGAAATAAAAGAGCTGAACAGATGATTTCAGAGGGCGGCTCAAGGTGACAAAGTATTATAATAACATTGCAAAGACCTGAAGATAGAAAACCAAAAGGGAAGAACGCGCTCGGCATTTCTTAAGATGAAAGAGCTGAAAAAAAATTCAAGCCTCGAGTTGCAATATTGAAGGATTCTATGGGGAAAATATTAAACGATGCAGGAAGCATCAAAAGAAGACGGAAGGAATACACAGTTTCATCATACCAAAAAGAACTGGTCGACATTCAACCATTTCAGGAGGTAGCATATGATCAGGAATTGATGGTACTGAAGGAAGAAGTCCAAGCTGCTCTGAAAGGCACTGGTGAAAAACAAGGCTCCAGGAATTGACGGAATACCAACTGAGATGTTTTAACAAACGGATGCGGCACTGGAAGGGCTCACTCATCTATGCCAAGAAACTTGGAAGATAGCTACCTGGTCATCCAACTGGAAGAGATCCATACTTATGCCTATTCCCAAGAAAGGAGATCCAACTCAATGTGGAAATTGTCGAACAATATCATTAATGGCATGCCCGAGTAAAATTTTGCTGAAGATCATTCAAAAGCGGCTGTAGCAGTGTATCGACAAGGAACTGCCAGAAATTCAAGCTGGATTCAGAAGAGGGCGTGGAACCAGGGATATCATTGCTGATGTCAGATGGATCTTGGCTGAAAGCAGAGAATACCAGAAGGATGTTTACCTGTCTTTTATTGACCATGCAAAGGCGTTTGATCGTGTAGATCACAAAGAATTATGGATAATATTGCAGAGAATGGGAATTCCAGAACACTTAATTGTGCTATGTAATGGTACACAGATCAAGAGGCAGTCATTGGAAGAGAACAAGGGGATACTGTGTGGTTTAAAGTCAGGGAAGGTGTGTGTCAGGGTTGTATCCTTTCACCATACCTATTCAGTCTGTATGCCGAGCAAATAATCAGAAATCTGGACGACATGAAGAAGAACGGGGCAGCAGGATTGGAGGAAGACTCATTAAGAACCTGTGTTATGCAGATGACACAACCTTGCTTGCCGAAAGTGAAGAGGACTTGAAGCACTAACTGATGAAGATCAAAGACCACAGCCTTCAGTATGGATTACACCTCAATATAAAAAAAAGAAAACAAAAAATCCTCACAACTGGATGAATAAGCAACATCACAATAAATGGAGAAATGATTGAAGTTGTCAAAGATTTCATTTCACTTGGATCCACAATCAACACCCGTGGAGGGGGGAGGGGGGAAGAAGAATGAACAAACTTGTCTTGGAAGAAGACCAACCAGAATGCTCCTTAGAAGCAAGGACGGCGAGACTGCATCTTACATACTTTGGACATGTTGTCAGGAGGGATCAGTCCCTCGAGAAGGACATCATGCTTGGTAAAGTAGAAGGTCAGCGAAAAAGAGGAAGACCCTCAACAAGATGGCTTGACACAGTGGCTGCAAACATGGGCTTAAGCATAACAACGATTGTGAGGATGGTGCAGGACTGGGCAGTATTTCGTTTTGTTGTACACAGGGTCGCTATAAATTGGAACCAACTGGACAGCACCTAACAACACCACCACCAAGTGCCATTTTTAGTGTACTTTAGAGTCATTAACCAAATGCAGCTGAGGAAGCCAGGAGTCCAAGAAGAAGCCAACATTGTCTTTAATATAGATAGATGAAAAACTGAAATTAAATAGCAATGAGAGACTGTGGACCTGCTCTCTCAAAGACTCCTTAGATGGAAAATTCTCAGGTATGACAGTCCAATTAGAGCTGCTCAATCACGTGGATTCCAATAGCTCAAATAGTCAGTAACTGCTAGAAAAATAGAATTGGATTCATACATGAGGCAGTTCAAATTAAGACAATTACGTATCATGTGTTCTCATGTGGTCCCTGGCTGCATCTGAAACTGTGGAAACGATGGCACAGATAAACATGTCTCCAGCCCACCTTCTCTGTTATTGTCCAATTTTTAAATGTTAGCAAATTAGATAACATTCCCCTCTGTGTCAGAGGCAGGCTTATGTGGCCTCCAAAGTCAACGTGCTCATAGAGACGGTTTTCTCAAGGGACAGCGGTTGAGCTTATATTTCTGTTGGTTTGGCTAATACCTGGAGGATTTTTAAAGCTGCCTCTTTAATAAGCCAAGAAACAAAAAACAAACTTGTTGCCGTCAAGTCGATTCTGACCCATAGTGGCCCTACAGGACAGAGAAGAACTGCCCCATAGGGCCTCCAAGGAGCGGGTAGTAGATTTGAACAGTCGACCTTTTGGTTAGCAGCCGAGCCCTTAACCACTGTGCTGTGGGGGCTCCATCTCTTTAATAAAGTACATCAAATACCTCAATAGGCAATTAGGATTTCCCCTTGCATTTACTGAAGCAGATAAATCACACTGAAAGAAAGAGCCCTTGGTTACTTCCTTATTTCTAATATGTCTGCTGAGGGAGATAAACCATGGCCATCAAAACAGACATTCTTTCCACCCCTTCCCAAGATGGAAAGCCCATAGTTCAGAGATTTCTCCACATCTTGAGGCTTCAGGGTGTTATTGATCTCAGTGTGCCTGCCATGTTTAAGACTGATGCCCCCCGGTAGTGCCGAGTGGATTTACTGGATGTCAGAGGTATTGCTTTTCTGGACGGTTCCAATCTCCTTTTGACCTTCCTTTTTTTTTTTCTTTGCACATTGTAGAAAATGCAGGCAACAGAATTAGTGAGGAAGTACAGTTTAAACAGGATCTCTGGTGGTGCAATTGTTAAGTGCCCAGCTGTTAACTGAAAGGTTGATGGTTCAAACCCTTGCAGAGGTGCCTCAGAAGAAAGAACTGGAAATCTGTGCCTGCAGAGATTACAGCCTAGAAATCCCTGCGGGGCAGCTCTACTTTGTCTCACGGCGTCGCTATGAGACAAAATAGACTAGATGGCACTTTACAACAACATCAGTTTAAACAGCAACAACAAGGATGATTTTCTATATTTGATCGAGTTTTGAACAACTGTAAATACCGAGATGCCAGGAACAGAAGTAAACTTGTTTCTCTAGGTCAGTGATGCTCAGAGTCTGGTTTTTGAAGAGTCGCTGGGGTCTTCTGGCATGCATACTGTTGTTTCTGCTTTTTACATATAAGAAAATTGAGTTTCAAAGTGGATGCGTATCTGAGCCAAGGTCTTCTGGCCAGTGAAGCAGAGTTTAACACGTGGGGCCTTGAAAGCCAGTATTTATTCTTTCTGCAGTTGTCCCAACGAGTCCTTGTAGCACAATTGTTAAGCGCTCACTTGGCTGCTAACTGAAAGGTTGGTGGTTCAAACCCATGAGCCACTCTGTGGGAGAAAGACCTGGTGATCTGCTCCTATAAAAATCACAGCCTAGAAAGCCCCACGGGGCAGTTCTGCTCTGTCCCACGGGGTCGCTGTGAGTCAGAATCGACTTGATGGCACCCAACAACAACAGCTGCGCATTCATTACAACAATTGCTCTTATGTTCTTTTTGGTTGAAGGCGAAACTTCTTGTCTGCCTTCCATGAGCTACACTTGGAGTCTCTGGCTGGTACAAATGATTAACAATGTACTCAGCTACTAACTGAAAGGTTGGAGGTTTGAGTCCACCTAGAAGTGCCTTTGAAGAAAGGCCTGGTGATCTATGTCACAGTCACTGAAAACCCTATGGGGCACATTCTACTCTCTGAGTCATGGGTGTGCCATGAGCTGGGGTCAACTCAATGGCAACTGGTTAGCTACATTTAGAAATTTCAGCTTAACTGACCATGTTCTGGTTTAATGGCACGTGGATAAACTATTGTCACTACAATGACTTCTCTAGGGGAAGACCTGAGTGGGAAAGAGGTCCTGGTACAACTCAGCCAGAAGCCTTGGGAAGGTGAGGCCAGGAAGAAAAGCCTCCCTTTGGTCCATTGGGGACAACACTCCTACACTAGCCTCACCCGCATCCTGCTGTTCTGAGCACAGTGTGGCTGAGAATGTGGGTCTGGGTGGAGCCGGTCTCTGTTCCAAGGCGTCGCTTCTCCCATGTAGTCTGTCACACCTGAGTCTCCAGTAACTCACTCAAAGACAGATGGAGATTATTGCACAAGTATAAAAAGCCACATGGGAAGAGTGTAATACAGTCTGATAAAGAGTTCAATGAACTGGTAAGACAGAAATCAAGATATTTGTAGGCATGCTGGATTCCACAGTTTATATTTAAACTATTCCATAGTTTATATTTAAACTATATATTAAACAACATATTTTATGTTATGGTGAGCTGGACACAGATATTTATATACATGTATAACATATATTCTATAGTACGTATATCACATATGTCATACAGATCATGTACACGTATGCCTTCTTTTGGAACAGATATAACTGAATGATGCGTCACTAAGAATAGTTAATATTTCTATGACTTAATATTTGCAATTTGTCTGAAGAAGCTTTATCTCTTGCTTTTGACTTAATTCAGGGAGATTTTATTTTTCTGGCTTTCAGCAGAAATTCCTGCAGCCCTGGAAAGCTTTCCTGGCCAGGCGGGTCCAAGCCATCAATACTTTTCACCAGGACTGCAGCAACAGTCTCTTAACTGTTCCCTCCCTCTTGCTCCACTGAGCATATTCCTCGCCCCTAGGAAATCTGGTAAAGTGTACGTCAGGTCCTAACCCTTCGGCTCAGGTCTCCGAATGACTTCTCGGTGTATTCACATGCAAGCCAAACCCTTTGCAAGGGCCCACACCCCTGCCTGGTCTGGCTCTGTGTTCCTCTCTGACCTGGTCTTCTCTCTCTGGAACCCCTAGCCCCTGGCTCACCTCTTTGCTATTCCTGGAAGACTGTGTATTTCCCCATCCCCTCACCCTTGCCTCCAGCACGCTCTGCCCGCCTGCATTTGTTTGCGTGGCACTGATGGCTACGGGATATGTCCTCTCTTTGTTGGTGGTTTGTCTCTCCCCCTGTTGTGGGAGAGCCACAACTGGGCCTTGCTGGGGAGCACTTAGCACAGCAACCAGCTCGTAGTACGTGCTCAGTAAATGCTTGTCTCATGAACGAGTGAATGGGGAGAAACACATGAAGATCTACAGCACCTCGACTAGAATGCAACACAAATTTTGCCAAAATATTAAGAACCGAGCTGACAAGTGTCACTCTGGAAGGGTCTGTCGATCCTCTACTTCATGCATCATGGAGATAGTTCCAATTTATTGTTGTTGTGAGTTGCCATCCAGTTGATTTCAAATCACGGAAACACCATGTGTGCAGAGTACAACTGTTCCATAAGGTTTTCCTGGCTGTAATCTTTACAGAAGCAGATTGCCAGGCCTTTTCTCAATAGCACCAGTTGGTGGGCTGGAACGGCCAACCTTTAGGTTAGCGGATGAGAGAAAACCATTTGCACCAACAAGGGAGCTTGGTTCCAATTTACAGGACATTAATTACCTTCACCGAGTTCATTCACAGTGAGTTGGACGCAATTTGCCATCTGTCTTGTTGCACCTGTCTTATACCTGACCCCTGCTTTATAACTAGCACCGCTGTGACCTTAACATGCCAACTCTAGTTCTCATTTTCCACAATTTTCCTCCCCTCCTTCCTTCTGAGGGAACCCTAGGTGGTGCACGCTGTACGTGCTGAGATGCTAACAGAAAGGCTGGAGGTTCAAGTCTACCCAGAGATGCCATACTTGATAAGCAGCATAGTTCAAAGATGACGTCACTCATCTTCTTTAAAATCTTCCACGTTTCCAGCTGCTCATGGCAACCAGGTTTCAACCTGTTTCATGAGATATTTATGCTTACTCTTCCAGGTGATGCATAGTCAGTATTGACTAACAGAACTGATTCATGTTTTTCATCTACTCCAGGGACTAACAAATTACGGCCATGGGCCAAATCCAGCCCCCTGGCCAGATTTTGTAAATAAAGTTTTATTGGAGCTCAGCCAGGCTCATTTGTTTATGTATTATCTGTGGCTGCTTCTGTGTTGGAAGGCTAGAATTGAGTAGTTGTAGCAGAGACCATGTGGTATGCAAAGCCTGAAACATTTACTAGCTGGTAATTTAAAGAAAAGAGAAAATATTGCCCATCCTTATCTATTCTCTCTCGCTCTCTATACATATCAGGAGGGATCAGTCCCTGGAGAAGGACATCATGCTGGATAAAGTAGAGGGTCATCAAAAAACAGGAAGACCCCCAACAAGATGGACTGACACAGTGGCTGCAACAATGGGCTCAAGCATAACAATGATGGTGAGGATGGTGCAGGACCAGGAGCTGTTTTGCTCTGTTGTACGCACGGTCGCTATGAGTTGGAATGGACTTGACAGCACCTAACAAAAACATGTATGTAATGTATGTATGTATGTATATATATATATACACACACATACACATATATGTTGAGTATCTTATCTTTTAATTTGACACATATTAAATTCATGTGTATTCAACTTTTATTATACATTGAACACACCTGTTACTCAGAGGTTCCATTATCTTGTGATAAAATATCACAATTGCCAAGGTAAGGAGAAACTGGGCCTCTTTCAGAGGGAAGGAAACACTGGGATTTCTTCCTTCTGTTGTTCACGCTTGAAGCCTCTGTTTCAGCTTCTTCTCCTTTAATGTATTTGCAATGCCTTTGAGCAACGGCTGATGGCCTCGTCTTCCCTTGATCAAAGTATCTTTCTCTAAAACGTCATGGTAACTGAGACCAGCAAATGCCTTAAACTCTCTGGAATTTTGTTTGACCAGAGGTGAGCGGTGACTGCTTATATGTTTTGCTTAGTTACGAACGTATTCCAGCCTAAGGAAAAGAAAAGGAGTGAATGAAAAGTTTTAACAAGTTTACCAAGCCAGCTGCCATCAAGTCCACCCCAACTTGTGGCGACCCAGTGTGTGTCAGAGTAGAACTGCACTCCACAGGGTTTTCAATGGCCAGTTTTTCAGAAGTGGATGACCAGGCCTTTCTTCCGAGGCACCTCTGGGTGAACTTGAATTGCCAACCTTTCCATTAGTAGCTGAGCACTTGCACCACCCAGGTGGCCCTTGGCAAGTTTAATTGCTGTTTAACTAAAGGCTGGCACTGCTGTTTGAAGATGCTTTGGAATGGGTCAGGCTCATTAAACGTTGCTAGGAATGGGGGTTGGCGTGGAAAGAAAAGGAAGAACTCAAAGGGCCTGACGATACTTTCGCCATCTAGGAAACTTTCTCTTCCTGAATACAGGTCTAGATTACATTAGCTCTGAGAATTGCAGTTGGTCCTTGGAAAGTGTGTGTGTGTGTTTATCACATGTTGTCTAATAATTATCCACTTGAAGACCAGGAATAATGAAGAAATAAATCCTTACTTCACAGTGACAGAGAGATCTTGAAGGAACTTTCAAGTATTTCGGCACTTACAGGAGCTTCCCTTTCTAATAACTTAGCTACTGCCCCTGGGTGGTGCAAACCCTTACTGTGCTTGGCCGCAAACTGAAAGGTTGGAGATTTCGAGTACACCCAGAGGCAAAAAAAATCAGAAGAAAGGCCTGGTACTCTATTTCTGAAGAATCAGCCATTGAAAACTCTATGGAGCACAGTTCTACTCTGACACACGTGGGGTTGCCATGAGTCAGAATCGACTCAACAGCCACTGGTTAGCCACATGTAGCTATTTTGAATCTAAATGAAATAGAATTAAACAAAATGAAAACAGTTCAGCTGCTCGGTCACAATAGCCACCTTTCAAGTGTTCAATAGCCACATGAGGCTGGCGGCTACCATACTGGACAGTGTAGGATTACAGGACCTTGCTATCATCACAGAGCTCTATCTTACAGTATGGCTCTGGGCTGTTCTCAGGAGCTAGCATGCCATGACCCCTTCTGCTAACACCTGTATAACTGAATTACCCAGATTTGAGAAAGGTGATGGTCTGAGGGGTTGTACTCCATGGATTTCTCTCTTAGAGGAAAGAGAAGAAGTCTAAGGATGGGAGCGGGCCATGTTAGTCCAGAGACGTGAGCTGAATTGGAGTTTCCATTACCACAAAACCTCATATTTCTTTACATCTTAACTTGGTGTCGATATATAAATGGGTTAGAAATTCAGCAATGCTAAAATGATCAGCTTCCAAAGTTGGGTTTTTTTTTTTTTTTAATCTACAACTTTTGTGAGTTCACTCTGGTCTCCACACAGCTATATAACTTACTCTGTGAAATCTTAAATGGGAGGTGCCAGGAGGTGGATCACAATCTGAAGGTCTCAGGAAGGTCTAACTCCATCAGGAGCGTTTCTGAGCTTTTCCTCTTTTAGACCAAACATTTCTTTTATCCTGGTTTTGTTTAAAATATTTAAACCTCTTTAAATGGATGAGGACTGTGTTCAAGCCAAGAAAACTTGAGTGGGAGTTCAAAGCCAAGCCTGGCAACTAGAATGCAAATGCTATTCTAAGATGATTTGAGCTCGATTGATCGGCCCAAATTTCGACCATCCTCAAGCAAAAACAGGAAATGTGTATCTCAGCCAGAGAGAGATTCCCTGGATTCCAAATGGAAACAGTGTTTCTCCATTCTCTGGACTTGTACCGGGCCCAAGTGGGTAGCCTAGAAAATAATGATTAAATGTTGTTTTTGGACCAAACGATGAGTTTGTTTTAAAGTTCCTACCATAAAAGTAAAAAGAAAGGAAGAAATGATAACCTCATTTTGAAAAGACGCAAAATCAAAATGTCTTTTGGCTCAAATTTTTCTTCACGTTATTTGATTGAAGTTCACACTGAGTTTTCTTGAAACAAAATGTTCCGCTGCTTTTGTTCCAAAAGAAAATGTGAGTTTGCTACCATTTACCCTGTTGTTACGCCATTTCTGAAAGGACGCGTCACCACGATTGCAGCCCAGAGGGAAATGGGTTCCTTAACTTTTGATAAGACAGTGAACAAAATGATAGACACTACCTTGCTATTTCTTCTCAAATGCAGGACACGATTCTGATTTTTATTCATCCTTCATTTTTGGCTTCAATACCTTGAGTTTCTAGTATAAAAATATAGTAAAAATATACTAGAATGGCTATAATCAAAAACATAGGTATTGATGAGGGTGTCAGAAGTTAAAACGCTCACACATTGCTGGTGAGAAGGTAGGGTATTGCAGAGACTTTGGAAAATGGTTTGGCAGTTTCTTAAACAGTTAAATATAAGTGTGCATGACCTAGCCATTCCACTCCACTGGTATTCAACTAAGAGAAATGAAAACACGTGTCCACACAAAGGCTGGCAAGTAAATGTTCGTATCAGCATTATTCATGGGCAGAAAACTAGACAAAAAAAAATTAGAAACAACCCAAATGGCCACCACCAGTTGAATGGATCAACGAAATATGGCTGTGGTTGTTGTTATGTGCCGGTGAGTCAACTCTGACCCACGGCGATTGTATGTACAATAGAACAAAACATTGCCCAGGCCTGCTGCCATCTTCATGATCTTCAGTATGTTCGAGTCCATCACTGCAGCTATTGGCCAATCCATTCCATTGAGGGTTTCCCTGGCCCTTCCTGGTCCTCTATTTCACCAAACACGATGTCCTCCTGCAGTGACTGATTCCTCCAGTGGCGTGACCAAAGCAAATGAGTTAGACCATGTTCTGTTGAGATCCATTAGTTTTCAGCAGCCAATTTTCAGAAGTGGATTGCCAGGCCTTTCCTCTTAGTCTGGAAACTCTGCTGAAACCTGTCCACACCTGTCTGCCATGAATGATCCTGCTGGTATTTTAAATCCCAGTGGCATAGCTTCCAGCATCAAAGCAGTACGCAAACCACCACAGTATGACGAGCTGGCAGATGGGTAGCAGTACAAACATACATTGAAATACTGTAGCAGTGTGGGTCAAATCAGAAGGTAGAAATCATTCAGTAGGTTTAACAGGGAAGCTTAATGTAAAGAATCATTAGCTATGATGAAAGAATAACTATAATGTATACGGAAGCTCTACATGGTACTCCAGGGTGGAAGGGGAGTACCTAGGAAGGACGACATTAGGAAGGGGTTTAGACTTTGTTTTTTCAGTTCTTTGTGTGAGCCTCTGGGCACAGGTGGCTGTGCGTAGGCTGGAGCGCACCCTGGTCTCTGAGTTGAGCGTGCTATGGACCGATTATCACACAGAATACTGGGCTCATAGCTGCGGCTGTCTCCACCAGATGTCATCACACGTCACTTCCCTGATACTACGGAGCCCCCCACCCACACCGGAAATGGCAGGAAACCTTTTCCTTCTGCAATGCCCCTCCAGCGCCCTCTACTAAGAAAGCTTAGCATTGTGCTAGTATTGAAAGAAAAATGCTTAAAGAAGTTGTATTTTTTATCAGACGTGCATCGAAGAGTGCAGTCAGAGGTAAGAGGCAAAAAACTGATAACTGACCCAAATTATCTTCAGCAATGAAAAGGAATGAAGTACTGATACATGCTCAACATGGATGAACCTCAAAAACATTATGTCAAGTGAGCGAAGCCAGCCAGAAAGACCGCGTATTGTGTAATCCCATTTATTTGAAATGTCCAGCACAGGCAAATGTACAAAGACAGAGAGGAGACGTGTAGCTGCCTGCAGCTAGGGAAGATGAGAACGTGGGTGGACTGCTAATGGTTTTTTTCTTTTTGGAGGGGGGTGATGAAAATATTCTAAAATTAGATTATGGTGATAGTTGTACAACTCTAAACATACTAAAAAAACATTGAAACGCACACTTTTAAGAGATGGACTTTATGCTTTTTACATTATATTTCACTAAAGCTTTAAGAATATATTACCATACAATTGGTGGAAGCCCTGTGGCATAGTGGCTAAGTCCTACGGCTGCTAATGAAAACGTCAGCAGTGTGAATCCACCAGACACTCCTTGCAAACTCTATGGGGCAGTTCTACTCTATCCTACAGGGTCACCATGAGTTGGAATTGACTCAACGGCAACGGGTTTGGTTTAATCTCATTTTATTTTCTACAGTACCAAAATACTAAATAGAGACTCAACCAAGAAACCAAACCAGACCCAGTGCCGTGGAGTTGATCCCGACTCATAGTGACCCTATAGGACAGAGTAGAGCTGCCCCATAGAGTTTCCAAGGAGCGCCTGGTGGATTCCAACCGCTGTCCCTTTGGTTAGCAGGCGTGGCACTTAAACACTACACCACCAGGGTTTCCTAAATAGAGACTCAGCAGAAACAAAATCAACAACAACAAATATGAGGAAAGGACAATATATAATCTACTCAGCACATAAAATTAAGTGGGAAAAAGAAACTGTCAACAACACACCAAAAAAAGACATCAAAATGATAGCACTAAATTCATACCTGTCCATAATTATCCTGAATATAAATAGACTAAATGCACCAATAGAGAGAAAGACAGTGGCAGAATGGATTAAAAAACAAGATCCGTCTATATGCTGCCTACAAGAGACACACCTTAGACTTAGAGACACAAACAAACTAAAACTCAAAGGTTGGAAAAAATATATCAAGCAAATAACAATCAAAAAAGAGCAGGAGTGGCAGTATTAATTTGACAAAATAGACTTTAAAGTTAAATCGATCAGAAAGGATAAGGAAGGATACTATATAATGATTAAAGGGACAATATACCAAAAGATATAACCATATTAAATATTTACGCACCCAATGGCAGGGCTGCAAGATACATAAAACAAACTCTAACAGCACTGAAAAGCAAGATGCACAGCTCCACAATAATAGTAGAAGACTTCAACACACCACTTTCAGTGAAGGACAGGACATCCAGAAAGAAGCTTGATAAAAACACAGAAGATCTAAATGCTACATAATCAACCAACTTGACCTCACAGACATATACAGAACACTCCACCCAACAGCAGCCAAGTATACTTTCTTTTCCAACGCACCCGGAACATTCTCTAGAATAGACCACATACTGGGTCACAAAGCAAGCCTTGATAGAATCCAAGATATCAAGACAATACAAAGCATCTTCTCTGGCCATAAAGCCATAAAGTAGAAATGAATAACAGAAAAAGCAAGGAAAAGAAATCAAATACTTGGAAACTGAACAACACCTTGCTCAAAAACTACTGGGTTATAGAAGAAATTAAGGACAGAATACTGAAATTCATAGAATCAAATGAGAATGAAAACACTTCCTATCAGAACCTTTGAGACGCAGCTAAAGCAGTGCTCAGAGGTCAATTTATACAATAAGTGCACACATACAAAAAGAAGAAAGGGCCAAAATCTAAGAATTATCCCTACAACTTGAACAAATAGAGAGCAACAAAAGAAACCCTCAGGCACCAGAAGAAAGCAAATAATAAAAATTACAGCAGAATTAAATGAAATAGAGAACAGAAAAACAATAGAAAGAGTTAACAAGACCAAAAGCTTGTTCTTGGATTAGCAGCCAAGCTCTTAAGCACTGCACCACCAGGTCTCCAGAGCTAGTCTAGATGCCTGTTATTGTTGTTGTTAGTTGCCAACCCGACATTAGATATAATAAAACAAAACGTTGCCTGGTTCTGCACCATCTTCATGATTGTTGGTATGTTTGAGTCCATTGTTTAAACTATAATCACTTAAAGTAATTCATTTTGTCTTTTAATCACTGTGGAGAAATGAACTCTTGATTTTGTGAATAAAGAACAGTGTGGTTATGGGTGACATCTCAGATAGGTCAAAAAGCCATCATACGCTATAAATCAAGCTGAGAGGAGTACTAGTCACATGTCACTCCATTTATAAGGCCGTCTCCTTAAGAACATTTTGGGGGTGTGCAGGTGACCGCTGAGGGGACAGTGTCTGTCCCAGGTCAAAGTTCTAC
Organism: Elephas maximus indicus; assembly: GCF_024166365.1. Taxonomy (NCBI): domain Eukaryota; kingdom Metazoa; phylum Chordata; class Mammalia; order Proboscidea; family Elephantidae; genus Elephas; species Elephas maximus. Next base: position 172,829,087 of record NC_064846.1, read on the forward strand.
CATGCTTAGGGGTCTTCTACCTCTCCTGGACCACAGAAGGGGCATTGTACACCCATCGTCTCCACTGCCTCTTGGAGCCAACAAAATATCTTATTCATTGAAGTCCATCAGGAGAAGAAAAACCATGAACAATCTTGGATCCCATCTCTCCATTCATTTGAGAAAAAACAGGAAGGTTCTTCTCCATCCTCCTGGCAATTAACAACATTGGAATATGAACATGGAATTCTTAAGAAGGGACAAATACATGGAGTATCAAGATTTAAGATGCAGAGTATAAAGTGCTAGGATTTGAGAAAGACTTATAGTCCCTGGCTGGTGCAAACGGTTAATATGTTCAGCTACTAACCGAAAGGTTGGAAGGTCAAGTCCACCCAGACATGCCTTGGAAGAAAGGGCTGAAGATCTACTTTTGAAAAACCAGCCACTGAAAACCCTACGGAGCATGGTTCTATTCTGAAACACATGGGGTCGCCATGAGTCTGAGTCTACTCCACGGCCACTGGTCTTTTTTTTTTTTTTTTTTTAATAGAAAGGCTGGCTTATGCAAAGGAGATGATGGGAAGAGATACCGGAAAACTGAGATACACTGGGCATAACTCTTATAATTCAAGGAGCAGAGAAAGATCCCCTTGACCTCAGCAACCTTTAAAGTTGCAACAGATTACTCCTCAGAGATGAAGGAAATACCCAGAGGGGAACAAGAAGGAGGAATCACGTGTAATCAAGCTGACATCTTAGCGTCAGAAAATTGGTTTCAGCCTTCCTTTCTCCCCAGGTCTATCCCTGCGGACTAGATGACAGCCTCAGAACCCCTTGGCCATCCAGGAAATTCTTCCTGCAGATACAGCACAAGCAGTCTTGGGTTACTGTGACATCTACCTCGCGGGAGTATTTATACTTAACAGGGGACTTCTAAAAGCCCAATTCCTTCCCTGAGTTGCAGCCTCAGGGTGGAAACTTCCTGCCCTGGCGTGGTAGTGGAAAAGCTATTTCGGAGCAGATGGCCCTCTTAAAAGGGCTCATGTTAAATAGAATCAGAAAAATGTAAATATGTCATCTCACTTGACCATAGCAATAGCATCATTTTTAACATTTTCAGTGAAGACCATCTGGGCTTGATTCTCCTCTTTTGAAATTCTATGGGAGTTATTTGGTTCTGGTTGGGAACGTTTCGGTTGAGTTCCAAGCAGGATGAGAATGGAGTCCTGTCGCTGAAACTGAAAATCCCTCTTTGTTTTCACCCTTACTTTGAGCAAAGTTACTTTGGGGAGAAGAATCTGGGGCCTTGGACTATATTAAAGAGATGAAGGCCATTTCACAGGCCAAATGCTACCAATTTGGAGCACAAACGAACAGCACTCATTTATCTATGAATACAACAGCCAGGTCAGAAGTCTGCTTCCCCCATACTGTTGACATTCGTGCCCTACTGCTTCCTGCAAACATCTTTGGAGGCATTTACCCTATTTCCAGAGTCCCCAGGTGGCACAACAGTTAAGTGCCAACTACTACCCAAAAGGCTGGCAGTTCAAAACCATCCAGAGGTACCTCGGAGGAAAGACCTGGTGATCAGCTTCCAAAAAGTCACAGCCTTGAAAACCCTATGGAGCAGTTCTACTCGGCATGTGTGGGGTTGCCGTGAGTTGGAGTTGGCTCCCCGGCAACTAACAACTGTTTCTTAAGAAAGTCTTGGAAGGGGACACTTCATTGAGTTTTCAAGGTTGTGACCTTTCAGAAGCAGATCACCAAGCATTACTTACAAGGTGACTCTGGGGTGGGGTGGGATGGGGGTTCGAACTGCCCACCTTTAGGTTAGTAGTTGAGTGCCTAACCATTTGTTCGATTCATTTGGTTCCCATTTGGTCCTCACTGAAGCATCATCTGGGCCTTTGCCTTTTGTCTCAGATTAGGGAACTGGCGTGTGGTGCCTGAGGGTTGGTCTAAGAAAATATCAGACACTGAAGCCTTCTTCACATTGCAGATTTTTTGCTCTACTCAGTCACCACCCAGAGCCCAGAGTCCTGGCCTGGGATTCCATTACAGGAAGTGGAACCATATTTCCTGCCAAAATGTTTTGCTGACGTTAACTGTAGCCTTCCTTACTTTATAGCTATCTCTTGTCCATTTCCCCCACGAGTCTGTCAGTTTGTCATACTGTGGGGGCTTGTGTGTTGCTGCGATGCTGGAAGCTATACCACCAGTATTCAGATACCAGCAGGGTCACCCAAGGAGGACAGGCTTCAGCTGAGCTTCCAGACTAAGACAGACTAGGAAGAAGGACCCAGCAGTCTACTTCTGAAAAGCATTAGCCAGTGGAAACCTTATGAATAGCAGCAGAACATTGTCTGATATAATGCTGGAAGATGAGCCCCCCAGGTTGGAAGGCACTCAAAAGATGACTGGGGAAGAGCTGCCTCCTCAAAGTAGAGTTGACCTTAATGACGTGGATGGAGTAAAGCTTTCGGGACCTTCATTTGCTGATGTGGCATGATTCAAAATGAGAAGAAACAGCTGCAAACATCCGTTAATAACTGGAACCCGGAATGTACGAAGTATGAATCTAGGAAAATTGGAAATCGTCAAAAATGAAATGAAATGCATAAACATCGATACCCTAGGCATTAGTGAGCTGAAATGGACTGCTATTGGCCATTTTGAATCGGACAACGATATGCTCGGAATGACAACTCGAAGAGGAATGGTGTTGCATTCATCATCAAAAAGAACGTTTCAAGATCTATCCTGAAGTACAATGCTGTCAGTGATAGGATAATATCCATACACTTACAAGGAAGACCAGTTAAGATGACTATTATTCAAATATACGCACCAACAACTAGGGCCAAAGATGAAGAAACAGAAGATTTTTATCAGCTGCTGCAGTCTGAAATTGATTGAACATGCAATCAAGATGCATTGATAATTACTCGCAATTGGAATGTGAAAGTTGGAAACAAAGAAGAAGGATCAGTCGTTGGAAAATATGGCCTTGGTGATAGAGACAATGCCGGATATCGAAGGATAGAATTTTGCAAGACCAAAGACTTCTTCATTGTAAATACCTTCTTTCACCAACATAAACGACGACTATAAACATGGACTTCGCCAGATGGAACACACAGAAATCAAATTGACTACATTTGTGGAAAGAGACGATGGAAAATTTCAATATTATCAGTCAGAACAAGGCCAGGGGCCGACTGTGGAACAGACCATCAATTGCTCATATGCAACTTCAAGCTGAAACTGAAGAAAATCAGAGCAAGTCCATGAGAGCCAAAATATGGCCGTGAGTAGATCCCACCTGAATTTAGAGACCATCCCAAGAATAGATTTGATGCATTGAATGCTAGTGACCGAAGACCAGACGAGTTGTGCAATGACATCAAGGACATCATCCATGAAGAAAGCAAGAGGTCACTGAAAAGACAGGAAAGAAAGAAAAGACCAAGGTGGATGTCAGAGGAGACTCTGAAACTTGCTCTCGAGCAAGTCGAGCAGCTGAAGCAAAAGGAAGAATTGATGAAGTAAAAGAACTGAACAGAAGAGTTCAAAGGGCCTCTCGAGAAGACAAAGTAAAGTATTATAATGACATTTGCAAAGAGCTGGAGATGGAAAACCAAAAGGGAAGAACACGGTCGGTGTTTCTCAAGCTGAAAGAACTGAAGAAAAAATTCAAGCCTTGAGTTGCACTAGTGAAGGATTCCACGGGGAAAATATTAAATGATGCAGGAAGCATCAAAAGAAGATGGAAGGAATACACAGAGTCATTATACCAAAAAGAATTAGTCGATATTCAACCATTTCAAGAGGTGGCATATGATCAGGAACCGATGGTACTGAAGGAAGAAGTCCAAGCTGCTCTGAAGGCATTGGCGAAAAACAAGGCTCCAGGAATTGATGGAATATCAATTGAGATGTTTCAACAAACAGATGCAGCGCTGGAGGTGCTCACTTGTCTATTCCAAGAAATATGGAAGACAGCTTCCTGGCCAACTGATTGGAAGAGATCCATATTTATGCCTATTCCCAAGAAAGGTGATCTGAGCGAATGTGGAAATTATAGAACAATATCGTTAATATCACACACAAGCAAAATTTTACTGAAGATCATTCAAAAACGGCTGCAGCAGTATATCGACAGGGAACTGGCAGAAATTCAGGCTGGTTTCAGAAGAGGACATGGAACCAGGGATATCATTGCTGATGTCAGATGGATCCTGGCTGAAAGCAGAGAATACCAGAAGGATGTTTACCTGTGTTTTATTGACTATGCAAAGGCATTCGACTGTGTGGATCATAACAAACTATGGATAACACTGCGAAGAATGGGAATTCCAGAGCACTTAATTGTACTCATGAGGAACCTTTACATAGATCAAGCGGTGGTTGTTCGTACAGAACAAGGGGATACTGATTGGTTTAAAATCAGGAAAGGTGTGCGTCAGGGTTGTGTTCTTTCACCATACCTATTTAATCTGTAAACTGAACAAATAATACAAGAAGCTGGACTATATGAAGAACGGGGCATCAGGATTGGAGGAAGACAACCTGCGTTATGCAGATGACACAACCTTGCTTGCTGAAAGTGAAGAGGACTTGAACCCTAACCCTAACCCTAACCCTAACCCTAACCCTAACTGATGAAGATCAAAGACCACAGCCTTCAGTATGGATTACACCTCAACATAAAGAAAACAAAAATCCTCACAACTGGACCAATGAGCAACATCATGATAAATGGAGAAAAGATTGAAGTTGTCAAGGATTTCATTTTACTTGGATCCACAATCAACACCCATGGAAGCAGGAGTCAAGAAATCAAACGATACATTGCATTGGGCAAATGTGCTGCAAAGGACCTCTTCAAAGTGTTGAAGAGCAAAGACGTCACCTTGAAGACTAAGATGAGCCTGACCCAAGCCACGGTGTTTTCGATCGCATCATATGCATGTGAAAGCTGGACAACGAATAAGGAAGACTGAAGAAGAGTTGACGCCTTTGAATTGTGTTGGCGAAGAATATTGAGTATACCGTGGACTACCAAAGAATGAACAAATCTGTCTTAGAAGAAATACAACCAGAATGCTCCTTAGAAGCAAGGATGGCGAGACTGTGTCTTACATATTTTGGACACGTTGTCAGGAGGGATCAGGCCCTGGAGAAGGACATCATGCTTGGCAGAGTACAGGGTCAGCGGAAAAGAGGAAGACCCTCAACGAGGTGGATTGACACAGTGGCTGCAACAGTGGGCTCAAGCATAACAACGATTGTAAGGATGGCGCAGGAGCGGGCAGGGTTTCGTTCCGTTGTGCGTAGGGTCGCTATGAGTCGGAACCGACTTGACGGCACCTAACAACAACAACTTGTCCATTTGTTTTCTTTCACTTTAAATTGCTTGCTCTCAGAATGCCTCCATCCTTTCAGGCATGAATCTCTCAAGGCCATCCCCCACCACCTATTACTTTTCTGTGGGAAATAAGGCCATACTGTCCCTGTAGGACTAAACTTGATTTCCTCCCCGATCGTTACCGGTACCAGTTGCTGTCCGGTCAGCTCCTACTCATGGGGACCCCATGCGTGTCACCGTAAAACTATGCTCCCTAGGGCTTTCCATGGCTGATTCTTCAGAAGCAGACTGCCGGGCCTTTCTCCCTGGGCTTCACTGGATGAACTTAAAACTTAAGCCTTTTGGTTAGCAGCCGACCCGTGTTAACTATTTCAAGCATCCAGGTGCTCCTGATCTTTAAAGTGACTTAATCTTATTTCAAATCCTGACCCCTCCCATCATCACTGAAGTTAAACTGAGCACACCACACAGAGTCATCCCTGAATATGGTGTCATCTTTGTCAGTAGGCCAATTTGTCAACCATTCGAAGATAACTATCATCTATGAATTTTAACAAGTCACCTATCGCTGGTCCTCTTTCACATCTATGAAATAAAAGGCTCTTCTTGGCGGATTTTGAGATTACTTAAACTCTAAATATCTATATTCTTCCCAGTTTTATCAATTCACCCACCCCCATGGTTATTAAAGGAGCCCTGGCGGCGCAGTGGTTAAAGTGATTAACTGCTAATCAAAAGGTCAGCGGTTCGAAACCACCAGTGGCTGAGCGGGAGAAAGATGTGGCAGTCTGCTTCCGTAGAGATTTACAGCCTTGCGGTCGCTATGAGCCAAAATCAACCCAACGGCAGTGGGTTATTAAACGTGTTCACACGCCATTTTTCCAGCGTCCAGTTGAGTGTTGTTGTTGTTATCTGGTCCCCAACTCATGGCCACCCCACGCCCAATGGAAGGAAACTCTGCCCTGCTCTGCACCACCCCCATGATCAGTTGCGGATCGGACCGTTGTGCTCCACAGACTTCTCATTGGCTGATTTTTAGAAGTAGATCGCCAGGCCTTCCTTCCTAGTCTGTCTTATTGTCTTAGTCTGGAAACTCCGCTGAAACTTGTTCAGCATCATAGCAACACGCACGCCTTCACTGACAGGCGGCTGGTGGCTGTACGCGAGGTGCACTGGCCAGGAACTGAACCCAGATCTCCTGCACGGAGAGCGAGAATTCTACCACCCAACCACCACCGCCCCTCCAATGGACTAGCCCCCACTAAATCAGTCTTAACAAGTTTCTTTTTTCATATTTTTGAGTCCAACGTCAGTGTTTTGTTAACCTTTGAAAACCCAAACCTCACACAGTGTCTAGTAGATGTCAAGGCTTAGAAAAAGCTTACTGAAAAAAGTACGCTGAATTAATTTTCAAAAGTCATTATGAGTATGCCTGCAAACAATTTAGCACTCTGCTATTTAGAAATTGCCCCCCCCGCACTGAAATGAAGAATGACAAGAAAGGGCCCTCTCTGCACTCCTACGATGCCAAAAGCCATGGAAAACCTCTGCTTATTACTTGAAGTGCCTTTTACCTGGAGATTTCTTTGAATTTTAAGAAAACAGGGCTGAGTCCGCCTTATGAGAATTGCTTGCAATTTCAAAAGTGGATAATGAGAAAACAAAGCTTATTCGTGGTTACCAGGGGTGAGAGGGGCGGGAACGGGGAAGTGGTTGCTTAGGGACGCCGGGGTTCTGTTCATGGCGGTGGGATAACTCGGGAAAAGGACAGTGAGAATGGGTGCACGCCTCGAGGGTTGTCATCGGTGTCACTGAATCATACAGGGAAAAACTGTTGAGTTGGTGTGTGCTTTGGTGTGTATATTTTCACAATAAAAGAGAATAAAAAAAATGTGAATGATAGCCAGAGGAAGCTTCTACCCCCTCACTTCAAAGTCCTTTGGGTAGTAGATTAGCAAAAGTATTTGAGGCATTTTGTGGCTCATGAAAACGATCACGAGCCTCAGTAATCTTGGATTATAAATGTGAAATGTTTATAAAGACAAGATCTTAAGTAGAAAGTCATTATGCTAAAACTCCAGCCGAAATCACAATAAAAGCCTTTGTCTGGGCAAGTTTCATCTATTACTGCCTTTACCAAGTCCAACACTACAATTATCCATAAGCTGGATAAGATAAGCCTGTATAGATACCAAGTTTGCAAAAAATTCAGTTAATTCACCCAAACTATTGCACTGAACACTGCAGAGCGGTGGAACCCTAAATTTAAATCATGAGCCAAGGCTGAAAGGTTTGCAGCCCTTAAACAAACAAGCAAACACCTGCTGACAAATCTGACCTCGTTAGGCACTAACATGGGAGAGCCAGTTACGAAAATAGAGTGAAAATAAATGCTCGTGAAAAGTCAAAATTGACAATCACTGAGCAGCACAACTCACCAGACACTAAGCTAAATGTGTTGCATAGCCTGATGGTGGAGAAAATGGTTGAGGGTTTGGCTGCTAAGTGAAATGTCCGAGGTCGGAACCACCCAGCAGCTCCGTGGGAGAAAAGGCCTGGTGATCTGCTCCTCTACAGCCTAGGAAACCCTAGGGGGCAGTTCTATTCTATCACATCGGGCCACTGTGAGTCCAAATTGACTTGATGGGACCTAACAACACCACCAACATGGTTCCCCAGGCTGCAGACATATTAAATCTCAGCCCACCCAAGGCCAGTTGAACCAGAATCTTTGGTGTAAGACTATTTAAAATTCCTCATTCAAGCTTTGGAGTCCCTGGGTGGTAGAGTTAATGTGCTTGGCTGCTAACCAAAGGGTTGGAAGTTTGAGTCCACCCACAGGTGCCTCTGAAGATCTGAAGAAAGGCCTGGTGATCTACGGCCAAACAAATCAGCTGTTGAAAACACTACAGAGCAGAGTTCTGCTCTGACACACACGCGGTCGCCAGGAGTCGGGATCACCTCCACATTAACTGGTAGATGGTACAGCCAAGCTTCAGCACTACTGCAGTGGTCTCTTCTAATTTCTCAATGACCCTGTAGTTACAATCTGAAAGCGTGGTCCTCAGACTGGCAGCATCAGCATCACCCAGGGACTGAACAGAAGTGCAAATTATGAGCACCAACCAAGATCTACGGATTAGGAACTTTGAGGGTGAGGCCCAGGGTTTGTAACACACCTTCACGCACACCTAAGATGCAGAACCACTGGTGTGGCTAGCTGCACGACCATTTTCCAGATGTTGTTGTTGTTAGGTGACATCGAGTTAATTTTCAGCTCGTAGCAACCCCATGTGATAGAGCAGAGCTAGCCATAGGGTTTCTTGGCTGTCATCTTTATAGAAGCAGATCACCAGGTCTTTCTCCCGTGGGGCCGCTGTTGGGCTCAAACTGCCAAACTTTCAGCCAGCAAGGCTCCTTATTTTACAGATGAGGACACAGAAATGAAAAGGTATTCCATAACATGGAATAATTTACACAAGTTAGTGACGGGTGTAAGTGAGGCAGGAAACCTGATTTTATTTAACCAGAAAGTTCGCGTTCTTTTCCACATCAATTTCTGCCAGTAAACATGATTTTATTATTTTAATAATTTGATTGATGACTTTTAGCCATTTTTCTTAAGACAAATACAAAACAGAACAATAATCGAGTAGTGCATAAGAATAAATTATTGTGCTAAATAGGCCATATTTTATATCAGAACGCAACCCCTTCAGTCTGGTAAATCTGCTTGCTAATTACATACTGTAATGCTCTATTTATCTTCCTGATGCATGAGCTTATCATAAAGTCTCAGTTAAAACTCAGATAAAAATAGATGCACCATTCATTTTTCTCCATTATGCATGAACTGCGTGTTCTCTATCTGCAATTGAAATGCAATACAAATAATTTTATTAAATTTGATAGATGGGCCAGGACAGTATTTCGATGGACATTTAAGAGAGTCTTTTGTTTATAATTATACTAAACAGGGTTCATATATTCTAGGAGCTCAAGAGTGCATAAGGTTTTCATTGGCTGACTTTTGGAAGTAGATCGCCAGGCCCTTCTTCCTAGTCTGTCTTGTCTGAAAGCTCTGCTAAAACCTGTCCACCTTGGGTGATCCCGGCAAGCCAGCACAACACGACAACGTGGCAAAAGGGTGGTGAATTAGAAGATTAATCTCCATCAGTTTAATACCTTGGCCTTTCATTTATAGCTACTGTTCTGTTTCACAGATGAGCTTTTTTTTTTTTTTAATGTCTACTTTCACCCTTTTTATCTCTAAATTTCTTTTGCCTACTGAAGAAACAAGAGTTTGGCTGCTAACCAAAAGGTCGGCAGTTTGAATCCACCAGCCGCTCCTTGGAAAACCAATGGGGCAGTTCCACTCTGTCCTAAAGGGCCACTATGAGTCGGAATAAACTTGATGGCAGTGGGTTTTTTTTTTTTTGGTTTGGAGATACGGATAGGCTTGCTGGATAAAATACAAGATGGTCAGTTAAATTGGAATGTTGGATAAACAATGACTATTGTTAAAATATTGCATGGGATATACTTACACTAAAAAAAGAAAAAAGGAGATTCAAATTTAACTGTGAGTCCTGTGGGCCTTGTATATTATTTTCTAAATCTGGCAGTGGTAGCCCAAAAAAGAGCAAAAACCAAACTAAACCAAAACGAACTTGTTGCTGTCGAGTCAATTCTGACTCATGACGACCTCAGGTGTTACAGAGTAAAACTGCTCCATAGGGTTTTCTCAGCTATAATCTTTATGGAAGGAGATTGCCGGGCCTTTCTTCTGTGGTGTTGCTGGGTGGGTGCCAGTGGGCAAACTTCAGGTTAGCAGGGACACACAAACTGTTGGCACCAACCAGGCACCTTCTGGCAATGCTAGATCTGAATAAAGAAGCAGACATAATCTCTGTCTTAGAAGACTTCATCATCTGGTAGACAAGACACGGACATTAAAAACATAATGACGAAGTTTTTTTCTTTTTTTTTTAAGTAGAGAAACAGTGAAGGGAAAAAGCCAGCACTTGGGATTTTGGGTTGTTTGAAAGGGGTGAGGGTTTCAGGGAAGACTCCCTGGTTCCCACTCACACTCACTCAGCAGAACAGTTAACATGGCTCCACACTGTTTTATATTCCAGTAGCTTTTACCCTAACCCAGCCAGAGCTCCCAAGGCACAGGCAAGCTTTAGGGAAGTGGGTTTTTCTGCACGCAAGTGATGGGAAAGGGAGCCCCAGGCAGCACAATGAATTTGCAGCCGTATCTACCTGCACCCACCCGAGATCTGCCGGCCGGCCTGCCTCGGTGTGTGCAGAGGGTGCGCCTGGGGGCCTGTGCAGACCGGGCACTGTGGGCGCCTTTGCAAACATACAGAACCTGTCGGGCTGCCATAGAATGCACTTTCTGCACACACACACCACACTCCACGCAGCACACTTCACTCACACACCAAGTGCACACACATCACACACACATACAACACACACCACACACACAGCACATACCATACACACACCCCCCAAACAGAATACACATACCACATTTATATACCACACACACACACCACTCATGCAACACACATATGCACACTTCGCACAGCACACACACACCAGTCACACTCCATACATACACATATCGGACATACATACCACACACACACACCACACTCCATACACACACACATCACACATATCACACCCAGTACTCACACACCACACTCCATACACACACATCACACATACATACACACCACAATTACACACCATACACACACAGCATACACATACACACACCATACACACAAATCATACTCACACATCATACACACATTGCACACACACCACATACACACACAGCATATTCACATCACACATATACAAACACCACACACAGCACACACACACAGCACACACATACCATACACATATCACACACAGACACATCATACAGACCACATACACACACCATACACACACACCATACTCACATCACACATATACAAACACCACACACACATTGCACACACACACAGCACACACACACCATACACCAGTCACACACACACACACAGACACACAGCACACACGCACACATCTCCTCCCCAAAGACTCACCCTCATCCACAGCAGAGAGAACGGAGGGCTGGATTGAGACCTTCATGAAAGCTGGTCTCAAAGCGACTGTGATGACAAACACTGGTTGCGGTCTTGGCAGAAGCTAAGAGAAGGCCTTCCCCTAACGAGCTATCGGACTTCCTGGGTGCTGTACGTGGTTAACAGGCTTGGCTGCTGACCCTAATGAGCTATCGGACTTCCTGGGTGCCGCACCTGGTTAACAGGCCTGGCTGCTGATCAGGAAGCTGGAGATTCGTGTCCCTCCACGAGCACCGAGGAACAAAGGCCTGGTGATCTACTTCTGAAAGTCAGCCACGAAAGCCCTGCAGAGCACATTTCTATGCTGACACACGTGGGGTTGCCGTGAGTGGGAGCTGATTCACCAGGAACTGGTTTATCACTCTTCACCATCCTGTTAAAAAGAACAAACACCAGTTGCCATTGAGTTGAGTCCAACTCATGGTGACCCTGTGTGTGCCAGAGTAGAACTGTGCTGCAGGGTTTTCAATGGCTGATTTTTTTTGGAAGTAAATCACCAGGCCTTTTTTCCAAGGTGTCTCTGGGTGGACTCAAACCACCAACCTTTTAGTTAGCTGAGTGCTTAACTGTTTGTGCCACCCAGGGAATCCTGGGGCCTGATAAAAGGCCACAGAAAGCTAAGTGAGATCTTCTGTGGAGCCTGGCTCTCCTTTCAACCCCTGGCAGCTGGCAGCTCTGTGACCACCAGGCTTCAGGGTCTAGTTCACTTTGGCGCTCATGATTATGTTCCCATTACACCATATTAATCACAGAAATATTTCCTTCGATGAACGACTCATATTTCCAGGCCCTCTCTCCCTTTTGTTCAATTGAAGCGACTTCATGCCTTGGAGTTCACCAACATTTTTTAATACGGCCTCACAGTAGGAGCTCAGATGCCCAAGGTACAAATAAACAGACCGCGGTCGGGAGAGATGCCCGAGGGATGATCTTGGGTCTCAGGAACATAAACAGTGACTCACCAGCCTTGTCTGATCTTGTGTGAACGAGCTACAGTGCGGCAGGGTTTGCCTGGGCAGCAGCCGCCTTTTTGACGATGAATTATGGATGAGGGACCCCCCGGGCCTTCCGCTGAGTCCACGCTGTGCGAATGGGCCTTTCAGAAAGTTCAGAGTTTCCCTCACGTGCCTTCACCACGAGGAATGAAACTGACAGCTCAAACGTGTGATTAATTCGGCCACTTGGTCCCATCACACACCACGTTTGTCTGTAGAACTTGGCAGAGAGGCAAATGATGTGTGAGGCGGGGGTGTCTGAATGGGGACTTGAGGCTTTCACAATTCTTAGTTATTTAAATCATGAGGATAATTTTTGAAAACTTTAAAATTCATGAAGGAAATCCCTTGCAAGCAGAAGAGCCCAATATGAAATTTGAGGGCAAGTCTGAGCCTGAGGAACCAGGGAGGGTGGCTCGTTGGCTTTGAGAAACTGGAGCAAACTCGGGCGCCACGGGGGACATACTCCTAGCTCCTTGGGCACCTTCATTTAGGGTGAATTTAAACACAACAGGGTTTTGCTATCTCAGCAACGCAGAGCATGTCAAGTCAAACAGACTATGATTCACACGTAGGGAAATGAAAGAGAAAAGAACAACCCCCTCCTTCCCATGAATTTTGTGTAAGTACTTTGCATATATATATTTTCAGGCAAACTCTACCTCTGTGTTGAACTACCACCATGTCTGTGCTTGTCCTGATTTGCAATTAACAATTTCTGTGGACAGTCTCATAAATTTATGTACCTCTTGCCTCCAAGTCAATTCCAACTCACGGCGACCCCGTGTGCGTCAGAGCAGAACTCTGCTCCAAGAAATTTCCAGTCCCTGACTTTGATTTGGAACTAGATCGCCAGGCCTTTCTTACAAGGTGCCTCTGAGTAGACTTGAACCTTCAACCTTTTGGTTAGCGGCTGAGGACTCCGTGTTCAACAAAACCAAAAAACGAAACCATTTGCAGTCAAGTTGACCCTGACTCATGGCACCCCCATGTGTGTCGGAGTAGAACTGTGCTCCATAGCGTTTTCAAAGGCCATTTTCCAGAAGCAGATCACCAGGTCTTTATTCTGAGGCACCTCCGGGTGGAGTCGAACCTCCAACCTTTTGGTTGGCAACTGAGTGTCTTCACCATTTGTACCACCCAGGGGACTCCAAATCGTATGTAAGTCACTGGTTTCACTGTCCGAAATATTAACGGTTCACAAAAAGCATTAGTTCTCATCTCTTTTCTTGGACTATGTGGAGACAGGATTCTGCATTATACAATTTTATGGACAGAGAGAAAAATTAAATATGAGTAGCTCAACTCTCTCATGGAAAAAGAGAATAAAGCACAGAGAAAATTCTTTTTGGGCAGATAGGTTAGTTGTGGTCAAATATGTATGTCAACACAGAGAATGTGAAATTGAAACGGGTGGTTATTGAAAGAGTCTGATCAAATTAACGTTGTCAGTTCCGGTTGAGTTGATTCTGTCTCATGAATTTATGGAATTTACGCCAGTTCCTCTACCTTAGCCCACCTCAATAACTAGGTTTTACTTTGCTTGAAATAAAATATATAAAATAACAGTCTTATTGTAGGGTCCATACTTGTGCCCATACACATGCTGTTATTTCTGTATGTGCTGGAATGCTCTCCCTCTAAATCTTCACACGGCTCCCTACTTCTTATCCTTCCACTATAGCCTTGATCTTATTTGGCCTCCAGTGGGCTATAAGAACAAGGAGAGCACAGACAATGAGTCTTTTGGTCATCACGTTACACCCAGCACACAGCACGCTGCCTGGCAAACAGTAGGTACTTACTATTCATTCCCACCACCTGCCTATCACTTTGTGCTAATGTGGTGGCTTGCGTGTTGCTGTGATGCCGGAAGCTATGACACCAGTATTTTAAATAACAGCAAGGTCACCCGTGGTGAACAGGTTTCAACAGAGCTTCCAGGCTAAAATAGACCACGAAGAAAAGCCTGGCCATCTACTTCCAAAAATCAGCCAATGAAAATCCCATGGATCACAACAGAGTATTGTGCAATACAGCATTGGAAGATGAGCGCGCTAAGTTGGAAGGCACTCAAAATACAGTGGCCACAAAAATGGGCTCGAGCACGCCAGGGGTTGTGAAGATGGAACAGGACCTGGCAATGTTTCTTTCTATTGTAAGGGGTTGCTATGAGTCGGAGCTGATGGCATCCAAAGACAAGAACAACTAGACATTAGTTGCATAAATGAATGACTTGCTTTATATCTTTATTTCCCTTTGTAGGTACCAAGAAGGCATCAGGATTGGAGGAAGACTCTTTAAGAACCTGCATTATGCAGATGACACAACCTTGCTTGCTGAAAGTGAAGAGGACTTGAAGTACTTACTGATGAAGATCAAAGTCTACAGCCTTCAGTATGGATTACGTCTCTACATGAAGAAAACAAAAATCCTCACAACTGGACCAATAAGCAGCATCACGCTAAATTGAGAAAAGATTGAAGTTGTCAAGGACTTCATTTTACTTGGATCCACAATCAACACCCATGAGAACAGCAGTCAAGAAATCAAACGACACATTGCATTGGGCAAATCTGCAGCAAAAGACCTCTTTAAAGTGTTAAAAAGCAAAGATGTCACCCTGAGGACTAGGGTGCATCTGACCCAAGCCATGGTGTTTTCAACTGCCTCATATGCACGTGAAAGCTGGACAGTGAGAAAGGAAGACCAAAGAAGAACTGATGCCTTTGAATTATGGTGTTGGCAAGGAATGCTGAATACACTGTGGACTGCCAGAAGAACGAACAACACAACGTAGAGGAAGTCAGCACTACTTGACCAAAGCAAAGACCCAGAAGTTTTCTAGACACATCCAAACACCTCGAGGGACTGAGTTGCTGGGGCTAAGGGCTAGGGATCACGGCCTGGAGGGAATCTAGGCCAAGCGACATAACATAATTCATAAAGAAAATGTTGTACACCCTACTTTGGTGAGTAGTGTCTGGGCTCTTAAAAGCTTGTGGGCAGCCATCTAATATGCAACTATTAGTCCCATCTCATCTGGAGCAAAGGAGAACGTAGAAAACCAAAGACACAAGGAAAATATTAGCCCAAAGGACTAAAGGACCACGTGCACCACAGCCTCCCCCAGTCTGAGCCCAGAAGAACTAGATGGTGCCTGGCTAGGACCAAGGACCGCTCTGGCAGGGATCACAATAGAGGGTCCTGGACAGAGCGGGAGAAAAATGTAGAGCAAAATTCAAATTCATGAAAAAAGACCAGACTTACTGGTCTGACAGAGACTGGAGGAACTCTCAAGACTATGGCCCCTGGACACGCCGCTAACTCAGAACTGAAAACTCCAGAAGCCTACTCTTCAGCCAAAGATTAGACGGGCCTATGAAACAAAAAATAACACATGTGAGGAACGTGCTTTTTAGTTCAGTTAAATGTATGAGACCAAATGGGCAACTTCTGCCCAAAAGCAAAGACAAGAAGGGACAGGACCTGGATGAGTGGACACAGGGAACCCGAAGTGGGGATTGCAGCCAATGTCACAAAACCGTGTACGTATAAATTTTTAAATGAGAAACTAAATTGAGCTGTAAACTTTCACCTAAAGCACAGTAAAATTAAAAAAAAAAAAAGTTGTTCAAGAAAGTAAAGGCATTAAAAACAAAACAACAACAACAAAAAAACAGAGCCCAGCTCTTAATCATGCCACAAAGCACAGTACTGGAGAATAGTCTGTTGTGATCCATGGGTTTTCACCGGTTAATTTTTGGAAGAAGATCACCAGGCCTTTCTTTCAAGGCTGTCTTAGACTGGAAGCTCCACTGAAACCTGTCTACCATGGGTGAGCCTGCTGGTACACGGAAAACAAGTGGCACAGTTTCCAATGTCACAGCAACATGCAGGCCACCACGGCACGACAGACTGACAGACAGCTGTGGGGCACCCTGATTAGAAAGCTCTACCCAAACCAGTGCCGCGGAAGTGATTCCAACACATAGTGACCCCACAGGGTTTCCAAGGTTGCAAATCTTTACAGAAACAGGCTGCCATATCTTTCTGCCTCGGAGCTGCTTGTGGTTTTGAACTGCCAACTTTTGGTTAGAGGTCATATGCTCTAACCACGGCACCACAGGGCTCATTAGAAACCTCTATAACCCCCAAAAAACCAAACCCATTGCCATCGAGTTGATCCCGACTCATAGCGACCCCATAGGACAGAGTAGAACTGTCCCATAAGGTTTCCAAGAAGCAGCTGGTGGATTCGAAATGCTGACCTTTTGGTTAGCAGCTAAGCTCTTAACCGCTCTGCCACCAAGCTCTGTAAAAAAAAAAAAAAAAAGCTCTGTAGGAGGTAGGAAAACAGGGAATACAGGCGTTGAGGAAAGCAGGTGGGTGGAGGTAGTGAGGAAGAGGAGGAAGAGCAGGTAATGACACAAGGCGACGTATTTACAAGCTGCAATTAAGAAACAATAACCCTGTAAGCCCCGACGTGTCTGTCAGTTTCTCTTACTGTGGGGGCTTGTGTGTTGCTGTGAGGCTGGAAGCTATGTCACCGGTATTCAGATACCAGCAGGGTCACCCATGGAGGACAGGTGTCAGCTGAGCTTCCAGACTAAGACAGACTAGGAGGAAGGACCCAGCAGTCTACTTCTGAAAAGCATTAGCCAGTGGAAACCTTATGAATAGCAGTGGAACATTGTCTGATATAATGCTGGAAGATGAGCCCCCCAGGTTGGAAGGCACTCAAAAGATGATTGGGGAAGAGCTGCCTCCTCAAAGTAGAGTCGACCTTAATGAGGTGGATGGAGTCAAGATTTCGGGACCTTCATTTGCTGATGTGGCACAACTCAAAATGAGAAGAAACAGCTGCAAACATCTATTAATAATTGGAACCTGGCATGTACGAAGTATGAATCTAGGAAAATTGGAAATCGTTAAAAATGAAATGGAACACATAAACATCGATATCCTAGGCATTAGTGAGCTGAAATGGAATGGTACTGGCCATTTTGAATCGAACAATCATATAGTCTACTATGCTGGGAATGACAACTTGAGGAGGAATGGTGTTGCATTCATTGTCAAAAAGAACCTTTCAAGATCTATCCTGAAATACAACACTGTCAGTGATAGAATAATATCCATACGCCTACAAGGAAGACCAGTTAATACGACTATTATTCAAATTTACGTACCAACCACTAGGGCCAAAGATGAAGAAATAGAAGATTTTTATCAGCTGCTGCAGTCTGAAATTGATTGAACATGCAATCAAGATGCATTGATAATTACTGGTGATTGGAATGCAAAAGTTGGAAACAAAGAAGGATCAGTAGTTAGAAAATATGGCCTTGGTGATAGAAACAATGCCGGAGATTGAATGATAGAATTTTGCAAGACCAACGACTTCCTCATTGCAAATACCTTCTTTCACCAACATAAATGGCGACTATACACATGGACCTCACCAGACGGAACACACAGAAATCAAATTGACTAGATCTGTGTAAAGACACGATGGAAAAGCTCAATATCATCAGTCAGAATAAGGCCAGGGGCCAGCTGTGGAACAGACCATCAATTGCTCATATGCAACTTCAAGCTGAAACTGAAGAAAACCAGAGCAAGTTCACGAGAGCCAAAATATGGCCTTGAGTAGATCCCACCTGAATTTAGAGACCATCCCAAGAATAGATTTGACGCATTGAATGCTAGTGACTGAAGACCAGACAGGTTGTGGAATGACATCAAGGACATCATCCATGAAGAAAGCAAGAGGTCACTGAAAAGACAGGAAAGAAAGAAAAGACCAAGGTGGATGTCAGAGGAGACTCTGAAACTTGCTCTCGAGCAAGTCGAGCAGCTGAAGCAAAAGGAAGAATTGATGAAGTAAAAGAATTGAACAGAAGATTTCAAAAGGGCCTCTCGAGAAGACAAAGTAAAGTATTATAATGACACTTGCAAAGAGCTGGAGATAGAAAACCAAAAGGGAAGAACACGGTCGGTGTTTCTCAAGCTGAAAGAACTGAAGAAAAAATTCAAGCCTTGAGTTGCACTAGTGAAGGATTCCATGGGGAAAATATTAAATGATGCAGGAAGCATCAAAAGAAGATGGAAGGAATACACAGAGTCATTATACCAAAAAGAATTAGTTGAGATTCAACCATTTCAAGAGGTGGCATATGATCAGGAACCGATGGTACTGAAGGAAGAAGTCCAAGCTGTTCTGAAGGCATTGGCAAAAAACAAGGCTCCAGGAATTGATGGAATATCAATTGAGATGTTTCAACAAACGGATGCAGCGCTGGACGTGCTCACTCGTCTATGCCAAGAAATATGGAAGACAGCTTCCTGGCCAACTGATTGGAAGAGATCCATATTTATGCCTATTCCCAAGAAAGGTGATCCAACCGAATGTGGAAATTATAGAACAATATCATTAATATCACACACAAGCAAAATTTTACTGAAGATCATTCAAAAACGGCTGCAGCAGTATACCGACAGGGAACTGGCAGAAATTCAGGCTGGTTTCAAAAGAGGACATGGAACCAGGGATATCATTGCTGATGTCAGATGGATCCTGGCTGAAAGCTGAGAATACCAGAAGAATGTTTACCTGTGTTTTATTGACTATGTAAAGGCATTCGACTGTGTGGATCATAACAAACTATGGATAACACTGCGAAGAATGGGAATTCCAGAACACTTAATTGTGCTCATGAGGAACCTTTACATAGATCAAGAGGCAGTTGTTCGGACAGAACAAGGGGAAACTGATTGGTTTAAAATCAGGAAAGGCGTGCGTCAGGGTTGTATTCTTTCACCATAACTATTTAATCTGTACGCTGAACAAATGATACGAGAAGCTGGACTATATGAAGAATAACAGGGGAACAGGATTGGAGGAAGACTCATTAACAGCCTGCATTATGCAGATGACACAACCTTGCTTGCTGAAAGTGAAGAGGAGAAGCACTTACTAATGAAGATCGAAGACCACAGCCTTCAGTATGGGTTACATCTCAACATAAAGAAAACAAAAATTCTTACAACTGGACCAATGAGCAACATCATGCTAAACGGAGAAAAGATTGAAGTTGTCAAGGATTTCATTTTACTTGGATCCACAACCAACAGCCATGGAAGCAGCAGTCAAGAAATCAAAAGACGCGTTGCGTTGAGCAAATCTGCTGCAAAGGACCTCTTCAAAGCTTTGAAGGGCAAAGATGTCACCCTGAAGACTAACGTGTGCCTGACCCAAGCCATGGTATTTTCAATCACATCACATGGGTGTGAAAGCTGGACAATGAATAAGGAAGACCGAAGAAGAGTTGACGCCTTTGAATTGTGGTGTTGGCGAAGAATATTGAATATACCATGGACTGCCAAAAGAATGAACAAATCTGTCTCGGAAGAAGTGCGGCCAGAATGCTCCTTAGAGGCAAGGATGGAGAGACTGCATCTTACATACTTTGGACATGTTGTCAGGAGGGAGCAGTCCCTGGAGAAGGACATCATGCTTGGCAGAGTACAGGGTCAGCAGAAAAGAGGAAGACCCTCAACGAGGTGGATTGACACAGTGGCTGCAACAATGAGCTCAAGCATAACAACTATTGTGAGGATGGCGCAGGACCGGGCAGTGTTTCGTTCTGTTGTGCATAGGGTTGCTGTGAGTCGGAACCGACTTGACGGCACCTAACAACAACAACCCTGTGAGCATATAACAGTGACACACCTTGCTTCTGAGGCTATATATGTGGTTTCTTGAAATAAAGAAGATAGAAATCCCGTCACTAAATACACTTGGTTTCCTGAGTCATCAGTAAGATTTTCAGGTTGCTTATTTGTTCATATGCAGAGTTCCCTATAGTGTGGCTCAACTTGTAAATATTAAAAAAACACCAAAGCTTGGAAGTTGTACTTTATAGTAATCTTGGCATGTAAGGGTGGTGTCGAATACAAAATTGCGAGCTTCATTTATTTGTCCATTAATCAATTTATCCAACAAAGACGTGAACATTCTAAATTCTTGATCCTTTAGGTTCTCGAGGTTGTTGTTCGCTGCCAAGTCAGCCCCGACTCACTGTGACCCCTTGTATAATGGGATGAAACATTGCCTGGTCCTGCAGATTGGGGCATTGTGATCCATAGGGTGCTCACTGGCTGATATTCTGAAGCAGATCGTCAGGCCTTTCTTCTTCCTGTCCCATTCTGGAAGCTCTGGTGATACCTGTTCAGGATCACAGCAACAAGCAAGCCTCCCAGGACACACAGTGGAGGCTGTGCATGAGGTGCGTTGCCTGGAAATGCAATGATAAAAAGGTGTGATCCTGTCCTCAAGAAGCTTTTAAAAAATATACCAAGAATTATAGCACTGTGTGCTATAGGTATGGGGCTTGGTAAACCAAGGGAAAAAAACATAATACACAATGAAGTCAGGGCGGAGGCAGAGGCCAGAGGGCTGGCAGTCATGGGAGGGGTGAGAATTCCATTCTGGACATGCTGGGGGCCACTAAAGGGATAGGAGCAGGTCAACGATGTGATGTGATTTGAGCATCATTTCAGTCAGTCACGCCTCTTTTGGACATTTTGATGTCTTCTTGGGTGCTGCTCCAAAGACAATTAAGAACAGTTCCTTTATTCCTGTTGCATTTTGGCACATTCGTTAAAAATCTGTGCCTTGCCACGGTAATTTTTTTATTGTGATGAAAATATACGTAACAAAACATACATCGTCCCATCAATATCCACATATGCAATTCAGGAACACTGATTGCCTTCTTCAAGTTGTGCACCCATCCTCACCACCTGTCTTAGTCACCTAGTGCTGCTGTAACAGAAATACCATAAGTGGATGACTTTGGCAAAGAGAGATTTATTTTCTCACAGTCTAGGAGGCTAGAAGTCCAAATTCAGGGTGCCAACTCCAGGGGAAGGCTTTCTCTCTCTGTCAGCTCTGGAGGAAGGTCTTTGTCATCAGTCTTCCCCTGGACTAGGAGCTTCTCCACGCAGGAACCCCAGGTCCAAAGCCCTATGTGGCAATTCTACTCAGCACACATGGGGTCGCCCTGAGTCGGAATCACTGAACAACACATCTGTGACACACCTTCACCATGAGTTAGAACCAACTCAATGGCAACTAACAATAGGTCAGGGAGACACTTCAGAGAGGAAGATGAGATAGATTTACCCCTTGAATGACAAAAAGGGAGAATATGATAGAAAATGGAAGGAAGAACTCATCTGTCTCCTACTTATATCAAAGTAGACACAGGATGAAAAAAATTTTTTTTCTTAACCAGAAAGAATGAAATACCATCTTTCTCTAAAAGTTATCCATGTTATGACTAAAGATATTTAGACTATCTCTACAAACACTCTGGTTTATAGCGAAAATAGAACGAGAGATACTATAATCAAATAAGTAGACTGCATACAAATAAAATGTTTGGAAACCATATTGGATGGAAAGTCCCCAAGCCCTGTAAATGGAAGCAGATGTGTGGTCAGCAAAGATCATGCCACAGGGAGTGTGAGGATTAATTATGCAGTGCTGTGCAAAGGTTTTAATTTTCGGACAACTCACTGGATCTCCTAGAGGCCCTTTGGTATTGCATGTTGGTTCCGAGCCTGGGCTCTGGAGGAAGGTTCCCTGATTCCAAATTCCAACATTGCCACTGATGTTTGTATGGGTAATCCGAGATAAATTAGTTAAGTCATCTAAGACGTAGTTTCCTTATCTGTAAAACTGGGAAAATAAATAATAATAATTCCTTCCTGATAGTGTTGTTAGGATTAGAAGAAACCATCCGTGCAAAAATTCTCTGGCAGATGATAAACGCTCCATGAAGGTTGTCTGTTATTAATTTTTGACTCTTCCCAAAAACACTGATGTGTAAGCTTTGCTATCATTTAGACATGGAACATTTACAACTGTATTTATAACATTTTTGTTAAATAAATTGTGCTATTTATATAAAAATGTTTCATAAAATATGCTTGTATGTTTCTGCAAACATTACCTCATTGTAAAATAATATAACAAGTTTCCCCATCTTTGGGAAGGCATGTTAGATCATGTAGACAGGGGGAAAATAAATTTCGCTCAGTGGTGAATTTGGGATCCCATCCCTACCCCTAGTTTGATTTGTGATCGTCAAGAACTTGTAACACGACAGAGACTTATCTGTGGCATCTACAGAGTGGGCCCATGGTTTTGAAGAGAAATTCCAGCTCTAAAATGTCTCCTGGCAGTAACATTTCCTTTACTTTGTGCCGATACTTTTACCTGGGAAATAGCGTCTCTGGAGAGGCTATCCCTTCATCTACCAGAGAACACTTCTCTGACTCGGTTTCACAGACAACCTCTTCTTTTCTTGCGACTTTGAAAACCCTATGGAGCGCACACAGTTCTACCCTAACACACATGGGGTCGCCATGAGTTGGAATCAACCTTACAGGAACTAACAACAGGGATTCCCCTCACCCCAGATTTAACAAAACTCAAAGAGGCAGTTGAGCCCAAATTAGTAATTAATAACTTCAATAGAAAGCACGGAATATAAACATTTCCTGTTTCCAAACTGGATGGAGATGAATTTAAGTGTTAATTCACTTCATCAGATTTATCTCTAAAAATAACAGTGGTAGAAATTTAAACACCATCCATAAACAGTCAGAGTGCTGGGCAACTGAAGCAGTTCTCCACACTCTGCGACCTCAGTCATTTCCAAACAGCTGGGGAGGATTTAAAAATCATCAAAGGCATTTATTAATAACAAACTCAGTGTTAAACTGGATGAATGAACATCATTCTATTTGTGATTTCACTTTATGACCATTTCTTCACTTGGCGGAGAACTAACACATGCTGAAAAATTTTAGAGGGTTCAGCAGTGATACCAATGAGATGAAGAAGACCACGCATAAGTGCGAAACTTCAAGTTACTCGTAGGTAGAGAAAACTGTCTCATAGCTATATAGAGAGAGATGGAAATGAATGGTGTGCCTTTTCATACCGGCTGTCACCAATGTTTTATTCGTCATATTTAATATTATGACCAGATCTAAGTAATTTTTGGAGTTGATAAATGATAGGAAACAATCCAAGTATCCATTAATAATCCCATAAACCCACTGCTGTCCAGTTGATTCTGACTCATAGAGACCCTATAGGACAGAGTAGAATTGTCCAATAGGGTTTCCAAGGAGCGGTTGGTGGATTACAACTGCCCACTTTTTGGTTTGCAGCCGAGCTTTTAACCACTGTGCCACAGAGGTTCTTATAACTATTAATAAACAAACAAACAAAACCCAAACCCATTGCTGTTGAGTTGATTTCGACTCAAAGCGACCCTACAGGACAGAGTGGAAGTGCCCCATAGGGTTTCCAAGGAGTGTCTGGTGGATTTGAACTGGCCACTTTTTGGTTAGCAGCCGAGCTCTTAACCACTGCACCACCAGGGTTCCATATATAGGAAGCAGTAAATAACCTAGGGTAAACTACACAATGGAATACTATGCATCTGTAAAAACAAAAATAAAACAACACTGTAGGATTTTTATATAATGCTACACAGAGAAAGTAGTGTGTATTTGTTTATATTTGCAGAAAGAAACTAATCAAAATAGTTACTTGTAATTGGTGGGGTAGGGAGCAATGGAGTAGAGAAGACAAGGATGGGAGCAAGGTCCCAAATAGACACCTTAATTACTAAATAAATTGTTTTCTGTTTGGGGCTTGGCAGTTATATTGTTTCCTTACATATAGATCTCACTTCAGGGATTTTATTATCCCCTCTGGAAAACTGTCCTTGAATGTTCTGGCTATGTATAATCCCTCAATTATAAGCCCTATTGTACAGTTTTCTTAGAAACCCTGATAGCGTAGTGGTTAAGTGCTACGGCTGCTAACCAAAAGGTCAACAGTTCGAATCCACCAGGTGCTCCTTGGAAACTCTACAGGGCAGTTCTACTCTGTCCTACAGGGTCACCATGAGTCAGAATCAACTCGACGGCAGTGGGTAGTGGGTTGGGTATTGTACGTTTTTCTTAGAATTCTCTACCTCTTCTTCCCTGCAGTTGTTTTTATTGCAATTTTAAGTGTGTGTGTAGGAGCCCTAGTGGCACAGTGGTTAAAGCACTCAGCTGTTAACCAAAAGGTCAGTGGTTTGAGTCCACCAGACACTCTGCATGGGAAAGATGTGGCAGTCTGCTTCTGTAAAGATTTACAGCCTTGGAAACCCTAGTGGGTAGTTCTACTCTGTCTGTCCTATAGGGTCACTATGAGTTGGAGTCAACTCAACAGCAAAGGGTTTGGTTTGGTTTGGGGTGTGTGTGTGTGTGTGAGCTTTTAAGGTTATACCCAAAGAAGGTATATTCTTTGTTTTCATATACTGCTTTCAATATTTCTTAAAAACTTGAATGTTGCATATTTGTGTGTGTGTGTGTGTGTGTGTGTTCAAGTCTGGGTTCTTTTGTTTTTGTCAGGAATAAAATTTATATCATTTACAGTTATTGTTGTGGCAGTGATACTTGCTGTTATTTTTATATTTTATTTTTCAGTTCTTAACCTTTGAAAAAGATTCCACTATGTGCTTTGTGATAACACATGATATGTTATGGAAAATGAATTTTAGGTTTAGGGAATTTTAGTCCAAAAGAGGAATTTAAGCGGAACCATTTGATGGTAAAACACTTCATCTCCGACAAAGGAAAAGCAGTTGATGAACTATCATGACAGAAGAAACAATCTGAATTCTGTCAAAGACAACGGATTCCCATACAGAAGTTCAAATAAGATACATGGCCACCTGCATAGCTACCATCTTTGGGGTGATATGTGGCCTATTGGAATCATCAAGAGACAAACATCCATGTATGTAGAAGGGATGGCTTTGCTCTATTGAAAGGTGAACATTGTAACAGACAAAAAGGAAGTCCTGGAGGTACTTTCAGAAAAAAAAAAAAAAAGCTGATATTTAGGTCTTGTACTAATCAAAAAGAGCTAAAAATATTACTCTAAAGGATTACACAAAAAAAGTAAAAAAAAAAAAAAAAAGGGACTGCATTGCCTTTGCCCTCGCTAAAAGTCCACAAAGATTTCTGCAAGGAATCATTTTCAAGGAAGTATGTAAGTACTTAAGAATTAACTTTACATTTAGGGCGTAAACCTTGACAGGCATAATTTCTTTTCAAGGGAAGAGTCTGGATTTCTACTCCAAGGCAATTTAAAATGCATCATGTCAGAAATTCTGTACGGAAACTCATTGTTTTTGACAGAGCTTCAGATTCCTTCTTCTATCATCATAGTCCAGCAACTGCTTTTCTTTTATCAGAGATGATGTGTTTTACTGTCAAATGGTTCTGCTTGAATTCCTTTTTGGACTGACATTCCCTAAACTTAAAATTTATTTAGCATAACATTGCCCTCAAGAAAAATGAAAAAGAAACGAAATGTGATGGTGATACTTTTTACAGAGAATCATACTTAGATGCCTACATATTTTTTAAAAAGTCTTCCATTCTCATGTACAGAGAGCTTTTTAAAGTATTTTTATCTTAATAAAACCAAACTTGTTGCTGTCAAGTTGATTCCAACTCATTGCGACCCTATAGGACACAGTAGAACTGCCCCATAGGATTTCCAAGGAGTGGCTGGTGGATTTGAACTGCAGACCTTTTGGTTAGCAGTTGAATGCTTAACTACTGTGCCACCAGGGTTCCTTCATCTTAACAGCTAAATTAAAATTAATATTTCAGAAGCTTTCCTGATTCACTGCTTAAAAAATGTCTAGTATGATATTTCATGTTACATATTTATTTTAAAGTGTTTACTAAAATAAACATGTGTTACGAAAACAAGAATGAATGGGATGTTTGGTGCCACTGCTAACATTATTGATGTGGCATCCCTGGCAAGAGCCAGACCTCTCTGTACTCATGCTTCCTTAGAAGTAAGAGTTGTAGACCATCATTTCTAAGGTCTCTAACAGGTCTAAATTTTAAAAGTAGAACTGGTTCCATTTTTGCAATACACTCTTAAGAAGAGGATCACAAAATCTTAAGTCACTATGGACTATTATCAAACTAAGAGTGACCTCAGACATCAGGTGTGTCTTTGAAGGAAGTTCAAATAAGATACATGGTCACCTGCATAGCTACCATCTTTGGGGTAATATCTGAGGTATTGCAATCATCAGGAGAAGAACATCTATGTGTGTAGTGGGCATGGCTCCGCTCCATTGAAATGAGAAGTGGTGGCTCCAAGTTTCCTTAGCAGGGAGGAGAACTCTAGAGGGGTACACAGCCAGAGAAGGCCGCTCCCAGGTATCTGGACCTGAAGCCAGAGTCTGCAGGATGCATGCAATCTGCAAACAGAACTGCCTTTCAGCTCTAAGGTGTTAATTGTTGTTGTTATCGGCCCTCTAGCCCATTCCAACTCATGGCGGATCTCTTGTGTGCAGAAGTGTTTTTTCATGGACAATCCAAAGTTTAAAACCCATCATCCATTACGTTGGTATTATCTTACCATTTTTATTATGAATAATGGTGGTCGTGGCCGTAATGGCCACTTCAGGGCTTGTTGTCGTTGTTAGTTGCCATCTGGTTGGCTCTCACTCGTAGCAACCTTATGTACAACAGAACGAAACATTCCCGGGTCCTGCGACATCCTCATGGTTGTAGGTACGCCTGAGTCCACTGTTGTGGCTACTGTGTCAATCCATCTCTTTGAAATTTTCCCTTGTTTCCACGGACCCTCTGCTTTACCAAACACGATGTCTTTTTCTAGTGACTGGTTTTAGGGCTTAGACAAGAGTAGTTTCAAGGCCTTGTTGATATTCAGTTTGATGCAGTAGTTAGGATTCACTCTGCCAAGTGTGCTGTCATGGCAAATGAGGGAAATGGTCACCGTAGTTAAATACAAAGACTCCTCTGTCTTTGTCTGGAAGTCAGTGACGATGAGAGATCTGTGAACATAACCTCAAGGGAGAATGAGAGGAGATTCAGACCCTTCAGAAATGACTGAGATGTGCTGTATGGAAAGCCATCATAGGATATAAAAGATGAAAAACCTTCTTCAATGTGAATACAGTAATTTCCTTCTGCAAAGCAATGGCCAAGAGGTGCTGGTGGTGTGTGTTTTGGGGTGCAGGAGAGGCAGAGAATGCCTAGGGTTCCACAGAACCTAAGAGAGACACCAAAAACCAAGACCTACGGTGACCTTGTGGAGCCCCTGGGTGGGGGGTGGGGGGGTGGGGGGGGGGGAAACAGTTAAGCACTCAACTTGTAGCTGAAAAGTTGGTGGTTTGAATTCACCCAGAGGCACCTTGGAAGATAGGCCTGGACAGATCTGCTCCCAAAAGGTCACAGCCTTGAAAGCCCTATGCAGCAGTTGTATTCTGTGCACATGAGGTCGTCGTGAGTCGGAACTGACTCAATGGCAACTAACAAAGACAACTGTTACCTTAGGAAAAGAAGATGCAAAGTTATAAGGGCAAGAATCACTACAGGAAATGACTTTAAAGTCCCAAATAAAGGCAGTCTTTACCTGTCATCTTTGCTAAAAAATAATGCTTTTCCTTATAGACTTTTGGGTCATTTTTGAGATTTTGGAGAAAGAATAAAAATACTGAATTTTTTAAAGACATGCCCATGTATGTGATTAAAAAAAAAGTTTTCTCTCATGAAATGTGTTCTAACAAAGTCACACATTAATAATTTAAGATGATTTCTTGCTACGCTTCATTTAAAAATTAATTGAGAGTAGGCGGAGCCAAGATGGCGGACTAGGCAGACGCTACCTCGGATCCCTCTTACAACAAAGACACGGAAAAACAAGTGAATTGATCACATACATAACAATCTACGAACCCTGAACAACAAACACAGATTTAGAGAGGGAGAATGAACTAATACGGGGAAGCAGCGATTGTTTCCAGAGCCTGGAGCCAGCGTACCAGTCAGGTACGGCACAAGCACAGAGAGCTGCTCCACCCCCCTGAACTAACCCCAGGAGGGAGACCAGCCGGTTCCGCGGGCGGCGTGGGATGCAGCCGGTAGGAGAAGTCCCGGGAGGCAGTGACTGGTCTTGGAGCACGAAGAGCAGCGTCCGAGCTGGGGAACCGTCCTGCAGGGATTTGGACTGGACGCAGGTACGGCATAAACACAGAGAGTTGCTCCACCCCCCTGAACTAACCCCGGGAAGGGGACCAGCCGGGTCGCACGGGCGGCGTGGGACGCAGCCGGTAGGAGAAGTCCCCGGGAGGCAGCGACTGGTATTGGAGCGGGGAGAACAGCGTCCCAGCCAGGACACTCGGTCACGGCATAAGCATGGGGAGCTGCTCCACCCATCTGAACTAACCCCGGGAGAAGGCCCAACTGGTTCTCGGAGGCGGCACGGCCACGCGGCTGGAGGGACGAGAAGTCCCCGGGAGGCAGCGACTGATTTTGGAGTCGAGAGTGCACCGTCCCAGTAGGGGAGCCTTGACGCTGGGCGTGGGGCTGGAAGCGGAGGATCTCACCATGACTCCAGCGGGCCAGACCCCCCGGGGGCAATCTCCACACAGCCAGCACACACAGGCGACACGCCCCGTGGGAATCTCAGATATAATAGTCATTCCAAGCAAGACAAGCAACTCTGGCTATATTCTGAGGGGCTACTCTCCTATCTCTCTGTTCCCTCCCCCACCCTCCCCAGGCGGCTTCATTAACATCTGAATAGCCTGAGCCAGAGGGAGAACTCTGATAGGGATCTGACTGCACTTTTTTTTTAGCGGATTTTCTGGAAAAACTAGTTTCCCAGTGATGGCTCGGAGACAACAATCCATATCAAACCACTTAAAGAAGCAGACCATGACAGCTTCTCCAACCCCCCAAACAAAAGAATCAAAATCTTTCCCAAATGAAGATACAATCCTGGAATTATCAGATACAGAATATAAAAAACTAATTTACAGAATGCTTAATGATATCACAAATGAAATTAAGATAACTGCAGAAAAAGCCAAGGAACACACTGATAAAACTGTTGAAGAACTCAAAAAGATTATTCAAGAACATACTGGAAAAATTAATAAGTTGCAAAAATCCATAGAGAGACAACATGTAGAAATCCAAACGATTAACAATAAAATAACAGAATTAGACAACGCACTAGGAAGTCAGAGGAGCAGACTCGAGCAATTAGAATGCAGACTGGGACATCTGGAGGACCAGGGAATGAACACCAACATAGCTGAAAAAAAATCAGATAAAAGAATTAAAAAAAATGAAGAAACCCTAAGAATTATGTGGGACTCTATCAAGAAGGATAACTTGCGGGTGATTGGAGTCCCAGAACAGGGAGGGGGGACAGAAAACACAGAGAAAATAGTTGAAGAACTCCTGACAGAAAACTTCCCTGACATCATGAAAGACGAAAGGATATCTATCCAAGATGCTCATCGAACCCCATTTAAGATTGATACAAAAAGAAAAACACCAAGACATATTATCATCAAACTCCCCAAAACCAAAGATAAACAGAAAATTTTAAAAGCAGCCAGGGAGAAAAGAAAGGTTTCCTTCAAGGGAGAATCAATAAGAATATGTTCTGACTACTCAGCAGAAACCATGCAGGCAAGAAGGGAATGGGACGACATATACAGAACACTGAAGGAGAAAAACTGCCAGCCAAGGATCATATATCCAGCAAAACTCTCTCTGAAATATGAAGGCAAAATTAAGATATTTACAGACAAACACAAGTTTAGAGAATTTGCAAAAACCAAACCAAAGCTACAAGAAATACTAAAGGATATTGTTTGGTCAGAGAACCAATAATATCAGATATCAGCACAATACAAGGTCACAAAACAGAACGTCCAGATATCAACTCAAACAGGGAAAGCACAAAAACAAACAAATTAAGACTAATTAAAAAAAAAAATACACATAACAGGGAATCATGGAAGTCAATAGGTAAAAGATCACAATAATCAAAAAGAGGGACTAAATACAGGAGGCATTGAACTGCCAGATGGAGAGTGACACAAGGCGATATACAACGATACAAGTTAGGTTTTTACTTAGAAAAATAGGGGTAAATAATAAGGTAACCACAAAAAGGTATAACAACTCTATAACTCAAGATAAAAACCAAGAAAAACGTTAACGACTCAACTAACATAAAGTCAAGCACTATGAAAATGAGGATCTCACAATTTACTAAGAAAAATGCCTCAGCACAAAAAAGTATGTGGAAAAATGAAATTGTCAACAACACACATAAAAAGGCATCAAAATGACAGCACTAAAAACTTATTTATCTATAATTACCCTGAATGTAAATGGACTAAATGCACCAATAAAGAGACAGAGAGTCACAGACTGGATAAAGAAACACGATCCATCTATATGCTGCCTACAAGAGACACACCTTAGACTTAGAGACACAAACAAACTAAAACTCAAAGGATGGAAAAAAATATATCAAGCAAACAATAAGCAAAAAAGAAGAGGAGTAGCAATATTAATTTCTGACAAAATAGACTTTAGACTTAAATCCACCACAAAGGATAAAGAAGGACACTATATAATGATAAAAGGGACAATTGATCAGGAAGACATAACCATATTAAATATTTATGCACCCAATGACAGGGCTGCAAGATACATAAATCAAATTTTAACAGAATTGAAAAGCGAGATAGATACCTCCACAATTATAGTAGGAGACTTCAACACACCACTTTCGGAGAAGGACAGGACATCCAGTAAGAAGCTCAACAGAGACACGGAAGATCTAATTACAACAATCAACCAACTTGACCTCATTGACTTATACAGAACTCTCCACCCAACTGCTGCAAAATATACTTTTTTTTCTAGCGCACATGGAACATTCTCTAGAATAGACCACATATTAGGTCATAAAACAAACCTTTGCAGAGTCCAAAACATCGAAATATTACAAAGCATCTTCCCAGACCACAAGGCAATAAAACTAGAGATCAATAACAGAAAAACTAGGGAAAAGAAATCAAATACTTGGAAAATGAACAATACCCTGCTGAAAAAAGACTGGGTTATAGAAGACATCAAGGAGGGAATAAGGAGATTCATAGAATGCAACGAGAATGAAAATACTTCCTATCAAAACCTCTGGGACACAGCAAAAGCAGTGCTCAGAGGCCAATTTATATCAATAAATGCACACATACAAAAGGAAGAAAGAGCCAAAATCAGAGAACTGTCCCTACAACTTGAACAAATAGAAAGTGAGCAACAAAAGAATCCATCAGGCACCAGAAGAAAACAAATAATAAAAATTAGAGCTGAACTAAATGAATTAGAGAACAGAAAAACAATTGAAAGAATTAACAAAGCCAAAAGCTGGTTCTTTGAAAAAAATAACAAAATTGATAAACCATTGGCTAGACTGACTAAAGAAATACAGGAAAGGAAACAAATAACCCGAATAAGAAATGAGAAGGACCACATCACAACAGAACCAAATGAAATTAAAAGAATCATTTCAGATTATTATGAAAAATTGTACTCTAACAAATTGGAAAACCTAGAAGAAATGGATGAATTCCTGGAAAAACACTACCTACCTAAACTAACACATTCAGAAGCAGAACAACTAAATAGACCCATAACAAAAAAAGGGATTGAAACGGTAATCAAAAAACTCCCAACAAAAAAAAGCCCTGGCCCGGATGGCTTCACTGCAGAGTTCTACCAAACTTTCAGAGAAGAGTTAACACCACTACTACTAAAGGTATTCCAAACCATAGAAAATGACGGAATACTACCCAACTCATTCTATGAAGCCACCATCTCCCTGATACCAAAACCAGGTAAAGACATTACAAAAAAAGAAAATTATAGACCTATATCCCTCATGAATATAGATACAAAAATCCTCAACAAAATTCTAGCCAATAGAATCCAATAACACATGAAAAAAATAATTCACCCTGATCAAGTGGGATTTATACCAGGTATGCAAGGCTGGTTTAATATCAGAAAAACCATTAATGTAATCCATCACATAAATAAAACAAAAGACAAAAACCACATGATCTTATCAATTGATGCAGAAAAGGCATTTGACAAAGTCCAACACCGATTCATGATAAAAACTCTTACCAAAATAGGAATTGAAGGAAAATTCCTCAACATAATAAAGGGCATCTATGCAAAGCCAACAGCCAATATCACTCTAAATGGAGAGAGTCTGAAAGCATTTCCCTTGAGAACGGGAACCAGACAAGGATGCCCTTTATCACCGCTCTTATTCAACATCGCGTTGGAAGTCCTAGCCAGGGCAATTAGGCTAGACAAAGAAATAAAAGGTATCCGGATTGGCAAGGAAGAAGTAAAGTTATCACTATTTGCAGATGACATGATTATATATACAGAAAACCCTAAGGAATCCTCCAGAAAACTACTAAAACTAATAGAAGAGTTTGGCAGAGTCTCAGGTTATAAAATAAACATACAAAAATCACTTGGATTCCTCTACATCAACAAAAAGAACACTGAAGAGGAAATAACCAAATCAATACCATTCACAGTAGCCCCCAAGAAGATAAGATACTTAGGAATAAATCTTACCAAGGATGTAAAAGACCTATACAAAGAAAACTACAAAGCTCTACTACAAGAAATTCAAAAGGACATACTTAAGTGGAAAAACATACCCTGCTCATGGATAGGAAGACTTAACATAGTAAAAATGTCTATTCTACCAAAAGCCATCTATACATTTAACGCACTTCCGATCCAAATTCCAATGTCATATTTTAAGGGGATAGAGAAACAAATCACCAATTTCATATGGAAGGGAAAGAAGCCCCGGATAAGCAAAGCACTACTGAAAAAGAAGAAAAAAGTGGGAGGCCTCACCTTACCTGACTTCAGAACCTATTATACAGCCACAGTAGTCAAAACAGCCTGGTATTGGTACAACAACAGACACATAGACCAATGGAACAGAATTGAGAACCCAGACATAGATCCATCCACGTATGAGCAGCTGATATTTGACAAAGGACCAGTGTCAATTAACTGGGGAAAAGATAGCCTTTTTAACAAATGGTGCTGGCATAACTGGATATCCATTTGCAAAAAAATGAAACAGGACCCATACCTCACACCATGCACAAAAACTAACTCCAAGTGGATCAAAGACCTAAACATAAAGACTAAAACGATAAAGATCATGGAAGAAAAAATTGGGACAACCCTAGGAGCCCTAATACAAGGCATAAACAGAATACAAAACATTACCAAAAATGATGAAGAGAAACCCGATAACTGGGAGCTCCTAAAAATCAAACACCTATGCTCATCTAAAGACTTCTCCAAAAGAGTAAAAAGACCACCTACAGATTGGGAAAGAATTTTCAGCTATGACATCTCAGACCAGCGCCTGATCTCTAAAATCTACATGATTCTGTCAAAACTCAACCACAAAAAGACAAACAACCCAATCAAGAAGTGGGCAAAGGATATGAACACACATTTCACTAAAGAAGATATTCAGGCAGCCAACAGATACATGAGAAAATGCTCTCGATCATTAGCCATTAGAGAAATGCAAATTAAAACTACGATGAGATTCCATCTCACACCAGCAAGGCTGGCATTAATCCAAAAAACACAAAATAATAAATGTTGGAGAGGCTGCGGAGAGATTGGAACTCTCATACACTGCTGGTGGGAATGTAAAATGGTACAACCACTTTGGAAATCCATCTGGCGTTATCTTAAACAGTTAGAAATAGAACTACCATACAACCCAGAAATTCCACTCCTAGGAATATACCCTAGAGATACAAGAGCCTTCATACAAACAGATATATGCACACCCATGTTTATTGCAGCTCTGTTTACAATAGCAAAAAGTTGGAAGCAACCAAGGTGTCCATCAACGGATGAATGGGTAAATAAATTGTGGTATATTCACACAATGGAATACTACGCATCGATAAAGAACAGTGACGAATCTCTGAAACATTTCATAACATGGAGGAACCTGGAAGGCATTATGCTGACCGAAATGAGTCAGACGCAAAAGGACAAATATTGTATAAGACCACTATTATAAGATCTTGAGAAATAGTAAACCTGAGAAGAACACATACTTTTGTGGTTACAAGGGGGGGAGGGAGGGAGGGTGGGAGAGGGTTTTTAATTGATTAATCAGTAGATAAGAACTGCTTTAAGTGAAGGGAAAGACAACACTCAATACATGGAAGGTCAGCTCAATTGGACTGGACCAAAAGCAAAGAAGTTTCTGAGATAAAATGAATGCTTCAAAGGTCAGCGGAGCAAGTGCGGGGGTCTGGGGAACATGGTTTGCAGGGACTTCTAAGTCAATTGGCAAAATCTATTATGAAATCATTCTGCATCCCACTTTGAAATGTGGCGTCTGGGGTCTTAAATGCTAACAAGCGGCCATCTAAGATGCAGCAATTGGTCTCAACCCACCTGGAGCAAAGGAAAATGAAGAACACCAAGGCCACACGACAACTAAGAGCCCAAGAGACAGAAAGGGCCACATGAACCAGAGACCTACATCATCCTGAGACCAGAAGAACTAGTTGGTGCCCGGCCACAATCGATGACTGCCCTGACAGGGAGCACAGCAGAGGACCCCTGAGGGAGCAGGAGATCAGTGGGATAAAGACCCCAAATTCTCATAAAAAGACCAAACTTAATGGTCTGACTGAGACTGGAGGAATCCTGGCGGCCATGCTCCCCAGACCTTCAGATGACACAGGACAGGAACCATCCCCGAAGACAACTCATCAGAAATGAAAGGGACTGGTCAGCGGGTGGGAGAGAGACGCTGATGAAGAGTGAGCTAATTATATCAGGTGGACACTTGAGATTGTGTTGGTAACTCTTGTCTGGAGGGGGGATGGGAGGATAGAGAGAGAGGAAAGCCGGCAAAATTGTCAAGAAAGGAGAGACTGAAAGGGCTGACTCAAGAGGGGGAGAGCAAGTGGGAGTAGGGAGTGAGATGTATGTAAACCTATATGTGACAGACTGATTGGATTTGTAAACGTTCACTTGAAGCTTAATAAAAGTTATTAAAAAAAAAATAATAAAATAAACACTGTAGAGGGAAAAAAAAATTAATTGAGAAGAAACAAGTCTCTAAAGGGGATTTTCTGTGAGCTGTGAGTCTCAGTACCAGCAGGCTCAACAACTGGGAGTTCATCTTGCTGGAAGCTTAAAACACAAAGCAAAACAAACGAACAAAAACATCCCATTGCCATTGAGTCGGGTCATGGCGGCCGCAGATACGTCAAGAGTAGAACTGTGATCACAGGGTTTTCAGTGCCTGATTTTTTGGCAATCACCAGGCCTGCCTTCCACAGTGTCACTGGGTGGGTTTGAACTGCCAACCTTTAGATTAGTAGTCAAGCACAAACCATTTGTGAAGCATGTTGTTGTTAGGTGCTGTACAGTCAATATTGACTCACAATGACTCCATGTGACAGAGTAGAACTGCCCTGTAGGGTCTTCTAGGCTGCAATCTTTATAAGAGCAGATCGCTAGGTCTTTCTCCCATAGAGATGCTGGGTGGGTTTGAACTGCCGACCTCTCGGTTAGCAGCTGAGCACTTAACTGTTGGGCCACCTCCTTGGGAAGCATACGGAGCTCTAAACTAAGTATCTATGACACCAATTCCACTGTGTACACTGAAGATCTACGAAAAGGTAACATTGGGTTGATACCTCATTCGACTGATAAACTGAAGGAGTAAACCATATATTACACTTCTAAGATAAAACAGAACTATGGGAACGGAAATCCTAAAGTGATGGCTCATGCATTATGTTGGGAACTGTGTAATTTGGACACTTTTTTGTGTGCTTTAGGTGAAAGCTCATAGCTCAAGTTAGTTTCTCACACAAAAATTTATACACACACTGTTATGTGATTGTGGTTGCTCTTCCTATAATGTGACCACACATTCCTCCTTTCCACCCCGGATTTTCCGTGTCCACTCAACCAGCTCCTGTCCCCCTCTGCCTTCTCATCTCGCCTCCAGACAGGAGCTGCCCATTTAGTTTCATGTATCTACTTGAACTAAGAAATACACTCTTCACAAGTATCATTTTATGTCTTATAAAAACCCAGTGCCGTCAAGTCGATTCCGACTCATAGCGACCCTACAGGACAGAGTAGAACTGCCCCACACAGTTTCCAAGGAGCGCCTGGTGGACTCAAACTGCTGACCCTTTGGTTAGCAGCCGTAGCACTTAAGCACTACGCCACCAGGGTTTCCTTATGTCTTATAGTCCAGTCTAATCTTTGTCGGGAATGGTTTTTGTTCTGGGTTAACAGGGAGTCCAGAAGCCATCTCTTCTGGGGTCCATCTAGTATCAGTCAGATCATTAAGTCTGGTATTTTCACTAGAATTTGAGTTCTGCACCCCACTTTTCTCCTGCTCCATCAGGGACTCTGTTGTGTTCCCCGTCAGGGTGGTCATTGGTGGTAGCCGGACACCATCTAGTTCTTCTGGTCTGGATACATTTATTAAAATTCCTTCAAGTAGTTATGGGTACCAAGGTATGGACTGCATAAACAGAAGATCACTGGGGTTTCTTAGAGGTTCATGTGTCAAGGGAAGAACAACTTCAACTTGTTTAAACATGATATTAAATAATTTGTGTACATACTGGCCTGGACAGACTGAAGAAATGAGTAGCTTTAATATAATACAATTTGCTCCACTGGGAATCAGGATATCTCCAAAAAGTCATATAGTACAGAAATACTGCTTATGAGATAGAACATTCCCTTGTCTCATACCTTCTGTTATATATGCCACTGCCAGGGACAAATCGCATTAAAATTAATATTTTTAATTGACTCATGATATGGTCTCCCTGACTGCAAATATGTTTATATAGCTATTTTGTTATTATCTTAAGATCTAGGCTATTAACTTACAATTTTTATAGCTTCCTTATATCATCCCCTTTCCCTGCTCTTAACACTCATAATTTAGTTACATCAGTAATTTTAGTAACTCTTTGGTTATCTCCAAAACTTTAAATTTTGGCCAAAATTCAAATCCATATAAAGCATAGCTTACAACCCCTATTTCAGGAGAAGTAAACATTAATGCCCTCATTCCCTGCCATTTTCGACTGATCTCCCAACTCACCTAAAAATAATTATATGTTCTGTTCTTAATATGTTAATGCTATACATTGAAAATATTAATAAACTACTATTCTCTAAAAAAAAAAAATACACATGAAAACAAAAATGGATGTTGAATTGACATTATCTGGCATTTTTCTCTCACCTTGAACTAACTCGAAAAATCAACAGAAAAGTTTGTCTTCATGGTAGTGAAATTATCTTTAATCAGTGAAATCGTTTTTGTTGATTAAAGCTAGCCGTTTCTGTCCCCACATCCTCTTGTACCTCAGATCAAAACACTACACAAAATAAACAAGATTGCATGGAGTTTCTGAAGGCCCCCAGTTTCCAAACAGTCAGTTGAGAAACTATGGTTTCATTTGCATCTAAACATAGCAAATGAGGAACTGTTGTAAAGTAATCAATGTGGGGAACCCAAATGTTCAAACAGAGCTGAGTTTCTAAGACATCATTGATGATGAGAAATGTCTACAATATTTTCCCAGTTAGACAGAAAAGCAGCATTCGTTGGTAGTTGCTGTTGAGTTAGCTCCAACTCATAGTGACCTTATGAATAGCAGAACAAACTTGCCTGGTGCTGCACCATCCTCACAGTCATTGCTATGTTTGACCCCATTGTTGCGGCCACAGTGTCAATCCATCTCATTGAGGGTTTCCCTCATTTTTCTGACCCTCTACTTTACCAACCACTATGTCCTTCTCCAGCGATTGGTTTGAACAGAATCATTCAAATGTATCCATTATTTCTGGGCTTCTGTTTGGAAAAGAAATATCTGTGTTTTTCACTCATTTTTTTGTGGATCATCTTCTGGTGATTTGGTCATGGGCTGATGATGAGCGTGCTCTACTAGCCCTCAGGGAACAGAGAGTTGTGGTGCCAGGAAGTTCCTGCAAGTCCAAAGTAGGAAGCCTGAATGTCTACTTGAAGAAGGTCTGTATCACCAAATCTGAATTCCTGACACAGCTCACTTTTGCTTCACCATGTTTCCCCCAATACAGTGGAAGGAGTGAGGACTCACTAAAAACAGCAGATGCATAAACAAAGATGGCCTTGATTACTTTAATATGCAGCCCTGACTGATAACTTGACTGAAGCCTTGAGAGACCCTGGGCAGAAGACCCGGTCAATCTCCACCCAGACTCCTGACTTACAGAAACTGTGAGATAATGAATGTGCTTTAAGCCACTAAGTCTTTGGTAATTTGTTACATAGCAATAGCTAACTAATACAATTCCAATAATGGCTTCATCTTCTTCAAGAAGTCAATTGTAGGCCTTTTATTTCTTTTTCTTGTCTTATTGCTCTGGCTACGACTTCTAATACAATATTGAATAGAAGTGGTGACAGTGGGCACCCTTGTCTTGTCCCCAATTTCAAGGAGAAAGCTCTCAGTCTTTCCCATTAAGTATAATGTTGGCCGTTGGCTTTTGATATATGCCCTGAATCATACAGAGGAACTTCCATTTTATTCCAATCTACTTAAGGGTTCTCCTCAAGAAAGGATGTTGGAATTTTACCATATGTTTTTTCTGCATCGTGTGGTTCTTTCCCTTTGTTCTACTGATGTGGTGTATTACACTGAATGATTTTCTACTGCTGAAACATCCCCAAGTTCCTGGGATAAGTTCTACTGCACAATTCGAAGCATGTGCTCGATGTTACTGAATCGTACATGTAGAAATGGTTGAACTGGTGTATGATCTGCTGTGCATATTCTCAACAAAAATTAAATAAATCATATACATATATATACAAGAGGCAACTGTATATTTCTAAGAAACCCTGCTGGCAGAGTCGTTAAGAGTTTGGCTGCTGACCAAAACGCCAGCAGTTCAAATCTACCAAGTGCTCCTCGGAAACCCTACGGGGCAGTTCTACTCTGTTCTATAGGGTTACTATGAGTGGGAATCAACTCAACAGCAATGGGTTTTATGGTTATATTTCTAAGACAACCTGCTGTCTTTGCTTCATTATTCTTGTTGTTAGGTACCATCGAGTCAGTTCCAACTCATAGTGACCCCATGCACAACAGAGCAAAACAGTGCCTGGTTCTGCATCATCCTCACAGTCATTGCTATGTTTGAACCCATGGTTGCAGCCACTGTGTGAATCCATCTCGTTGAAGGTCTTCCTCTTTTATGCTGACCCTTGACTTTACCAAGCATGATGTCATTCTCCAGGGACATCATGTCCAAATTACATGAGACCAAGTCTCACCATCCTTACTTCTAAGGAGCATTCTGGATATACTTCTTCCAAGACAGACTTGTGCTTTCTTCTGGCAGACCATGGTATATTCAACATTCAGAGAAAAGTAAACATTGGAGAGAGATCTCTGGAGAGTGTGATTCTGAATGGATAGAACACATATTTTTTGTATTGTATGCTCAGGGGAGCATTTCCCAACAAGGACTTTATTTAATATTTTATTCCATCAGGATAGTTGTACATTAAATTTTCTGATGATTTTTGGAAAAGAAAATTTATTTC
Organism: Elephas maximus indicus; assembly: GCF_024166365.1. Taxonomy (NCBI): domain Eukaryota; kingdom Metazoa; phylum Chordata; class Mammalia; order Proboscidea; family Elephantidae; genus Elephas; species Elephas maximus. Next base: position 172,869,254 of record NC_064846.1, read on the forward strand.
AAATTGGATCCCAAAGATGGGTAAAAGATGTCATGAAAATTCAACTGGGATCCCCTCTCTATGTCTGCAGGTGAATGGGGTACAGACAATAACACCATGGTCAGAGTATCCTATGAGTTCTATCCTTGAAGTTAAATGATTAAGTACAGTTTAAGTAGAATAGAGGTTACATTTCTTCTTGGAACAAAGAATAAGTACAAAGTTACTAAGTCTCCATAAAACAGGTTAGAAAGGAAAAAGCACTAAATATGTGTTAGGCATTGGGTTTAAATTTTCTTTTTTACTACACTGGGTTGGGGAAACTTGGGCAAGCCATCAGTTCTCTTAAACGGAGCCTTGTATAAATCATCCAACAGCATTCACTTTTCTTGACCACCCCTGCCCTTTGTTATTTCCTGTGTGTTGTTACTGTGTCAGAGAAGTCCCTGGTGGGGCACAAACAGTTAAGCCCTTGGCTACCTTTCAGCTGGTTAGAACCCACCCAGAGGTGCCTTGGAAAACAGGCCTGGTTCTGTGCTTCTGAAAGGTCACTATGGAGCAGTTCTACTCTGCACACACGGGGTCACCACGAGTCAGAGTTGACAGGATGGAAACAAACAGAAACAACAGCTACAACAACAACTGTGTCTGAATGCCATCGTCTTTGATAACGTCTCTCCCACATTTCACAAAGCCACCTCCAGCTTCGTGGACTGAATCCAACCGTTTTCTCCTAACCCACTCATCCTCAGGCCCCATCTGTCACATTCAACTTTGTTTCTGGTTCCATCTGGTTACACTTTTTAATAATAATCGTTTCCACGATCTTCATCTTTGCAGGAAATGAGAGGGGCACTTCTCCAACACCTCTATGCAGAATTCCAAAATGCAGTATGAAGAATTGCCACCACCAGGGACATAGATTATTCAAAATATCTTTGGCTGATGAAAGGGTTGCGTTCTAGAGTTCCCTTGCCAATGGAAAGCCAGTCCAAAGTTGTTGGCTGGGCAGCCTGGGAGTCAGTGTGGGGGGGTTGCCAAGTTTGGCAGTGGTCCCGTCCCAGCCGAGAGCCAGCATGGCCACACAGGCAGGTGGTTGGATGGCTGGGTTATTGGAAGAGCTCCAGTTGGGCTACATAAAGGTCATTCCATTAAAAATCCATTTCGGTGATTGAGTTGCAACAAAGGGGTGGTTATGTGAGCGAAAGCAGGATTATTGATCAAGAACACGTGTTTCATCTCTGGTTCTCGTCTGAAAGACGTCAGCCTCTGAATACACTAGAATGTATTAGAGTGAGCGAGGGAGCCTGGGATGAAGACATTCATCTCGGCTTTGTAAAATTGCTCTACCCATGAATAGGCTCGGCTGTTTGTCTGCCAGGCTTGTCCACTGGGATGAAGATACAAAAGATTATTGTTGTGCCCTTGTAGGAAAGAGATGCCCAGAATGTGAAACTCTCCAAAGTTGGGGGGAAGAAAGGAGATCTCTATGTAGGCGCCAGAATACCTGAATAATAGGAAAATGAAAAACACTTAGTGGCAGTTTATGTCTATTCATTTTGAGATTCACGAGCAAGTTTGGTTTAAGAGCCTTTTCCCCCCAAGAGGAAATTACCTCTTTGTGTAAGTGGTTTAGAAGAAGACTTCTTAAATTAGCAAAAAAGCTACGGATGGGAACCATTTGCATTTGGAGGCAACGTACCTGATGATAAAGCCCTCTTTGGTATAAACTTTCAAGGGATTAAAAACGAAAGTAACAGAAACATATACGTGCATATGCGTGTGTGTCTGTGTGTGTATCACTAATTAAAAAAGAACCACAATGGAACTTATAGAACCCATTTATCACATTACCAATCACAGTTGGCAAGTTGCTAATTAGAGCAATCTAAGGAAAGTTTTACATTAAGAGTATGTTCAAATACAGAAACCATAGGTAATTGGAGGTTACCAGGGGTGGGAGAAGAGCCCTGGTAGTGCCGTGCTTAAGCACTCAGCTGCTAACTGAAAGGTCGGCGGTTGGAACCCTCCAGCTGCTCTGTGGGAGAAAGATGTGGCAGTCTGCTCCTGTAAAGATTACAGCCTTGGAAACACTATGGGGCAGTTTTACTCTGGCCTATAGGGCCACTAGGAGTCAAATTTTTTTTAGGGGCTGGACCAAACCAAAAAACCAAACCTGTTGCTGTTGAGTCGATTCCAACTCATAGTTGGAATAGCAACCCTGTAGGACAGAGTAGAACTGCTCCCATAGAGTTTTCAAGAAGTGCCTGGTGGATCTGAACTGCAGACCTTTCGGTTAGCAGCCATAGCTCTGAACCACTATGCCACCAGGGTTTCCTAGGGGTGGGAGGGAGGAGGAAAGTGGGAGTGTTTGCTTAGGTTGTATTGGATGTGTGTTAATGGTGGTGGCATAATTTAGAAAAAGATAGTGACAAGAGTTGTACAAAGTGAAGACTGTAACAATGCCGCTGAAGTGAACATGCAGAAATTGGTGAAATGTTGTGTTTATCACTATAATCAGAATAAAAACAAGAGTGTGTTCAAGCAGTCGTGGCTCAGTTCTATAAAACACACTCTCAGTGAGGTCTCTGAGCTTGGCCTCTCTCAGGCCTCAGCCTTGGGCAAAGCTGGTTTGATTTATGACAACTCTGAAGAGACCATATTCAGGGCTGGCCAAGTCCCGGCTGTTGTGCATGGCACAGGCCTCGTTGCTGTACAGACCCCCTGCTCATGATCCTGGGAGCATTCCCTGAAGACGAGGTGCATGACAACGTCTTTTCCTCTAAAGACAATGTCTGTTTTCTTTTGGCTCATCTGTAACCAGCCTTTTATATCTCCTTAAAATTAGGCTTTTTTGTGGCCTTTCTTGCAGAAATACAGGAATGCCCACGATTTAATAGGCAATAAGTAATTGAAAAAAAGCAAGAACACACACAAATCAGCTTCTGATCATTCATCTTATTCCACCAAACTGAACCCAAACCGTTGCTATCAAGTCCACTCCAAATCATGGCAACCCCATGTGGGTCAAAGTAGAACTGTACTTCACAGGGTTTGCATGGCTGTGATCTTTCAGAAGCAGATAGCCAGGCCTTTCTTCCAAGGTACCTCTGGGTGGGTTCGAACCACCAACCTTTCAGCTAATAGTCAAGGGCTTAGCTGTTTGCACCACCCCCCCGCAGGGACTCCTCAGACACAGTAACAACACACAAGAAATAACAAAGGGCAGCAGAGGTGAGAAAAGTGAATGCTGCTCTAAGATTTATATAAGGCTCTCTTCACCTGGAGCAACAGAGGAAGAAGGAGAGTCAGGAACAGGAGGATGATACGGAACGTGTGGCCAATTGCCTCCGTGAACAACTGCCTCCTTTGCCATGAGACCAGAAGAACTGGATGGTGCCCGGCTGCCACTACTGAACATTCAATCAAAGATTCTACAGAAGAATCCTAATCAAAAGGGGGAAAACGCAGAACAGAATTTCAAATTCTCAGGGACTCGAGACTTTCTGGAGCCGTGGAGGCTGGATGAACCTCCCCAAACTATTGCCCTGAAATAATCTTTAAAGCTTAAGCTAAAATATCCCCAGAAGTCCTCTTAAAACCAAACAATAGTTTAGCTTAACTAGTAAAAAAAAGTCTGCCTTGAACACTATGTTCTTTCAAGAGCTATCTATAGGGGATCAACTTGACAAGAGCAACTCCAAAGACGAGACAGGAACATTAGGGGGCAGTGCATGTATGTTAAAGGGGGAGGAACAACTGGGAAAAGGAGGGTGAGAATGGCTGCACAGCTCGAAGATGTCATCAATGTCACTGAATTGTACGTGCAGAAATGGTTAAATTGCTGTATGTTTTGTGGTGTACACTTTCAACCTCAAAAAAATTTTTAAAAGTCTAAAAAATAAAATAGAAGGGCAGGTAAAAAAGAAAAAGAAACAATCAAAGCTAGGGCTGGCTATTCTATCTCTTAGGGTCTGTATCCTGAAGCGTTCGCATCACTGAATTTAGTCTTACCAGAGATTTCCACTGCGAATAATATGACCAACTTCTGTTTATGATCAAGCCATTCTCAACTGTACAGAAATGAGTGATGTAATATTTCCTTTTAAGTATATCTTTGAGCACAGATACATGCATGTAGATATAGGTGGAAACTGACAGATAAGTAGGTAGATAGGGTTGACAGGTAGACGGATGGATGGATGGGTGGGTGGGTGGGTGGGTAGGTAGGCAGATAAGACATCTATATCTGTATTGGTATATATATTCCTATATTTGAAAATCAACTCATTTTGTGCTATTTTAACTTCTTGATAAATGTTTTTGTTTGAGGGATTTTGAACTCTGAATTAACCTACAGCAGCATTTTAATCCCAGTCGAGAATAAGGCACTGTCACAAGTCTGCAGGAGAATACTTCAGAACAGTGCTAAAGAGATTTCAAAATGTCAGAATAAAAAAAATCATCATCAAGCAACCTACGCATCTCAAGTCAGACAACCATCAAGTATATTCTCCCTTAAGTAAAGTACTAGATTGAATCTCCATGAACACGAGCTGCGAGTTTATTTTGGTTTGATGAGAGCGAGGGAGAGAGATGGGATTTTGCTCTAAACATACTTTGTGCCAGCTAGCCAATTCACAGTCCTCCTCCCTATTTCAATTTTAATAAACAAAATATCTGAGTCCTGTACAGCCATGTTAGTTATCAGTGGACACTGCTTGTGATACACACTGTTCCTCAGTATTTCTGTAAATCTGATTCTAACACAAACATTATTACTGTGTTGAAAAGTCTTAGCGTTTGTGAGATCACTGCCAACAACTATGTATTTGTTGTGTATCTTCACAGATAACTTCATGTGAGAATCTAAACAAAACCATGTAAGCGTTTTCAAATTGCGTTCGTGATGGCAGTGTGTAGTGTGGTGTCGAGAGGGAATGCCCCTAGGTTATGGGGTCCCACAGGTTCTGAGTGGCCCAGTTTTCTTGTTACTGGATGACGATTCAAATACCATCCATTTAATCATCTTTTATATTATACTGTCTTTGTAGAAGTAGAGGTTTTTGTTTCCTGGTGGCACAGTGGTTAAGTGCTATGGCTGCTAACCAAAAGGCTGGCAGTTTGAATCCACCAGCTGATCCTAGGAAACTCTATGGAGCAGTTCTACTCTGTCCTGTAGGGTCGCTAGGAGTCAGAATCGACTTGATGGAAGTGGGCTTGGTTTTCTTTTTTTTTGGTTTTGAGATATCTAGCTAATGGAAAAACATGATTCTGCCGGCACGAAAAATGATTTGGAACTTATTAAAATCAGATTAATGTTTGACGTGGTTCTTCCTTAAGAAAATCAAATATGTGGGAACAAAAAATAAAGTTTATAAAGAGCGAGAGTGATAACTCACTTAAAAGAATGACTTCTTACTTTTTGAAAAGATTCACGGCAGGTTTGTTTGAAATACTGAATTTATCCCATGCCCGTACATATGGAAAGAGTTAAAACATACTTTGGAAGTCGTCCATCGCGTTATTATCAGTAAATACCTTAAACACAAACACATATGCTCATTCATATTTACACTCTGACGGCCTCCAGCATTTCTTCTCATTAGTGTCTGTCCACGTTGATTGAGACAAGAATATTACAAGGTGGTTCCCATAGCTCCTTAGGGCCCTCTGACAGCCGCTCCAAAGCGTCTATTTCAAAGACACTCAATCCAGATCGAATACTTGTTTTGATGGGATAGCTCGTACAGCAGAACCAGTTCCTAACTGGGAGTCTTTCCCACGTGTCTTCCCCAAGAGGTTTATCGGCTACTGTGTGGACGTGGACTTGAACAAGTGACTTCGTGTACTGGTGTCACCTGTCCAAGCATCGTTACATGAGAGTGACAGAGCTCTACCAGATGAGTAAGCCAGGAATTTATGCTCAATGTATGCAACTAAACGTCTGATGAGCTTATAGATACAGCATTTCCTATAAGAAAATGCAAGGAGGGTCAGGTTCCAGTTGGACTTGCTGGTGTTGAATGTTTATACTAGAAAAAGAGAATTCAAAAGAGATCTCTCATGTGTATCATTAAGTGGAAAACAGGAAGCCAGGAAAATCATACCATTGTCATTGTGACAATAATGCAGAATTACATTTTTAAAGAGAAAAATCTAGAAGAGCGTAGGAAATCTCAAAGGGCATCTTCAAAGCTCATTATGGCCAAGGAGTGGATTACCAGAGTGAGGTGGAGCAGGAAGTGTACCTTGTACAATTCTGCTTTACTTTGCTTTTTTCTCAGACAACAGTCCTTAAGATATTTGGAATCACATTTGTATTTTACAAAGGCTCTATCATTTACTTTCTGTTCCCACACTTATTAAAAGTTTTCCTATTATAAATGCCAAGTCATCTTACCTCAAACACAGAGAGATTTGTCTTTAATGAAATTC